>NC_070579.1:14944731-15639971 GCF_027409825.1 Scomber japonicus
GCATGTTTCCTCTAATGAGAGCTGAACCAAATCCATTTTTTGTATAAGTCGTCCTCCTGTACGACACCAAGAGATCATTGAAATTATCTTTAAACTACAGCGACATGGCAGAGCATCTAAAAAGTATCTTGTGACGTTGTCCCATTAGCACCAATTTAAATTAGCGGACACCATTATAGATGTATACAGACTTTGGTAGTGCTGCTTATTGTGCTCAGATCAGTGCAGATGTGGTTAGCCTAGGTTAGCACGAAGACTAGAAGCAGGGGGAAACAGCTAGCTTATCTCTATCAAAGGTGTCCTCCAAAAACCCTAAAACTACTTTAAAAAGGCTCCTCTCATTTTCAGGCTGCCAGCTTATTCCAGGTGACTTAAGAAATATTGGTAACTAGTTTATGAACCAACATCATCTAAGGATGTATCCAAAATCAATCGACTGAGGTAAAAGAGGGAGTGATTTTGGACACAGTATAAGTGAATTAGCTGTTTTCTCACACTCTCGGTCTCGATTGTATACAATTCCAAAATTCTAAAGAGTATTTCTTTAATGTCTAACAATAACTGACCATGCAGTTACAATAAAAATAAATAAATAAATATTGATGTCAGCTTCATGCATAGCTGTGATTATAATAGTGTTCAGCTGCTTATACTCATGGTTTTGGACATGATCTGACAATGACAGAATTTAGTCATGAACATTTTGTGTAAATTTTAATAGTTCATTCCAATTATTCACAAATGAATCACATTTTCTGTTCCTTACCTAAAAGGGAAATTTCTCAAGTGTTAAAAGTGTGAATTTTCCCATCTTTTTGTGTCTAAATGACTAATGGGGACAACTATAACAATTTTTATATTGGTTCATCATTGAGTGAGGGTGCTTTAGTCACAGCTGTAAACAGTGTCAATGTTAATATGTATGTCTACATGCTTCTCCCTGAGCGCTGTACAATTACACTTTTATTAATAGCAGTTAATGTGAACGTGACATTGACTCAAAATACTGATTTGATTTACAACATCTGCATCTGGTGAAAAAAAAAAAAAATCAAGCTAATGCTAAATCTCCTGAGCAGTCCTGAGCTCACTTACATGAGAGTTAGCATCAAAAGGCATCGAAAGGCTTTTATTTATTTATGATTTTCTAACCATGGTATGAAAATATGGAGTCATGAAAATAAAACACTGGATTGATCTGTTGTCATATATCTATAAATGTGATATATTGGCAAATAATTTCTCTTTGATTTCATGATTTCATGACTCATAACGACTGACTGACCTGTCCTTGCACACACATGCACCTCATACCACAGGTACTTACATGTGTCCATCTCCTCTAACACCAAGAGGAGGTTGTTGCTCTTGACTCCACAGAGGACTACTAATTTAAACAAGGCTATCAGCAAATCCTCCTGATCAGCTTAGATTATGCAGTCTTCAACTTGTCAGCGTGTCTCTTATTTATTGCACTAATTTGTGTACCCACAACTGTGCCACACGTGTGTGTGGGCTGGTAACATGCACACGCTCTGTTTGTCAAGTCAAAAATATGTATAAAGATGCCGCCCACGTGGGACACAACAGACATCAACTTTGAATCCTTTAAATATCCTGGAAGATACGTAACGGCTTATGAGCGTCTTCTTATGAAAGCAGCCACTTTCATAGTTTTAAACCTATAGAAAATAAGAACTTTAGCATGAATTAAAACAATTTGTGCTCATTATAAATTTAAATGTGACACTTTTGTCTATAAAATGACAGCAAATGAGCCTCTTTATTATTCTCAAGGCCTCTAGAGCTGTGGAGTATTTTAGTAGAGATTATTTTTGGACTGAATCCTGAGAATATACGACTACGACATATCTCTTCACTTTATTTTTTTCTTCCGTTTATTTTTATTCCAACACAGAGACAGTTGGTAGATTGTCTTTCCTGCTCGTCAAATACTAATTTCAATTCCACACATAGCACATAACACAGCTGATATCCACTGTAACGGCAGCTGGGACTGGAGGTGTGTGTCCTGTTTCTGGCACAAGATGTATTTAGTCACATAATGTAGCTGGCTGCCAGTAGCATCAGCTGTGTGTGTGTGTGTGTGTGTGTGCGTGTGTGTGTGTGTGTGTGGCTGAGAGTGAAATATCCTTTAAATTGACGCCTGTGTCTCGGATGTGTTGATAAAATGGAAAGACTATTTTTGATTTGATTATCAGCCCACAGGTGAAGGGAAAGTAGATTTTGTGTGGACAGGAGAAAAAAAAAGACAAATATTTGATTAGTATTTCTTGTTGTGATCCGTTCTTCTTTCTCTGTACTTCTATTTCAGAAACCCAGTAGTTTCTGGGTCAGTGGTTTATTTTGCATTGCACATAACCACAACTGCAACGGTTTGATTCGACCCTTTGATGCATGGCATACTCTTCGCTCTCCTCGTATTTTATGTCTCTAACGACACTTTGGAATGGCAAATAAAAGTTCAAGTGCTCAGTTATAAGTAATGTTATAACTATAGCTTTCCCAACCTGGTCAGACAACTGCTGCAGAGATTTAGATCATTTAAGGTCTTGAAATCATTAGAAATTAAATTTGTTAAGTAGTATATTAACCAAATCCTTGCAGTAACAGTACAATCAATGTGGGTGCATGTATTTAAAGTTTTAAAACACACAGAGATACAGCTTAAATAGAGTACTGATAGTTGATTTAAATTAGCCATAATGTTTATGCCTCAGTAGCTATTCTTTTAATATCTCTTAGTGGTGTAATAGGCGTGGGAGCAGGATTGTTTTGGCAATGTAACATTCTCATATTATCTTATATAATTTTTGCATTTCAGTGGACAAAGTACTTTGATTTGTCAGGTATTTTCTTTGCTGGATACCTCGAAATGTTTATTTTATTCATTAATAATAATTTTTTAAAAATTAAATCCAGAAAATCTCCTATATCATGATTTAAATCAATACTGTGATATGAAATTGTGTTAAAAATAATATAAGGTGAACAGGTGCGAGGGTGTTTGTGGCTGGAAAATATCTCACCTGGTAGGATATTTTTCGCTGTGGTTTAAATGCACATCTGAGTGCTCAGTGCTTGGTAACTCCTACACACGGAGGTTTACTGGCAATTGAGACCTGGTAGGCAGTGAATGAGGTCAGCGTCTGATGGTTGATGTCAAGGTCTAACTGTTGAGTTCAAGTCAATCAGCGTTCAAGGAAGCTCTCGAAAAAGTGCATTAAGTTGACTTTAAATAGAGACACATTGCAGGGCGGCATCTTCTGCACTTACAGCCAGGTAAGAGGATTGGCCTGGCTTTAGCTCAGGTCAAATAACAAGGACACATGGCCACGATTGACTCTTGATGCTGGATTTCAACCAGTCAACACAGCACAGGATGAAATTACGAGCTAATACTATAGAACACGTTAAAAGCTGCTTAGTAAACTCTTAGCCGGACATAACAAGACATTTAAAGATATCACCTTAGGCTTTCATAACTTGTGATGTGTATTTCACTTAAAAAATATATTTTAAAGTGAAACACACATACACACACAACTATTTTAATATTTGTTTTAATATATTTCTTTTTTCTGGTGTTGTGTGCCTGATAAAGTTATGATTTAAACACTTCAGGTTACACTGGTATCATGTGCCATTAAAGCATGACATACTTCTCTGTGTTCTTGGGCATGCAGTAATGATTTTCTGTCTCTCCATCTCCCTGCAGGGGAGGAAGGCCCCTGGGCGCTCAGGGAGTCGATCCAGCAACATCTCCAAGGTAACAGCTGAATATCAGAGAGCTTTAAAGGGCCAATATCAAGGTCATAGTGCATAGTTTATGTTAACATTGTTTATCCAAGCCGACTCTGATGTGCAAGAATGTGCTAATGCTAATTAATCAACGTGAGGTTACTTTATAGTACACTGTTGTTTGACTTGTAAAACACAAAATTATACTTACAGCTCCAGCAATTGTTTTTATTTATTCATTTTTGGGCTTTTTAGGCCTTTATTCAGACAGTCTGACAGGAAACAGGGAGAGAGAAAGGAATGACCTGCAGTGTAGGTCCCTGGTCAGATTCGAACCAGTGATGCTGTGACTACATGGCATGTGCCATCACTAACCACTCGACCACCAGAACGCTCCGTCATTAACAATAAATCAAATTTGGAGGGGTCGCTCACAGTGACCCGCTGAACACCATTACTTGTAGCTGAACAGCTTAACTGATATCATATTAACTTTAAAAACAGAGCTTACAAAGTGCTTTGAGAGACAAAGCAAAGGCAGTAACACATTAAGACGGCAACAGTGAAAGACAATGAAAAACAGCCTCTTATAGTTTCTTGTTTTGGTTTAACAGTATGTAAATGTATAGTGGGTATACAGTATGTCTCACAGTCTCAGTGCTGTTTTTAGCACTGAAGCTCAGATTAACCAAAGATAGAAGAAGATAAATACAAGTTAGAAATTAGCAAATGAAAAAAGTCCCACATAAAGCAGCTAGTGACTCTGATTCTCAGGAGCTGATGGAGACCAATTAGGACTTCAAAGAAAAGTGAATATGTTCCCAATAAAAACTTAAAATTAATGCTAATGTTGGCTGCTAGATGTTAGCAACAATTTCAAAACACTGTGTCAGGGCTGAGTGCTCATTAACTAGTTTTGGAGTTCTTCTGCCCTGGTGGCCAAAAAAGCTGTAACTTTAACATAATATAGGTTTAAAATACATCACGAATTAAACATATTAATCATTATTTTGATTATATGTACATTTGAAAGTGTGTAAAGACAAATAAAGATAAATCAGTGATTACTAGCTGGCATAGCAATGTGGGAGATTGAACTTGAGTCTGTTGGTTTTTGCAGGCAAGCAACTCTACAATTGGACTAACTACAGCTTCAAGGACATCAATCACCCCGTCTTCTCAGGACATATGCAGGTAAACATTGTTCTGAATTGTAGTTACATGGACAGAAAGTACGAGACTGAAGGACAACTATTATTGCTTTTCTGTTCCTTGAGTAGCTGAAAACACACCCACGTGTCAGGCATCAGCATAGTTCCTTCTGTGATATAAACATGGGCAGTTTAAAGCTCAGCTGAGTGGGAGATTGAATCAGTATGGTCTGCTGCACCTCAAGGCCATAACTAAATTAAAATGGATGCTGAAATTCAAAGAAACTCCCATAAGCGTGATCAATGAGAGGAAAATGGTTCATTGCAGAAATGGGATCTTTCATACTTATTATACCCACGCTGACAGTCTCAGCACTGTAGTCTCAAGGATGAAAGGCTGCGGTTGATGGCAGTATGGACATGTGATATATGTGTGTACTGTATGTGAGTGTTTGAAACTCTATTTGTCATTTAACCATGTACAAATCATTACATATTTACTAAATAATAGTTAACTACTCATATTAATTGGCTCCAGAGGATACTGGCCAGTAAGAGGGACCAGTAACTAAAATTATAAAAAATGTATTTTATCTCTGGTGATATTTTATCTGGCCACACAGATTTCTGTCTCTATCTTTAAATCTTTAAATGGGTTTTTTGTTTTTTTTTATGCTGTGAGCACCACAAATAAGATTCATGTCACATTCATTGTAATGGAGTGGATGAGGCAGAAATCAGAGATGGGCAAATTAAGCCAAATTACTTGATAGTTAATTGATAAAATAATGTATATTGGAATTTGGGTGAACTGACCCTTTAAGTGCCTCCACTTTCAGCCCATTTGTTTTGTTAATGTCGTCACATTTGTGTCTTTTCCATCTCATTTATCCTTGTTTTGTGTCCCCATCTGTGTGTGTGTGTGTGTGTGTGTGTGTGTGTGTGTGTGTGTGTGTGTGTGTGTGTGTGTGTGTGTGTGTGTATGTGTGTGTGTGTGTGTGTGTGTGTGTGTTCAGTTCTGGCCAGCTGACCCGCTTAGCAGAGGATGCTTCTGAGTCGCACAAATCCAGCAAGCACACACACACAGCTGTGATGACAGTCACCAGCACCACTCTTAGCTCTTCGGCTCAGGCCCAGAAGAAGCAGGTGAAGCGTCGTCACCGCCGCAAGAGGGGCAGCTGCACCGCCTTCGACTGCGTGGAGACCAAAGTCAAACAGGAGCAGACGGACCGCAGTGACCGCAGCCCCAGCTCAGACCGCAGTGAGAAGGGGGAGAAGAGGCAGCGCTCCTTCAAGAACCGGAGGGAGCTCCCACCTCGCCTCCGTGGCTCAGGTGCCCCCCACGCAGACTCCACCTCTGAGGACGAGGCGCAGCGTGAGGCCCGCAGCTGGAGCAAGGAGAAAGCTCGGAGAGCACGCCGCCGCAGTGGAAGCAAGGGAAGGGAAGACAAAGCAGATATGGAGCTGCAGTCGGTGGGCTCGGAGGAAGGGAAGGAGAGCCAGCCTCTGGTGGAAGAGAGCGGAGGGCTTAAGAAGCGGCACAGCGGCAGGGGCTCGAAGACAGACAGCCAGGTTTCGCAGAAGGAAGGATCACAGAGCAGAGATAAGGAGAAGAGCTGCAAAGGCCACAAGGCATGTCCGGGGGGCAGTTCCTCACTGGCAGAGGACGGCGAGGAGCACATCACCAAACTATACCAAGAAAAAGGGTCAGGGAACGTGGACATGGCTGTTCCCATAACACAGAAACACTGCAGTGTGAACGGTAGCATGCCACAGCACTGCTCTGACGACTCTGAGCTTGAGGTCTGCAGGTCAGTGAGCGTCTGAGAGCCTCCGTGTGTTCATTACTATTATCTTTATCCAAAAAAGTCAGAGGTGCAAAACATTTACAGAGAGAGAGAACAAGAGACAATTCATAAATCTCTGACTTCTACTGATGTGTGTGTGTGTGTGTGTGTGTGTGTAGGATCTGCCACTGTGAGGGGGATGACGACTGCCCGCTGATTATGCCTTGTCGATGTACGGGGAGCCTGAGTTTCGTCCATCAGGCCTGTCTCAACCAGTGGATCAAATCCTCGGACACTCGCTGCTGTGAACTCTGCAAATTCGACTTCGTTATGGAGACAAAGCTCAAACCTTTGCGGAAGGTACACACGCACACACACACACACACACACTTTTTTAAGGTGGTGAGTTGGGCTTTTACCTTCAGTCAGGACTGTCAAGATGTACTAATGAACACCATCTCTGTCTCTCCCTGTCTCCCTTCAACCCCTACTTCTGCATGTCTTGCCGTCTTGCCTCCCCTCCATCTTCCTGTCTTTCAGTGGGAGAGGCTACACATGACAAAGGGCGAGAGGAGAAAGATCTTCTGTTCAGTAATGTTTCACCTGATAGCGATAGTGTGTATGTTGTGGTCAGTCTACATTCTGGTGAAGAGAACTGCTGAAGAGATCCGACTCGGGAAGAATGGTCAGTATTTTCTCCCCCCTCCCTCTCACAAACCAGACATGCAGAGACAGTTTTATAGTCCATGACAACGTAACGGTACCATGGGGAGTTTATAGTGTTAAACCGTGTTTTCTTTCTCACCTTTTCCCCTGAAGGCATTGTGAGTCTCCTTATGTATGACATTTAAATGTTGAAGGCATTTTCAACCTAAAAAAAACTGCATCTATAGCACCTCTACTGGTCAAAAACTCCACAGGGGTACCTTTATATTTTCATCTGGGGATCTCTGCACCTGTCTCACTCTGGTTATGTGGTTGTGGAGATACATTTTGTGTGTGTTGTCTAAATCTAGTAAAACCAGTGAAGAGTCTTTGTTTGTGTATAAGTCCTTCAGTCCTCTGTGCGTTAGTCGTCTGGTTCTAGAGTAAAGACGCTGGTTTTAGACAACCTCAATATGCTTGAATAAATGCACATTATCAAAGTCAAATTAATCAAATCAAATTGATAATTTTACTTAGATTAACCTGATGATAAATTCAAGGATTTATATCACATAATACAGTCATTTTCTCATAACTAACAGAAGCTGGTGTTAAAATAAGACAATGACGTGCATCAGTTTTGGAATAAAGTAACTTACATCTTGAAAAATCTCTTTATTATATATATCAACACTGATTTGTATATATACATATGTTCGGATCTGCAACCTATAAGAAATGTAGAATTGGGACTTTATACTACACCAGTGGTACTGCATGTTTTAGTTAATTAAATATACATTGTGTAATTACAAGCCAACTTTATAGCTACATTCACTGTCTTCATCACCTGCCTTCAAGTAAAGTCATCTTACTTGGAAGACTTTTTTGTTTGACATAGATCACCCGTTTTACCCATGTTTTTATATCGAAGTAGTCTCATCACATGGTAATCCAGTTATGGAAGGTGTGTCTTGAAAACACTAGTGAATATACAGAAACTGTGACAACCAAGATTTGAGTAAAAATTCAAGAGCTACAGTATGTTGTAAAACAGACGTCATGTCAATTCTCAGAGTTCATCACAGGGACAAGAATGTGCCAGCAAGGTTTTCAGTGCAGTCTCAGCTAATAATCTCCTTACCATGAGATGAAACTGCATATTTAATGAATAACACAGGACTGATGAGACAAGTTTCTATGCAAACCTTTTTGCATACTGCACTGCCAAAAACTGAAACCAGTGTCTGTGGAAAGTAAGGCTGGAAGTTGAAAGCCAGTTTCAGTACGGTGACACGTGATTGTGGTTTAATGGGCTAGAACATGTAAAACCACCAGTATGTTCCTTTCCAATTGAAACTTTGTCACCAGATGGTTTTTTATAAATAAAACCAGATCTTCTGGTTACAGTCTGATCCACACATTTACAGTTATTCTAGTTTGTTGCTGTCATCATTGTTCGACCCCTCAGTGCTTTCATTGTTGTGTTCAGTGGTGGTGTGTTGTGCTGTGATCATAGTCTATAATAGCAAAAAACATAGATGACACTTTATATATATATATATAATATATATAAATGTTATAAGTCAAATGGATAATACCTGACGTAAGTCCTGATTGACGTGTTAGGTGGTCTACCTTTGCAAAATCAATTACAATCATGGAACTTACACCTTGGCGGGTATTATTCCACTTATACCATGGCCTCTTACCAACAAAATGCAAATGTCACCAAATTATAAAATATATAATTAATTAAAATACTTATAAAACTAATTTTGATCTTTTTCTGTTGCACATGTTATAAAATGCAGCTACTGGGCCACAGTATCCCTGCTGTTCATGTTGCCAGGCAACACCCAGCTAAACAGGATAGTGTTCACAAGGTTTTAAAATCTTTATACATTTTGAAATCAGGAAAGATGGAGATTATTTTCTGAGAGCTCTCTTCTCTTGAAAATAACTCTTCTGAATCTTGCTACACAACAGTATTAAAACTCTTTCTCCCCATCCCGACACTGTTAGCTCACTTCTCTCTCTTGCTCGTCCTCTCTTGGCTGTCCCTCAGACATGCAGGCTACAGCTTTTCTCACAGCAGCAGATGCTATACAGGACTTGTCAGTTGCCATTTGTAAACACAGCATTCAAAGTTGGCCCCTTTTCCCTGGATCAGCTAGAGTGAATCAAGCGAGTGGTGTCAGAACAAAATAAAACATTATTTACTTTCTAAATCTCAAATAAACATGTCCACACAACCTGGAAAGTGCAGCCAGATTTTGTGTGAATGCAGCCGAAGGACACACTTTATTCTGTCAGCAGTGACCTCTCTGCTCTGGGTGTGTGTGGGTTGTTCAGCCCCGCCTCGGTCAAACAGACACAGACCTCACTGTTGTCTTTAGCAAAAGTTATATATGACACATTTATTTAGAACAGTAAACAAACACCTGACGTCATTGGCATCCAGTTCAACTATCCAGTCACCCAAAGTGAACCTACACTTTCAATCCAACCAGAATCCAGTTTTTCAGTGGCCATGGTATAATCTAAATTCATAGCGTATTATAAAAAAAATTTGATTTGTACAGAAATTATAGAAATAAAGAAATTACACTCGCTCTTGATTGCAGAGGAATTATGGAGAGTTACTTTACTGAAGTACTATGAGCCAAATGGTAAGCACAGCTCTGCACACACCAGCCATCATGATCTACCACGCGCCCTGCAGCCTGACTCACAGCCCCTCTGTGTGTGTGTGTGTGTGTGTGCGTATTCAGGTATACTGGAGTGGCCCTTCTGGACCAAGCTGATCGTGGTGGCCATCGGCTTCACCGGTGGCCTCATTTTCATGTACATCCAGTGTAAGGTCTACCTGCAGCTGTGGCGCCGCCTCAAGGCCTTCAACCGCATCATCACTGTGCAGAACTGCCCCGAGAAAAACCTGCACACCTCTCCCACCCGGCCCAGCGCTCTAACCAACGGCAGGCACGAAACCCTGGAGGTTCCCGTTAGCCCAGCCCCGGCTCCAGAGCCACAGGACTCGGACATGTCAGTGGAGGCAGCGGTGGCACCCGCACAAAACCCCGTCTGACGGATTCTCCTCCAGCTCAGAGACCCGAGTCACACCTTAATCACGTGACAACACAAGCTGGTGTGAGTGCAGTGTGAGTTAGACTCATAGTGTTTTAGTGTGTTGTTCATCTCAGCTCCTGCGATCACTGATGTTTTTCAGACACAAAGGACGGATTCACAGCAAAAAGTGCCAATCCAGTCCTTCAGTGATCGAGGAACGTTATACATGTAAAAGGGCTTCAGAGTAAGGAAGAGCGGGCCAGGGCGAGGAGATGAAAGGAAAATAAAGCCATCAGCGTGAGAAGCTTATAAAGACTGTCGTCATGTGGTGATGTTGACCGTATTAAATTCTGTATGCACTTCCTCAAACTGCACTGATAAGAGTTTAGAGGTGTGAACACCCAGTGGACGCTATGAACTAGAAGTAGTCAGTACGCTTCAAACGAACTACTTTGTCTGACCGTGTCTGAAAGGCCAAACTCAGCTGCTGTCATAGAGGATACCAGGCCTTATCGTGATGTCGCTCTAATCTGCACCACACACAAAAAGGAACTGAAGTATTTATGTGAGGAATGAAAAAATAGCTTTCTTTTCTCACCTCGACACTCTTGGAGTCTGTTTCCCCAAATTTGCAACACGCAAGATGAAATAAGTTCCCTCGTGCATACATTTTGATGTCTTAAGGAAACATTATACTTGCCCCCCGCAATGCATTATCGTATGAGAGGACTGTATGACTTTTATTTGAAACTGCAGGCGACAATCATCTCTGAAACGGGGCGTTGGCACTGTGTGATTTGTCTGTAAGCACTACATCGATTTTTTTTTTTTTTTTAGTGAAACTGACCGCTGGCCGGTCGCTGCTGACATGAGCTCAATTTGTAAAGTTACAAAAAACATGTCTGACGCAACCCGCTCGATTCTGCCAAAGGAAATGTAGTTTTAGAGGCTGTTAGAGGGCCTTAAGGTCACAAAAAACCCTGAGTTTGAAAAAAAAAAAAAAACCTACAGTGGCAGGGGCGTGTTGGCTTCAAGTACCAGTGACACTACGAAACACGACCCAGGAAGTCCACTTTGAGAACCGGATTCAGGAGTTAGAAGGTCTATCACACACTCCAATGCTGCACAGTGGTTTGTAACATGATTCACTATTTTGCTTTGGAAATTTATCACAGTGGCATCATTTCATGCTCTGTTGTGATAAGGTTGAGGTGAACCACAAAAATTTGAGCCTGGTCCAACTTTCTTTTTGCTGAAGCTTTCTGTGTCACTCAGCTGACTTTTTTCCCATGCGGCCTCAGACGCTCTGACAAACGTCTTGTTTGAAGCATACTGAGGACTTTAAGCTCTTATTTGAGACAATCAGGAGGGCCCTAACCCCAACCCTTCAGATACCAAAGAGTCAGATGTTATAAGGTGAGGTACAATTAGTTAAACACTATCTTTAGCTCAAAGATCTAAAATCTTAATGTTTCAAAGGAGATGTTATTTAATATCATAGAAAAGTTTTAAATATTCCTTAAAAATAGAGACTCTTGTGTAACCCATTTGTTGGCGTTTTGCAGCTTTATGTGGTCCTGCTCCGCAAGGTCCCGTTATTTATACACTGATGTAAGTAGAGCTTTCATGGTTGCCATCCGTTAACGTTTATTCACTAGATCTGACGCTGTGTGAGTGACACTTTACACTTTTCTACAGGTTTAATATGGGTTGTGTTTTTTTTTTTGTTTTTTTTTTAAATCGGTGTCACATCATCACAGAAAATTCAGTTTTCTGTGTCTTAAATCCACCACAACATGAGAACACTCGATATCTTTGTCAAAACCTTTTTTTTCTATCTGTGATTGGATCAAATGGATTATTCAGGTTACATTCAATGCATATTTATCTGTGCAATAAACAATGAACGTAGAACCCCCACCCTCCCCTGTCTCATCTGGCTGGTGTGAAGTTTCTCAGTAACGAGACTCAACAGGAGGGAAGACTGATAACATTTTAGTTTTGGCGCCATCTTCTGGACAGTAATGGAGTAGCAGCACCTTTACCAGTCACAGACACTTTTTATCACTGTGTACAAAGTCTTTGCAGCAGTCAGTCTGTCATTCAGTCCCACGTTTTAAAACATAGATTTAGAGGCTGCTGTCCCACACGGAGTCTTAGTTTCAGTTCATCTCATCCAACAGCTCATCGTCCAAATCTTCATCATCATCATCATCATCATCCTCTTCTGCCTCGTTTTTCTCCTCTCCTTCTTTACTCGTGTCCGCAACTTTGTTTGACACCTTTCGCAGCTTAATGTTTGGAAGTTTCTTCAGATCTCCGGTCCACTCCCTGTCGAGACAAAAACAAAATATATCATCCGTTGTGTTCATGAATGTGCTTGTCCTCTTTTCACACTGTAGGTCACGTCAGTTCTTTCTATCTAATCCACTTATTGAAAATACAGAGAAGAACAAGGAGGAGCTGCACTGGCCTGTTTTCAGACCTGTGAATTGCCACTCCCACATCAGATTTTTTTTCAGGAACTCAAATAGGGAAGGGTCATTAAAACTGAATAACCAAATAATCCTTTCGCTGGGTCTAACATCTACTTTAAGTCAAGAGTTGAGCTGTGTGGTCTAGTATGAAGGGTTCATTAACAGCTGCTGGAGGCGCCTTGGTCGCTGAGTGGTTATGGTGCATGCAACATAAAGGCAGCTTTCCTGGTTCAATTCCGGCAAGGGACCTCTGCTGCAGGTCATTCCCCTCACTCTCTCCCTGTTTCCTGTCGGCCTTTCTGCCACCCATTGTCATCGGCTGGAGAGTAATTTTCAATTTCAGCCACTAAACTACTTCTGCCTTATTCTGAGGTTGAACCTGACGTTTGGATTTTTTTAAATTGAAAAACTCAATCAACAGTAGAGCTGGGTATCGAAACATCTCCCGTCAAATGATACCTGTGATCGATCCTTTTTGCACCCTGAGCTAGAAAACTATTTGTATGGACTTGTTCTCAGCCAACCAACGCAAGTGTATGAAAATATCAGATTTTGTGTAAAAATCAAATAATTCAGATGTTGTGGGGTGGTGGTATTTTATGCAATTGAATGCTTCTATTCACATGATGGGTATCGAAATAAGTACTGAGTTGGTATCAGTGTTTCTTTCAGGGTACTTGGATTGGTACTGGTAAACCATGGCAGTACCAGTCAAGAGTTGAGCTACGTAGTCTAGTATGAAGGATCCATTAACAGCTACTGGAAAGCAATGATCAATTTCAGCCACTAGGAGGAGCTCTGAGCTTCTGTAAACCACCTCTACCTTGTGTTGAAGTTGAACCTGACAAGGAGTGAATTTTTACTCCTGCCTTTGGCTACTTTGACTCGGTTGTAAGTTATCCTGCTAGCTAGCTGGCTGGCGGGAACGTGATGCAGAGTAAAGGATAATCTTGTCAAGTGTGAAATCTGTGAAGCAGAGTTGAGCTATCGTGTACTCGTAAAAAAGCTGCTGTCTGCTCTGACAGTTACTGAGGGAGACGGACCTGACGGTAAACACCAAAACTAGTATGTCAACATTTGTAACAGCTCCTCGAAAGTGTGACAAAAGTCTTGGAGAGAAAACTAACGTTACGTCTCCCATTGCTAACATGATTGTAAAGGATATGCTCAGCGTTGTTTATTACAAGTAGAAAAAAATCCTTAATGTGTTTCTGTGAAGAAATGAAGGCTTATTATCATTCAAATAAATACAAGTTTGTGCAGTTAAAAAGTGAAAGTTATTTTTTGACAAATGTCGGGATGCAGCTAAATATTCGGTCAGACGACCCACCGGTTAACTGACCATGAAAACACAGGCTCATACATACACATCCCTAAACTCAAGCAGGTCTGATTTAATCCGAGCATTGTAGGCAAGGTTATTGTCTGTGCCAGAGCCAGAAAAGACTGACGTATCTGTGCAGGTTTTATAAGTCAACTTACAGAAATAACAACTCTTAAATCATCACATTTCTTTGATTAGTGTCAACTTTTTTTTTTTTTTACTACTGGCAAACTGAAGATTACATTTGCAGGACTGACGCACCACTCACTACTGATTGATTAACGCAAACAAAAAAAACTTCAAACATGAACTCCGTCAGCCTGAATAATTAAAACTTGAGTCGTATTACGAGGCTGTAGAGCAATGAAATGACACAGCGACTTATTAATTTGATCTGTGTAATCACATTCAGTCAAAACTCAGACATTGAGTAATTTTTAGTCCTGTTCTATTAAAGCCGCCTGACGTGAGTCGACTTCACTCACCTGAATGTTTTCAGATTCTTTGTGTTGATGATGTCCGGGATCTCTGAGGAGGAGAAGAAGAAAACACACAATATTGTAACATAATCATAAAAATCCGAGTGTGTGTGTGTGTGTGTGTGTGTGTTCATAAAGAGGACTCACCAAATCCGACACCTTCGTACTGCGCCCGCTCTCTCTCGATGGTCTGTTTGATGACATCCTCTCTGGCACCATGAAGACGACCCTGCCGGCCTTTGATGCCGTTCATCAGCTCGATCTGCTCCAGTTCAGAGTCGAATCTTCGCAGGTACCTGAAACACACCGGATGTAGTACTTTATATGAATGCGACAATTACTCCACTCCTCCGTGGTGCTTTTTAACATAGAAAACAATGTGTTTAACAAAAGAACCCAACAATAAGACACTAAAGAAATTTGGAGTTCAAAAAATCCTTTAACACTAGAAACATAGACAAATTGTAGGTTTAGGTACAATAAACATAAAATTATACAAAATACTGAGCAAGAAAAAACAATAGTGGTGGAGTTTGGAAAATATCTACATGTTCTTGTCATGTACAAAAAAATTAAGAAGTGTGAGAATAAACAATAAAAAACATCTTGATTCATGTCAAAATAATGAAGCCAAACCCATAAAATGAACGCTCTAAAATACACACTAATGACAACGTTCACATCATAATTCCTCACAACAAAATGCAACACACAGGATTAATGCATTCAGCTTCAGCTTCAGCTTAAGTAATTGTAGCAGTTCTCACTATTTCCTGACATTTAAGTAAGAAAATAATTGTCAGATTTAATGGATAATGAAAATAATCGTCCGGTGTTAAGTAGGGCTGGGTATTGGTACTCCTTTAAGATAGATATCGACCAAAATAAATCAATGCTGAATATTATCGAAACGTCTCCCGTCAAAAGATACCTGCATTCGATCCTTTTTGCACCCAGCCAGAGCTAGTAAAAAAATATTTGTACAGACTTGCTTGCAGCCAATCAACACAAGTGTTCATTGATTTAATACAACATGTGATTGGCCCACCGCCAAAGCATCTACGACCCATCTGTGGTGGTGAAGTCGTGCTGAATGTGAGTTAGCGAGCTTAGCAGTTGAGCAGCCAAGATGCCACCTTAACGCTCTAAAGTGTGGCTACACGACACGCCTGTTACTCAGGATAGAAGCAAATGCACTAAATGTGTAATGAAGTACTCGGTTGGTATCAGTATCACTTTAAGGGTACTTTGATTGGTACTGGTATCGATACCCAGCCCTAGTGTCAAGGAAGATTCTCCGCCCTCCTACAGTGCGGTTCTGCTACTTACATGACTTAACTGTAGTGGTTTGGTGCTACACACATAAATACAACTGGACAATACAAACAATCACAGAATTGATCCAACTCTCACCTTTCAATGATGTCACAAGCATCTTTTTTAGTATACGCTGTCTTCTCTGGATCGAGCTCTCCCTGAAACCACAGTAGCTTCTCGCCTGTGTGTCGGGACGAGATATTTACCAGATTTTAACATTCAAGTAAGCATGAAAAAGCATTAAAAAATAGATAAATGGAAAGCCAGCTCACCAGTGCCGCTCAGACGTGTGGCTTTGTCAGTTTTCTGCCTGCAGCATCAAAGAAAAAAGAAAGAGGTTGGAGGAGTTTTTAAAAGGACATATGTGTTTTACATGCAGCTATCTGAAATGCAATAAAAGAACAAACATCCACATCATTTAGAGATCAGCCTCCATAAAATGCATCTCTTTTAATGACTTCATGTGAGCAGACCTTCCAAAATTACAATATTTAGTGCTCATGTAATTAAAACACTATCAAATATAATTTTCTAGAAGCAAAACAAAGAAAATTAAGATTATTTATTGTTCTAAAACTTGCCAAAAGTACAGCAGTGGCAGTAACAACCTCTGGAGGTGTTTTAGGAAGTAGAAACAGTGATGGGAACACTAGAGGATTTCACAATAAGACTAATATGGAAAGGAAAATATATTATTCATTTTACAACTACTTTAAAAAGGACTAGTTCACAGTTTTTCAAGTCTTTAAACATCAGGTAGGAGCCCGATGAACAGTGAAAGATGTATCCTCACTGTAATTATCCCTCCTGTTCATACTTATATCTACTTCCTGTGTTGCAGGACACTGCTTCCCTGTATGTAGCAACTAAACATACAGAAAATTTACTTTTGTTTCGAGCATACTTTTAAGGCTAATTAATAGCAATTTATAAAGACATCCAATCTCAAATATTTGAAGTTGCACCTGGTAATGATATCTTGCTTCCTGTTAAACATGCCATCTTTGTTTGGATAAATATTAAACTTCAAGTGTACTGAGAAAATACTTGTTGTGTCTGCAGGATAAAGAGTCTTTGAATATGGCCGTGGCCTAATCATCCAGATTAAAACCAAACATTAATTATCTATTTAAAAATGTCTTACTGCACTAAGGTGGATCAGATTTGAATGTGTCTTTTTGTCATCGAGAGCTTCGGCTGAGATTCAAATGTTAGCTGACTCCCTTTTGACTTCTGCTGAGCAATGACTCCAAAACAAATGCTGATTTCAATTAACTATTAGAGAATGAAACCACATCATTCATTAAATGTGATGGAAAATAAAATCCACAATGTGTCCACACAGTCATTTGAAAGTTGATCTGAAACTTAAATGAGGCTTCAGCTGTGAGTAGTCACATCAAGAAGTGGATATCTGCTTCATTTACAGTATTTTTAGCTAACTTTTATAGATATCTACATGAGTTGACTCATTTGGACGGCTGAAGCTACATATTAGCTTCACATGAAGCTAGCTTCATATTAGCTTCACATGAACCTTTTAAATACAGTTTTACACAGAAGGAGGGCTGTAGATTTTATGTCAAGGGCATTATATAATTTATAATAGTCAGTATGAACAGGAGGAATGATTACAGCAAGAACAACCTGATTTAAAGTTAATCTGGGCTCCTGACAGCCTTTAAAGAACTGTGAACTGTGAACTGGTCCTTTAAGCCTGTACCATCATCCGCTCACCTTTCTTTCTTTTTCAGCCTGATTTCTTCTCGGGCTAAGTAAGCAGCTTTCCTGCTGAACGGATGAACAACCTTCGCAGGTGGTTTTCCTTTCTGAGCTTTCGGCTGAAAATAAAATAAAATAACATGAAATCACATTAAAACATTAAAACAACATTTAAAACGATGTCAGTGATTCAGCGACTATTAAACTAACGCTAATGTTTAAAATCGTGTGAATTATAGTCATTAAAACACACATAGAAACGGTAATGTAGCCTCACCATTTTTTTAATCACGCGTGGTTGTTGACAACTGGACCGGAAGTCGATTAGTCCGTCTCCAGATTATGTCCGGGTGTGAATCCGAGAAAGATTCGTTCCTGTTTTTATTTTCTCTCAAATTCAGTTTTTATTAAAGATACTCCAGACCAGACATGTTTGAATATATATGAAACACTGTTGATTTAGCAAATACTTTAACAGTAAAAAAATAGAAAATGATAAATAATGATAATAATTAAAATAAATTACTACTACTACTACTACCACTACTACTACTAAAAATAATAATAGATAATTAAATTAAATTACTTCTACTACTAATGATAATAATAATAATAATAATAATGATGATGATAATAATGATAATAATAATAATAATAATAATAACGACAAATAAATAATTAAATTCAATCAAATCAAATTAGATTACTACTACTAATGATAATTATAATGATAAATAATAATAATAATCTGATCAAAGTACTGTGCATGGTCAATGGATCAAATGAAAACCAAACCATACATCCCCCTTCAGTGTTTATTGGCGGTTGGTAAACCAGCATCACAGCCACCAGAGATTATACAAAAACCAATAAACACCTTCTTTTACCTCATTTATCAGTTTGATCTAAAAACTAACAATGTCAGTGTAGCATATCTTGACTGCTGCTATATTATTAATATGGTAGCGATCATAACTTCTCCTATGATGACATATTTTATATTACTACATCAGTGTTTTACTGAATTTTATTCATTATCTGTTTATATATCTTAACCTCCTGCTTATAAATGCTCAATAAGGGGACTACTGACCTATAATTTAATTGTAATAAGATGCACATGTTTTATATTAATGCATCAACAAGTCGTTCAATTGTGATGCTCTGCTGTGAGTTTTATTCATTCATTTCTTGTTCATATTTCCAATATTTCACAATAAGAGTGGTTAGGCAACGATTTATAGTGTCATGTATGTCAGTAAGTTCTTGAACATCTTGATATCTGAAAACTTTAGTCCTTCATTTACAATATGAGGAAGTTGCTTAATCTCAACATACCAAAGAAACTAGAAACAGACTTTCATTTCCCTTTTCATCTGTTATATTCTCTGTTATATTCTCTATTTTTATAACCACAAGTAGAAGACAGATTCAAATGAGTGACGTTTCGACAGCAACACACTGTTTCAGTTCAACCAGAGGTTATAGTTGGCCCACCGTGGGTGTAAATGACACATATTTAATTTGACAGATGTCAGCAAATGTATGTGGTATGATTTATTATAATAATTAACTAACTTTACATGTACATCACTCACCGAACTTTCCAAACTATTAAAAAAACATACAATTATATTTTTTAAATAAGACAAGGTGAGACAGAAAAGTGAGAATTTAAAAAATCACATTTGCACATTAATAAAACAAAACATGTAAGTTATTAAAAGATGATATCATCCACATGTGCATGGAGACGATGATACTGATCAGTCTGCTTCAAACTGCTTCAGTGGGACCAGTTCAGACCAGTCAGGCTCCTCCAGCACCTCAGGCTTTGTTTGGTTCACATGTTAACAGATCAGATATGAGGCAGGGGAGCGAGCTCTGGTATGTTTTTAACTTTATTGTCTTAAAATCTGACAAATCAGGAACAGCTGACTAATTTAAAAGTTTAGTGATTTTCTGCCCACAGAACTTTGAACTATAATGAACTATTTGTTGGTGATTTTACCTGAGATGAAATGTTATTGTTCTTCTCTTGTGGCTAAAATTGCAGTTTGGAAACACTATGTCGCCAGAAGTATGTGGACAGACCTGCCCACATGATTTACGTGCACTGGTGCTCAAAGTACCAAAACAACACTGTAAAAAAAGTCTTACATAAAAAACTGCTTATTAGTACATTAGCAGCAACATGTATTTAAAGTAGTAAAAGTATGAATTCCTCTGATAGATATGTTTTTATACATGACATCATTATGTTATTAATACTGAAGCAGTAATGTACAAAAAAAAAAAAATCCATTACAAATAAAAGTCCTGCGTGGAAAAACCTACTTAGGTAAAAGTTAGTATCAGTGTTAGAGCAGCATGTTACTGTTGTAGCTGCTGGAGGTGGAGCTAGTTTGAAATACTTTATATATAGTTAGCTAGTTTAGTCCAGTGGTTCCCAACCTAGGGGTCGGGCCCCTCCAAAGGGTCAGCAGATAAATGTGAGGGGTGATGAGATGATTACTGGGAGAGGAGAGAAGAAAAAACAAAATTCTGATACACAAATCTGTTTGCAGTTTGTGAAAAATCACTATTTGGTGGAAAAGACAAAAAGAAGAAACCACTGGTTAAACATTTAGTTACTTCCTACCACTGCTTTTGTGTACTTTTGATCTGGGGACTGTTTCTCGTAGGTTTGTCTTGTCAGCTTTTTTCGAATTGGGAAAAACTAAAAGACTGTGGCTTCTGCAATACCATAGCATGCAGTGGCATTTCAGTCAGCATTGTACCTGAGAATTTGTGCAATACTTTACGTAACACCCATTTCTGTTTTAAATGATGCAGTGAGGTTAATGAAGCAACAGTTTTCCTTGTCTGACGTGGAGGAACTTGATAGGTGATATGTGAACCAGCCCTTATCGCCTGGCATCCAACCTATATGCTTGCGGCTGAATCGGAGCAAATACCTGCAGCCAGAATGGTGGCTATTACAGCATATTAGTGCACAAGATTTTGGATATAGACAAGATAATGATGTACCAAGTTTACACATCATGTATGCCTGAACTTGTTTTTATCTTGATAATTTCATGCATCCGTACATCTGCAGTGAGTTCAAATTTAGTCAAAACTCCTAAACAATGCCAACATGAGCTGGAAAAAAACCAAACAAAAAACACTTCCAAAGAAATTGGATCATACCCTTAAAATCACATCCTGACATCTTACTGAACTATGACGTGCAGTGATGGAAGAAGTTCTCAGGACATTTATTTAAGTTAAAGTACCAATACAACAAGAAAGAAAGAAAAGATTTTATTAAATTGGACCAACAATGCTGCTGCTGTAGACTACCAAATCATTTAACAATAATGCACCCCACCATAGAGTCAAGAGCTTTCAGCCGATCTGCCCCACCACATTTGGACCTCTCTCCCACTGTCTCCACCTTTAAATCCAGCCTGAAGATGCACTTATTCTGAGTGGCATACTTTGTCTCACACTGACTATGTATCCATAAATCTCATAAATACCTGGATAAAAAGTGGTTAAGAGTTAAATTACTCAGAATTAACACTAAAAATCAATGCAGAAATACGCTCTGTATATATGTATAATTTATATTTATCAGAAAAATGCACTTCTATTATACTCTGGGATGATTGGTAGTGTGAGTGTGAAGGATGGACCAGCGCAGATGTTGATTTGTTAGAATAGAAAAATGTATTCAGTGGACAAAACCTTCGCAGTCCCCAAAACACTGACCCTCCTCCATTATCCTGGAGAGGGGAAATGGATGATGGTCACCTGCACTCAGCGGCCAATTGGGGAGGGTCTCTGTAATAAGGGTTACTTTGACCCAGGTGGCATCAATCTCATTTGGAGCCAAATTCAGTTGCACTTTGACTAAAATTATCAGTCAAATTTATCCTCTCAAGAGTGTTAGAATGGGTTAACATTACAGCAGAGAAAAACACACAGAGAAATTTAAAGGGGAAGTGCAAAAAAACCCAAAACATCACACATTCATGACCGATATGTTGATCGAACTTGGAGATTAACGTGCACCTCGAACAAGAACGTATTACTTTTCTACCATTTGTGGTTTGAGTAGTTTGACAGGATTCATAAATTAATTAAAATTGTCACTATCACAATCACACACATTAAAGTTAATAAAAAACAACAACAAATGCTTTCTGCTAACTGTCGTCTAAATTCAGCGTTTGTGAAGCGAGTTCCACCTTTAATAGACTGACTCAGATTGTATGAGTCAAAGTTAGATAAATAAAATCATTTAGGGAGAGAGGGTAGTCACGTAGCGTTCGCTCTGACATAGACTCGTATTACAGAAGAGACGTTCTTCAGAAAAACATGACTCATCTATCTATTGTACAATTTCTATCTTCCTCTCTTCCCAAAATGTGTATGTTGTGTAAACTTCTGGCTGCCAATTCAAAGTGTGTTTGGAGGTTTTTCGCTAGGAGTTCAACAAAAAGAAAAGACAAGAGAAATGGTGTGTGACAAACAGAGGGATACTTACACACAACAGAGAAAATATATATGATGGAAAGCTCCAGAACAGCTACTAAGTGGACCTTGTTCACTTAACAGCTGTTTCCAACATCAAGAATGAGCTTTTAATCTCAAATACATTCATTTGCTCCTTTACAAAAGGGTTATAAATTGTAATCAATGGCTTTATTAAAGGCTAAAAAATAATGAATGCTTTATACAGCATGTACGTGACTTCTGAACACAGATGCATGATGAAAAACAAACAAAAAGGCTACTTCAGCGTGGTTGCTTTGCCATTTTTAATCTAATTTTATTGCTTTTGTGTGTTTTGTTTTAAATAAAGTGTATCCTGAAGTAGTAACCTGCCTGTCACAAGCAACTTATGAATTTATAAAAGCTTTTAAAGCCTTTTCAGATTCCATAATTAAATTAAAGGTCTTATCAACATTTACAACTGCAGACATCATAGCTTATAAGAAAGTGAGAAACCTGCGATCATTTCTTGCTTTATCACCAAACAGAAAGGAGAACATTTTCATAACCAGATAACCCAAAATGTGTTCTTATTAATAGCTCACAATTAATAGCTTGCTAAATTATTTATTGACCACTCAAGCCATTATTTGCTAATTATAAACCTTTTATAAGGGCTGACTTATTAGAAAGTGGTATTATTTTTAGCCACGTTAGCAGCGTGTCTGAAGGTACGATAATGTTTGACTTTGGTCCAGACTGAAAGATTGGATGGATTATCATGAAATGTCCATCACAGCATGAAGCCGACTGATCTTGATGATTTTTTCCCTCTAGTACAACAGTGAGGTTATCATTTCTGACTTTAGGCTCTCTCTACAGCTGGTGGATTTCAATGGCATTTGGTACAAATTTTGGCCCAGAGGATGAAACACTCTGACTTTTCTTTTTTCCATCAGCAGATTAAAGTTTTCACTGATCCAGGGAAACATTTCTACTTAATGGATTGCCAACAAATTCTGTACAGAGATATTTTTGTAATGAGATTGGAAATTTCTCATTTCTCAAATTATCACCAACTATCGGATGGATTGATATAAAATTTGGTACAAGAATTCATGTTTTCCACTGGATTAATGACAATAACTTTAGGGATCCTGCCTTTTCATTTAGCGCTAACATCACGTCACAACTGTACTTTAATTGCGTTTAGTGGTACTGATGAAATATCAGCGTACTAACAATATACCTGCAACAGGAGGTCAGCACTGTCATTGTCAGCATGTTACCTTGCTGACGTTAAAGTCAAGATGAAAAGGTATTTTGAGAGTATCTGACTTCCATATCGTGACATATGTCAGAGTGAAACAGGATAGACAAGCGGGAAAAATAACATTAGGAGGAACGTAAATATTTTCTGTGTTGATTTGAACTTTGAAAAGTGGGAGAGTGATAATGAATCTTAGCTCTGTGTAAAAGTCAAAGACTGATTGATGAATTATGGTTGAAACATTTGAATTACAGAAAAACATGAATGGATTTTGATATGAGAATGATACAAGAAATGTATTTATTTTTAATTAGATAGATAGATAGATAGATAGATAGATAGATAGATAGATAGATAGATAGATAGATAGATAGATAGATAGAGGCTTTATTTTGTCATTATACAGAAGTACAGCGAAATTCCAGCAATCACCCCGTCTGTACATATACAACATATAATACATACAATAAGACAGACATAACTGGATGACTGAGCAGTATTTTGGCATATATTGTTGCACATTATGACCAGGGATGTGATCTAAAATGGTTAAAAGACATCTATACTCAGTGGTAGTCATAATAGTGTTGTTTTAGGTTTATGTCCATACTGTATAATATTGATATTCATGCTATATGTCATAGTTTTTGTTCAACAAAACACAGTCCTGGGTTTCTTTAACCTTTAGCCTAATTTCCATGTACATACATACAGTAGGAATCAACAAATATCATCAAACTATCTTTTGACAATGGGCTTTTGACAACTAGCTACCAGTATTCGGAGGAAGACATAAATTATTTACAGTTGAAACAAATTGCAAACCACATCCATCATATTTAGGCCCACAACCGCTGTGTCTCTGCTGCAAGATAAAGATTGTACTCTTTTAAAGTAGGCCAACAGCCTTGGCCCATAGATAATTACAACAGCATGACCCTCAAATTCATGATCAGTGTTTTAGCACAAAGAATGACTCATAATCTCGACTGAGCTTGTGTCAAGGAACAGAGCAAGAAACAAATTTGCAGCGACTCTACAGCCTCGGATTGTGAGTCATTTTTTTTTATTCTTCAGAAGCTAGAAACGTTAACAATTTTCTGAAGAGATACCTCACCAGCTGGGACTTACTGAGCTCGTGCAAAGTGTTTGTTCAGCTTCCCCCTCAGTCTGCAAGGCTGCATACCTAACTAGCAGGAATGTGATTGTACTGCAGCTGAGGAGCCGTCAGACTTGTGGCTACAAGCACACAGTTGATTGCATCACATCCGAGTCAGCTATCTCAGTGAGTTTGAGGGTGTGTGCGTGAAGGCTTTTTTTTCTCTTTTTTTCATTTCTTCCCATTTAGCATGTTAAGTCAGATCAGGAAGTGTGATGCTGTGACAGTAGAGAAGGAAGTGGGCACACAATGGCACCATGTCTGCCTCTTGTCCTGGTAACATGAGAGGCCCCCGGGTAAAGACCCCTCTACTGCTGCTCCTGCTGCTGCTGCTTACCACTTTGACTGGGACAGGTAGGACTTTTTACTCGCTGAGTCAACAGCACTTTGCCGTCTCCTCCCTCATCTCTCCTTTGTGCCTTATTTTGAGTTGTGAGTGTAACTTCGTACTGAAACCGTGGTAATCACACAAGTTCTGTCACTTAATTATAGAGAATTAAATGAGACTTAGGAGGCAAGTACTAATATTTTGTGTTCGGTCTTGTCTTACTTAAATCCACTTCTTGTCTCGACTTTTGCCGTGTTCAGAAATCCCTTCTCCATTTCAAATTCATGTTTTCTACGTTTTTTAAAGCTAGTATGAACCTTTCAAAAAAAAAGTACACCTTAACATACATGAGTATTTTAAAAGGTGAACATTGGCATTCATTTTTTTTGTTAAACAAGGAAATCCTTTTCTCACATGTCTGTGAACATGACAAAGCTCTGCCGGGAACAAATTGCTCAACATGCTGAATATCTCCACCTCCCATGCTCTGTCCAATAGGTGAATTTTTGCAACAGTTTTGATTTTTGTAATAACTGCTTACAGTAAAATCATGCGTCCGGAAGTCTTCAGTTCCTGTGTGTTCTGAACTTGGCAGTCTATTTGCAGAGTTGAAACAGGGCTCCTTCTTGCCCTGCTGCAGATGTGGTTTCAGAGACTGGGCTGATGAAATCCCCCGCAGAAATGACAGTCTTTGTTCACTTGTGTGTTTATCCATCTCAATGATATAACATTACTGTGATGTAAAGAAGTAACGAGAGGTGTTGATTTGCAGTGTTATGCCAAGATGGAACTGAGTATGAAGATCCAAGTGAGCCAAACGCAGATGTTGAGGACACAGGTGAGACATGAGTAATAAGATAAATTCCAGATATGATCATGAACAATGTGGCCAAAAGTAGTGGACAAAATGTTTCAATTAATTTAACTGAGTAAAATTCCTATTGAGATTTAAAATGGTTTTAAAGAGAGAAGCATAACAAACCCCCCATACATAATACAAAACAAAGATCACATATTGTACAAACTGTACAGCACTGTACACAGAAAATGTAGGCTCTAAAAGTGAAGTGAGGACAATTATCTATCTAATTAATCTTACGAATAGTTTACAGGAATACAAATTTCAGTAAACAGAAGAAACCTAAATTAAATCAACATTTGGTGTGATCACATTTTGCCTTTAAAACAGTAGCAGCTCCCCTCAAAACCCCTGCGCGCAGTTTTTTAAGATACTCTGTCGGCAGGTCTAACCCTAACCCTACTCTGTCTGCATCTTGAAGAACTTGCAGCAGTTCTTCTATGGACTCTGTCTCTTCATGTTATCCCAGACTGACTCCATCATGTTGAGAGTAGGGCTCTGGTGTGTGTGTGTGTGTGTGTGTGTATGTGTGTGTGTATGTGTGTGTGTGTGTGCGTGCATGTGCGTGCACGTCTATGGACTCTGTCTCTTCATGTTATCCCAGACTGACTCCATCATGTTGAGAGTAGGGCTCTGGTGTGTGTGTGTGTGTGTGTGTGTGTGTGTGTGTGTGTGTGTGTGTGTGTGTGTGTGTGTGTGTGTGTGTGCATGCATGTGCGTGCGTGTGTGTGTTGCAGGACTCTTTGTTCTTCTTATTGCTGAAGATTGTTCTTTTTGACTCTGACTGTATGTTTGGGGTTTGCTGGGTTGTTGTTGGGGTTATGCTGCCAGATGGTGTAATGGATAAGAACCTAAATATCGGAAGTGCCTAAAACCTTTGCACAGTGCTGTATGATCGCTGTCTGAATTCATTTCTCACACTTACGAATGTACACTTAAAACCACCTTATGGATATTTTTAGAGCTTTTACTGAACATGAAGTGTCATTCACTCAGCAATCTTCAAACCAGCAATCACATTCAATTGGAAAATGTGTGATTTTCAATTAGAGACTCATGTCCTTCTCTCAATTAGACATGTTTTAAATCATTAGGTCTTTTTCCTACCTGAACTTTTTGGGTTTTGTTTTGTGGCCTTGTGGATGGTTTCATAAGTCTAGTGCTGTGCTCCTTAACTTTTTATAGAGACTGTAAACACTGTAAGTCCTGTCCTTTGAGGACTGTTCAACCTACTTAAAAATACAGAGGTCAGTTTACTATAATCAGTACCAGTTTAGCCAGGGACCAGCACAGGTCCATGGACCAGGGATTGAGAATCACCAGTCCAGGAAATAACCTGTGAAGGAGCTATAATCATTGAGTAGTGGTGGTGGGGTGAGATTATTTTAATTATTGAATCCTTTATTTAACAGGTAGTCTTACTGAGACTTGTGTACTGGAATAAACACAATCTAAACATAGACAGGCACACAGATAATTCAGATTAGACATTATTTTCACATTAAGAAAAGTAATTATAAGTATTATAAAGCATTATAAAATCTATAAGAGAAATTAAAGAGTGTAACCTCAGTTTTTTAAGTTTGTGTTTATTTATTTGAACCCACTTCTTCCAAGTTTGGTGTGAACAAGATGTACAGCTAATGATTTTTGAGAGTTAACAACAAGTTTATACATTATGGGAACACTTCCAATGAGAGTGAAAGCTGTCGCAGTCACATATTGCTGCAATGCCTGCCACCACTTGATGTATTTTTTATTTATTTTGATTTAGCCTTTATTTAACCAGGTTACAGTAGTCCCATTGAGATCACAGATCTCTTTTACAAGGGAAATCTCGCCAAGATAGCAGCAATACAGTTACAGCCTGGGCTCCAGAGTTTTCACCAGATCTTTAAAATCAGTCAAGGGTACTAGGTTTTGAAGATTAAGTTCAATTTGAAGATTGTTCCAACCAACAGGTGCTGAAAACCTAAATGCTTTCTTTCCTATTTCTGTTCTTACTTTTGGAACAATCAGTATGCTGTGTGCTGTAATACTCGGATGACTACATACTTCTGGCCAAGTATTGCACAAGTCATTGTACTTGTTCCTCACTGAATACTTTTGCAACATTATAACCTGCTACTTTATGGGTTTCCAGAACTTCCACCTGAATCTGAAGCCCCTCCGACATCAACCCCCTCTCCCACAGACAGCAATGACGGCCCAGGTACAGTTTTGCCACATGGTGCTTCTTCAGGAAGAGACTTTTTAAAGATCTCAGTTGTTGAGCATTTAATTTCCTAATACTATTTAATGTCACGTCTTAACTTCATACAGTGAAAAGAAGAATCAGAAGTAGTACAATAGAGAATAATCACTAAAACCTCTCTGTAAAGTCAAATCCTGTTGTTTTTTTTGTGTGTGTTTCCAGGTGAAGATTACGCAGAAGGCTCTGGAGTGGATCTCAGCTTTACCGACCCAGGTATATCAGATGTAATACTGCCTAACACAACAGGACTTGATTTGTTTCTGGATTACGGTAAATTTAACAATTATCACTATAAAACTTGTAATGACCATTAGGGATAATGAAAGCTAATGGCAACAAAACCCTGAACTGTAATCGGTTGAACTCAAACAGAAGCCTTTTTGTATTAAATGCAGCAGGACACATTTATCATAAAAATAACTAAATCATAAAACTGTCGTCATTTCAGGGAACAGTACAGTGGATCCCAGCGTCACCGCTACGTTACCTGTGGATGAAGGTTTGAGTCCCATCATCATCATGGTCCCTGTGGTGCTGGTAGTGGTTATCATCGGCATCATAGTTTGCTGTATTTTCCTCAAGCGTAGCTGGAAACAAAAAGCGGAGAGTCAAGGTACGTCCAACACAGCAGGAAATAAAAGATAATGTCAGTCACAAAAAAAAGAAAAGAAAAGAAAAAACCTATTATCCTATTCACCCTTGGTGGTTAATGCTGATGGTTTTGTTTTTATTTACAAGGGTTTACAAATGTGGTGTGAATGTAATTTTGTTTTTGGGTCCTTAAGGCATTGAACAATATTAGATTTGAAAACATAATACTAGATATAACATCATCTATCCACAGTGAGATCTGGGGATTATTTTATCAAATGTCAAATGACTGTTAATCAGACAGATACCTAATAACTACCTGCACAGCTAGATACCAATATGGTGGGAAATATATATATTTTTGACTTCGGGAAGCTCTTTGGAAAGTCTGACTTAATTTTTGTATCATATTCAATTAATATTTAAAAAATGATTAGCTGATTTAGTAACTATATAACTCCAAGGTGAAAGATGTATGCTATTAATTTGTAGTATTTGTCATTTTATCATAATAAAGATGATTAAAGCATGTTTTCTTTTTATAGATCTAAGAAAAGAGGATCCATATTTGGATGGGCCCGACACAGAGAAGGTGCCAATGTACGTATTGTAAATAAATGATTTTACAATTTATAACTTAACCTTTGGCAAACATAAAAAGTTGAAATGCATTTCACTCAGTGCTTAGTAAGATTTTACCTTCAATGTGTTGTTTAGTTTCCTTTTTCAAAAAACAAGTCCACGTAGGAAGGAAGTTTGAGTAACATATGCTTCAGAGTTAAATATACCACAAGTCATATCTTGTGGTGTTCTTTCCTCTATCTTGACATCTGCTGCACGACGACCATCAGTAAGTCTCGATCCTTTGAGATGATCAAACCACTTTTGTTCTCTTTATCTGCATTTGCTGAACATGGAGTTGCACAGTTATGCAAAGAGTTAAGTGTATTTTCAATAACGGTTTGACAGCTGTTGGCCTTTAAAGTCTTAACTGTAAGCAATTGAGGAACTGTGAAAACAGCCTTTTATAGCCCAAAACAATACTAATTCACACAATAAGATTTGTCCATAATTTGTTTACCATTTACTCTCTAGACTAGGGTCAAAAAGGAGCTGGAGCCAATCTCAGCTGACAATGGGCGAGAGGTGGGGTACACCATGGACAGGTTAAATCACAATAGTGTAGACACAGACAACCATTCACGCCCCCTCCCCTACCTACAGCGATTTATGATCACCACTTAACCTAACCTGCATATTTTTGGTCTGTGGGAGGAAACCAAAATATCCGGAAAGAACCAACGCAGCCACGGTGGGGGAACTCCACATGAAAACAGAAGCTAATTCAAAGATGGGAATTAAAAGATGAGACACAATTTTTTAAAAAAAGAGCTAGACTGAGAGCTAGTCAAAAAATGAATAAGCACAGTAAACAGGAATTGATTCATGAAAATTAGTCTAAGCTGCCCCTCATGATAAGAAGTAGTAAAACACAGTAATTTATCCATTAAATAAAAGGCCATTTGTGAAGCAGATGAAATGTGCTTGTCAATTTTGGTTGAACACAAATGAGACAAAATGGCCAGCGATGGTTGCCAGAAGAACATAATGTCTGATGTTTGGGGGGTTTTGGGGTTTTTTTAAATCTGGTTTTTGAGTGTCATTTGTTTTCTTCAAACATTTTATGTCCTTTTAGGCCCATGTTTGAAGAGGACGTGCCCTCTGTAATGGAGTTAGAGATGGAAGAGTTGGACCAATGGATGAAAAAAGACGGTAGGGTTCTGTAGAATAAAAGGCAAACAACATATGAGAGATTAGGAGTTTTCTACCTCAAAAAATCTGTCAAGTAGTATTTTGTATGTAAAACATTAAAAGACTGAGTGTGTAGGATTTAGTGACATCTAGTGGTGAAGTTGCAGATTGCAGCCAAATGAATACCCCTCCCCTCTCCCTCTATTTTAAAGCATGTAGGAGAATCTTCTGTGGCCATGAAACTCACAAAAACCACAGAAGGTCCTAGAGTCAGTTTTTGGTTTGTCCATTCTGTGCTGGTGTAGAAACATGACAATATAACATGGTGGGCTCCATGGAAACAAGCCCTCAGGAGGAGCACCAGGCTGTCTGTAAATGAGCAGATAATTTTTTTTAGCATCACAACCCCTGTAAAATGACTAGTTTTACTCTCAGTTTGATCTATTTGGTCTGCATGATTCAATTATTATATATATTATACCAGACATTAGTGTTGTTGCTCAAAAGTCTCCACTAAGCACAGCAGCTCCATTGGCACATTGGGCCTAAAGAGCAGGTGCACTGTTTTCATCTGGGCAACCTTCATAGATATGAACGTGGTCCCTCCTCCAATACTGTATCCAATTCTGTTTATACATCCATGCATGAAAGAACACCCTCTCCCTCTCTGTAGATATAATGAATCATTGTAAGGTAACAAAAACAGGTGAGTGGAGGGTTAGGGTTCAAAACATACTTATGAATATTATATTCGAGTAGATGCTACTAAATTCTTCATATTGCACCTTTAACATGAGTTGGTGCAGTTTATCCAGCAGAGGTCAGAGTTGCTTCATGAGAGGTGCACGTACAGCATAGTGCCTAATGTCACTGTTTGTCTGCAGTTAATCAGAAAATTCTGTATAATTATTATAATTAATTATATTAATTACCCAGGAGAAATTAGTTTGTAACTTTCATGACATGAATGATCACATTTATGAGGATTTTGTGAATGCATGCGTCTCACAGGTTGGTTTGTTTGTTCTAGGTGAAGCTGCAGAGGACTCCAAACAGGTTTAGGCCTCAGTCTATTTATGGTGAGCATATTTTATACTTGTTATATTTATGTCGACTCAATGAAAACCGTATTCAATTTCTCATCATTTATTCCTTATGATCAGTGATTTACCTCATAAAACATTAAATCAGTTTACATTACTTTTAAACGAGGTAATATTTTGCCCTGAGCTTGGTGATTTGCCTAATTAATGAATCTAAAGGAATGTTTTTAGATATTAAAACACATATCAATACATTACAATGAAGAGGCAGTAGAGGAGGCTGTGAAATGAAGCATGGATAGGACCAGCAACATACTCCAGCAGGTGTAAAGATAACCCACTTCTAATGAACTATCTGAACATAATTACACGCATAAAAAAAGTAAATATCTGTGTGCCTGGTGGAGTACACAATATACCATCAGTGTTACCACCAACCTGTTACATACAGCTCGTTACACAACACAGATCAACAGTCAACTTGGGTAATAAGAAGCCTTTCCAAACATTTCCTTTTTTCTGCCAGCCTCTGTTTGTTGTGATGCACCAGCTGGTTTTAGTATAGCTGTGACTGATGAACTGTGACCCTTTTGTCATTACACATGGTACTGTTTGAAAGCACAAACACTCCTAACATCTGTTAGTGATTACAACAGGCATGCATGGAAGTGTGGCGCAACTTAACTCAGGATAGTCTCCTTACTGGAAGGGCTGGGAAAGCGAGGTCAAGGTCCGCTCCACTAACTGTTGACCAACGTCATTTACTCGCTGCTCTTTTTCTCAGGATTTTATTTCCAAAGCTGTGCAAGGGTTAGAGGGTACTTTCCTTCAACCCAGAGGCTCTCTGTACAAATTAGGTTACACAAGAGATCTCTGAACAGAAGTAAATGTGATGTTACTGCAGTTGCACAATGTGATGCCATCTTCCGTGTTTCATTGTCTATCTGCAGCAGCTGCAACCTGTTTGTCAGGCGATATACGGTGAAGCTGCTCTGAAATCAAGTTTTCAAACCTACTTTGCATTGAAAGTCAAAGCATGAAACCACTCTCACAAAAGACGTTGGTAAAATATTTAGAAAATATGTTCAAATTAATAGAAATAAAATAAACAGACACTATTTGGGATAAAATGAAGTCAAAAGCTGACTGTTAATACACCGTTGACAAAATATTGTCTCATGAAGCTGTAGTGGTGACGTGGTAGCAAACAGTTTTCTGTTTACAGAGTAAATTAGCATTTATTTGGCATCGCGTTTCTGGACACTAGACCAGTGTTAGCCCAATATTCACTCTCTTTTGAGCTCCGTTTACATTTGCACCAACTCCTGAGGGAAATGTTTGTCTCTCCACTAGCTAAATTCCCATTATGTTTATTACTAAGTTTCTTTCTGTGGTGTTTGGTGCTGAGAAAGTAGTATACAGGACAATGCATCAGAGCTAAACAATAAAGTTGCTGGTTGGAAAACCAAAACAATGAACTAAAGGTGCTATATAGCTCTATAGAGCTGAGCGGAATTGCAGAGTCAGGTGATCATTTTCAGTGGATTCATCATTACGAGCAAACCCTGCACAATCTTTTATTATTCATAACAAGTATAGATTAATAATAGAGCAGCTTCAAGCATTTTCCCCAGCCAATAACACAAAATATAGCCCAATATCCACAGGAAAACATGAACATGAATATTTGCCTCCCAGAGAGTACAGTGGAAACCACACAAAGCAGCATTACTGATTTAACTGAATATTGTAATGAAATAAAAATTATCAACACTTATAACCAATCAACATAACAAATAATCAAGTTCAGTTTTCAAATTCTGCTAAAATAACATGTTGAACCACAGTCAAATATTGGTCATAAGTGAGTTAACTTCTTGGATTTGTGGTGTGGAGAGTTGAATTCACACTTGGCTTACGATGATTGCAAGTGAAAGTTTGCAGGTTGAGGTGTGGTTAGTTTTGCTGTTGGAGCTTGTTGTGAGTTTATTACGACGTGGTGATTCTTCCTTGACACTTGTGTGTGAACACCCTTATGTGCGTGTGGAGGCTGATGACGACAGGAGTCAGGCTATTCAGGGAGCATACAATACACAGCGTGAATGGTGTTGATTGGACATGTCTTCACTGTAGTCAAGATCAAATAAAACTGTTTGAATTATAGTGAATTAACAGGTTCAAAATGACATGTTTTCTTTGGTTTTATGGACTAAAACAATCAAAAAAGTAATTTTACAGATTGAATCACAATATAAATGTAGTCAAGGTATTAGTAAGATACTATAATATGAAGTGTGAAGCTATTTCCTGAACATCTGACTGTTAAGTCTGCCAGCCCTTGTGACTAATGTCACCAGAGTTCAGATATTACGGAGGAATCACATCTCTCACCTTGACATTGTCACCCCTTTCTCTCATGATTCCTTTACTGCAGGTTAACAAAGGGCGCTCTCCCAGAATACAAGGACAGGCAGTCAACAATGCATCGCTGCCAACGCTGAAGTTCAGACCTTTCTACAATAATCTCACAACATTAAAACAATGTCATTGACCACGCAGTCCGAAAACACCTTCACAACTCTTAAAGGATGATTACAGATATCTTACAAATAGTCTTCTAAAGGCTACACCTCCTTGCTATCTTCAGTGAACTTAAAAATGTTAAATAGTTGTTCTGCTGTTTTGTTACGATGAGCATGTGCTCTGCTTTATGACAATGATCAGTGTTGTTCCTTTCATTTTTCATGCTTTGCCTGTTTTTATTGTGTACTGAAATGCCAATGTGCAGTATTTTCTGTCTCCATGAACCACCCAGACTGAAAGGTATTTAGTTTAAACCTAAAAAAACGCCCAACAAAAACCCACACACACTCCTGTAGCTACCAAACACTCCCTTGTTCTGCAGATTCATGCAGTTGTAGTGTGTGGTCAACACAAAGCGCATTAGGTCAATACCCTTCTCCACCCTTCACAGATATGACTGTTCATAGTTTCTGCTGATGGCTTCTCTTCAGCTCAAAGCTTCTTTGTTGTATCACACTATGTGACTCTCTCCAGCTGCAGGTTTTAATACGGAAATATCCTGTTGAGGATTGTAGGCATGCATGACAGAGAAGACCGCTCCTTTTCATTCCTGTGCAGAGCTGGTTAAGACTTATGGAGAAAATGTTTTTATTCCAATGCTGTTTGAAATCCCAGAGCGTGAAATCAGCAGCATTATGTTCCTGAGTCTTTTGATAAATTATTGCCTTGTTGCTGAAACAGCTTTCTAAAAGCTGCTACTGATAAGATTTTCATCTCACTGTAGATAATAACCCACTGACTGAATAGTTAATTTCTACAGATATAGTTTAGATGTTTTATTCCTGATTATAGCTTAAAAATGTTAAATCTAAGCAGTCGTGACACTGATACAAATGAGAGGACTACTTTCTGAATTTTCAGTCAGTATTTTGCAGTATGTTGCACTGTAAATATGAGAATACAGTATACCAATAGATGTTATTTTCAAGAAATGCCTTTTGTAAATATTTCATATAAGGCTGTAGTGCTGTTGTTTAGCCCATGTTTTTAATAAAAGTTCAATAAATAAAATATATTATGGGGTTGATTTTGGGTTTTGAATGAAATGTCTTGACAATTATTTGATGGATTGCCTTCATATTCAGATTAAGCATTCAAGTTTCTCAGAGGATGAATCCTGATGATTTTTCTTAAGTTTTCACTTATTGAAAGGAATATCCCAACATCTACTCAATGGATTGGCATAACATTTTATACAGATATTCATGGTTTCCAGCATGGTGGAAAGTACATTTACTCAAGTACTGTACTTTAGTACAAGTTTGCTGTACTTGTATTTCACTTGAGCGTTTCCATCAGATGAAGATTGGAAACAATGAATAATATAACAAGCTTTTAAAATGAAACACATTGTTAAAGATGAAATCAGTGGTTTCCGAACGTTTTGGCTTTTGATGTCTTACAAAAAGCAATGTGTAGTCGGGGTCACATTTCAGATGTCTATGAGTTGTTAACAGCTCCACCAAATAGTGATTTCTCCCTCTAAACGTCTCACATGGATTCATTTCAATAAATGTTCAAATGATCCAATATTTCACAGAAGATCAAAGATTAGAGAGGGAAAAAACAGCTGAAAACAGATTTGTGTATCAGAACTTTGTTTTTCTTCTTTCCGCTCCCATTAATCATCTCATGACCCCTCAGATTTATCTGTTGACCCTTTGGAGGGGCCTGACGCTATGTTGGGAACACTGGACTAGCTCACTGTATGTAGTGTAAACTAGCTCCACCTCCAACAGCTACAACAGTAACATACTGCTCTAACACTGATGCTTCAGTATTAGAAATGGGTGAAACAAGAACATTTACTTCAATACTGATGTACTTTTGTACGTTTTTTATACTGGACTTTAACTTGTAATGGAGTATTTTTACATTACTGTATTGGTACTCACCACTGGAACCATTAATCTTAATGACTTTGGTGACTCCCAGACTTTTTCTGAAGCGCTACCACGAAGCTGACATTTTCAGTTCAGTTACGGAATGGAAAAATACGAAATTTGATTCACACATTCATATCACCTTCCGGATGAGTTTCTATAAATTTGGTGACGGTCTGACTTTTCATGCTGAATTACTGTCATATAAAAATTTCATTTCTTACAATCCTTTGGTTTATGATGACAAAAAACCTCAGCTTCAGCTGTAGTTTGTTTTAATGCTTATTATCACATTTTAGCACGATAAGCTAAACTAAGATGGTCAGTATATGTGCTATACAGCAGCATGTTAACATTGTCATTGTAAGCACATTAGCATGCTGATGTTTGCAACTTAGAGCATCAGTTTGCCTCCATATAACCTCACACAGCTGCTAGCATGGCTGCAGACTTTTTGTTTTGTTGACGAAGTAAAAAATAGTCAAAAAATTTTATTAGATTCTTTGCATATTACATTTATGCAAATATCATTTTTATACTACAGTAAAATGATTGTTGTGTGATGTTTCCGACTCATATCAGTTGGCATGACATCTATATTTACATCAGTTTAAAACTTTTAGTCCTCTAAATGCAGCGCTGCAAGTTTTTTGTGTGGTTCATATGTCCAACGTGTTTCTGCTGTGTGCACTCTTCAGCTCTTATGTCTGCTGCTGTAAATCCACTGATCAGTCTGGCCTGTTTTTCTCTTTGAGCTCTGTATGTCTGATGTACATGAATGAAAAGCTAATGAAATTCACGCCAGACGGAGATCTGTGGGAGCAAGGACAGATGATCGATGCAAAATAATAAATACAAATAAAGAAATCAGACACTGCTGAATGAACACTGACATTTTTATAATCGATTTTTATAACTTGCATGATTCTCTGTTTATGCAGATAAATCATCCCTCTTGGCCGAAAATTCAGTGTTTGATAGCATGTTAAGTTTTGAGACTCATACACCAAAAGCTTGTCCAGTCATTTTTTATCATCTTACATACTTTTTACAGACCCAGACGCAATCTTACATGACTTCATCTTCTAAACCCTTGATTCTTGCAACAACCACTTCACTTATCCGAAACATGACTACAGACTTCAACAAACTCTGTAATGAAGCCTCTTTACATTGGCTCCAGTTAAGGTTCAGGACTGTTTTTATAATTGAATCATCTTATTTATTTATGTTGAGGTATTCCAGTGATTTTACATGTCAAAGTGAGTTTACTCGTCGTGAGAAGAACTACTCAGCCCGTGAAGACAGTTGTGTAATGTCTCCTGTGACTCTGCAGGAGCTTTTTCAAGTCTGACATCAGACATCAGACATCACGCAGGTTTATTGGCTCGGGCTTGGTGACAGAAACCCTGTTATTACAAACAGAGAGTGTGGAGTTTGAAATATGTGGGTGCTTTACCAGTCACGGAGGCTCAAGCAAAAGATGTTATTGACTTGTATTATAGAATAAAATATTTTTGGAGCTTTTTGGGGACCTAAACTCTACTCACTACACTGCTCTTTCAAGGCTTGTATGGCCTTGTTTTCAGCAATATTTTTGACCTTTTTGGTCCATATGAACCTCTACAGAGTCCTGGCCTAAATCTAGAGGAGTCAGAGCATTTACAGTCAGGGCTCTGAGGCTCTGTGACAGTTTCCTTCAAGAAATAAAGCTGGTTGAAATCAACATCAACATTGAATCTCTTCTTAAAACATATGTTCATCTGAGAGTTTATCCAGTTTATATTTGAGTGTATTTAATTGATATAACCTTTTTTAAAACATGATGTTACTTGAGTTATCTTCTTTTATGTTGTGTAACTGTTTGTCTTTTTATTCTGGTGCAGTTTAATATCTTTGTTGTCTCATAAATTGTGTTTCAATCTCTTAATTCATTGGTTGGTTTTAAATCTATTAGTTTCTTAATCAACTAGTCAATCAACAGAAGTTAATGAGTAACCAAACATGTAAAATGTTCCCTTGTTCCAGAGTCTGAGATGTGAGGATTTGCTGCTTTTCTTTGTCTTCTATTAAAACATTTATTTGTAGATTAAAAAACTGATCATGAAAAACTGAAAACAAAAACTGATGAAATTTGTTGCTAAGCAGTTAAATGAAAATATAGTTATTATTACAGATAATAATATATAATAATGATAAGTTTTATCTTAATGTAAAGGTAAAAGTAAAGATTTACTCAACTTGGCTCAAGTAAAACTTTCTGAGATGCCCTAACCCAAGACAGGTTTTTCTTACTGCTTGCAGAGGCAGTGCCACTTGCAAACATAGTTAGTCTCATTGGATTCTGGTTAAACTGGTTAACATGTAAATAAAACACCAATTACTCTCACCAAATATGACTATAGTGAACAATGTTTAATAGGTAAACCTCACTCTATAATCTGAGACACCTTCAGCTGACTACAGCTTAACCGAGTCTCACAGCTGGAATGATATCTGTATGGCATGTGGGAGGACTGGTGTAATTTTGATTAAAGGCAACTTTCACAGTGTATATAAATGTGATGTAATCCCCTGGATGACACATTCATAACATCATATATCCAGTGACCCGTCTCTCTGAAAGCTTTGTGGGCTGAACCACCGTCTACCCAGCAGGCACTGTTGCTGCCTGTCACACTCCATCAGCTCCATTTCACAGCCACACAAGCAGCCGTGTGCCTTCAAGTGCTGCGATATTACAGAGCATCTTCCGTCTGTCGCAATCATCACATTCAGTCATTCTTGGGCAATCTTTGAGTGGAAAACACACAGCGTACACCGGGGAATCTGGGAGTGTGTGTTCGTGTCATTATGTTTCGTCTTTTGTAGTGTCATGACAAACTATTTCATCCATGAACCTTTCCTCTGCTTCCCACCAAATATTGCCTCTTGCACCATTTGGACACATTTCATAAAACTGAAAAAGAAAAGTCAACTGGAAAGGCTTGAAGTACAACACTGGGGTCATGTCTTTGGTATTTGGGGGAATTTCAAGATCTGAAGTGTAGTTTGTATTTTATCATCTAATAATTTACGTTTGGTAGGATTTTGGCTGATAACACTTTTTTTTTTTGGATGTGGTGCTTATGATTTGGACTATTTTAAACCAAGAAAACTCAGAAATACCTATTTACTAGAATTGGATTTCTGTGGGAAGAACTGTTTCTGGACCATCATGTAGAGAAACTCTGGGGCATTCAATTGTTTCTCAATCAATAAAAAGTCAAACAAACAAACAAAGATTAGTTTAATTTATTGAGCATGCAAAAAAACCTAAAAGATAATCATCTATTTTCTGGTATTTTTACAAAAATGTAGAGCAAGGGTATTTGGACATAAGACCTCAGTAAAATCAACACTTACAACACTCAACAAACTTAAAAATCACATTTTTCTCATTTGGCAGACACTTTTATACAATGCAACTTAAAAGTGAGGTCAGGCAATGAAGCGTTAGAGAACGGTGAATCAGAAAGAGTCTCAAGTGCAATGAGAAAAGAGCTAGAAAATTTTTATTTTTCAATTTTTTTTGGAAATGGTTAAACTAGGAAATAACTGGAAATAGACAAGTGCAGATAACGCTAATAGAAAACTTTAAACAGGAGGTGAGGAGTACGATAAAAGCACACAGCTACAGCAGCTTTCCCATATGAGTATATTTAGTAACCAAGTGTGGATATTTACAGTCATTTGCTTTGTTTCCATTGTGTGCTTTTCAGTGTTTCTTGACCAGATGCCAGTCTCAATTCCACACTTCTCAGGATCCCATGTTTGATGCTTGGTGATATCTCAGGGTTTCAGACTGTCCCTGGAGGATTCAGATACAGGGCATGAAAATGACCATGAGCCAAAGCTAACCATGGCTGGCACTGCAGGACTGACTTGAGCAGCAGCAGCAGCAGCAGCAGCACACTAATCCACGGTAGCTTGTTTTTGTGCCTATGAATAAATGAGGCTCAATATGCTGAAAAGAATTAGGTCTAGGTTTTCATCCAGCGTGATTTCTGACACACCGTGAAAATTAGGATTGGAGTCTCCCCCCTACCCTAGCTGTTTTTTCTTTTTTTCCCACCCAAACTTTATTGGTCAAAATATATTTCCATTTTACAATTGTCATAACAAAAGGATTAAGCAATAAATGTGTAAGGTCCAATCAGAGCTTAAGCTTACATGTGCAGAAATAATAAGAATGGAAAAGAGAAGATCGGCGAGAAAAAAACATGTTGACAGATTGTGTTTTGAAAAATGTACTGCCAATATTTAATGTTGTTGATAATCTTTTTGTTTTTTATGTATAATGTATAAAGGAAGATAGTATATGGGCTTTCTATGAGCTCACCACAAAAGATTCAACCTACACCAATGTCTTTCTTGAATTTCTGCAAATAAAGATTTTTATTATATATATTTTCCCCTTTTGTTTAAAAAAAGAGAAAGATTTCTTTGTCTTTGGAGTGTTGTCAACTGATTGTTTGATCTCCCTGCTAACTTTTTGTGCTTCTTGTTGTGATTTATCATTTTTAGATAGTGTCTTATTATTTTGAGATAGTTTCTTATTATTACGAGATAGTATCTCAATATTTTGAGATGGTTTCTTATTATTATGAGGTAGTATCTCAATATTTTGAGATAGTTTCCCATTATTTTTAGATAGTTTCTCATTATTACGAGATAGTATCTCATTACATTGACTTACAGAATCTTTTTTAAAAATGTTTTTATGTGCTTCAATATTATTAGTCTGTTTTCTCCCTAAAAAATTGAGGGGGGTCTGTGTCTTTTTGAACTCTCCTGAAATAAAGTTTTGAACAAAGAAAAAAAAGAAAAAGAAAAAAAGAGGTGCCATCATCAGGTTGCGACAGCCTTTCTCTCCAGTCGGTGGAGACGAACAAACCTGGCGGTTGTTGAGGAGGCTGTGGACGGATAAATCTCTCAGCTCTCTCACGCTATTGCCTCTCAGTGGATGTGTTTCACTCCCCTCTCTTATAATGCTCACATGTCCCCCCCGATAAATGTAACGGAGTCAAACGGGGGTCGACCAGCAGTCTCCTCGGTGTGACAGAGCAGCTAGCCCGCTAACAGCTCCAGGTTTGTAGAGGCTAAGTTAGCTGCTAGCTGCTGGTGGCTCAAACACTGACTGACTGCTGGTGACCAACACACGGAGAGAGGGACCCTTTACCTGCACGGAGAGGCCTGCTGCTGCCTTCAACCGTCTTCACATTTTCTGAGGTAAACACAGTGTTAAAATTATAATAACTAGCTCGGGATTATTTGCATTAAAGCACCACAGTAGTGTGTGAAGTGGGCCCTAGCATTGGCTAAGCTAAACACTTAGCTCGTCGGCTAGCCGTGTTAGCATCAGCTAACGCACTTTTCTCTGTTGATGTGGAGCTTGTTAGCGACCTGTACAAGAAGTTAAAAGGTGGTAGATTTAGCTCTCTGTGGGGCTTTTGTTGTGAAGTAGCCAGGGTGAGTTTGTTGGCTGTGTTCCTCACTCGGGTTCGCTCACTTCTGTCTTTTTTCTTTTTAAAACACACAAACTCAAGTCAAAAGCTGCAGAAAAAGTGCAGAGAGTTGAGTCCGCATGCAACATGTTAGTTATACGAAGTGTGGGAAATGTTAAGGGATAATTTAGTAGCTGAAGTGTTTGCTATTTCTTCTGCTGTTTTGGGGGGTTTAGTGCTAGCCGACTCCCTGCAAAGTTGTCTCCGGTTGTGCAGCTCTGGCGCCGGGTGGCTAAAGTGTTTATATGTTGGTAAAGGATTGGAGGACACTAGTTCTTCTGTAAAAAAAATAAGACTGTAACATCGGGTTATCTGTCTCCTATCTGCACACAGTAGCCAGTTTGTTAGGTGTACACATAGCTAGAGTTGATGCAGACTATTAAAGTAAATCAGACCTGCAGTAAATCCTTCCTTTATGGGAGGATAAGGGAAGTGTTGATTGAGTTTATTTGACTCTCCTGTAAACTAAACATCTTTGTGTTATGGGCTTTGTGAGGTTGTTTCTTTGGCTTTAGGAAACGGTGATCAACATTTCTAAATCATTGTCTGACATTTTATAGACCAAACAACTCATCAATTGAGTCAAGAAAATAATCAACAGATGAATTCATGATGAAAATAATCGTTAGTTGCAGCCCTGCTATAGCTGAGTGTTTAGTCATTTTATGTTTAGTATGTTTACATCCTCTTTTCTTCAGGATATGATGATAACACAAAACAGATGAACCTCTTTATTCATATATTTTATACACGATTTTTGTCTCTGATCATCTGTTCTGGTGCAGACATGTCTGTGACTCATACACATCTCGCCGATATCTAATTTCTGTACTGACTGAGTTACCTCGGTAGAAGATGAGCAACAGTTTGGCTTCTTGGCTGCTTTGGCCTTTGTTATATTTTCCACTTTTGTAGGACTTAGCTTCTCCATGTAATCATCTGTCAAGGAAGACCAATACAACCTAATTTATTGCCTGCATTACTTGTGTCAGATCTTTTTTTAGACCATCATTACATAGTTTTTATTATATGTAACACAAATTGAAGATGCACCTGCTCACAAGACAAAAATAATGCCTGTCTTGGATAGTGTTTATATTAAACATATATAAGATCTCTTCTCAGTGTGTCCAATAGCTGAGTATTATGTTTACATATGCTACACATAACCGCATCAATACTTCAACACACTTCTCCCTCTTAACCTGAGTTTGACCTCATTCTTTCAAGTCTAAGGTTTTCACACGGATTCAAGTTTGTAGCTGTTCATCACACACCACTGCTAAAAAATATTTACAGTATATAAATAGCAAATAAAGTTGCTGTTTCACTTAAATCCACACTTCAGTTTCCTTTTTTATTTGGTGGCTTTCTCATATCTGTATTTATCTAGTCTAACTTTACAAATATACAACCTTCCATCCCTAATAGATCACAAAAGTAGTGTTCAAGTCACGTTCGGCTCCTTGTGGAGGCTTGTCAGGTGACATATGTTGACAGATTAAGATGCACAGCCTGCACAGGTTTATCCTACATCACCGTGTGTGTTTCAAGAGGGCTCTTCTATTTCCTCTCCATCCTGCCCCGCTAGTTAACTGCATTCACTCGACCTCTCAGCTCTGAGTCTGTCCCTGGTGAGATGAGTGGAGCACGAACTGATTATTTAACGTAGTCCAACAACAAGTGACTGAGTGAGTCTGTCCATGTGTGTTTGGTTGACATGAGCCTTGAACCCACGATAACAACCACGCGACGTACAGGAAAACACTCCCAATAACTCTGCTCAGTCAGAAGATGAGAAATGAGCCTGAACCGTCTTTGACTCACGCCTCGAAAATCTGTTGACAATATGCAGGAGTTGAAATAGTTTGTTGTGTTCAGGTGTTTTTTCATTCCTCTTCGGAGTCTAATTAACAGAGCTTTTGTTTACCTGCAGCTGTGATCAGAACCTGTCATGTGGGTGCAAACTTGTTTCCCAGTCTGGTAAAAGATGATAGATTGAATAAAAAATGAGAAAAAACTCATTTTTTAATGAAAAAACTCATTTCTCGCTTTCTGCTGAAATAGTAAAAAGTACAAAATTTCTGTCTGACTTTAATCAGGTATATCTTCTTCATCATCAAGTATCATCATATACCTGATGAAAGTTGGACAGATTAATTATTCCAGCTGTAAGTGAGGGTTAGTCTCATTTTTATTCCAAGTTGTGCTTCTCTCTAAATCTCCTGTCACGTATTCTAAGTGTGCAGAAACATAAAGAAAACATGTAGCTTTCAATGATGAGAACGCTCCTCTGTCTGTTTCCCAGTTTTTAGCTTCCAGTTTTTAACTTCCTGTCAGCGGCTGCTATTTGGACGCTACCTAATCTCGAAATAGCACGTTAGGTGGTTTTGTGGCAAGTTGGGAAGTTGAGAAGCTGAAAGTTCAGCAAAACAAAAGTTGAACTAAATAAAAAAATAAAAAGGCGGTTAACGATGTTGGAGCTTTTATACATGTAACAAAACTATTTTGAGTACATATTTATTATATCTTGTCTGAAGTGAGTAAAACTTAATAACGTTACACTGAAATGGTCCTTTTAAGTCTGTTGGAATCAGCAGAAATAAAAAGATGTGCCATGAATGGAAGAGCTTACTGTGTTCATCATCATGTTCAGTATGAAAAGGGAAAGAAACGTAACAAATCACGCCTTTTCTGTCAGTTGTCGTTTATATTTGGGGCAGTGTCTCTTAAGCACTGTGTCAACTAAGATTTATGCCTTGTACACAAAATCCTTAGGGTGAGAACTTGTAGAAACATTTTTATATCTGGTGGATTACAAGAGTGAAACTTGCAGCGGGGCTTTTCTTCATGCACGAGATCCACGTAATGCTGAAAAGCCTCACCGCAGAATCCAACTGTTTACACACTGTCAAAAGGCACATATGTCACTATTTACTTGTCAAATTAAATCTTCAAGCGCTTTAATAGGACTTTTATATGTAAAGAATTTAAATAAATCAATATAATGTTGTTTTTAAAACAAGTTTAACACTAATAACAGACTTTAAAACTACTATAGAGTTTAATCAATACCTCTCTGACACAATATCAACAAACCCACAAACAAAAGAAGCTCTTATAAAGGTAGGATTGTGTGTTAGATAGCTGATTGCATAAAAGAGAGGGGGGGGGGGGTGCTTTGACTGCATTAATTGTCACGGCCTGTAACATTTACTGGTTTCTAGATTGCTCAAGTTTGGGATTGTGATTTCTTCTCAGGTCTGAAAACCCGACATGCTCGTGTAAAGATAAGAAAGGTTTTGGCTGGGCATCAAATGGGATGAATAAAGACTTCCAGTGTCATGTACTGTATGTGTGCATGCTCATTGAGGACAACATGTTAGTCACAGTCACTGAAGTTTAGTCTATTTGATTTAAAGCCAACAGAAAAGAAACGTTGTTTTCTGCAGTTCAGCCGGTTCAGTTTCACCTTTGACTTCAGCGGTAATGTATTGATAGCTTATTTGAGAAGTGGCTTAAAGCTCTGATCGTACTGACTGCTCATGAATAGTGTGTTGAAGTTACAATAACTGTGAAACATTTACTTCAGAAAGCATAAACACACTGGGGGAGTTTGTGTAGCTGGTTTTATTTTGAATATTTATATTTGAATACCTGTTGACTCATTGCATGCACGCTTATTTCATTACTTTATACTATCAGTCCAGTAATTGTTGATCTTTTTTAACAATATTTTAAAGAAGAACTGGTTGATATATGCTTCAGCTGAAACCCTTGATGTAGCAGACTGTGAACAGGAAAACAGCAGAAACACAGATTATAGATTTTGGACTTTTGTGAAGAACAGCGTCCATTCGTTTGTTTTCTTGTGTTGAACGTGTTTCTTAACATTTCTTCTAAAATAGTGTCAAGACTTGTCTCACTTTTAAGCCGAGTTTAAAATCAGAACAGAAAGTTTATTATCTGTTAGGGCTGCAATTAATGATTATTTTCATTATTGACTAATCACTCTAGTTGTTTGGTCAATAAAACAACTGAAATGTGTTAAAGAGTCATTGTAAAGGTTGGTGATTCATACTCTCTAACCATCACTTTTCTATTATATTAAAAACTAAACAGCTACAGTGTTTTTTCCTCCACATGTGCAGAGCTTGCATCATCTTCCACAACTTTCTTGTTTTCTCATTTCAGACAAAATGTCCAACAAAATATCGCTTTTAAAATACACCACGAGCGTTTACTTGACGTCTTATTTGCCGACAGTCAAAGCATTGTACTGTATGTGTGTATGCCTGAGGCCGTGTGAATTGGAGAAGTGAGGGGGAATATAAGTGAGAAATTATAAAGATAAGCAGACGGTATCTAGACAGGAACGGCATACTTTCATTTCACATGGATCTGTGTGACTTAATCTTATTTTGTGGCAGCAGTCGTTGCTCCGGGGGCCTCAGAGACCAAGAGATGAGGGGTATCCTCGACTTTGTTTGCAGAAAGCTTCACATTCCCACACTCCTCTAACTGTTGCTGTGTTACTGACCCCAGGGCTTTCCTAAAACCATTCTCATATGGACAGTGAGATTTCCTGGCTTTGAAGCTCGTATTGACGAAACATGAAGAAGGGATCGAGTATGAAGGCTTTAATGTAGTGGGCACCGTTTTGAAGAAGGTGGCACATATTCTTCAAGACGAGACTGGTATCAGTCAGTAGCTCTGTGGTGAACGTCGTGTTATCACAATCACAGTTTTTTTTACTCTTTACTCTCGCATGTTTAGGTAAGACGAGTTTAACGCTGATCAGGACTTTATATTTAACTTGTTTTGTGAGGCTTTGCTGACGAGATATTTCCTGTTGGCAACCGCAGGTCCCTCTGAATGTTAACCCAGTTATGAAAGCAATCATGTAATCTTGTGTTATTGGGAAAATGGGGAAACTCTAACCGTGTAAATGTTTTTTAAAATTTCCTTTTGGTTTCTTCAGATTTAAGTTTGTTTTATACTGTGATCCTCGTAACTACCAGTTCTACTAGAGCTACAAAGAACCAACCATTTTGATGATTAATGAATTGCTATAGCCTCTTTTTTATACAAAAATGAGCTGTTTTAAACCTCTCAAATGTTTTTCCTTGTCAAACATGATATAAAAATGAATATCTTTGGTTTTGGACGGTTGGTTAGACAAAACTAGACATTTGACTCTTGAGAAATTGTTAAGGCCATTTTTCACTGTTTTCTGTCATATCGTACACCAAACAGTTAACCATGTCATCGAGAAGGTAACTGTCAGACGAATGGATAAGGAAAGTAATAGTTGCAGGTTTTTTTGGTGCATTTTAGCCTTTACTGACCATAGATAGTAGTGACCATAAACGACAAAGGTGCTACCTCGGTGTCACATGAAGCTTGCAAATGAGGTTCATGCCATCGCCCTAAATTCTGCCCCAGTAGGCGAGTTACTGGTGCAGCTGGAGCACCAAACCAAAAACTGGAGGTGCAGCTAACTGGGAATCAAGACCCTCAGTCTGACACTGCAGTGGCGGAGGGTTAAAAAACAAGCTCATTTTCCCAATGCCGTGCCACCCATACACCACCCTCGAATGTTTTAATCCAAATTAATACCTTTTTAATCTTTGTATTCTGAGTAGTTTTCATGTAAACACGCCACATAATAACATGATGTTACACTGGCACTAACCCAGGTCAACAAGGATGGCAAGGACCATCTGGTTGACGTGGAGCACTGCAAGGATGCGCACTGATGAGAGAAGCTTCTGTGTTGGACTGAAGAGCTTTAGTGGTTTAAGTGAAGTGAGGAATTGATGGTGATGATGAAGATGATGATAGTTTGATAGCATCCGCAGTCCAGAGAGGAGCAGCAGATTTCCAAGTGGTGGTACATTCAAAGTGGGGAGGTGTCGCTTAATTTTTAAAGCATTTCTGATAAACCCGTTGTTGCTGAGAAAAGATGGAAAAGTGTAGATGAGATAGAGCAAAGAGACAGCAGCAGTGAGCAAGAGGAGAAAATGTGTGTGTGTGTGTGTGTGATGTGCTGGGATGTATTTAGAGGTGTGAGCGGACAGGGCAATGGAGCTGGAAATAAAAGCGGTGCGCACAAGCATGAGGAGGAGAAGCAGGAGCGGACTCTAAAGTCCAGCCTGCCGTCTGTCTGTCTGTCTGTGTGTCTGTCTGTGTGTCTGTGTGTCTGTGTGTGTGTGTGTGTGTGTGTGTGTGGACAGAGGCACTTGAGAGAAAGTGAGATCAAGCAAAGAGGAAATTAAAGGGCTTTTCTGTGGGGAGGTACTGTAAGTCACCTTGAAGAAAAGAGATCTCCCTTCCTGGGAAATCTGAGGAGCTCTGTTTAAGACAAACAACAGGTTGAACTTTGGGGGCAACAATGGACAACATCATCAAGGGTAGCAGGGTAAAAGACTAAAGAAAAGTTAAGCTCCCAAGTCTTCCTTTTATCTCCTCCTCCTCCTTGAAGAAACTCTAAAGCACTCTTAAACTCTGTGATTAGTTTTTCACTCATGTTAACCAGCTAGTCAGCCAGATAGACTATCTACTTTAGTTTAGTTTAGTATATTGTCATTTTAAAGATGCAATTCAAGGCAATTACAGCAAAATAACCGATAAAGGTTATGTAATTGAGCTTGAATCATATTGTTTAATGTGGCCTGGAAGCTATCATTCCCATGACCTTGTTCCGGTCTGCAGCCTGGGGGGGGTTTGGGATTTGGCTGTTGTTGGCTATGTTTTGGATAGGATGTGTTATTGATGCTAAAGAGCAAAAGTAGCTATTTGTTAGTAAATATAGGAACTTAACAGGGTTGGGAAGGTTACTTTGGAAATGTGATAAATCACAGATTACTAATTACCCTATTTAAAATGTAACAAGTAATGCAATTGTATCATTTACTTAATCAAAGTAGTGTAACTTATTACATTTGATCGTTAGGGTAAGTGAACCCATTAAGCCCACCAAAGTCTAAGTTCAGGTGTTTCTCATGGATACTGACATGATTTATTTACACATTTAATTTAATTACACATGTTTTATCTCAGTAACGGTATACAGTTACATTTATTTTGTAATTAAATTATGTGTAACTAGTTACTCCCCAGCACTGGAACTTTAATAAATAGTTATAACTTTGAATGTGAGTTATACTTGTCTGGTTAGCTTGAATTTAGCATTTAGTGGGTAATCCACAATAAGGATAAGCTTGGGTTGGAGATGTTAGAAAATAATATGGAGGTCGATGTTGTTCCCCAATTAATCAGATAATGTTCTGTTGCGTTTAGCCTGTGTAAACATCTCAGCTGAAGTAATGTCTAGCTCTGATTAGTGGCCATAATCAGAATTTATAAAAGGTTGTTCATGTTATAGTGAGAAGTCAGCAGTGTTTGAATACATCTTAAATCAGGGCTGCAAATAATTATTTTCTTGATTTAATTGTTAAGTCTATGAAGAGTCTCCTCACATCTTCAAACATTCATTTTCCCTTTGATAACTTCCTGCAACCTCTCATTTAGTCACTTACTCATGCCCCACTCTTATCCTGCTCTCTCATATTTCTCTCTTTTTTTTAATCTCATTCAGGCACATGCTCTCTTATAACTGAAAGATTTAACCTCCATATGTTTGAAATTACATATTTTTTTTGGTTTTATTAAAAGCTTTCATCGTCCTGTTTGGGCCACCATTGATCATCTGATGGCGCCTTCGGTTCTTTACTTCCTCAATAAAACCTTCTTAATAAGTGTGAATTGACATGAGACTTTAGTGGAGATTTACAAGCAAATACAGCCGAGTGTGGGTGTCTTTTTTTTTTTTTTTTTTCTTCTGCAGTTGTGAATGGCCCCTCCGCTCTGTATCTGTGAGGCAACAAGGAGCGTGTTAATAATTCAGTGCTGTGCCGTGTAGATCCGAGTTGGTTAATGAACACAGGGAGGAATCTCCCAGGCTTAGTGCTTTGATGTGGGCTATAATGTGAATACAGGGTGATACATGGCAGCAGGGACAAGAGGAAGCGCTGGGTTTGAGACTGTACTTCACAAAGGAATCAAAAAATTTCACTGCAACAGATGATCTTGTTCTTGCTCTCAAAGACAAACTTTAAATATAGAAAGGCGAGTGGAGGAGAATCCCGTTTTGTCTTACTCAGTTTTAACTCTTTTCCACGACGGGAACTCGGTGACCCCCCTAACCTGGAGCGATGAGATGATTTGTTTCCCATAGATGAACTTGTAAGAGCGTCATTGAAAGTACATTTTTAAAAACCCAGGGATAGTTTTTGAGGAGCTGAAGCATTTATTTTCTGACAATCTGTTGCTCATACTCAACTTTCACTGTTATATTTCATAGTTTAAAGCTAAACTGGCTCCACTTGGTTCATTTCCTGCACAAGCCTCGCAAGGAAGGCTTTGCTCTCGCACTAGAGCTGCAACAATTAGTTAAATAGTCAATCGACAGAAAGTTAATCAGCAATAACCAACAAATAGTTTTAGTCAGTGCTCACCACATACCCTCAACATCCCTGTTTTGAGCCTGGGAAGGAACCTTTGTTGCACGTCATACCCATTTCTCTCTCTCTCTTCTTATTTCCTGTCCGCCTCTCTCCCACTTACTGTCTAATAAAAGCAAACAAATGCCAAAAAACAATATAAAACAGATAAATATTTGCTGGTATTAACTATTTACCGAGCATATTAGTATATGTGACTGAAATGACTTAGTTTAGAAGGTCGTAATGAAGGTTTTGGTAACTTTTCCATTAATTACCCAGCCCTAATGTATCAAATAAATGTTATTTGCAGTCCTGATGCTTTTCAAATCGATCTCAAACAGTTTTTCCTGTGTCACTGTGTCATCTGTAAGGGATATAAGTGAGTTCCTGGCAAACAGAGCCATCTATTAGCTTCGGTGTGATTTCCTATTAGAGACCACAGAGGCTCTGAGGCTTTCAGCTCAGACCTCTTCCATCTCGCCTTAACACAATTGCATCTCTCTGTCTGCCCTTCCACCCACCACTCACTCACTCCTTCTTCTAAAATGCCCACCAGTCCTTCTACGAGAGTGCAGCAGTCAGCCAGCAGAGGTACGGGAGGGAAAAAAAAAACGCCTTTGAAAGGAGGCCTCTCCCAGCAGAGGTCCTGTTGGCATGGAAACGGCTCTCTTTGTGAATGGAGGCTTCTCTTACACGCCTGGTCAGAGGTCTCCCACTGTCTCGTGGTCCAAGAGGAACCTGTTAGACCTCTCCATAAGCTAATCTTTATAGGTTCACTAAATTTAGATCTCTTATCTGGTTTTTGATACTTTTTTTTGGCTAATTGAACTTTGTGGTTTTCTGTAATTTTGTAAGATTGCTGCAGCTGTGTTACTGCAAGTCTTAAGCTTAGTATTTAAAATTATACAGTGCTTTGTTTATCTGCCGTGGACCGCCATAGATAAATCTGACAGACATTAGCTCTACATGAAAAAACACAACCCTCTCATTCATTTAATTTGGGGCAGTGCGTTGATTCAGAGGGCTCGATGAGACACCGCAAGATCATCTGGATAAAGAAAAAGTTTTATCTGGCTGTAACGAAACATGACTTCATTGGACGAGGTGCTGCATCGGTTAATCAAAAGCAAGCACACATTCCTGGTGGATTACTTTGTGACGTGAATGCCGTAAGCACAACTGTTACGATGAAAGATAAAACGATTCCGCCATTAAAACTTTCACAACTTAAGTTGTAAAATCATTGCGTCTGTTAGTGTTACAAATCTGATATCTGATGAGCATTTAACTCTTACATACTGTTCATATTTTGACTCATAATTGGTCTCTGCACTAATTCACATTCATTAATTCGTCGGTCATTAATAAATGTTTAATTAATCCTTAGTGAAACTGTTGGAATCCAGCAGATTGTATTGTTATGCAGAAAATTCATTCACAAATCACTATTTTATGGTCCAGGAGAACATTTTATAGAATATGATGATTAAAACATGTTTGAATTGTGTTTTCTATTTTGTACATTTTCATATACAGAAATGCGTGTTGGCTTCACAAATATTTAAGAAAATGATGCATAATATTTCCATTTTTATATACTGTGTGTCACATAAAGTCCAGCATGTTTAGAGGATGTTTTTAGATTTCTCAAATGTTAAAATGGGTCAAATTTGAACCCCCGAACAGTATGCAAGGGTTAAATACTTTCATCTGTAGCTCCAACTCTACTTCCTAGATTGTATTTCATTGTCTGTACCTCTGACAACACGCCTCCACCCATGGAGCTCATCGCTTTGTTTTAACACAGGTCTGAATGTAGCCTAACTCGTCTCCCATCCTTTCTCTACACAGTCAGTACAAACCGAAAGGATTTCTCTGAGGTGGTTTCATGACACATTAAGGTTGTCTTCACATATTTTACCAAATATGCGCATGGATAGCTCATCTAAACTGTGCGCACGGATTACCTGCATGACTGCGGTGCGATTTTGTTGAATAGAAGTGCCGCGCTTAGGTCACATGATCAAACACCTGGTGAATTTCTCAATGAAACAGAGGGAAAACCAAACTTTTGTTGTTGTCTTGGCAACATATCTTATAGGCTATATCACATTATATTATAATATTTGTATTTATTATGTTATTAATGATTTAATACATTTATTTATTTGGTGTATTTCCTGCTGGACCTTTTGGCCGGTTGATTATATAAGATTAAAAAATCTGCTGGCCAATTACACTTCATACCGGCCAAAAAATGACATATGTAAACTCTGGTTGGACATGAATGCTTTCAGCTATCTACACACACATTTTCTGTGCAGTTCTTCACAAGAACTGTTGGCCCTCAGTTTCTCTAGTCCCAAAACATCAGACCGCACCATAACACAGTTTGACCCATTGATTATGGAGTAAATATTGGCCACTTGAGGATTAGTCTCATTTATTTGAAGAACGACTAAACAAGAATTGAAGTCACACAACACAACAGCACTTGGCTTCTACAATCACAGTCACTTGATTATTTAAAATATGAGCCCTTTCTTCCACTTGAGTTTCAAGTATTGGATATCTACAGATGGATAATTAGCAAGGAAAGGAGTCAGAATGGATAAACCTGCTATTGATGGAGGTAAATCAGTAGCAGCCTGGAAATAGCACACATAACGATGGTTTATATCCAGCAAGCGTGTTAATGTGTCCACTCTGCATTAGTTACAAGTCTAAATTAGTCCATGAAAAGACATCTTGAAGTCTCCGGTGCACCAGAAAAGAACCAGTGACCTAATTATTCTCCAAATTCAGTTAAATCACAAAAAAACACAGTCAAAGTCACAGCAGTGTCCTGTCCTTGTCTTGTCCCCGCTTCACAGGTGTCTACAGTCGGTAGAACTTGGCACACTCATCATCACTGTCTGACCTTCATCCCTTCATACTGTTAAACACTCTCCCACCAGAAATTGGGAAAAATGTGATTTCACAGTTTGGGGAAAAAAATCATTATAGATATTTTTATGTTATGATAGAAACTTTCTCAGCTAATATTCAGGTTTTAAACCAACCCAACCCAGCATGTGTGGCAGTGAAGTCTAAAACATTATTCATCTGTTTTGGGATTTAATACATTTAATTAACTGAAATGTCAAATTTTTTCTTTATTAAAACACACAAACAGGCTAGACATTTTTAAGTTAGAAATTATGTAGGTCCTGAGCCTGACTGACATATCAATCAGTCAATATTATCAGCTGGTATATCATCAGTGTGTATGTTGTCCAATATGGATATATATGATATATATTTTTAAAAGTTATATTGGGCAGTGTTTTATGTATATTTCATCATTTTTCTTAATTCTTAATCCTCGATCGGTTGCGCCCTCATGTAGCTCACAGTTTGCTGGCCCCCGTTCTCCTCTTTATTTACTGTTTATCAAAATGAAAGTGGGTAGTGTGTCTGTGGCTCTAATATATATATTGTGTGTGTGTGTGTGTGTGTGTGTGTGTGTGAACTGATCAGAAGCTGACGGCTTTAAGCAGGTCTGATTCTTCAGGCTCAACATGAAGACAATTCTATTTTCCCCGTTTTTTTTTTGGATTAAAGCTCAGTAGTGAGTATGACTAAGAGTAAGAACAGATTATGTTAGTGTGATGAAGAATTTGAGGCACTATCGGAATGTGTTGCATTGTCATGTTAGGATATCCTCCCTCAGACCTGACCTGGGTGGCTTTCCGCCAGGGACGCAGACAGCTGGCAGCTCAGTTAAAGTGCCTTTAAGTCTATTAAAGAGGATAATCCTTGAGGGAGAGTTGCAGTGAGCAAGCAAAACAGTCTGTCAATTCACTTTCCTCACTTTTGCCATCCGATTAAGTCCCATGTTACCACCCTCCTCCTCCACCTATGCAGCCAGTTGTCCTCCAACACATGGCCACCATATGCTTTCTTCATTACTCCCCTAAAAGGAAAGATGGCCTCCCTAAACAAGACATAAACATGGAGCAGGCATAGGTTTTGTGTGTGTGTGACCTCACTGTTTGAGCTCCAACACAACCACAGTCACGTAAATGGTCTCCGAGGTACATTCTTTTGACATTACGAGGAAAAAAAAAAGAAGTAAAGAGGCGTGTATGTTTTGTTAATTCTCTGCTGTTTCTTTATCTTTTTGTACCTCACAGTTGTTTCTCACCTTTTGTTTGTTTCTTTCTCTTCCTTCTCTCCAGCCTCCTGCCTTCCACCCTCATTGCCCCGTGGCTCAGTTGGTGTCTCAGCAACACTTCAAAGGGGGGAAGGTCTGCGGCGCTGCAGATAACGCGCTGTACCCCCAAGCACCAGCGAGCTCTTCCAGAGCCCCTACGCAGTTCCTCAACTGACAGGTTTGGCCCCTTCTGTGCCTAGTAGAAAAACGCTTCCTGCTTCTCTCATTTCTTTTAGTGATGTTTTTAGTGGATTTTCTGTTCTTCAGCACGTCTCCGACCACACTCGCCGTTGTTCTGAAGAGCCCCGGGCCTGAATGTACTCTTGAATTACATCGTCCCCCCTATGCATCATTTGTATGCTGTCGAGGAAGCGGTTAAGATGAAAAGGAGTTACTTGTTGATATTTATAGCCTGCTATTGTATCCTTTTCACACAGGAGGAGTTTTTATCATATTTCTGTGAAAAATGGGGACACTGTGGTCTGGACTTTAACACCTGATCTTTACTTCCTATTTAAAATCCAAACCTTTTTATACCATGAGAGTTGAATGGGATGTGTTTGAAGTTTTTAACATGTGGTTTTGAATACTTTAAGTAATTATCATTCCCAATACCTATCAGATAGGTCTGAAATGGGTTGTGTATTTGTCCTCAACTGTTCGGTACAGGATGTTCAGTTCCATACACAACTTTCCTGGCTTCTTGATTCTCTCTGAGCCAAACACTTTCTGTCAAAATAGTTGAATAATCCACTTAATCTGACATGTGGAACACTTATTCTGGAGTGCAAGTTTCACCTGGAACATTTTTGGCAGTGCACCACTAACCCTAACCACATGCTGCAGCATGCTCATGGCTACCCGGCTTAGCCATGTTAGCCTGGTTACCGTGGTTACCATGGTTACCCAAGCTCATTTAGCGTAGTGTCAGAATAATAAAGATACAGGAACTGGATGACGAGTGTAACACTATTATTGAAATATGCGCTGTTATCCATGTATTTAAACAATATCATGCACCACCCTTACGCCCTCTCCCCCCTGTGATAGTTGCCTTTGAATGAACTGTAAAGGCAAGGCAGTTTTATTTATATAGCGCATTTCATACACAATGGCAACTCGATATGCTTTACATAAAACAGAAAAACATGTAATTTGAGAAACATTGAAATATACAATGATCCCCCCCCCCCACCCCCCACACTAATAATAAAAACAAAGTACAGAAAAATAGAAAGACAGAAATAAAATGCTAGAATAGAGCATTTGATTTCAGCATAAAACATCTGTCAGCAGGTGTCCTTGCAAGGTGTTTTCTTATTACATGGCAGCACAACTGAACTGTAAGCCACTGTTGGAGTTAAAATTTCACAAAAGTAAGACAGAAATGTTATTTTCAACCTTTTTTTCCTGTTGTACCAAAGACACATCAAACCATGACCCCAAAACCGAGGTACATACAGAATTTTGAATATTGTAGACCGTTACACACCTGCTATCAAGATATTTGGGACTAATAGCAGAACATTAATTTTGATGTCGAGATCTCTATTTTTTGGATTAGAAATAACAGATCTGATACTTAATAGTTCCTGTTTGTGCTTTAAATCTGGCAACCAACCAATTTCGACTGGACTTACATGTTGAAATATGTCTCTATACTGGTAGTGAATATTGAGACCATCATTGAGATAGTCTGTGTAGTTTGAGATCAATCATCTTGTAATGACAATGCTTAACCCCCACAAACACACTGGATAATAGATAAGCATCAGTAAAGTCTTTGTTGAACTACTGAAGTATTTCTCTAATACTCAAAATCATGGTGTCATTTGTTGGCTTATCAGAGTTTCCATGGTAGCAGCACAGGTTCCTCATGATTTCCTCTGGGATGAAACACCTCTTAAGCTGCTCTCCAAAACCATCTCAGTGTGCCTGTGGATTTCTGGTCCACGGGCATACTACTGCACCACAGTGTTTTCTGTCTTGTCAAATCTACAAACAACATGTAAAATACAATATAGTAGTATTTGTGTCACTTAATAGAGAAAGGTCTGTGCAACTCCTGCCATGCAAATCATTCATCCTATAATATTTCAAAAATAGGAATAATTCCCTTTTCAGACCTTTTTAATTATTACATTTTTCTTGTCAAACAGTCAACAACCCAAAGATATTCAGTTAACTATCACAGATGATTAAAAGAAACTAGAAAATATTCACATTTCTAATAGATTGCAGAGTAATCGTTGCAGCTGTAGATAAAAATATAATCCAAGTAGAGCTGCAACATACTACTTGATTAATCACTCCACATAAAATTAATCTATTCATCATTGTCTATTTTGATAATCCAATGATCATTTTATCAATTTTTAGGGTAAAACACCAAACATTTGGTGGTTGCAGCTTCTAAAATGTGAGGATTTGAAACTTGTGTCATAGATAATAGTAAAGTTTGATCTTTGGATTTTGGACTATTGATCAGACAGACAAGATATCACAGCAGGCTTTAAAACATTATAACAAGCATTTTGTCAACAAACGGATTTAATCAGGAAACTAATTGGCAGACTAATTAATAAAAATGCTTGAAAATGACCTGGACAATGAATCTATCATCAAATTAGTTGCCAATTCACTTTCTGTTTGATTGATTCCTTCGACTTAACATTACTTGCAGTTGTATCCAGTTAAATGTTTACAATAAACTAGCAGCATTTGTACGTTATGCTAACTGGTGAGTTTCACAGCACATCTAACTGAAGCTGAGGTCATATTTATGATTACTAATGGAAAATTTCTACTTTTAAGACGTTCATTTGGATCATTGCTTTGACTGCTACCCAGCTAAAAAATCTCAACTAAGCCTGTCTTCAAAACTTAAGTAAGTGGAGGTTTACAACAACTCTATCTGCCAAAGCTTCAAATGATTGTTTCTATAATCATAATAAAATCAGAATTAATAGCCTGATCCAGACATGCAAGCTCATTAGTTTCTGTTTTGTTTCTCTCATGTGAAATGTGAGCATGTTTGCTGTGGTGGGGTGGGGGGCGCGGGGGAAATCATTCCTTTAGCAGACACACAGCTGCAGATTGTGTCATGATTGTGATGGTCAGGTCTCGGTTGCGTGGTGTAAGAAAAGCTCCTGAACTTGGAGGAAGAAGCTGTTGAGAAGGTGGGGTTGGAGAGGAAATGAGGCTGCATTCCTGCAGTGATTTATGAAGTGTCTTTCATTCTCTTTGTACTGCTGGCTAGTTCACAGCTGCTCCAGACAGTACACTGACTTCAGTGAGAGCTATACCCATCTCCTAACCTAAATATTAAAAGGAAGTCATTAGTTGGTATATGAGCACATTTGATACTGTGTGGCAGGTTGTCAGTGCTGCAAGTTTTATGATTCACCTGCGGCTTTGGCTTGTGTGTGTTTCTTTTTGGCATCTCACTAATACATCATCCACGTCTTACCCCTGTGTAGCTTTTCCACAGAATGAAGCAGATTTTCCCCCCTTGGCATCCCCACGTTTTAGACTGTGGTTTTCACTCACCAAGGAAATATCCTGAGTCAAGCGCTCATGTGGATCACACAGTGCTTCAAACTAAACGCTGACAAACTACAGACTGACTCACGTCTTAAGTCTGCGCCCCATGTGACTAGACGAGGCCTGTTTTATTATTAATCTGAATGAGACTCTTAGCTTCCATCTGTTCTGGCTGGCGCTGCCGTGTGAAAACATGTCAACCAGACTGGGCTTGAAGTTCACACCTGCAGCAGGAATTAAAGACATTCTCACAACAACTCTCAGGGTTGTCTGACTGTGTTGGAGCAGCAGTGTGCAGTCAAAAGTGCCAAATAGAATAATTACATAAAATTTACAAGCAACAAGATGAATCATTGAAAGATTGCAGTAGAAACAGTTTTTGTGACCCACATTTAGATTTGCCACTCCAAAATGTGGTTGCAAAAATGTTGTTAAAAGGCTGTTTTACCTGGAGAGGAGTTTTTAAAATCTTATATTTAATTGTTAGGCAAGTATAGATGCTGTCATTTTGTGCTCTAGCATATTATGAAGCCCAGTGGAATTACTAACCGTGCTGATATGCTGGCATAGATTTGAATATTTCATGGTACTTTAGACTCATCAGCTTATTTTGGTCATATACAATATGTCATTAATTTGTTATGTAATAACAATTATATGTATTTCTGTTATGTAAGAGAATTAAACATCAGGCATAGAGGCCTGTCATTTCTTCTCTGAGATAATGCATGTATTAAGACAAGTGGAGAAACTCTCACAATGTGCATTATTAACCCTTTTTACTGACTAAAAGAGGGCCAAATCTAAATGAGCACAATGATTTTGTTCACTGAAGACGGTTGCATAACTCTGTTTCTCTGCTTCTCTCTCATATTTCTAACAGTTACTCAAAGTTGAAACACAACAATTTCATTCTTTTTTGCACAACCAGACACAGTTGACCCAGACTGAAGGTGCAAGCATCCATAACCTCTGCACTTGCCTCACCCAAAACCCTCTGGGACACATTCACAACTTTTCCTAGAAAGCTGTGGGTTTTACCCCCCTGACAACAGAGTTAAAGAGTCATTTATTTTGTTTCTGAGAGCAGGAGTTGGTCAACACGCAGCTTGACGAAAGGCAGAGACAAGAAGCAGCATCTTTTTAGAGACCTGTGGGCCCGTTCCAGTGTATCCATATAAAGAAGAGGTTTTCAGACAGCAGGCTCTCCAGTGTTAGCCTTCAGTATCATGAATAAATGTATACTTGTTGGAACACTGACTCTGGCTGGGTACTAAATCTTTTTTTAATTTTGTAAGTAGACTTTGATATACAGTAGACCTTCTATGTGCATCCTGCCTCAGCCCCCAGTGTGTTTCATTTATAGCTAAACCAGCAGAGTGTAATAATGTTTCATGTGTTGTCTGTTTCTGTATGAGGAGCACAGTCAGTAACATTTGAGCTTGGTGTTAAACAGAAACAACTATCAGTACACTTAATTGTCATTTTCATCTTTTAGTGTCTCTGTTTGGTGTTTTGGTTTCTTTTCTTCTTATTATATCATAAATTATTTGTTATATTTAGTTTATAGCTGATGACCATCTTTTGCAGTCTGGTAACACTTCACTCATCACATCTGGAAAAATCCAACCCGTTCTTTTTGAGCAGCCTCGTTACGTACGAGCCTCTTTGCAACTTCATTCCTGCAAATAAAGTTTATATGGGTCAGATTTTTGAATTGTCAGGCTTTTCCGTCTGTCAACCGTCCTTCTGTCTCACGGTTATCAAATGTCAAACAGCTGGATAGCCTGTTTGGGCATCTGTTCACTTCCCAGAACTCGATGTCCATATCCAGTTTTGTTTACGTCAACTTAGAAATCCTATTCTCTCTACACAAGCCAGCTCCTTTGGCGCTGCAGGGGAGTCTAGTGGGCCTAATTATGTTTGCAAGCAGCTGGTCAAAACCAACAGCTCAATTTCTCACATTAAAACACCTTAATCTGAGTTTTGACTCAGTTCTCGAGCAAATTACACCCAAGGGTACAGAAAACAAGCTAATCACTATTCGAGGATTTGTGCCCATGTTGATTCAAGTTTGGGAATTTGAACTCTCGAGCATATGGGTTGGGTTAGATGGATCACAACGAGTCTTATCCAGAGGTGAAAGGTGTCAGGCATTTTTTTCCTGCAGTGATGTTAGTGTTCTTTATGGGATGGATTTTTGATGCCACTGACAATGTTGCGATTGTTATGAGATTGATGGATTTTCTAAAAGTATTTGGTTTAATCAGTTCGGTACCAACAGGCAGATGAGCAGCTGTGGAGCTGTCGTTCTTAACCATCGCTCAGTGCCATCTGTGGTTTGAGCACTCTGTAGTAGTGCTGCAATGACCTGATGATTAATCAAAACTACTTTTACAATCCATTAATTGCCATTTTTAAGCGGAAAAAAGCCAAATGATCTGGTTCTAGTCTCTGAAATCATTATAATTCCACGATTGTAAACTGAATATCTTTGGACATTTGAGGATGTCTCAATGATACTTTACACCATTTTCTGAAATTTTACAGAACAAATGACCAATTGATCAATCAGGAAAGTAATTGATAATGAATATATTTTATTAGCAGTCTGTGAGATACTCCATGTGTTACTCTGTGCTTTAAATCACAGGGTAACGTGCAGCGTGCTTATGTTTAAGGAAGATGTATTGCTCTAAGTTTTTACAGTCTGGTCATTTGTCATCAACACAGCTGGACACGTGTTATGGCCTGTCTAAACAAATAAAGACTCAACTGGAAGCATATAAAGGGACTCAAAAGACCGCTTAGTTGCCAAGAAAACAAGCTTTATTTTGTAAATAATAAATCATATTTAAAGTGCAAAGAAAACAAACGGATAGGGTGGAGATCCCAGCCAAAAGGATCGAAAGATTGGGAGGTTACTGAGCCCACCACACAATGAGCTTTTGCACCCTACTCACCTTACTGAGAAGCAGTACCAAAAGAAAAAAATCAAAACTAAACTGAACCAAAACAAAATCTGATAACTGGACTATCAGTGATCTCTAACCAAAACTAAAATAACAAAACCTAACACTATGAAACATGCTGGGGGAAAAATTCCTCAAAAGCTGTGCTGCAGGGTGTCGGGCGTGTCTGTGTCTCACCACACGCTGCTCTTCAGGTCCCGCTTCTTCTCTCTGATGGTTTAATTGATTTCAGGTGCTGCACTCATACAGAGCCATAAGAAGGCAGGTAGAAGAAGGGGGGGTCATGAGAGAGAGAGAGAGAGAGAGAGAGAGGCTCATGCGGGGGCCACACGTAACACTGTGAACGACAGACAGCTCACACCTTAAATTTGTCCTTTTTTTTTGTGTTGAGTAAATAACTGAGTGTGCTGACACTGCCGATTACTCAACAGGTGTTCAAATAACGAGAGGGAAAAGTAACATTTAGTGGGAATTAGTGCTAATATTAGCAAGCTAGGCTAACTAGCCTTCACTTTTAGAGTGTAATACAAACTTAACAGCACAACAGTTCTTCCCAGATGTTGTAATCACCAACTGTTGATAATCAATGGTATGTGAAAAGGGTCATGACATGCTACAGTTAGTAGAGCACCACAGATGTTTACAGCAGGTCTCCTAGCAACGCCCAAACCTGGAGTGACGTTTCAAGAAATGTGTCCAACAGTAGTTTTGCCCTATATGAACAAACATGCTGCAGTTTTAGCTGTAACAGCAACATCATGTTAACACTGTGTTTGGTGCACTGGTTTTGGAAGCAGCTGCCCCCGCCCCCGCCCCCTTGTTAGTTTCCCATCAGACGAGAAGAAGAACTGACACATCTGTGGCAGTGACTCACTCGTACGTGCTGATGCAGGTGTTGTATGTTGTGCCAGGTTGATGAATTGTTGGGTTGTAGAATAATTGGCGAGCCTTTTGAAAAATCAGCGTGTTCTGTCAGGGTTTTGGAGGATGAACTGTGAAATCCCTCCGTTCTTATCTCACTACTATACCACTCCGGCCCTGCTGCTTTCTCTCCTTTCTCGAATTCCAGAAGGCCCCACAGCTTCTTAACCCTTCGATGACCTCCGGGAGTGCTGCGCTGATGGCTTTTTTCTCACTCTTTGTCCACAGGAAGAATCAACCCTTAGAGTGGGATCTGGAGTGGAGAAGACCAATTGTGGCCTGAACAAAGACAGACAGAGAGAACTGTAAGTAAACACTGCGACTGTGTGAACTTGTCAGGGGTCAGGAAGTTTTTGTGTGTATGAAGCTTGTGCTTATCGCGTAGGTTTACACACACACACACACACACACACACACACACACACACACACACACACACACACACACACACACACACACAGACACAGAGAGGGGGGGGGGTCTGGTGAGAGTTGTGGTTGTTTTGAACAGGTGAGAATGCACATGTATTGTTTGTAGATGACAAAGAAACTGTCTGAATTGCTCCTGGGTGTATCATAACCGAATCTGAATCTTTGTTTGCACGTTTGGTCAAAGCCCCCTCCTCAACTCTGATTTGTTTCAGTCGCTTATTTTGTATCTCCACCTGCTCATGAACAGCATTTCGTTGACGAGCTGTGTTTTCAGAAAATGAAACCTGCAAGACAGTTAACAAAGTAAACATTGATATTGTGAAATGGATATTAACTAATATGAAAAGTAGCTTGGCAGAGGCACTTTTTTTTTGTCAACATATAGGTTTCATACAGTCACAAACATCATTCATGGGCTTAAGTTTAAATCTTAGTCAACAGCAGATAGCATCTGACCCAATTGTTTCCTAGCAACACATTTATACATTTACCACAATGTCAACCAACAAACAAAAAGTTCTCAACCTGCAGGAAACAGTGGTTTTAATAAAACTATACTGAACAGTTTGTCAGCTACAGCGGATCTCACAAAGTGCTTCACAGGAAAGGATCAATACAATAGCAGATGATACAATGAGAGGAAATATTAGAAGCGAAATATGACAAAAGAAAAGAAATGTACAATTAAGATCTTGTGAGCAGAAGATTTAAAGTGGACACAGTCAAAAGAATTACATGAAAACACATCTATGGAGTGTCTCAAACTGTGCTTTTCATAACTTCAGAACAGTAAGGGTCTGCTGGTGTGTGCTGAATCGGTTTCTTTTGTTCCTTTTTATGATGACAATGATGAAAAAAAACCTAAAATCCACATGCACAGCCACATGTTGCTGTTGATTAGAAGCAGAAACCGTGATTAACTTCAGAGCTACTAACGATAAATTTGATGTATTTCAGAGCTGTTCACATGTCTTCTGTAACTCTCATGCAACATCAATCTCAATCTTGATGTGATTATTCCTTCCCAATTTTTGCTTCACTATGAAATGTGAAACGTGTGGTCGAAAGTTAAAGAGCTGGAAGAAGAAAAAAAAAGCCGATACTGTAACAAAAGCCTTGATTGTACAATGTGTTTCACATTAGAGGGCTTAATGGCATGCCGTCTCCCTCCTTTGAGGATGTGCAAGCCATGTGTCATCCAGTGGACTGAGGGGAGGGGGAAAAAAAAGTGCCACAGAGATAAGAGAGGACAAGAAAACGATTGCCTGAGTGGATGTACGGAAGGCCCCATCCTGTGTTTTATTGTCAGCATCGCAGGGCAGGATGCAGAGCTTTCACACGAGTGCACGAGATACAGTGGAAGTTGTTGGAGGAGTTATGAATGAACAAGAGGTGAATTCATTCAGAGACATTATTAGTGTGTGTCGATCATTTGTAGGAAAGTGTGTGAGCAAACAGGGAAGTGAAAAGACATGATCATCACTGAAAAAGTTCCTGGAAAATGTTTGTATTCCAGCTTTATGTCTGTACTCGGGACATTTGCATTGATAATTTTATCTTTTGGAAAGGAAATCTTGCCATGGTATAAAAACAAAGTAATCAAACTTGCTCAGTATTTACATACAGATTATTGTGTAATGTTAAAAGTTACTCCAGGGCCAGGGACAAATAGGTTATTTCACAAAATGTGTTGACTATGTATTCACTGCTCAGAGCTGTAAGCGGGATTCTTCCTCAAAGCCAAGACTGCGGTGCAAGTCTTCAATTATTCATCCCAGGCACGCACCCGTGAATTAAAGGTAAAGTGATAGCACACAGCAGCCCCTTGCTTTGGCTCGCTGCTGCATTTTTAAAGTGTGGACAGACACTCAAATGTCAAAATCTTAACATTGTCTTCCTCCTAAAACGGTCACCCATGTCCAAGAGACCGGATAAAGGAAATTTGATATGGAGTTTGAATAATTCAGGCTGATGGTTTGGGATTGAATTCGACTTCCCCGTTTGTATCCCAGTTCAGTTTCCTTGTGGTCAAGACATTCCTTCCTACCCTGGCAAAAAAAAAGGACTGTAAAAGGATAAAATAAAAAAAAAAGAATAAATCATTTGTTGCTGATCCGTATCCCCCCACTGCTTCTCAGTAAACATCAAGCTACACAAAGCAGCTGCACTGGTGTCATTTAACATGTGATTATTCAGTGGATTTTGCGGTCTGCATGTAGCAACAATAATCTGGTAATATGAATTCTTCCTATGAATGATGAATTTGTCTGTTAAAGGGGAAGAATATCCTCTGCCAAAACAAGAGATACATGACAAATATCCTCCCTGAAAAATAATATTGAAACCAAATAACTGTTATATTTGCCCAGTCATTGAACTGTGCATGTTTCTGCTTGTTACTTTCTTTGGAAGAGATATGAGCTCTTAAGAGAGTTTGAAATTATTTCTATGAAAAGGTGGCAGAATTCCTGTAGGAAGAATTACACCACTGTCATTTCCTGAAAGGTCCCTTTTTAAAATTTAAATTTGACACAGCTTTCTAAGCAGACTATTGAAAGGCACTGAGATTTACTTTAGCTGTCCTCTGTGTCACTCCCTAATCAGTCCCACACCTCTCACCCACTCATTCTCTGTAAATAATTCAGAACAACCTTTTGCCTGCACTAGACAAGAGCACACACACAATTGATAATGGACGCCTGGGGACAGTAAGAATCGCTGCTAATGCACATTTTAGAGGTCCAGAAATGTTCACTACAATTAGACTATTGTATTAAAATGTTCAGCTAGTAAATTCCCACATGCAAAAATCAATCATTGCTGAAGTAAACTGGGTCTATGACGGATATAAAACTGAAGGTACATAAGGTGCTTTGTGTATTTTCTTTAAACAAATAGTGAAGTTGTATTCACTGAACAGTTATTGTCTGTCTGTGTGGTGTAAGCATACTGTAAATATGAGTCATGACCTCTCAGTAGAGACAGTAGTCAGCCCTGAAAATGAGGTTAGACAGTGTAATTTTGTGGCCCAAAACTGCAGTTGGTGTATGTTTTTAATATGATGGTAGACACAGAATATGAGTTGAGGTAACAGACCTCCAGCTTGTACCTTTTTTAATTCTTTTCTCTTATAATTTTTGTGGTTGAAGCTTTTAGCTCATCACTCTTTAGGGGGTCTATAATTAAATTCAGTGTTCTTGTTCTTACCTCTTGGTTGTCTTAATCTACTCTCGCTGTGGTGTATTGGTATACGTTTTTTAAAATCTTGCTATTGGTTTTATTTACTCTTACACCTCTTGTCTTTTTATTGTTTGCTTTATTACTTTCATGCTTACATCGAGCTGCCGGAAACCTAAATTACCGATTGGGATCAATAAAGTCATTATCTTATCTTATTGCAAAATTAGAGGGGAAACATCAACAACAGATGGGTGTTGACTTGAAGATCAGTTTCATCCGTTCAAGGGGTGTGGTTGACACTCTCTCAATCACTCATGCTTCGAAGACCCTGTTGAAAACAGGAAATCCCAAAAACAAACTCCACCAACGTTGTGTACCAGTGTTGTACCTCTGTTGGGAGGGAAGGAAGTTGTGATTTTGCTGCTCCTTTTTCTTCTTTTTTTTTTTGCTTTGCTGTGCTGACTTTAGTTGATATTTGTAATGTTTTTTTTAATATATTTGTTTATTTCTATATATTTAATGTTAATTTTTATGAACAGTCACAGCTTTCAACCTCATCACATCCCAAATTTGGCCTTTTGAGAGAGAATGAGAACACACTAGACAGATGTTAGTTTCAGTGCTGCTTGAGTTTTCAGTCTTTGCCCACTAGAGTGCAGCCTACTCAGAGAAAACAGTGTCTGACAGCCGCCTCATATCATGTAGTCACGCTGAGGACACACACACACACACACACACACACACACACACACACACACACACACACACACACACACACACACACACACACACACACACACACACACACACTAGTTATGTGTTTTACATTTTAAACAGGTACTGGATATATGCTGTTTCATATTACAGGATACAAACTCAACACAAACACTGAGGATCTACATTCCCATACCTTTCCACACTCTATCTGTATCAATGCTCGTCCTTTAAGTATGTCAAAAGTTTAGAGCTTCAGTATAATTGAGGACCTAATTTGCAAGCCCACTTAAACGTATCAACCACTAATTGGTTTGAAGAGATTAATGGCACCATGTTAATTATCACCCATTTGCCACTTGATTAGCCACTGGAATCATTTGTCAACAAGTCCAAAATCTTCATGCTTTTTTTTTTTCTTTTTTAAAAAGTGCATCAGTCTCCATTTAGAGATTTAAACACTGCAGATGAGGCGAATGTTTGGTGAATATTTTACTTGAGTGGAGTTTTGTTTCTTTGTTCTGAGTTAAAGATTTTAAGTTTGGGTAATTTTATAGATTCTGTCTTTGTCCATTTGACACTGAGAGTCTACCTTAATCAGGGACCAACATAACTGATGGTCCGATGGTCTGCTGTCAGATCTGCCTAGTAACTGCCAATCAGAAAATATATACAGTTTAGGACAAGGGGAGAAAAAGAGAGAGAGAGAGTGTGGGTGATAGAGAGAGCAGTGGTGGTCGAGCGAGTGTCGGCATAAACAATAAAACGGTGAATGAGAGAAATTGATACTTTCTGATTGTTTCACAGCAGTTTTGTTCACAGTTAAATAAGCAAACACTCAACAGATGATTTAATGTGGAGACAGATGCTGTTAGTTTCTGTTTCTGTTACTCCTCTGCATTTCTCCTTTTCATTCATTCACCACAGTTCAAGTCCATGTCTGCGGCGAACAGGTGGCTCGTTGAAGCAGATGGAAGGAGCTTGGTGTGAACAATTCTGCAGGTCTCTTAGCATCTGAAGTTTATTATCAAGGTCATCCACACTCGCTGATATCATATTATAATAAAGGTTATCTTCTTCCTGTGCACTCCATACGTACATTTATACAACATTTATTTACTGGTGCAATATGTGCCTAATTATATGTTTTGCATATTTGTGTAATATATCAACATTTTATATCCATAACTAAACACCACATCTAGCCAAATCTAAATAGAGATGAGATGAGGGACATATTAAAAGAAACCCCAACATAAAGTATCTTAATGAGGTGTTGGGCCACCACGTGCTGTCTTTGAACTCTACTGGAGGGTTGAACATCATTCTTCCAAAAGGTATTCCCTCATTTGGTGTTTTTATTATGGTGGAGGCATGCTGTCCAACATGTCAGTCCAAAATCTCCCATCAGTATCAAGTTGGATTTAGATCTGTTGACTGTGAAGGCTGCAGCATAGGGTTCAGATAATTTTCATACTCATCAAATCATTCAGTGAGCCCTCCTGATGCTCCATGGATGGAAAGAGACCACTCCCATCAGGATAGAAATGTTTCATCACAGAATAAAGGTGATGACTTAGAACAACTTTGTATTGATTAGCAGTGACTCTTGGACCCTAACTATGTCACCAAAATGACCCCCACAGCACAACGTATCCCCCAGATCCCTTCGCTGTAGGGGTCAAGCATTCAGACCTGTACCCCTACGCTAGTTTATGCCCCACATGCCCTCACCCACTTGTCAAGAATATGGTGATGGCTGACTCATCTGACCATATCACTTTTTTTTTTCTCCACATCTCTGTAGACCAGTGCCTATCGTTTTGCAACACTGAACTCACAGATGTGCATTCATCTTTGTAATGAGAGGTTTATGCACTGCAGCTCTACTATAATATCCCTCTCTATGTCGACTGACTTTTCTTACCGACAGTCTGATCACGTCCTGCATTCGCATTCACATTCTCAGTCACCTGAAGAAGATCAACTCTTCTTCAGGTTTTCCTTATATATCACACTAATGCACGAACATCACAGTCATCAAATATGTGCTGTCACAGACCATTTCCGACCCTATTTATTGAAGATCTAAATGCAGACATCACTTAAGTCACTGTTCCTATTGAAGCAGCAGACAGTCAAGCAGTCTTTGTAACTGAAGCTCCTGCCATCCGTGCCCCAGCTATGAACCCTCTTTAAATTAATTTCTTCTTGCCATTAAATCAAAATCAACATGGCCTGCTCAGCATTTTTATACACATCAGAGAGCATGATTAGATGTTAATTGTTTGACTGTACAATGCAGTGCACCAGTGGAAGCGTCTGCAGTCATTTCTCTACACATTTCTTCAAGTTTTTCCTTTTTAAAATTGTCCCCTGTCTTTATGTATACACTGAATCTGTCTTAAAAAATATAGAAATTATTTGCTAATGAACTCTATAGTGTCTGAGGCAGTTAATTATGAAGGGGTTGTTTGTAGTGATGCTGCTTTTTAGTGGACAATGGAAAATGAGACCACAGTGACACAGCTTTCTGTGTGTGCAGCAGTGTGCTTGCTTGTCTGTGGTAAAATGAGCTCAGTTATCATGCAGGGCACGAGTTGACTTGGTTTGTCTTTGTAGTTGGATTTAAAATGAAAGGCTGCAATTGGACTTCATGCTATTGTTTTGTTTTACATCATCTGCTGAGATGCATATATTGATTCCTCAAACTAATTTTGTTGCGTTTATCTTGAATGTAATCTTGTAAGGGTGCCTCTTGCAGCTCAGAGGGTTATCATCCATTCTTAACCTTCTTATACACAAAGTGATTTTTTAAATCTAGTTAATAGTACTGGTTGAGAAGGCAATACATTTTTAAAATAGGTTTTAAGTTTAAAAAATATATAATTTACACACTGCACTTTTTGTGAACTCTAAACAGCTTTGTCCAATCACTGAATCTTCTTATTGACCGCAAGAAAAAACACAGATCATTATAGAGTACAATATTGATCAGCTTTTGTTCAGTTAGAGCTGTACTGAATATTGCTTGTGTTCGTATGCTGTAGTATGTAGCATTTATATAGTTAAGGTTGTCATTTTTTTTTTGTTATATGATGAATAATAATACCATCATGTCATGTCATAATGCAAGTCTAGCCAGCCCTCAGCTCCCTAGTAGCTGCTGCATATAAAAGCCTTTTGTCGTAATGTCTTCCTCTGAAACCCTCTGCTATGGTGCAGTGAGTCTCCTCTTTATGGATCAATATGAAGCAGTGAGCTGACACAGTGAAAAGCAATATTCATAAATAATGAACAGGGCACCCTTTCACCCTGCCCCCGTCATTCAGTCTTGGTCAAGAAAAGAACAATATGGTAAACGCGCTGCTCATATTTGCTTACTTTACATTCTGATTTTAAGATGAAGACACTGCACCTCCCTAATGTGCTGCTTCAGCTCTCAACAAGCCGTAGCATATATTAAATGAAGGCTGGACTTTATTAATGTGACCGTCTGTCCTTGTTCAGTTGGACATACTAGATTGTTTCTGATGATTGCAGATTGGGAGTCTGTGTGCTTTCTTTTTCAATTTCCCCCCCCCCATGTGCTGTTTGTTCCAGAGGAGATGGCAACCTGGTGTTTGAGGAAATATCTGTTGCAGTGAATCACAGTGAGGTGTCACCTTTTAGTAGCAACTCCTATCAGCGGCACAAAGATGTGCCAGTGAGCGAGCACGGAGGACAGCTTTTAAGAGTTTCATTATTACCCTTTCTACCACCCTTTTTATGTCGGTCATAGCCGCACACTAAGGCATGATGCACTTTACCCAAATAAATGGATGCAGCAATAACATTTCTTGTCACTTTGGCAATATCTACCTGAAAAGAGGCTAATAACAGTTGATTTTAGAGTGGATGTCTTTGCAGCGTTAAACCAGAGCCAGTACGCTGAATACTGAACAGTATGGATAGCCCAGGTGCGAAGTCCTCTCTAAAGATGCACACTTTAATTGTCCTCTTGAAAGTCTATTGAAGCTGAACACGATATGGTTGCATATAAACTGCAGTCTGGGTGACTAGAATTAAGATGAGGCATCTGTGCAAGTTTAACAGCAGGAAGAAAGATTTAAAGCTGTTGAAACGATCACATAAACACTGATATGTCAAAGTCAGTTCATGCATCGCTAGCTAGTTACAAATAATAATACCTCTTCTATAAACTCTATACACTCAGAACATGGACTGTATGGGCCAAGTAAACAAAAATGGTGCAAAATGGTGAATACAAGAAGTTTTAACTCTAACTACTCTTTTGGCGTTTAGGGAAAAAAATGTTCAATTACAACTGTTCATTTTTAGATTCACTTGTAGGATAGAGGAGGAGGATTTTGATGTTGATGATGCACATCTATATGATGCAGGCCAGCACACACATAACTTCAAACAATACATTATGTGATTGTTTAGTATTTCACGGTTTTAAAAAAAAAAGCCCTGAAACTACACAAAAAAACATACATGTCTTTTAACCTGGCAACACTGTAATAGTAATAATAACAATAATAATTTTATTTTTAAAGCACTTTACATTTGAGAAAAACAAAACTCTGTATTGCTGCCTGTATCTGAATTCAGCTCTGATTATTTAGTAATAATTCTACTTTAGTATTCTGCGTAGACAGCAATTTATTTGGAGATCCCAGCTGATTCTTGTCAGTCGTCAGTCCTTGAGATATACTAAGAATTGGTATCTCTGTTGGTTTTATGTGCACTCTGCGTGTTGGTGTCTGCACTCAGCCAACAGTCATTTTTTTAGGGAAGAAACTTCACTGTCTAACACTGAAGAAACACACATTTTGTGATAGGTCTTGCACAGTAAAAGGATCAAACTAATGGCATAATTTAAGTGTCAAGAGTCTCATTCTTCCAGTTACACATTCATTCTTCGAGCTTATGACATCAATAGTTTTGATCCAGGACCTCCAGTATTTGGATCATGTAGCCTGTGAAAAATAACGTGCCAAATTGAGTCGGGTACAGCTGTAGTTTGAATGTGCCAGATGCATCTTTAACAACTTTGCTAGCCTTTTGTTGCTTTGTATATAATTATTTTTGCAATAAATACTTAATATCATTGCCACAAAATTCTTTCTGGGTGAATTAAATTCTGTCATGAATCATTTTCAGGTTGTAGCCTAAATATCTACTTGGCAAAAAGGTTTTTACGACATCCTCAATCAATACATTCTTGTTATGTGACACTATTTTATAAAAGTCAGCATCCTCTTGTAGCCAGTCATGGTTAGTTTTTGCAGCAATCATTGACCATTTCCCTTCATATTGGTGGTGATAGGAGACACTGGTTTCAAAGAGTCATCAATGTTGTTGTGTGTGTGCTATTAATAGCAAGCTGCTGCTGCTCCCTGAACAGAAGGACCCATTCTCAGTTTTTTGTCAACCTATCTTTTCCTTGCTATTAACACCACATCTCCACCTCTCCACCTCTCTACCCCTCCCTCCCAAGGCCTCCCGGCTTCACCAGCTCTGCTAACTTACAGCTTCATGTTGTTTTGTCCTTGAGCATCACTGATTTATCTGTTTAAACATGTTAAATGTGCAGTCTCACTAAAGCTGGGACAAGGGAAATAGAGGAAAGAGAATAAAAACGAATGCACTTTGCACTGCAAATATTTGAACCGTCTCTAATCTCATACATTTTACTAAAGCACCATATATCTTGTGTTAGACCAAGATAGTATAATGAAAACTTAATAACTGTAAATTACTATATAAATAAAAGCTTGGTAACTGCAGCTTTGATATTTTTAGTGTCTCATTGTGAGGCTTTTTCAGCCTTTAAAGTGACAGTTTTTTATTTCCTTTATTATTACAGCAGTCATCAGCAGCATCGTGGCCGCAGTGACTGATTATTACCATAATAATCCTGTCTGCTCTGTTATTGTCTCCCTAAATGCTTACCCTGGACCCCTCCCCCACTGCATCCTGACTATATCCTGCTTATCACTCCTTCTGGTGCATGCAAAGTGGCTCTGATTTCTTCTAATAATCTGTCCACTGCCTCCTCAATTAACGGAACAAGCAGAAGCTCGGATGTCATATGAGGGACGCACTTTTATTGTTGGAGGAGCTCAGTCTGAGTGGTTTGCCGCTGGAGGTGGTAGTGGTGGTGGTGGGGTGTGTGTGTACAGTGGTGGTGGCAGCAGCGTTGACGGGGATAGCATCCTCACTGCACAGCAGCCGAAGGCAGTGGAGGGAGTGGAAGGAAACAGATGGAGATTGTGGGAGGAAGAAGGGAGTAGGGGCACACATTGCAGCCTGTGTGTGATTTCCAATATCAGGTGAAGGTGTTTTTTTTTTTTTTTTTATTGGATGGGAGTGAGTTTGGCAAAAGAGAGAGGAGCTACAGCAGGAGGTGTGTGTCTGCTCAGAGATAGAAGTGGAGTAAGTGGGAAGCAATCACGAGGGAAATGGACCGAAAAACTGTACTTCTCAACTCAAGTGCCTTCAGTTTGGATTAAGGTGAGCGTCGGCGTCTGTATTACCTTGACTGTAGATAACACCAACCTGATCTCAGTGATGGAGTACCTGTGGATCAGCACCATGTGGAATACATCACAGAAAAAGCATCAGCTTTAAGGAAAACTGAGGGGATTTGACCAAGAAGTGACTGCAGCTTGTAGACCCCCCACCCCCCCTTTTTTTAATTTCCCTCTCCACATAGCTTCTAACCCCAGAACAGCCAGGCTACTAATGAGCAAGTCGATGTGTGGCTGTGGCTGCAGCATCATCTCTTCTCTGATGAAGAGACTGGGCCGCACAGCTTGCTGCTCAGATCTCCTCTCCTGCAGCCATACTTCAGAACAGCTGCAGCGGCTGGCAACTGGCTGCCCTCCTCAACCAAAGGTAACAGTGCATCAGCGTCCACTGGCACAGTCACATCTGTGTCTCCATGCCTTCCTGAGCACATAGCGTAATGCTATTTGCTTATTATCACCCGTGTGCAATGCAGGAAAACATGTGGGGCCTGACAGCATATTGCAGAAAGCAATGAAGTACAGTGTATTTGTTTATCTTTTTTGGTTGTCCAAAACCATTTCTCAGGTATAATAACTGTGCTACCAGGGAGAGCAGCGTAGTAATTGATTATTTAATGGAACCAGGTGATTTAATGGCTGTCTTGCTGCCTTGACAACAGTGGACTTGGCTTTCAGCTGGCAGAGTCACTTAAATGGATGCCTTCAGACTGCCTGCGGTTTACAGTGATTGCTGCCCTTCCTCATTTGTGGAAAAAGCCTTTTCTAATGGAACAAATAAAAGCCAAACAAGATTGTGTGTGTCTGAGTGCTTGTGTGCACTTGGCCGTGTGTGTGAATGACTTTGCTTTAACGCAGGCTTCAATCTCATGGCTGTAGAGTCTTGGGTTCCCCCCTGTTTCACTGCTTGTTATGCACACGATTGTTTTAATAGTTGGCTGGCACTGACTGGGATTTTAAGTCCCTACCACAGTCCGTCTGGCTGCCGGCCATTTTCACAGCAGAGAAGATTGATTCTCTTAGTGTCCAAGAAGATTTATGCTCTCACAAGTAATGATAGAAATCCACGAAGGAAAACGTTGTATTATTGGGCTGTTGCATGGCAACAACTCCAATGAAAGAGAGATGAGTGACAGTTTTAGAGGATGCTATAGACAAAACCTTAATGTCACTTTTATGCTGAACAGAAGTCGTTTATGATTTTTTTTGTTTTCCTCTTAAAGTATTGTCACAAAATGAAATACTTCAGTGTGGAGTGAATGTGGAGAAATGTTACCTCTCTGTCAATCAGCTCCGGGTTTGAGGTTTCACTTTCTTCCTCTGAGACATCACAGGGCACCAGCTCTAAATAGACTCATCGATTAATAGCCTCTATGTTGAACTGGAGACAGAGGTTTCAACAAACATTAGGTGTATTTATAGGATTACTAGACTCTGTCGGGATCTTGGAAAATTCATCCCTTTTTAAAACCCTCATTACTCTTTATTAGTTTTAGTGTCACATGTTGAAATGACTAAGGAAGCAGTTATGATACAGTAGGATTTGTCCTTCAGCTGCGAGACACTGTTTTGTATTTGCTCTTTTTTCACTGTTGTCCCACAGTTCATATTTGAAAGCTTAAGTGGAGCTCGCTGCAGTTTACATCTACTGCTGGATCTATATCTGTTACTATGTGCTTTGTGAACAGCCAATATTTTCTCCACACTCTCCCACTGTTCTATTAAGGTCACATTGATGTGATTTATCGTTGCTATTTGGGGATGTTCAGCTCACTCCTCTAATTTTTTTTTCTTACTTTTTATTCTCACTAAGGTTTAGCTATATCTAGTAGCCTTGAAATGATTGTTGCCCTTTTTTCAAAGCAAGGAAAAACACACTTCAGCCCACCTAGGATCTCAATTTGATCAATTCATCATTTAACAAAGAATCTCATCTCAGCATATTAACCCTTAACTTGAATGATTTGAAGCAGTTGCATTTTTAAACATTTTTTTATTTTTTCAGATGTCACACTTTTTTGAAATTCAGATTCACAAATAAGCAAGTTTCAAGTATGAAATCAGTAACATTATCTAGGCCAATATTGTTTACCTCAGTTACTGAAATAACATGAGATTCTTCACACACCATGACGCCATTCTTTATTATCTAAAAGGCTTTAATGTTCTGCACTGTGGTGCATTCTCAAAAGCTTGCAATATTTTGCTTTTGGCACACACACAACTAATTACACTTCTGACTAAACTCTTCTGATGGGAGAAAAAGATTTGTTACCTTTTTAAAACTGTGCTTTCTCAATCTCCTAGAATCTCTTACCGGCAGCCAGTTTATGACAGGCAAACTAAATGATCATAAAGGTTATCGAGTGCTGTCATCTTTAATGCAAACTATATTTAAGAATTTAAAAAGCACAACATAGACAAACATTTTTTTGATAAAGATGACCAATATATTGTGCAGAATGAGACATTTTGATGTTGGAAAATAAACACTGAAAGAACTTTTCCAGGACACCGCTAGAAATCACTTTCTCCAGCCAGTTTTAAATGGCTTACTCCAGGCACAAAACATTACAGTCATGATTAGATTGTATCTCATACTGCCTTTAGGTTTAGTTTGAATCAGCAATGATGGAGCACTGCAACTGTCTAAATAATGCCTTACACTGTCTGGAAAAACACTAAAGTTGTTGTAATGTAGCTCATAAACACAGTTTCAGTGACTCACGGCTCAGGTTTAGTTCTGCACCGATGCCAGCTGTGTGGTCTGGCGGCCAGGTATGCTTGCTGCAGGGTTTTGTTCTTGGCCCTAAATCAGGTAGAGGTGGTAACTCATGGTTTTAAAATGATTTGTGTGCATGTGTGTTTGCCTTCCTCTGGCCGTGGTGCCACCCAGTTGTTGTACATCGTTAAGGCTATATATACAGTGTGTGTATATAAGATAAATATATTCTGATACTGATAGTTAATTTGAAAATGTGATGCCAGTGTAGGTCTTGCCCTTGAAACTATAAAAGTCTAATCATAGCCAACATAACATCTGTTGGGTTTGGGGGATGAGGGGGAGGGGGGGGGGGGGTTATACAACTGTTATTCTCACTATGTTTGAGATGACATTACAGTGTTTCCCACAGAATCAGTTTCTATTTGTGGTGGTTACTGACCGGGGGTGGCGGGGAGGAGGTGGGTAGATTTTGAGTTTTGCTGATGACAATTTGATAAGATTGTGTGGTCGTAAAATGTGCCTTTGTAGAAATTAATGGGAAATTATTATGATTTTAGTATCTAATTATTAAAAATGCTGCAGTGAAACATGGAAAATCATCAGATAACTAGAGACTCACACAAGAATACGTTGGGGTTAGCTGAAACAGCTGCTGCTAACAATTTGATTTATGTAATTTTGAAGATTTGAATCAGTGTTTTTTTGTTTTGCCATATCTTGATCAAAAATACTGCAGTGAAAGAACAAGAAATGAATGACAGATGTTTGTATGTCTACAGAGGAAAATAAGAAAAAGATCCCTGTTCGAAACAACCTTTGTGGCCATTCAAGTATAGATTTTTGAGTTTACAAGTTGCACTTGAATGCACCGGGTTTTTTTTTTTTTTTTTTTTTAACAGTCTGCGGTCGGTGCTTTGAAAAGCGATGTAGACGCACAATCGATCTTTAAGTGTTGGTTTTTAAGTGGAGATAGTGCAAGTGTAGATGGTGTGACAAGACTGCAGGGTAAAAGCTCAGAGAGGGTGCCGCGGGGGCGAACAAGTCACAGTGCAGGTGCATCCACGCCTGTTTGGGAGTCTATCAGAAAGAGAGAGACAGAGAGTAGGGTGTGCAGCGCCAAAAATAGAAAATCAATTTGTGGCTGGCAAAGTTTCATTGTGGCTGGCCGCCACCAATAAATGAATGTATGGGGAAATGCTGCATTAAATGGTACGATGAATATAATAAGACGGATTGGCTGAATATGAACAGAGCTGCTGAAACAGTATAAGAGTGCAAACACATCCCTATAGGCCTACATGGTTGACAATATAGTGGCACTTTAGGTCTAAATGGTATGATGAGTTAACATAAGACATAAGATATGAACCAACCAGCCAGACAAGTGGAGAGGTGCAAACAGTAACCACCTCCTTTACAAAGGCCTACTTATGTTTTTGCTCCTTGAAATCTTCATAGAGTAACTTACAATCACAGTGAAAGGATAAGTCTGAGAGCATTTTTAAATGTTTCCATGTGATTTTCCTCCATATAACACTTTGGATCAATCATTTATGATTAGAACATCTGTCAATCACATTTCTATAAAACCATGGGGTGCTATACCTCATTTTGTTCAGAGGGAGGTCTTTCCCGTCCATTGTCATTGTTTTTTGTACATAACACAATTCAGTGCTTCCCCTCTTAAAAATAACGATACTTTGGACCTTGAATTACAAGACTTTTTGAGGACCCATGGGGTCCCTGATTTTGACCGAGACGGCTTAGAAGTTGAAATTCTGTCAGCAGGAAAAACCCTGTGCCGGTCTAATACTGTCCATTGAAAGTTAATTTGTACCTGTTGCCCACCCATCACAGCATGCAGGGAACTCTGTCCAGATCCACCCAAGAGAAGCATGCTCTTGCTGAAGTGCCCCGTGTTGAGTCTGTGCACAAGGCTGAAATCCTGTCTGTGTGTGTGCCACAGCTGTGGCTTTATTTGTGAAGTGCCAGCTTGGCAGAGCACACTGAAGAAATCCCAACCTGCCTTCCCCATCAGCAGCTGCACCAGGGGCTGCCTGCACGTATGTTGCTCTGCCAGACGGCCGGGCATACACTACCAGGCTGGTCTATACATCTTAATATTATTTTAGGAAAAGCAGAACATCTTTTGGCGAGTACGCATTTAAAATAATATGCTTAAAGGTACAATTAAAAAGATGCTGATTAAGTTGGCGTGTCACAAACTGATGCTCAAAATTGAGCCAATTAAATTTATTTCAGTGACACAGAAGCTTTGTAGGAAGTGAAACTTAGTTTTTGTTAAAGCTTCATTCGTTGTTCTTTGTGGATAAAGCTTTAAACACAATATTGAGATATTAGCACCTTTCTAATGTTATGGTTAACAAATATGTGTCTTGTTGCACACCAGCGGATGAATGCAAGTCTAATATTAACTCTAATTTGACCTCCTGACCAGTGAGAAAAGTATCTCTTTCATTAGCTGCTAATGGCTTAATGCTGCACTATGTTCACCAGTGAGGCTCCTACTTTGTTTGGTGCTGGACAGGAAGTGTTCAGCGGGTTGGTCAAAGCTTTCTTAATGGAAAACAGCTGTTTGCTGTGGTTAGAAATAAGATTGAGAGTGGAGTTTGTGGACTGGGAAACCAAAACTATGAGCTGAAAAGTGCTAAAATGCTCTGTAGAGCTGAGGGGAACCTCTCTAAGAGCGATTCACATTCACTCCAAAGAAAGTTTGGCTCATGTTGCTCAATTAAAAAGTTGTATTCGTAAAAAGATGAGCTAAGTGGTGTGGTTTGACTCTGAACTGAGCATGCCCCTTCTTGATCTGTAAAACCATTAATTGGAGGGATAAGCAGCTTGATGTTTGATCTAATTTTATGTGTTTGCTCTCAGAGGCTCTCAGTCTCTCGGCTACCTGTGACACAGATTCACACCTGCCCTCCCCGGCTTCCAAAGCTTTGCTGCTTTTGTCGGACTACAAAGAGAGTGATGAATGAAATTTATGTTGTTAAACTAAATGCCATAATGACAATTTGTATTTGGTTTTATTCACAATTCCTCATTCTTAGTGTGAGAATAATAATTCTTTGTGGTGGATGCTCCAAAATACAAATTCAACCTCTATATAAGCCTGAAAAAGAGAAATGCTTGTGTAACTCCTTTTATTGTTTTCTTCTCAGGCCATTTGATTCAGTTTCTATCAATACATGTTAAATATTGAATGATCTCAACATAGTTTTTAAGTTGTAATTGCCATTTTTAAAATCAAGAACACTGTTACAATGATTAAGAACTGTGTTTCATTTCTCTGCATTTCATCAGTGCCACATTTTTATTGTACGTCAGTCTCTCTCTCCTCCTGTTTACACTGGTAACAATTGTTTGAACAACAATAACAACAAAACAAATTTCATGCCGTGTTTAGGAAACTAATTACGGAACCTTCCAGTAAAAGGCAGGGACAACTCCAGCTATTCATAGTCCTTCCTCTTCTGAGCTCACAGCAATGGACTGGCAGTCCCGAGGGGGGCCGTGCAATCCGAGATAGGTCTAATGCTTCCCACCACAGCGCTGGGACTATACAGCAAATGCGAGAAGAAGCTCTTACAAAGGGGCCGGTGATATTTTCCTCAAGGTCAAAGCAGTTGGGTTTTCACTGAGACACATTAAGTATGTGAGCCCACTAAAAGTATTTTCTAATCTCTTGTTTAGTGCATTGAGGAGATTTAGATCTGCAAGGCTGCAAAGCTTTGTCAACTTTATCACAGTAAAGATTAAACCAGATAAGCTGGAGATTTCATGTGGGCATCGGAAAAACCCATTGGCACCTTTTTAGCTACATTAGCCAAGATTATTTAAGATCCAGTAGACAGAAATAAACTTCTCATGTAGCGTAGGACCAGTAGTAAAGCTTTGACCTCATGTGCCCAGTAGTGAACTGTGTAAGAAGTCCTCAAGAGAACAAAAGCATAAAACTAGAAATAAAAATGAAATGTTAGGCTGAAAAATCTTTCCTGTGCTCCCTTGCTTTTATTCACATTAAAACATTTTGGAAAACATCATTTTATCTTTAGTGTTGTTGAGAAATGTATGCAACAGCACCCCCTAATTTATGTGTGTAAATCACAGTAGACAGATATATGGGACATAAAATGTGTGATTTACTATAATGATGTTGTGACACACTGTAAAGCGATCTTTAGTTTATGCTTTTTTATGACTTGCAGAATGTGAGACATGGCTTTAATTTAGTCTTATAATTATAAAATATAGTACTTCATTGCTGCTGATAATATACACTAGTGCTGTGCGATATTATGATATATATCGTAGTGCGATATGAAAACGTCTACTGTACGATATAACCCTCTATTGTTTATATCGTAATTATAACGTTTGGGTTACTGTTGCTACATTAACGTTAGCGGCTAACACTGCTAACCGACCTTAACGTTACTACGGTTGTGGTTTAGGTACGCACTGTAAAGTACAACTCAACGTCGGAATGGCCGTCGGATAATCCAAATGTATCATGTGGGTTCATGTTGTATGAACAATGAATGAAGGCTAATGTAACTGCAGCAACGCTACTACTTTGCGGTAGCATTTTTAAGTCACCTGCAAAGACTGGTTTACGGCAGTGCTAGGGGAGCATAGATGTACACAATATGGCAGAGACGGAGAACACAGTGGAAACAGAACCCAAAGAGCATATACATATCGTTATTCGGATATAAAATTACCATTATCAAATTTTGTCCATGTCACACAGCACTAACATATGGTGATTTGTTTATTTCAATAAAGATGGCTTGAATCTTTTCTTTCAGCTGCTCATGTTAAAATCCTTGGTACCAGAAAGCCTGAAGAACTGCTTTTCATGCTACCTACTCAGCTTCCTCCCTCCTGGAGCAGACGAGGCCACGAGTCACACCTCCTACTTACTGTACCTTTTTATTTATCCAAGCCTTTTATGCCACTTAAATGTTGAGTCATTACAGTCAATTTTTTGTGTAGGCTTATCAAGTTAAATTTCTTTTGAGAACTCATAATTGTCCACGTCTTATTCTTTCACAGAATTTTCCTATTTTAGAGGAGAAGTTTTGAGCAGGGGTGTCAAACTCATTTTAGTTCAAGGGCCACATAAAGCCCACGTTGATCTCAAGTGGGCTAGACCAGTAAAACCATTGCATGATAGCCTATAAATACCAGCTACAATATTTACAAAACAGATAAACAGCCTGAGATATCTTAAGAAAAATGATTTCAACAATATTATGTCAGTTTGATTCAGATTATTTTGCACAGAAGCTGCTGATTACATTTAATTACATTACATTACATTTTGCACAAGGTTCTATATATGAATGATTTACATATGTATTTAATATGTATTCATTCTTTTTCCAGTGGATTGTGGATAAACCTCTGAAGCAGCAGAAAAACAGCAATTTTCATGTCTTATTTTCACAGAATTTCTATATTTTAGAGAACCATTTTAACCATTTAGAGCGTACCAAAAAAACTTGCAAATCCATCTTTTGCTTTTTTTTTTTTTTTTTTAACAACACTGAATTGTAGTGCGTATTGTGCTGCTTTGACTCAACTGAAAAGCTGAACATATGATGCTCTGATACAAAAATGTATCTGTGAAAAGAGGGCGCCTTTGTTTAGAAAAGTTTGTTTAGAGTGTTTGAGCCAAATGCAGCAGAAGTTTCAAAAGATACTTTGTGCTTTAAAAAGTGAAACCTGACTGGAAAATTCAATGCATGTACTCCACAAGCTGAATTTGCCTGAAACTTATCATGTGTAAATAAAATCTTTTGTTCTAGTGCTGGTAAAACTTCCATCTGTTTAAAGAGGGATTATCTTTGGTGCCAGTATTTTCTTTTGGGAGAAATGAATCACGTTTTACAATCTTTCTCCGTTTTCAGTTGTGCGACTAGATAAACAGACTGTGACGGGGCCATCGATGCAAGAATTAAGTCATTTCAATGAAATCTCGTGTTTTTCATGGCTTTGCAGCTGTTTTAAATCCATGATGATTGGTAGTGACGTTGGTAACTGAGATCTTGTCTCCTGTCTGGTAGCTTTGCCAGATGTCTGAAAGGGTCGAGTCAGTTATATGTGTAGCTTCATATCACAAGCCTGCCTCAGAACATACTGATAAATACTCTTTTGTAAAATACTGTAATACCATTTGACTTTGCAAATTACCCTGTGATTGTGTAGGGAGGCATGCATGGGACGGAGACCTATCAAGAATTTGTATGATAAAAGGGTGTAATTGTTCATTTTTTAAGGGCTTAATTGAATAAAACTAAATGTAATAAATCACAGCTCCCAGTACAATGGCTCATTAGTTTTTTTATTTGCCAACTCAAAATTTATAAGAGTTGATTTAATATTTTGGAGTAAAACCCAATTTAGAAAATGAAATAGAGAATCACTTTGACTTGAGTCAGCAGTTGACAGCTTTGTTACACTATTACACTAAACACACTGAACATTGATTTAGTTATTTTGCTCATTTACTTTCTCAGAGTTGAATGAAAAGGTCAGCATCTGTCTCACAACTGTACACTAAATATGAACCTTTAGCCAGTAGTATATTAGCTTAGTTTAGCACTACGGCTTGAAATGGGGGGGGGGGGGGGGGGGGATGGATTGTCTTGCCCTGTCTGAAGGTTAAAAAAAAAAATCCTGAACATCCACCAAAAACAGAAATGTGAAAACAGAACAGTTGCCAGAATAAGTGCTGTTCTTTGGCTGAATTAGTCACATGGGGTCTCTGGTTGAACTAGCAATCTCACGGTAAAAGCTCAAAACAAATGATCAGTTTTCATTTCTGTTTTTGTAAGTGTTAAACAAACAAAATACAACATTAGTGGTGCGTTCATGTCATATCAGAGTTACCATAACTATCAAGTTCTGACTTGTTAATGGCCTCTATGTTGTTCCCTGAAAGCCATGATATATTTGTATCTGATCAATTAATAAAGTGAAAGTGCCAGAAAACCAAGAAAACATGGTCATCTCATTTCAGCCAAAGTGTGTTGAAACCCAAGTTTAATGGATATAATGTGATTTTGCAAATGCACAGTATTTGAAACCCTCATACAACCAGCACAGTTATCATACAACCCTCCTGAGGTTGTCAGATGATGTTAGGAAGTTTGTCAGTCCTTAATATGGAAATCTTTCCCATCATCCCCATCCATCCAACATAGCATGAACTCTCAGTGTTTCCCATTCATTATATAGAATGTGACGGTCCACCATAGTCTAATTTGTGCCACCACAGTTTCATGGTGGTGAAATAGAAATATTGTGTAGAAATAGAGAAATATTGGCACTCGTCTTTTTTTGATGGTTTATTTGGAACATTTATGAACTGGTAAAAATGTCTTTCCCGTGCTTTATGGGTATGTCATCACCATTCATACCTGTACAACCAGTAGTTAAATTACTAAAACACAAAATGTTTAGAGCACAATTTTATTTTATTCTTATAGATATTACCTCTTTATTTTGCTCTTAGAGTGCACCAGAATGATGCATTTGACTTAAAGATGTGCCCCTGGATGCCCTTAGAGGGTCAGACTGAGGTCCAGCCATCATAGTCTCTTAAAATTCTGTAGGAAACACTGTTAAAATGTTGTTTACTTAACTTTAGATGTGCTGGTAAGCAGATTTCTTCTACCTTTGGATAGAGGTCCTCTGCTTCCAGTGTTAATGATACACACCTGTTGAATGTACATTGAGTTTACAGATATTAGTGTTATTAGTCCTCACTCAAACTCTCAGCAAGAAAGTTAATAAATATATTCCAAAACAGCTCCCTTTAAAAAACATCTGCTATATGCCCAATCCACATTAAATACGGTTTCTCAGATGTTATTGTTGTAAAATTGCTCCATTGTAATTCTGTATTAATTCTACAAGAATATAGTTAAAATTTGCACAGGGCTAAAGACGGTGTATGAGCATCTCCACTCACAGTTCATAAATGATGTGAACAGAAGTTTCAACCTCATCTAAGTGTTCATTTTGAGGTAAAGTTATTGGATTACTGTGTGTAGCTACAGGAAAAAAAAGTGTGATTAGTGCAGCTCTGGTTCTTATAGGTGTCTATTCTTGTTGTGTAGCGTGTCTGATGTTCACTCTGTCCTCCTCCTCACATCAGTTTCTATCATGTCTGAGTTTAATGCGTAGATGATGTGTATTAAAGGGACAATTAGCATTTTTTGAATAGGTTTTATTTGAGGTAGTTATTCATAATTAGTGTATCACCTGCAGTAGATGGCAGTCTGTAACCCCCAGTTTGGAGAATCAGATGTGGAAGCTATGTACAGCTGTGAATGGGACCAGCAGAAAAATATATTTTAGCCAAAAAAAATCAATATCAGTATAAGTGTAGACTATATTTAGAATATTTTCATAGCTTTACATTTTCTTAACATAGAATGTCAATATTTCTACACATGCTGCATATCAGCTGTCTGGGTCAGAAAGTGCTAAACTGATTTTTAGGTGAGCCTCTATTTAGCTGACTAAAATATATTTTGCACCAGCACCTAGCTTCCCTACCGTTATCTCTTCCAAACTGGCAGGTTGCTGACTACAGTCTATTGCCAACTCTGGACAAATACTTCATACAACCGCATTCAAAAAAAATGCAAACTCCCCCTTTAATCCCTACAGCATCATATGTGAAGTCAGGTGTAAGGTTAAATGGACTGAAAGAAATTTCAGCCCAACACAGATGATGGTTTGATGGAGACAGATCTGTATTGCTGCTTTTGACTGTGTGTCAGAGGGAGAAACTGACTCATTGTATATAAAAGCTCTGGAGCTTATCCTTGAATTCTGCATATGTTTTGATACATCTCAGAAGCTATGTGTGTGTTCAATAAATTGATTTCTGGTAAATGCATAGCAACACAGTGGATTTAGAAGATAAACCAGATGTCCTTAATTTTTCCAAAGCTTTCAGGCTACACAGATCTAAAGGACAATTGTTGGACCAGCTTTTGGTACATTTAAGCCATGTTTTGCTTTAGTATTTGACAGATTGTACTTTGTTTATTGGCTTTTGTTGTACATTGGAACACAAGTAGCTCTCAAGGCTATTCTGCCCATCCATCCTCATGTGAGGCAGAGCATTCAATGCTGTGTGATCTGAAGCCAAACATAATCACTCCCACCTTTTTTTTTTCTTGTCTGCTGCTGAGCTGCAATAGTGTGGCTCCAAAAGCAAATGTTTATTGTCCATTATTCAGAAGCAAGTATAGAATATGAAGAAGGGATCTTTACACTCTTGTTTTGGGTGGAAGTAAACAGTTAAGCATGCATTTGTGTGTACAAATTGATTTCCAATCAGTCTCATTCTCGCTCTTCTTCAGCAGTTGTTTGATATTTGCCAATAAACCAGACGGCGAAAATCATGAACATTTTCTTATCGCCTGTGTCCTCTCTCTTTTTTTGTGTCTCCCTGCAGCATGTCAAGCCCTTCCCCTCTTCAGACAGCCTAGCGAAGGTCCAGGAGGTAGCAAGCTGGCTTTTGGAAATGAACCAGGATCTGCTGTCGGGGGGCAGCAGCAGCAGGCGGAGTCGGGGGCCGGGGGGTCCGGCAGTGCGAGGTAACGCCTCCTCCACGGCCCGGGCACCCCAGCAGGCGGCAGAGGAGGGTGATGAAGATGAGCACATGAACCGGGTAGTAGAGGAGGACGAGCAGCTGCAGCAAAGGGTAACGCCAACTCACACTGAACAATGGGCATTCTAGTGAGAAAAGGAGCAAATTAAATATATTAAAGGTCTAAAATGTGATAAAGAGCTTGTAACCAAGCAGGAAGTTTTATGCAGGTATAACTGCAGCAGATTGAATTTTCCTCTAGATCATTCCTCAGAGACGTCTCATTGTTTTTGTCTGTCTCTGTGCAGCCTGAGGCATCGGTTGACGATGAGAGAGAACAACCATGGGCGCCCAGCGAGTCAGGAGCCAGCAACGGCCCCCGGGGAGACGAGGAAGGAGAAGAGGACGCAGAGGGCCCGCCAAACGAAGTGAACGGAGGAGAGAAGGGAGCCCGATGGGTGTGGGGGGCAGAGCAGAGGCGACTGCAAGGCCAGCCGCTGGGCGAAGAAGACGAGGAGGAAGAGGAAGAGGAGGAAAACAACAACAGCAGCAGCCACCAAGAGGAGGAGGAGGCGGAGGAGAGGACAGAGGGAGGGGAGGAGCAGGGGAGGGAGGAAGAGGAGAGGGAAGAGGGCGAGGAGGAAGAGGAGGAGGAGGAGGATGAGGAGGAGATGGACCAAGACAGTGATGACTTTGAACATTCGGCAGAGAGTGGGAGGGAGGAGGAAGAAGAGGAGGAAGGAGAAGGGGAGGAAGGGCTGCGGTCTCCCTCTCTCAGGAACAATGTGTCTACCCCCAATAACAACCTGGACTCGGGTTGTACACACCAAAGCTCTTCCAACAAGAAGGTAAGCACAGCTGATCTTTGTTTTCATTGGTTCCAGTTTCTACTGAAGTCCCCACGTGAAATGTTCATGTTGAGTTCTGCAGATCAGACACAGCAACAAGGATGCTGTGTAGTCATTTTTATTTTGAATGCTATGAGCTCTAAAAACTAAATTCTTTTCACATAAATTGTGCTGTAGTTTTGGGGAGGCAGAAACCTAAAACTCGGGCAAAGAACACAAGTATTTCTATATATAATTATACTTTAGTGTCCTTTGGGTGAACTGACTTTTTTATAATACTTCTGCAGCAGACACAGTGTTTTCAGAGGATCTTGCCCACAGGCATCTATCTGCTGTACAACTCCTCACTGTGTTATTGCACCGGCAAGTTTATGTTTAAAACAGTAGCTCCACCTTTTGGCATAAATTTGTTACTGCACTGTAGAGTCATACTGGGCAACATTAATAGACGGTAATCTTTAGGATTACTGAGGATTAGGATATTGAAACTAATTTATATGATATGGCATGTATAGATGGGTGACACATTTAAGCTCAATCTTAAATAAATGGGTGAAAAATGCAGGTGGAGGGCAATTTACTCTCTCAGGGGCGAAGGTCACTGCAAATCAGGAGAAAGTCATTCTGCTTTATCATCCTATTTGAAAGCATTTTACACTGGTGTGAGTGTTTTTTTCCAGGACGGCAATGCCTCCATTCAAAGGGCATAAAGGGTCACTGGATGGTTCAATCATATGCTGCGGCCGTCACAATCTCCAGAACTGTTAAATAGCACTCCACAGCTTCATCATCAAAACACTAAATGATGGAACATTTTTGGAAGATAATGTCTCATCCTATGTTGTAGAGTTCATAGAGTTGTAGTGGGGTGCAAAAGTGTAAGACCACTTCGCCATTCGAAAATGGTCTCAGACTTTTGACCTTACTGTAAATCAAGGAGGATAGAAGCTGTTCTGGCAGCTTGTGGTGCCCTAAGACCTTACTAAAAGACTTAATGCTTATTTTTCCTTTAATTTATCACCCAACTTGGGCTGCAACTAGCAATTATTTTCAGTATCTGTTATATTCCTGGTTTATATTGGTTTTAATTTATTAATAATGTTGTCTATAAATTTGAGAAAAGACCACCCAACTGTAATTCTTTGAAAGTCTTTTTGTTTTGTTTAACCAACAGTGCAAAAACCAAAGATATTCAGTCAATTCAACTCATTTATGGCACAGAAATGCTTCAAAAAAGCTTTGAAAAGCTGTAAACAGTAATTTTGCAAAAGCAATGATTGTTCTATTATCAAATAAATTAGTCAACAGAGAGTAAAATTTAAAGAAGTAAATGCTATTAAAGGCAGGACTGTCACAACTCCAGCAACAGCCTCTGGTGCATTTCTCTTCTATATGTTGATGTCACTTAGAGGTTAGATAAAATACAGAACATATAAAGTTATTTTGAGTGATGAAGATGATATAAAACTCATAACATTGAATGTCTGCATGCCATCACTAAAAGGCAGCACAAGCAAACACGTAGAGATTTTGGATAAATGCTGAATTGCAACATTTATCACCACTGTCAATAAAGCAGCCGCAGCGCGAGAAGCAGCAATGATGTGTAATAACAAGTGATGGAGGGATCAGAAGGATGGTATTTCTTCACATCTTGTTTCGCCCGGTCTCTTATTGCTTTTTGTATTTCATGACTGTTTGTTTAGTTCTGTGTTTGATTTGCGTTGTGATTAAGCAGTGACATGGTCCAAAATAATTATAGCTTAACGGCCTCGCAGCAGACAGCAGCAGCCTGCTCGTGAATTCTTTATTCATGTGTAGAATGTACAGATGCCTGTTTTAGGATCTGTTAGAACTTCAAGCACGTTCATGCCTCAGTGATTGATCACTGACATGATGAGTGACAATGGTAGCCTGAAACGGAGCAGAGCCCGATGTTCAGAGGAAGTGTGTAACAGATTGCCGGATCATTCCTCATCAGCAGAAGTAATGTGCTCGGTTTTTAAAGGCTCTGATGTAGCACAGCGCCGGTGTTGGGGTTGGTGTCTTGTTTCAGCGTTGACTGATGACATCCATGTCTGTTGAGAATGTGTAAATGGCCTTCACGTCTCCTGTTTTTAAAAGAGGGAATAAAGTTGCCAAGGCATTTTCTGAAATCTTAAGGAGGATGTTCATATAGTGAAGTGTGTTTGTAAAACCAGTAAATCAAAGGGTTTATATCCCTAAATATTAGCTTTTAGGCGATAGCGATCATAACATTGTATATGTCGGCCAAAAAGACATAAAGCTGAAAAATGACCAGGGGCAATTTAGAAAATCACATCATTTGTCCATTTGACTTTTAAAGGAATATTTTGAATTAAGTATTAATCATAATAAGACAAAGGACATAAAAAGGAGTTTTATCACATCATTATCATGCCCTGAACCCCACCGACTCCAAACCTCCCCTCAAACTGCTGCGGGCTAAAACAATGCAAAATACTGCCAACAAATAATACATTTTTATCTAAATATGAATTTAAAGCACATTAACAAGCCAAGAGTTCATACCAGAAAGTGACAGAGGCACAAAATGAGAAAAAAGACAAATGAAAAAAGAAAAAAAGAAAAACAACAACAACAAACACACATATACATATCTTACATTAACCATGCATACTCATTATGGGCCCCATTTTAACGATCGATAGCGCATGGCATGAAGCGCGTGGCGCAAGTGCCTTTGTGGCGAGTCCAAATCTACTTTTGCTATTTTAACAGCAGAAAAATGGTCACTGCGCCAGGCGCATGGTCTATAAGGGATGGACTTAAGTCCCCTCATTAATCATAGGCGTGTTTTGGGCGTAACGCGTGGTAAACCAATCAGAGTGTCATCTCCCATTCCCTTTAATATGCAGCTTTGGCGGATTGCTATTATAACAGCGCATTTACCCAGCAATGTGTTTCAATAATATAACATGAGTTACTTTTGCTGAAAAGAAAGTTGGCTGATGAGCTGCTAACCTCACATTTAATTCATATAAAGGAAAAATATGGACATATAACCAACCAGTCTGATGAGTGTAGAGGTGTGCAGCAGCCTGGTGTCATCAGCTGATTTAATAAACAGTGAGTGGCTGTGTGTAATGACATGTATTTTTAATATGTTGATGTAGCCTACATCATAATATAGATTCACATTGTGGTCCTTTTATTTGTAATGTGTTTCGCATGTTTGTGTGCTGCTGTGTGTCCGTGTAGTAACAAGCACAGTGTCTGTGCCCCTTAAATAACAGTAACATATGCGCCAGTGACTAGCAACGCCACCAATGTGCCTGACCACACCTGATTTTGAGACCAATACGCCCATAGGTGCACAGACTGGTGTAAGTGCATTTGCTACTTAAACAACGTAGACGTAGGGCGAGAAAATGACAACTGCGCCGGGGGAAACTAAGAAAGACACATGCGCCACACCCGCCATCCACTGTGCGCAAGATGGGGCCCTTTGTGTGATTCATTAGTCTCTAATAGAATTAGAAACCAAATTAGAGTAGCACATTCAACTGAGAATCAAAACCTGTGACATTACCTTTTATTTTACTCCATTATTATCTATGTTAAAATGTGTGCATCTGTGTAATTTATCTTACTTAAAATCCTCATCAGTTCAGCTCATATTGTTGTTAACTTTTTCTTTTTCTCCCACTTTGGCAGACCCTTTGTATTTTCTGTAATGCACCAGTACTTATAGTGTGTAGCATTTTACAGTATTGTCCACATGCTTCTTAATGCACCAGATACAACATGGATGACCGCAGCTCCATTACTCCCATCTCAGCAAACTGTAATGGCTCTGTCAGATTGGTTGTCACTGGTGTAGTCTGATGACCAGTATACCCATCTGACAGCAGGAAGCTGCACAGTAAGCCAGCTGCATTAGTTGCTGCTGGAGTACATATCCCTCTGTGTGCTAATTGACAGAATTGTGCAGCGATTATATATCATACCTGGTCTCAGTATAGAGTGATGTTATATGTGTCGGAGCCTTTGATTCAGATATCGCCCCGACTTATATTGGCCTAAATATAGCAGTTAGTCTGAATTTGCTGCAGTGTGCCGCTCATCATCGGACACAGCTGTCAGATAGGTTTGTCAGGGTCTTAGTCACTGTAGGAGGCCAGCTGGCTTTGATGTTTAATGTACACATTTTATTCAGCTGTGTCTCTTGTATGATCGGAATTAAGAGTGGTGTAAAAAAAAAAAAAAAAAAAAAAAGATTAATTCATCGCTAGTTCAAGTGAGATTTATGGCATTTAGAATAATGAAACCTCAGAAAACCATTAATCAGAACCTCTGCTCCATTGTTACTTTGCAGACCTGTTATATTTCACCCATGGCTCCAATGTTTCCAAAGTCAAAGAAGTCTCATGTTCTCCAAAAATTAGATTCCTTAGACTACTTGAATACTTCTATGGTTTAGAAATTGCTGTATACAACATAAAACAGATGTGATTATGCAAATAACCTAAGTAACTAAACTAAATATGTAATGATGTGAAGAGAGAAAAGTTAAACATATAAAGGTGGAATTATAAAGAAGACACTGTGAAACTAACAGGGCAGAAGAGTAAAACAGGTGGAATCAGCTGTAGAAGTAAAAATGATTTAACCTAAAATTGAAAACATCAGTATTAGCTGTGATTATTATCTGCAGTTTACATTCAGTAACCTTAAAGATCCCCTTCAGACATGTTATGAGATGTATTAAAATGTCTTATATGTTTTTTCCTCAAAAATTACTTCCCTAAAAATCCTCAAAATGACATTTTCTACTTCTCCCTCGTTGGAAAATCAATATCAGAATCTATGAATATGTAAATCATTTTTATTTCAAAAGTACAAGATGTATCTGTGTATGTGCCCTGGAGACTTTAGATTTCCACATCACGCTTATGTAAATTGCATATTGAACCACGATTGGCTTCAAAATTGTTGCAATGTTACAAATAATGCTTGTGTGCAAGGTGAGCTCAGAAACTTTCCACTTTGAGCAGATGAAGGTGAAAACAGTCGTTCAGAGTCAAACTCCGCACATAAATCATTCTACACAGTGAAGCTCAAACATCCAACTAAACAGGAACAGGAAGAAAAACACATTTTTGACCGGAGGGAGACTTTAACTTAGTAGCAGTCGATACTGCAGATTGCTTTCATACGAGTTATATAATATTTAAAGGTTGTGTACATGTTCAAGTGGAGCACAGGCAGCCTTCATGATATGTGCATTTGACAGCTGCAGTTTGCATATGTCAAACTAGGGGCAACAGAGTTATAGTGGAGTATCCGTATCCATGTTTGGATGAAGAATGTGCCGGTCCATGTGGGGTTAGATGATACGTACATATACTGCATGTGTGGCAGAAGTGTGCCAACACAGAGCACTCGATGTGTACGCGTTTTGAAGTTAAAGCATGACTGGTGAAGTGCATCGTAAAATCTTAAAATATGATTATCTTCAGCTTCTGTGTATGTCTTAACATGTCCCCAAAGAGAAAAAGAGGGCCAGATTGTGTTCCCAGGGCTCCAGGTGCTGCTGTAGGCTCAGGTCACCAGATTTAGATGCCTCACCTCCTCTTCTTACTTGACATACTTGTCTTTTGACCATGTGCCAACATGGTGATACTTGGAGGTTATACCTATCATTTAACCTTTTTAAATTCCTAAAGCGCTTCATCAATTAATATGCAGGCCGCACCTTCACATCCTCAAAAGCCTAATGTGTGCAAAATAGTCAGGAGGTGAGTTTCTGAAGCAGATGCTCAAACCTACTTAAAGGGCACGCACCACATGATAGTTTCACACGCTGAATGACAGAATATATGGTGTTGAGTGAACATGAAGCTTGTAGCCACTTGGCTGTAGCAGGTGTTGATATCTATATACTGCGCTATATACATTAGTCCTTGGGAAGGCAGGTTATATGGCATTAGCAGGTGGAAAAAAAATGTTTAAGGTTGTTTAAGGTAAATGTTAAAAGTTGTTTTAAAAAAAAAGCATTAACATGTTTCCAGAAATGTAATACCACCATCCCTAGAGGAAATTACTCAGTGCTTGAATTCTTTTAGAGATTTCAAATATGAGAAACAATATTTGATGCCTTCAGAAATCTGAATATTTATTTAAAAAAGATTTGCTGTTCTGAGGAGGAAATGTGATTCACCACACTACTTTTTGTATAAATTTGAATTTAATTAAAATCTCATTTGAAACTTCCAAAAGTTAGGAATGTACAGTTACCGCTGCTGTATCTGTTAATGCTGTTGTAAATACTTGGATTTAAACTTTAAATACAGCTCAGCTTCATTAGACTGACAACACGGCAGAAGAGCACCAAACTAACATTGAAGCTGCTTTTAATTTGTTGGGCTGTAGAAAGATTAAAGAAATTTGTTTTATTGTTTCCATAACTCAGCATTCCCAGTGTGCAATGAGAAGTGGCAGGTGTTGTTATTTCTATGGTGTAATTTATTTCGTCCGAGTGTTGAAATCAAATGTGTTTTACTTCAACAGCTTTTCATTCAAATACGTTATGACACAGCAGAGTGAAGAGAAACATTTTAAATACAACATTTCTGTCCATCCAAATTCTTTCTATCTTCAAAATCAAAATAATTTACTTTAAACTGTCATGGTTTATTTAAGTATGTGATAAGAATAAACAGCTACATTTCACGCCCATTTTAGGCATCTTACGCTACACTGCTGTCTGTCCATCTTGGATTGATTTTAATATGTCACTTGTGACTAATAACTAAAGCATTTTGTGATCTTAAGGGATTATATGTCTTGTAATGACTCATCAGAGACCTTTGGTGACAAATGGCTCTGCAGAGCTATGATAAGGCAAAGCAGGAGGGCAAGATGAGGACATTGACACTGACTGAATAAAGCACTGATTTATGTGGATTAGTACAGTGAGGTGTTTCTCTGTTATGTAATATACAATTAACAGGAATGACTGTAACTTTTTAGCCTCACAGCTCAGCCATCTGGCCAGTTGGGTGGACACCGTGTCTGCATTAAACTGAGCATCATTGAATCAGGAGGAAAACTCTACTCTGCTTTTGTCAACTTTAGTTGCGCAGGTGTTGTTGTTCTTTTCCCTCTTTTTGTCATATTTGATCAAATTTGAAGGGTCAACCATTTCTTTCCAAACACCCACATGAAAAGTTTTTATCCCTCTACAACAGCACCAGATGTAGCCGGAGGCATTGTGTTTGAGTTGTCCGTTCATATGTTCCCATTCTCGTGAATGTGATATCTCAGGAATGCCTTGAGGGAATTTCTTCAAATTTGGCCCAAACATCCACATCACCCCAAGAATGAAATGATGATATTTCAGTGGTCAAAGGTTAAGGTCACTGACATCATAACGCTCTACAAAAAACACTTTTCTGACCATAATTCATTGACATAACTCAGGAGCTGAAGGTTGTGACCATATTTCACATTAGGTCTGATACTGAATTGGTGACATCTTGGGTTCCCACCTTGACACTGTGGTGATTATATAGATCATCTTTGCTGTCGGGTTGAAGATTTGTGCAAAGCGTCCATGTTTTATTTAATTTGTATTCCATATCTGAAGCATCATCTACTGTCATCTACACCATAGTGGTCTATCAGAATCAGCTTCAATGTCCAAACATATGAATGCATAAAAGGAAAATACAGTTAAAACTTTTTATTAAATTCTTCTAAAATCTTCACTACAAATGTTATGAGTCTGGACAGACATGTATACAAGGTTAATAACACTATTTTTTGTCCTGGTGTTCCTACTCTGCTGTTATAGACACAAGAAGAGAAAAGCTGTGTGGCACTGAGCAATATGTCAATTTTAAGATATGGACTACACCTCAAGATCATTTTTGGTGTAATTGGCACCAGATAGTTTTATTGTACTATACTTGGGACAGTATTGAGGTACATTCAGCACTCCACTCTTCTTCGCATACACATTACAGTCATTGCCACTAATTAAATGTTTTTCCAAAGAAAAGGCAGCTTGCTTATTTTAGGTGGCATCTCCCACACATTGGCCTTGTCACACAGGCAGAGATGAGCCACAAAGGACCAGTGTTCCCGCTCTCACACATGAAAGCAACTAGTTTGAGTCACCACCAATATATTGACAACAGTTTGTTTTTGCACAAACCCTCATTATTTACACCTCCGCTGCCCTGTTAAAGTTAGCACAGCTAAAGAGCACACATTATTTCCCTATCTATTCTCTATTAAGGATGCACGATTATGGCTAAGATGAAAACTGTTATTATTTCTTAAAATTCTGAGATCATGATTCAGAAACTATATAGTGAGTTATTTAGATATTCGCTTATTGTGTAGGCACAGGGTCACTTAAGGTGAGAAAAACAATGGGTAATCTATTGAGTAGCTGGAAAAATTTTAACATTCATTTGCTATTTGGCTAGTGGAGACTATAAGTTCACATAGCACACTATTCTATTCTAGGTTCATTCCTTCTTCATGTGCACGTGTCCCAAAAACCAGAATGAGAACCAGAGTTACTGAGTACAGCAAGGACATGATCCCACACTGACTTCCCACTAGCTGCTGCTGCTTTGATGGCTGGTCCAATCAAGCTGCAGGCACTTTGGATGCTTTTCATGTTTACTGTCTGGGTGCTGAGATAAGAATTTTTAACCAACTCTTTGTCTAAACACAAGTGTTGTGCTACATGGTGTCAAAAAATAGTAATAATAGACTTAAATTGATGCCATGGGTAGGTTTTGCAGACAAAATACTACAGAAAAAAAATACCCAAATTTCTAAATTAGCTATGACACTGTATTTGTGGCAGAAGAGATGGTTATTCTGTTGTTACATGTGCTTTCCCACCACTCTTGTCTGCTCAGCATGTTTTTTGTCAGCAGCTGTTCCTGCTTTGGGAGGTAATGACAAAGAAACATGGACCAACAGGATTTACCCCTCCAATAGAAATAGTTATATTATACCTGGCAGGTTCATTGTGTGCAGTAGCAACAAACACTTATGATTAGTCAGGCAGTTTATCTATGAATACTTGATTCACTGCATGTAAGCAGACACTCTAAACAAAAGTTTAAATACTTGTTTTAAATTGTGATGGTGTTTGTGTGTATTGTGCAGTCCTGATTTTCACTGCAGATTTTGTAGTTCTTAAGAAACTTTCTGGCTTATTTTCTATGAGATTGTTGCTATGCAGTCACAGTTTTTAGGGTTATATGTTTTAACAGTGAACTGGATAATGGTTCACTAAATGACTTCTGGAAACCTGCCTCTAACATCACACTCTTGTTGTGTTGGAGGATTTTGCATCGCTGCATTGTTGTCCCATTTATTTGACACCAGGGGGAGCCAGTGGTCTTAATCAGGGTGCTTTCAGTGATCTGTAGCCCACAGGTTGTGGGTGTTTGTTGCAGCTGTGCCCTGACTGAATCACAGGCTTTACCTACAGTAGCAATGAACTGTTGCCTGTCTCACGTGGACAAACAGCAGCAGTGTTTGCAAGTGAATGAACGGCCATGTGTTTGGTTTATCTAGTGATGCCTCTGTGTTTGGTTGAGGGTGGAGCTTCATTGCTGGTTGATGTAGGAACAAATAGGATGAGAATGAGATGATTTTTTTTACTGACATTCTTGATTTTCCATTTCATATTCATACAATGGTTGCTTGAAGGGAATTAACCAACCCTCACTCTTTGTTGAGTGATGATTTGCCTTTGTGTCATTTGTTACAGTAATTACTCATTACAGGAACCTTCAGGTAACCAATATTATCCCCTTACCTACATTCACAGACTAATCATAACCTGTTATTATGACACTGCATGGATTTTATTCCTGATATTTCATCTAAATGAGCCTTTAAAAAGATTTTCCATCCTCAAAGTCACTTCACATTGTTCAAAGCTGTTTTGATTGGATACGAGGCCAACTGAACCAACAGGAATTTAATGAAAGTTGATAGGTAGGCTTTTTCTAGTTTGTTTTGTAGCTTGGGTTAAATATTGGTTCAGACTTGTTTACTAGAATTCCAGGGCAATCATTTTGTTTTTACATTATAATTTATTTTAGCATTAAAGTTTATTTAAGTGCAAACATAACAGGTTCCTTTGCACCTTTCACATCCATTTAAATATAGTTTTTGGTTAGATGATATGATCCTTGAGGAAAAGTAGTAGTAATTCTTCTCATAAGTCTAAACAAGAAGTGCTCCTTGCAGTTTAAGTCTGCAGCATTAATAGTTCACATAAATAACCAAATACTGCAGAGAGCTACACCTCTCCCTTTTTCACAGGGCTTACATCTGCATCCATACCCGGTGATCTCAGTTGCTCTGAAAGGCTGGTAGTGATTTGTAAGTGAACTGAGTTACTGGAAGCCAAACATTCTTGATCTCTGGAGCTGCAACAGTCTTGGGATGTCTGGTCAGTGATCGTAACGTCCGTGACCAGAGACATATTGGGACAACACTGGGTGTTTAAAAGAGAGCAGACAAAAAACTCCAACTGCAGTACCTTTGTTACTGTACTTTATGGGCACATTATAGGCTATAGTACAGTAGTAACTTTATGATCATAAAAAAAGTTAAGCTGTGGTTTTATTACTGGCATTGATCATCTACTGTATGTTTGGGTAGCCTTTGATTTCTGTGGAGCTCAACGGGGCTCTATGTTTTTGTCTATCTTTTATACCTTTATACTTTTGAAACTCCTCAGATACTCACAAAATAGATCCATGAGAGAACGCAACATTTTCTACTGCACAAAGTTTGAACACTTATTTGTGAGAACTTCAAGAACATTACCCCCCCCCCCCCCCAATTCCACCAGTGAAATCTCTCTGGGTTTTATGGTCATGGAAAAGCAAACAGGAATACAGTCATAATCCTTAATATATTAGTCCCTGGATAATTTGATGAAAAATAGCATAATGGACATTTTTTTATATTGGAAATATTGTACCAAACGCTGCACAAGATCTGAGGTTAAATATGCTTTCACGGCTTGGTATTTAACAAGTTACTTTGGGCTGATCATGTTGTAGCAGACTGGAACAGAGTCTCTGCCACATAGCTTGATGGCCTAAGATTAGTCTGAAAGCTCAAGTAACCTCTACAAGGCCTGGGACATGTCAAAAACAAGCTGCCCTTCCTAGGTGCCCTATTGGTTATTAAACACTGCATGTGAACTATTGTCAGTCACAATTTGTTTGCTTTGCAAACTCTTAAGGGGAAATGAAATATTAGCCAAGCCTTCAGGTAAATAACATTAGAAATGCATCGCTCTAGGATATTACATCCTGCCCTTTTGTCAGATGCTTTTTCTTGTTGGAAAATACTCTTTTCTTGTATGGAAATGCTCTGCTTTCTAGCTTATTTCAATTTGCATTCATGCTTTTGAAAGATGGAACCTCATATCAATTGTCCTGAAGGGAGAAAGGTATGCCGGCCCCTACAAACCAAGCTAAACAAGGCCGACAGATCAAACAAATTGGCATTACCTTATGTTGTCTCATGTTGTATGTGATCTTGCATCAGTGGAAGACAAACAGAAACTTCCTTTCACCACTCTGAGTCTGTTCAGGCTCATTAAATGCTTGGAATACCAACTGAAGATATGTCTTAGTAAAAAGTTGCGAATGGTACTACAGTTCTCTGGTGGAGAGGAAAAATATGGAAAGATAGCACTAAATGGGTGAAATAATTGATTTGCAAGGCAGTCAGACAGCTCTCCCTCTCACCGACTGCCTCTGCTGTTAGTTCTACATGCTCAATTGGCTGAACAGCTGCCGATAAGGCGCCAACTTGCTCCAATTGTGCTGAACATACTGTTAAAACTATGGGCGTTGGTCAGCCACAAACACTCAATGGCGTCCAGTGGCTGACTTTTGGAACTGGTGTGTCAGGGCCCTTAGTCTACTCTGATAGTTGTTCTGGCACTGTAATCCTCCTCAAACAATGGTGGATGTGAGAATAGAAGAGAGGTTAAGCCCAGTAGATCTTTTTGTTACCATGTGTTCAGACATTTACATGCACACAGGGAAAGTTGTCTCCTGCCACTCTCTCAATCTGTAGATTTATGCATATTTAGCATTGATTGGGCAGCTGTTTTCTGCAGCATGTTAATGTTCTGAGGTAATTAGCATACACTGCTTTTGTACATTTGAGCCTTCAAACCTTAGCAACTGTGACTTTAGTGCCTCCCTGTGTAACAAGGTTTAATTGAAAAAGACTGACATCCTGCTGTTTCTTCTCTTTTTCGTAGCTGCGTCTGAACACACTTTAATAGACATAAAAGTCTTTCTTTGTTAGTTGGTTGAGTGCATCCTTGTTTAACGGCATTTGTCACACATACTAACATTTGTCAACTGTGTGATTGTCTCCTGAAATATCTTCAGCCTCTTTGCCGACATAGACGGAGTTATTGACATTCCTGAACACCTTGGTTCAGTCAGAGATAGCTCATAAAATCCTGATGTCAATGCTTGTATCAAAGTGTGACTCATATGAGAATTATTTTTTTTTGTATGCAGTCAGTTTTCATGCAGTAAAGTTAACTAGGCTTAGTGATGATGTCGGCCACTAAGTTGGGAGGACCAGAAGGGGGGGTCAGAGAATCACCACAATGAGGAAGCTCCCTAGGCACGTGTGCTGTGTCGGACGACCGGTGGTACGCATTCCGCCACCAAGGGGTCATGAGAGCAGATTCCCCAGTGCCTGTCTGAGGGGGGAGAGGCTGAGTTGGTCCATCCTCTTTCAAGGCCTGAAAGCAGCTGCTCCGCCTGGCTTGGGCACAACAGTGACCTCACACCCCAGAGATATTTTAAAGGGTGACAGTCAGCAGGGAGATGAGTTCTGAGTAGATGGGTGCAGAGCTTCAACAAGCGCAGTAGTGATCCGTCTGCACAGTGGTTGTGATGTTTACTGAACATACTACGTTCATCTAAGAAAAGTTATCTTCTTGCGGCATTAGTCGGCAAGCCTTCTTCGCTCCTTCTGGGATATGATCTGTTAGACGGCGGTTTTTGCAATGCTGCGGCATTGCCCTATTCCCCGTTTCTCGTCTGGTGGTGCTCGTAAAAAGATGCCAAATGGGAAAGAGAAGACTTTACGTGTCCCATTGGAGAGCCAGCCACTCGACCGGGCTGATACCAAGGACGTCATCCCTGAACCATTGCCACCTCAGAAAGTACTCAAGATATTTAGTATTAACATCATCGCTCAGGGTTTGCCTTTCTGCCGCAGACGGGTGAGTACTGTGTGTTTTAAGAGCAAGTGTGTTCAGTTCAGTTGAACAACGGAACCGTAACATGTTAAAGGTCATCCACTTCTCAACACTTTATCCCCTTTCAATTTCAAAATGTCTAATGAAGAATTTAAGTTATCTTGGTAGTTTCATTAATGTTTTTCTCCCCTGTTAGCTTAATAAAACCCTCACTGTCACAAATATAATGCCAAATTAATTTCAGTTAAGTTCACTTCTGTGGCTATAATTTCTTTTATAGTCATGCTGGAAAAAGTGTTTTGTTTTAATGATGAATTTAATAAGATATACATTGCCAATCATAACTTTGGACACATCTTCCTTTTTTCTTGAGAATTTGTGTTCAAAGTTTTGACTGAAACTAGGTTGGATATTGGAGTTATATTTATCAATTCCTTTTGTCAGATGTAATCGCTTCCATGCGCTCATAGGTACAAAGTTCGCTTGCCCCAGCTCCACCCATGGCAGGCGATGGACACCGACATATAACCTTAAAAAGGCCGTCGCGAACGAGCCTATTTTTAGGTTAAGTATTGAGATGAAGACATAAATTCAATAATTGATTGATCGATATATACCTATATACACACACATACATATTTTATATATATATGCAGATGAATAAATATTTAGTTAAACTTTGGATTCATACACATCTGCATGTATCAAGTACACAAATACAATAAATCGCCTGTCTGTCCGAATCGCCCGTCGCGACCACTGAGAGAGTTCCTGTCGTTTGACTTCTGACGGCTGGTTGAACTAATATTAGTTGTTTATTTCTACTTTAAAATGTGAGTCTCTGGACAATGTTTCCTCAGTTTTTTTTTATTAATCAAAGAAGTATATTTGCATTAGCAAAGCCGTTGTGGAAACAGCTGCCCCTTCTTCCAATTTGAGACCAAGTTACGGGTTGAAAAATGGACAAAAACTGCAGCACTCTCAAACTATGACATTAATAATTTTTTCTTCTATGAAAGAAAATTAGGTTACCTGATAGCAGCTGTAAAAGCAACACTACTTGCACTAAAAGTCCTTTTTCCCAATGGTGCTGAATTAATTAGGCATAATATGCAATATAACATGGAAATTAATGAAATAAAACTCCCACGTGAAGCAAGATGCCTCCCAAGCAAACCCAATGCAGCTTTTGAAAGACGTCCTTTTATTCAGTTGTCAGATTATCCGTCACAATGTATTGTCACTGGCTGTCCAATACAAAAAAACAATTAAACTAGCAAACAAAAAGAAAATAGCTCTCACATTATAGTTGATAAAAATAATATTTATTTCATAATGTCTCCAACAACACTGAAATAAATGAAAATGGACAAATAATTAACTCCCTTAAATTCAGGTTTCTGTAGATATATTTTATAAATCATTTGTTTGTTTGCAAGTGAGAGTTTCATAATTTATAATTACATGTAGTCCTGATAATTAATTTATAGGTTATATGGTGGGTGACTAAAAGCTTTTTGTTTTCAAAATGTGAAATAATTTTTCAATAAACAACTGTTCTTTTAGTTCTGGTATATTGAAATGTCTAAAGCAGGAAATATATTATTTTTGGCTGTGTAATACATTTTATTAATCTGTATCTACCTGACATGATATTTAGCTCCAAAGTTCAGAAGAACTCCATAAGACCTCAGGCAATACAACATTAGACTTAGACTGCAGTTCTCATTTAAAGACCCCAGTTTTCGTAATGTCATTAGAGATACAAAAGATAGGCAGTTAAAAATATCACCCTCCAATGAGTCAGAAAAATCTGGAGATAGACGGTCAGTGAGGAGAAAGGGTTGTGAAATATTGGACAAAGACTAAAATAGAAATAAGGATAGATGTCACAGTGACTGGCGAGTGCCGGCTGTCCTTTTTCTGTTCTCGGTTTTCTCTCAGATCAAAGCAAACTGCTGTGTTGATGAGCTTTTCGAGACAAAAGTCCTATCATGGTGACTCAGTCTCAATTAGAGCTGTTTATGCTCTAGTTATACAGTAAGTTCAAAGGATAAACTTGAGAGAGACCACAGCAGGAGGTTTCTTTAGTTTACACAGCCACGGGCTTAAAGATGGCCAGTCCAATCTGTATCTGCTGCCTTGCCTCACCACAAAGAATGAAATACAGAAAGTATATCTACAATGATAAGAATTAGACAGACTATGCATAGCATTACTACTAGCATGCCGGAGTTGTGTTACACTTTTAGCTTACATATGTTATACATGCACACTGTATACTTTTATATGTTACTGTCAAACCTTTTATTTAGCATCAGACATTTTGTAATTACTTCCATGATTTGTACAAAAAGCTGAGACCGTCACTCTTTTATATACTGAATTATATTTGATATGCCCGATGAGTTCCAGACGTGGTCCTCAAGGTTAACATACCCTACATATAGAATAGTACGCTTGTTAACAGTGATAAAGTTGGTTAGATTAGCCCTGTCTCCAACAGGATGAAATGTGTCATGACAGTTAAGAGAGAAGTAACACAGCAAAAGTCACAGTTTGGATTATGCAAGGCCTGTCGATGCCAGAGGCACCGCCACACAAGTCTTAAGTGCTGTCAAAGATTATGCACTTTTCCTGCATAGAAGGACTCAAGTGTCTGTGTTTGCACTCAAGTACTCTTCTTCTTCTTTTGACTATTTGCTTACCTTGTGTGAAAATGGGCGAGTTAGGAGGCTTTAGAGTAAAGGATTGGATCTTAAGCCTTTCAGGTTGTTTACAAAGTCTGTTTTGCTGGATGAACTAAATGAAAGGTCCCACAAGGCCAGTTCACGGGGTTGTAGCTCGGTGCAGAGTTGAAGCCACGTGGGCTCTGCTGTGCATGTGGCAGCTGTCTGCAGTGAATGGCATAGCTAGGATATCTCAGGGTCTCTGCAGTGTGGTGCAACTTAAGTCGCCTGAAACTGGGTCTTCAGAAGTAACCAATGATACAGCAAAATGCATTTTTTATGATACAACTTTCTTTCTTGTTACTTTCTTATAAAAAAAACAACATGTATTGCCATTATTATTCTCCCACCATTGTCTGTATCTACAATAACTCTGCTTTCATTTAAGTGTTCGATTGAACAGGGACCTAAGAGGTCTCCGTGAGGGAGTGTTGTTTATTGTATCTATATTGTATCTTGAAGAACTTGAAGTGCGATCTACATCAGCTCCAAAACTTATACTGATAAAAATAGCCGGGGCTTAAATTTCAATTAAAAAGGTGACCAGGAGTCACCAGGAGACTACCGTATTTCCTGGAGCCAGAATGGGCATCCAGCTGTTGTAGTTGATAGCTATCAAGATATAGAACATTAACAGCAGGACATTTTAGCTGCGGTATTGCTTTTCTCACCCGCCACACCCTGCACGGCAGGCCTGTTGGGTAAGGTGATCTGGACTTGCCCATAGCAGCTATGTCTGTATCAACAACTAAATCAGCAAGATGCATTTGCTGTTTGAGCAGGTGCTGCGGGTGTGTTGCAACTTTCTCTAGCGAGTTTGCCTGTCGCCTTAGGATATCCTGTGATCCTGTCATAGATACATTCTTTAGAGATACGCAACTACTTCCTCAATTTCAGCTTGTTTCCTTTTTAAAAAATCTTATTTTGGGACACGTTTTTGCCATTATTTGACATCTGAAAGTGCAGATAGACAGGAACCATGGGTGGAGAGAAGGGTACGACGTGCAACAAAGGCTGAAATCAAACTGCCTATGTTGCGGTGTAAACCAGTAGGCCACTAGGATGATTTATTTGTTGCTTCTCTTAGTCTGTCAGTTTAGGATTGTTGTAGTTGTCCTCGTGGCCCTTTGGTCTCAGACACATGTATTCAGACAGGGAGCTTTGTGTCCCATGGCTTTCATTTGTTGCTTCCCTTTATGTTTCCTGCAGTTAAATGTAGGCAGAATGACAATTAAACTCTTGAAAACAAATGTGTGAGCTGTAAGTAAAGTGTTATTTCAGGAAAAGGTTTTCTTGGATAACTTTATTATTAAATAATGTAAAATGTTATCATAATGTACATATAGAGAGACACCAAAAAGACCTTGTTGAATCAACAGTTTTTGACTGGACCACAACAGCTGACCGACCCTACAGAACTTGCATGTCTGTCTGTCGCTGAGCCACTCACTGACCGACTGACTGACTGACAGATGAAGTTACACCATTGGTTGTTCGAAGGCCACCGAAGTCAGGGACAGCCAAGTATCCTAGAATGCATTTCGCACCAAATGGTGGCGACTGTGAGCGAAGCCAAAAGCTGTTGTAAATTTAACTGTAGGACTGATGCCTCTGTGTTATGTGGTCAGTTTATCCAAATAACTTTTATTTGGTATCAACGTTTTTGGAGATATGAGGAACTGCTGGTCGGTTGCTAGCCGGTCATCTTAGCTGCCAGCAGCCCGGCTCCTGAGATGACCCCGGTCCTCAACCTGGGGCAGTCGGACTGACTATCGGGAGCATGGGGAAAATTGTGGTGAGCCAGTCTCTATTTGGGCCAAAACAGCCAGATTATCTGAATTAACTAGACCAAAAAATTTTTAGAAGATCCAGATGGCATGTGGTATAATAAATAAAAAAGTAGGTGGTCTTACTTTTTAAAATTACTCTACCTTTTTGTGCTGTAAAACTTCCCATCAAACTCTCCAGGCAAGCTCTTTATGTGTTGGTCCTTTCAATAAAAGCATCATGTTTTCTATGGAATAATGGCATAGGACTTCTGTATTCATATGAAGATTTTATAGAGAAATATAATATTCCTCTCTCCCAAAGTGAGCATAGTACTGTAATTAATGCAATATAAACTGACATTATATGCTTGTTATGTTGCTTATCCTGCATATTGCTAATACAGAAGACAAATGATCTTTTTTAATTATATGTATGATATATAACATGTTTATTCAGTGTTTACATGTGACAATGTTTAGGCTGGATCTATATATCCCTATATATCTCAATATATTTTAAGAAGTAAATTTAACATTAAAAAATGTATCTGTTATTAATATTCAACAATCCTAATTTCTTCACCTATGAATAATATGTCATTATTCCTCATTGTTTTAGCCAAATCTTACATTAATAAAAATACATTCTTGAAGAAGTTACCATCTTATATTACAGTTTAAACAAACAGATCAATGTATTTATCTGCAAACATTGCTTACACAGTCCGGCTGTATACCATGTTTTGACCCAGTGTTGTTTACAGTCTATTTCTGAGAACGAATGCCTGGATATACTGAGGTGGTCGTGTTCACTTTTTATTCAGGTTATGTGTCCCTGTGCAGTACGTGACAGTGTGACATGATACGGCTGCTACTAGGAGGTCAGATGATCTTATAGTGGCTCAAGTGGTGTTTTTCTTTATTATTCATAATTCAAAGCTATGAGTTCACCTGACAGCTAGCTCAGTGTTTTAATTAATTGTAGCGTCACAATCACAATATCTCTACTGCTTTTACTGTTTGTTTGTTTTTTTGTTGATATTTTTAATAGTTTTGCAAAAGTGCATCTTGTGTGTCAATATTCTATAATAATTGTGCCCCTATAGTGATGATCAGAATTGGTTTGCTTGTCAAATTAAATAACAAAACATTTTCAGCATGAAACATTATCACTAATCTAAGATGAATTTTAGCTGGCTAAACAGTTTCACAAGCAACATGAATTGTAGAATAAGGTGCAGTGGGGGAAAAACATTTCTTCTAGTGCTTAAATTGTATAACATTAATAGAAATGTAGATTTGCTATACACTATTACTTTCAAGTACCAAAGTGAACCTCCTCAGAGTCTCTGGTATGTGTGCAAAAAAAGAAAATTACATTTTGATGTTCTGTACAAATGTTGCTGCTTCCACCTGACTTCTTCACTGTTCAGTTGCAGTACATGTATCACCGTAGATAAGCTGGCTGCCCAGGAGGAGCAGCTGTCTATACTAATGTCGGTTTCGGTAGATAAGCGCTGTAAAGAAACGTATGGTCCCCTGACTGCATCATGCCGCTCCATCAACACTGTCACTCAGGTGTTTTAACCTCTTCTCTCCTGTTTGTGGTTGCACAAGTGCAGAATATTATGTTTGACAGAGCAAGAAACTAATTGATCTTTGAAGTTTTTATTCTTTTGTCTTTTGTTCTTACTCCATTACTGATGCAATATACTGTAACACACTAGAGTCAAGTTGGCATGAAGCTGAAGAAAGAGCCTTTGTTTAGTTTGGTCTTCCTGTTCAACTGTTATATTTATGTAATTGTGTTTTTTGGAAGTTTTCATTTCTGTTTTAGAGAATAATCCCAGAAAAACTAGAATATCAGACTGATTAAGTTCACTTCTTATTTCTCATTTCTCGTAAACAATCATGAAAATTAGTTCTTATTTGAATTTCTGCTGGTTTGCAGGCTGAATTTTATTGATTGATCTGACCAGCTGCTGTTCTATGTTAATATCCTAAATTACCCTTAAAACAAGTCAACTGATGTTGTTACGTTAATGCATAAAAATCTACTGAAACACATAAAGACTGCTCGCATGAGTCGATGACTTCAAGCCCCTCTCCCTTGTCTCGAAGTAAGGACCACACGGCAGCACACTGCAGGAGGTTGGATTCCATTGCCCTTGGGCTCCAAATAACACAGAGGGGAGGAAGGCATCTGCCATTGGCTATTCTGAGAAGCAGACCCATTCCAGAGAGCATACAGATCCAGTCAGCTAGCTAGCCAGCGCCCAGATCAGCCAAACAGTTCTATTTACCCCCGTTTCAAATGAAGGCTCAAACCCCGTGACAGCCAAAAGACAGGATTATCTTGTTGAAAAAGCTCCTCTGCTGTGATTAAAATCATTCTACCTTGGCTTTGTAATATTTTTTCCCAAATAGGACAAATGTCCAGATAAGATGTTAAAGTATTGTGTAACCTCTTCATAATTTACAGTCTGTACATCATTTGCCGCTAACACTGCATAGCTTTTCTATAGTCCGCAGTCAACAGTGTTAAATTGTCATTAATGACCGAGCAGTCTTTGCATTTTGACATAGCACGTATCCAGTGAATTTAAGCCTGATCTAATTACCGCTAGAGTTCAAGTTGGGGAGGGGGGTGTACAGTGTTACTGGCTCTTTACATACAGAGCACATTGAATAGCGATGTGCACCCACCTGCCGCAGGGCTGCCTGAAGGCATTGACATTTCCCAAACAGAAAAGATGCACACTGTACACACTATGTTTAGGGGCTCTCTCAGCTCCCAAACATAGCTGTGTCAGCTCCTAAACATAGCTCTATAAATGAGGATATGAAGCAATATGAAAACTCTTAAACACCATCTTTCACACAAACACCTACAGTACATTACTCTTCCAGCTAAAATATTCATCTCAGATGCGCTACATGGCACACATTTTGTTTGCATAATTCAACACCATTGGGCACATTTAGTAGAGTGAATAAGCAACCTGGGTAACTGTGTTAATTTTGTTAAAGGAAACTATGACTAAAAATGTTGGTTTGCTTTTTTCCCCTAAGACGAGACAATAAAAGGATGGCTCCGACATCATTACGAAACAAAAGACACGTTGATGTGGAGCAAGCGAGCCAATCATAAGACTCTGCTGATGATGTATCCGTGACTTGTTTTCGGTTATGTTGCCAATGCTTTTATGACGGATTTGATAACTAACAAGCAATACGAGTTCTTTTGTTTGCAAACAAGCTTGTTTTCTCAAGAATGTCTGGAAACTGCACAGATTCAGAAAATATATTACAAGAACGTTGGCAGCAGACAAAATTATCTCCGTGCCTGCTATGTTACTGAAAATCATTTTTTACCATGTACACGTACATCCAGCCTTACCCCTAGGCTTTCCGCCGATCTGATTGGCTATATGTCTGTAATGTCTTAATACGCTGATCCGATCAATGTCGTCATTGTCGTGTTGAAACTTTATTCAGATGCTCCCGTTGCATAGATTGCAGATGGCTTTTGTTTTATCGGTCTCATTTACTCCGAAGAAGTTCCACATCACCGACATGTTTGTTTGAATCAGACAGGTAGTTTTGAGCCCTGTCACGATGTGACAGACAATAAAGTTTTTTTGAGTCTTGAAACATTAGCTGTCGGATTCAAACAAACATGTCGGTGGTGTGGGATTTCTTCGGAGTAAATGAGACGGATAAAACACAAGCTATTTGCAATCAGTGCAACACTAAAGTACCTCATGGGAGAGCATCTGCAAAATGTTTCAACACCACAAATTTAATCAGGGACCTGGATAAGGAACACAAGGAGGAGCATGCCGAGTTTAAGAAACGGAGCATGGACAAAGAAAAAAAAACACCGAAAGGAATGCTAAAGCAAATGACTTTAGACAGTACCCGTCCGTATAGCCGTGACAGTGAGAAGGCAAGGGGTGGCACAAGGAAACTCATGGAGTTTATCGTGCTGGCCGACCTGCCATTTAATATTGTGGAGAACCCGGCATTGCAACGTTTGCTGGCATACTTTGATCCACGCTACCTTAAACTTCGTCAAAAATACTCAGTAAACAGTAAATTAACAAGTTATTTAAAATACATATTACTCCCTCATGTGATTGGATCAGTGATCGGTTTATTTAAACTCACTAATTGGTGATTGGCCCCAAAAATTCTGATCGTGTAAAGCCTACTTTCCCCAACTTCTTCTTCTGTTGATTTTTTTCATATGGTGGTTGGCATCCATAAGTGTTTCATTACCGCCATCTGCCGATCTATTGCAACATTGACCTGGCAGCTGTGAAAAAGCATGAGATGGAAATGTTCCTGAATGTAGCTGCATGCGTCATAGTGAAAATCACCAGCGGTGCCTGAAAGATGATCCCAGTAATTTACCGGTAACTATGTTTGAAAGAGTCTCTGCATCAGTCATACACAGAAAAGATTGACTTTTAGCTACGTTGCGTAAGTGAAAAAGTGTCTTCTTAAACGTTTCATGTACAACTCCTTTTATGTGTGTGTTGTAAGTGACTAAAAGCTCTGATGTGACACACAGATGAGCTACTTGTTCAATCGATGGCTGTAACCATGGTGAGAATATTTGTTTTGGCATCATTGATTTTGCATCGATGCCCCTTGGTGTAATTTTGTCTTAACAATCAGCCCTTCCACCAGACTAAGCTGTGATTTGCCTCTAAATGCGAGCTGTGAACCATTGTCTCTGGTCTTTCTCTCCCCCCCTACTGTCATAGGATCAGTATTTCCCAGTACTGACCTTCAACAAGCTGCTCCTGTGCCTTTCACAGTGTCCTGCTCGCTATAATCTGGTCATCAGTGAAGACAGCCTGTGAATGGATAGCTGACTGGCTGTAACCGATGCGGTCGTCTGCATAGTTTGTCTAATCTGTGTATGAACCCTGCTGTCTGACTCACAGTGTGTGGTCTCCCTGCTTTTGATGTACACGTCTGATGTACTGCACTGCTGTTTGGACACTTGCTGCAGTCGGTGCCTTCCTGCACCATCAAACTGCAGCAAAAATGTCAGTCTGACAAGTTATGAAGATGTTTCACTTTGTATTTAGTATGCAGTGAAAAGGTTATAAAAAGATAGTGAGTATGGCATTTACTTATCTTTCAATGTTAGATTGTATTTGTTTTATTATAACCCAGCAAAGGCGGAGAGGATTTTGTCATGATGTATTCAAAAAAAGATTGAATGAAAACACTCAAAATAAAGCTAAATGATTGATAGTGTATCAAGTGCTGTATCACTGTCACTGCTGCAAGAGAAGGGTTTGTAGGTGTATGTATGCAAGTGCTGCATACCTTAGTGGGTATGACAGAGGTCTGTTCTTCTGAGGTTAAGCAGAAATTTAATACTTGCTCAGCAACAAGAGGATTACTCAGTCTGTAACATGCAAGGCCTCTAACAGGGCGAGACTCTCTGAGAGCTTTTGAAAAGAGAGGAGAAGGATAAGAAAGAAGAATATCTCTTATGATGTTGTTCTGATACATTAAAGCTGCTGCTGAAGTTTTATTTTTAACATTTGTGATATGAAAGATGCACAAAGAAACCCTGTTGGATGCAAACAATGACTGTTGGTTTCAAAAGTTTTGTTACCAAACAATTCAAGCTACTGAAACTTGATTTCAATTTCCTGCATTTATAGACCATTTTGCATCAACTTGGCAAATTACACATTATGATGAAATCGCAGAATCTCATGCCGAGAGACAAAAACCCAGAGCAACAAAGTCCCTGATGCTCTCGCTGCTTCTGCTGGTGAGGCTTATCTCTGTGAGCACACAGTTACAAAGTGACCCACATGAATATATCTATATTTTCATCAAGTCAGAGCATCTGTCATCTGGATTATGGGACAGCTGGACAGTAAGGAGACACTGTGTTTAGAGAGGTTTTAGTCACACAAACTAGAAACAGAAGTGGAAATACAGTGGTGGGGTAAAACTGGGATTTTGACATGACTCTCATCCCCAGTGGAAATTATGCTGTTGATGATGAACATGACAATAATATCCACTCACATATGTGCAGTAACTCATCTTACAATGGTCATGACAGCATGTTCAGTCTATGTGAGATACCTGATGCATCACTTGACATCAATTAGCAGCATGTACAGTGCATGGGATAATGGATGGCTGCCAGCTTTATGTCATGACACAAAGATTTATTGTTTGCACAGTTTATAAATGACCTTGGCTGTTGTGTACCTCTGGCTCTGAGTAAGTAAGGCTACATTCAGCCCTCAAAATAGCCTCTTTTCCACCAGGTCCTGTGTCCTATGTTGCTACAGGTACTAGTGAGATGATGGAAAGATGATCCAGGAGATGAGTTTGAAGAATACATTTATGAGGTTGAAGACTTATCACATGCCGAAAACACCGCACAGTGGTTTATAACACTACAAGCCAGGATTTTACAACTCTGGAAGGTTGTCATGGCGGTGATCATTTGATCCTTTGTCTTGACGTTCCCGAGGTAAACCGCAGAATTAAACTGGATTTATGGTCAATAGGAGAGATTCATGGGAGTCCCACTGCTATATGCTTTAATTTATTGTTCAAAGTCAGATTTTTACCCACTGATGGCACCACCGCTACACTAAATGGATGTATATTACATGTTAGGGCTGCATTGACTAATTGTATTTCCCTCAGTCATTTTGCAATACAGACTGACAGATACACTTCTAGTTCACTTGGTCTCATTACTTTTTCAACTTTCTTTATGTTCCTATCAATGTCAACCATCTCTTCCACCACTGGAAACTTGAAGGAGAAAACACAAGCTCCCATCCTGACCAATTTGTTTTTTGCCAGAGGTGTAAAGAGTCCTGAAATGTCCTACTCAAGTAGAAGTAAAAGTACTTGTCTAAAAAATGACTTAAATTAAAGTAAAAAGGAGTTTGCTAAAAAAGTACTCAAAGTAAAAGTTACTTTGTTACTACTCAAGTTTACCTTACAAGTGCATCCCATGCAATGAACAGAAAAATGCAGACAACTACAGTTTTTGTAGCACTGACGGCTTTATTTTATAATGGCATTTTGATCTAATTGGCCTGTTATTGATGCAATGTATTTGATTGGTGTCTGGTCCAAGACTGACTTTTTTTCTAGCTTGCAATATCTGATCATTTTAAAGCACAAATACTACTACAACTACTTTATTTCATTTAAACCATACTTAAGTAAAAGTTAAATTACTGACTTTGAAAAATACTCAAAGTACAAGTAAACAGAATAGCTACTCAATGACTGTAACATGAGTACTTGTAATTCGTTGCTTCCACTTCTGATTTTTGCCAACCTCATGTAGTTCAGTATCTCTGCAGCCTTGACGAGCGGTCACATTTTTAAGAAGGTGCACATCTGTTACTTTGTGGCTGAAGAGTCTTTGCACATAGCCGCCAGGTTGACTGTAACTCCTTGACACACAACTATAAATCAAGTGTCACACTGTTAATGTTACAAATTAATCTCCCGGGAATGTTTGCTTGCAGGTGTTTGCAGGGGGCTTCTTTCACTGTGTTGCTGACGTCATGACATTGCATTGTAGGAGAAGATGAATCAGGTCCAACTTTCTTGACAAGTGACTCTGCCACGGTTTGCCAGAGCCCTATTTCAAGAGTCCTGTCGCGGCAGCGTGGAGGGCCCTGTGAAATTAATGAGGAGGCTGTGCTTTTAAGGCCATGCTTTCGTCGGTCTCAATGCAGCCAAACAGATACTCCCCAGATTCTCAACTTTTGTTTTTACTGTCTGCCCACGTGGCATGGAAAGCTTCAAAGTAGCTTCATAAACTTGTTCAACTAAATTAGTCTTCCTGTACCCTTCTGACTCTCTCCTGCACTTTATTATGCAAAACATCAAGGCATTGTTGCAGCGAGGGGGTGGATGCATTCGTTGTTGTTGTGCTCATACTAATGTAAACGCAGTGACTCAGGTGACTAATAATAGTGTCTTGACCATCTCCCTCGGGTCTGTCTGTGCTGGGGTGTTGTACAACATGCTCCTAGTCTTCGCTGTTAGTAGACAAACATCACATCAATAAAATATGAACATGATCAAATGACACACCAACTAATAGGATCTTTTGAGTTTTAACAGGACTTATAATTGTGGCTTAAAGGAGTTTTCTTGCTGCAGTAGCTGGAATGGCTAAACATGTCTTCCCCTTCTCAGAGTTCACACACATATATAGTTTAATCTCCATCAGAATAATAGGAAGGCTTTCATGTCTGTACAGATATATGTGGAACTAGTCCTTCAAGGACATACCTCTCCTTTGTGTCATTAACAGTATAACAAAGTGTAAATTATAGCTCCCTTTTTAGTTGCCCTCTGTGGGTATAGAACAGAGGCTGAATGCCTGGCAGAAGATTGACTCACTGTTCATAAAACCTCAACTCTTGCTCTGCCTACTTTATATCAATGTCTTCATTCTCTCATCCTCCTACTGCAGTGTTTTCTTTCACTCATTCAATTTTTCCTTCTGTCGAGGGGAAAGATGATTTCTCGTCTTATCTCCGAGGAGCAGAATCAGCACCCTCCCTCCTCGCACTCGATGGGATGCTTATTGTCCCAGCTAAAATGAGACATTTACTCTCACCACAGATGACTCCCTCAGACTGAGTGTTTCTTCAATTTAGAACCGTGATTGATTTTTGGAAAATTCAACTGTGTGAAAAAGGTGATACTGTAAAAGTATGAATTAAAGTATGAAAATCAAATCTATTGAAAGTCTGAAGAGTGGCAGGCGTTAGACCTCATTCCATTTGTATGTCTGTGTATACTAACACAAATAAAAACCATTGTGTGTCAGGCAATACAACACTGTAATGAAAATGATATACAAAACTAAGCAAGATTGGTTAAATATTTGATATTATTGTTGTTAAATTATTTAGTTTAATCATCACTGTTTCCTCCTGTCAAACATACAGCACACAGTATAGGAACAATATAGTCATTTAAATATATTTTATTTGAAATTGGCACATTTTGATATCCACACTTGAATCTAGACTACATGAGGTCTGTACAAAGGGTTATACAAATAATTATATGTTTCTGAAACAATACAAACTTATAAAACAATATAAACTGTGGTTATTTTGTCATGTAAGTATAATTCAACTGAGCTTTTCAAGATGTTTTAGTACCAAATTTACAGCCTACAGGTCAATATTTATATATCTATATAAATATATATCTCTATATCTATATATATATAGTTTTTCATCTGCCCGAACATTAAAGACCCACAGAATAAATGACTTGTGCTGTTTTCCCTAAAGTAGTGTCTAAGGCTTGTCTTAACCCAAAAGCAACCCTCTAAGACAATTTTTAAAATGAGTTTGCTGTGTGTGCTATGAGACACTGGTTCAGATTAGACTTGCAATCCCAGACTTTTGACTTTGGCATAACCTAAATATCCACTGGACGTCACAGCGGGGTCTTTACATGCCCGGTCTATTTCTGTCAGAGCAGCTTGTGTCTCTGAAGCATGAAATTTACTTGTGTGAGTGCATTTTAATACCTAAATTTACATTAATTTTTTTACATTTTGATTTTATATGTGACAGTTAACTTAAATGTAATATTTAATGATGTAATACATATAGCAAAATGAGTTAAAATCATTTCTTGTGTGTTTACTGAACGTCACCTTTGATTAAGTCTGTGAAGCAAGAGAGCTCCAATTTTCCGTTAGCTAATATGAACTAAGTTTGAACCACATTTTCATATACAATACTTAGGAAAATTAAGTGATGATGACATGCTGCATGCAAAAATAAACGTATTTATTTAAAATAAGTAAAGTAAAAGGACACAATGTTTCTTTTGTACTGTAACCCTAATGAGCTTTAAATGTGTATTCAGGATCAGGATGCTTATAAAACCCCAAAAAAGTGTTGGTAAAACAAGGTTTAGAAATTTGACTGATTTTTTCTTGCTTCTGAAATGTTCCCAGTGAAGCATAATGGCCTGGAAGACAATGCATCCGCATCCAGTAAACATCAGGTGTTAAACCTTGTTGATGCTTGTTTAGCCACCACCAGACCTTTTTATAAACAATTTAATTAGTTATTCAGTTAATCAAGTAGCTCATTTGTGTAAAGCAGAATAATAAATCTAGCAAAGCAGTGAGTTAGCCAGTCATAATGGGATTAATGACTCCACAAATATGACCTTTACAGTCCCTTTGAGCTGTCTATCTTGGTGGTCTCTGATTAGCGAGTAGAAAAGGGCAGTTTTGTATTTTTTTTTATATAAGTATGTAAAGACAGAAGTTAGAGTGGGAAAAATTAAAATAATGCGGTTTCATTCCTGTGACTAGATGCATCTGTCTTCTCGCAGCATGTGAACCTCTGTGTCTCGTGCGTGGGAGTTTCAGATTTCACATTTTGCCTTCAGACTAACAACCGCACACTATCACTGCTCTTGACTTTTTCAGCTCTGGTTTGTTCCTTTTAAGCCAAAAGCAGAAATTGCTTTTCGTCTGTTTGTGCAGTAAAGGCTCAGTGTTGATAACATTTCAGCTGTACAATTGGTGGAGAAATGAAGAGACTGAAATCGATTTCTATGAACCAAATGAGAATTGCTTCATCGCCTACACGACATTACATCAGACACCCACAACAAACACCTTTATTACCAAGTTGTGAAGGTTCTGAACATCTTGGAGAACTTGCAGTGCTCTTCTGTGGGCTCTGTTTCTTCATGTAATCCCACGCTGACTCCATGATATTGAGATCAGGGCTCTATGGGGGCCAAACCATCTGTTGCAGGAGTCTTTGTTCCTCTTGTCACTGAAGATAGTTCTTCATGGCTCTTGCTGTACATTTGGGGTCATTGTCTTGCTGCTGAATACATTTAGGATTCATCAGATGCCTCCCTGATGGCACTGTGTGATGAACAAGTGTCTTAAGTGCTTAAAACTTTTGTCAGTACTGTCTGGAAAAACTCTCAGAAGTGTTTGAATACACACAGATTTCGTACTATTTCTTTGCACCAAGTATTTCCACTAAAAGCTTTTCATAGCAAAGTGACAAGGTCTGTCAATATTGAGTTCACCCAGAATTCATTTGGTCTGTTAGATTTCCATTTATTTATCCCACCCATCTATTTTTTTTTCAAAACCACTTTCCCTACGCCCAGGGTCATGTGGGAACTGGAGTCTATCCCAACTAGCATAGAAACGCTGGGTTCGTCCAAAACGTTGACCACAGGACTCTGTGGGATTTAACAAATGATAACATCATGCTGTGTTGATTGAAAGTGACTGTAACACTTCACAGCCTATCACGCCTGTCGTTTCCTCATGATGTTTACTTTTTCTAAAGAGCCTGACTCTAACAGAATGTTCTTTTTTTTCTCCTTTCTTCTATGTCCTGCTTCCCCATGTCATGAAACTCTATCAACACACAGGTAAGCAAAACCTAACTTTTCGTATTGGCGTATTGCAGAGCTGTTATTTCTATTATGTTATTTTATAACATACAGGATTTTTTATTTTGTTTCATCCGTTTTATATATTTTTTGAGAAGAATATTTTTCTTGTACAGCAAACACAATCTCTTGGTGCTCTTCTTCTCTGGCCCTTGAGTGTTGTCATGCCCTTGCCTTGTTGGTGCCTCTAGGGGGCAGCATGAACTAAAAGTTGAATGGTCACTGGGGCAGTTGAAAGCTCAGTGTCACCCAGGATCTTCCCCCATCATACACTGCTAAGAGGGCTTGTTGTATCACAGTGATGCCTACTGGTGTCCTGCGTTTTTTCATTTGTCTTTCTTGGATAACAAGTTTAAAAGGGTGTTGTGGTTATTTTCGTGGTGAGTTTGAACGTGATCCTGCAGATTTGTTGCTGCACTTGTTTTTGTACCAGCGGTGCTCTTGTGATTCTCTGCGGTGATTCTTTAGGTTTGTGAAATCATGGACACTCCTCACTCTCCTCTTTTGTGCCTGTTTTCAATCTCTTTCTCTACATTTTGCAGACATGAGTGCATATAAGCAGCTCACGTGTCACTCAGACGCACATCTGCTGGCTTTCAAGCACCAACTCTGTCCTCTTCACTTTGTTTTCCACATGCAGACACTCCCAGCTAAGAGCATCAATAAACGTTCAGGTTGTTAAAATGAATGCAGCACTTAAGGAACCTGAAGAAGCTCCTACAGTGTTCCACATGTTCGCATGTTTAATGCAAATGGTAATTGTACTGAAAAATCTTAAACAATTTCTGAGAAGGTCATTGCTAAAAGATCAATCAACAGCTTTTGTCACAGTTTTGCTTTAAGAAACAACGTAATTTTGAACACAGCATCCTAAAAAATAAAATGTCCATTGAAATATATGTTTTACAAGTAGACTTGTCTAAAAGGATCTTGTTATGAGTCTGAAAAAGAGAATCAATTTTTGTACATTTTTATGGTAATGCATGCCAGCCTACATGTTTTTCACAGTGTTTATAAAGATAAAGGTGCGGTTAACTGTTGGCCCATACTGTTACATGATATGCTTTAGTTAGTCGATTCATACATTAACAGAAAATTAATGGTCAGCTATTTCGATAACCACAAATTGATTCCTTCTTCTGAAATGTGAATATTTTCTGGTTTATTTAGTCTTTTTATGATGGTGAGCTAAATATCTCTGGGGTGACTGCTGGTCGACACAAAATACGACATTTGAGGATTTCAATTTAGGCTCATTTATCACCATTTTCTGATATTTTATTAAACTAAATGACTAATCGATTAATTGAGAAAATAAAATAGATAGATTTGTAATGAAAGCAATTCTCAGTTTCAGCTCTAATATTCTTTGATTAATGAAATGTTGCCTCATCGGTCACACAGCTGGGGTCTGGAAGTGAGATTACTCCGCTACCAGCTTTGGGGTTTGCTGAAGTTTGATGGGGCACAATTCACCAGATGTAAAGTGGCTGTCAGTATCATAACTGGGCATGACATGAAATGGTGCCGGAATAATTGAGGACCTGGTGCAGCATCAGTGCATCACAGTTTTCCATCGCAGCATTGGGTCAAAATGTCATATCTTTCTCTTTTTTTTTTCAGTGCGTCTGACTCACTGCACAGAGAAGGCTGACAGAAGGTCACATGTTCACTTTGTTACACAAGTCAGAGTTTTGCCCGTGTAGTAATTTTCACTGAGTTGAAACAGCTTTTTTGTTAAAATTTATATACTAGTTATATCATAAAGGAGAATTAAACTATAGTGCTGCTTATTTTTCAAAGAGTTTAGTCTGTTCAAAACAAATCTTATATTCTGCTTGTAAGGAAACAGAATTATTTAGTACGTAATTAGTCTAATGATAGGGAAAATTTAGCTGTCCAGTTTTCATATATCTTATTTTAGGGCTCATTGCTGGTACTTAAAATGTTTATTGAGAATGTATATCCAGTAAGTTATAAGCGTTTGTTTTCAATATTAAAAAGAAGGCGAACACTGAGTGTTAAAACATCCGCAGGACAAAATTCTGGATAAAAATCAAATTAGAGAATGTAAATTGTGTTGCAAACACTGTAGCTAGCTCTTCTAACTTCTAACTAAGCTTGATTATTCCTTATTATTGCTCAATTTTGCCCTGTAATGGACATCCTAATTTATCTTTTGGGAAGGCAGCCGCTAACATCTACCCGACCCCAATCTTGTGCTCCATCTTGAAGGTTATTAATCTATAGTTTCCACATTCAAGCCACCATCTTGATTAATGTGAAATCAAATGTAGCATCTTCTAATATCCGCTGTAACAATCTGGACAGAGCACCACATTTACAGATAGTTTTCCTGCAGCTCCGTTAACATTGTTTTTGTTCGGTTTAGGTCTCTACAAGATCACGTCAGGCAACACAGAAAGCATAAAACAGGGTTGATCACCCATCCATTTCTGTTTCACTACACACTGGTGTCCACTGGAAGATTTAAAGGATACAGTTGGCGTTCTTGTATATTTTCTGTTTGTGAACAAATCTCATTGTCAGAGCCAAACCTACAAAGAATTGATCCTGCTTCCAGTTACTGTTTGTGTGTATACCAAAGGGTGATATATCGTACTCCTCTGTGCCTCGTGCTACATCGTACATTTATCAAAGAACTCCAGTACAAAGTCGAGAGGTTGTAATATGTAGCACAACCAGCCAGCGAAGCTCTTTAAACACAGTCATGTTCCTGAGCATGCGCAGTTGCGTCTGAGAAGTTCTAACAAGTCAGATCAAATCAACAAATTAGTCTTTGGAGCCGTTTCTATGCAAGCTATTGTAACCGTCATCGTCAGGGCAAAGCAACATGTCGCCCAGTTCAACGGTGTGGCTCACTGATGTGTTTTTAATAGTTTTTAGACAACAATGGAGGTCTACAGCTGAAGTTGAATACAATATATCAGACACACATGATGCTTACAAAGAGGATACGTTCATTGTTGGTTTGGTTCTGCACATGGGATTTGCTGACAATAAGAAAAAAATATAGAAAATCGCCCGCCTTATCTTTTAATGTTGCTCCCTCTCCAGCTTGATGGTATTTATTTTTTTCTAGTCTGACTGTTTTGGACAGCTTTGACCTCACATTGAATAAAAGCATTGTCCACATAGAAAAGAGGCAGAATTTAATTTCAGCTCCTCATATCAATTCTTATACTCAGCCAAATGCTCAAGAGCACGTGTCAAAGTACACACCCTTTATCTCGCCGTGAAGGGAAATTATTTTGCTGCTGAAGGATAATAATGAAGGAGTACCATTTGGAAGAGGTGTGTGTGTGTGTGTGTGTATGTGTGTGTGTGTGTGTGTGTGTGTGTAAAAGCAGTACTTCAAACACTCCAGCGTTCTCTGGAGTGTTATCACCATCTCAGAGTGCTGAGACATTAGACCGAAGGGTGGCAATAAGTGCCAGACCAGAAAAAATATGTCTCCGGTAATTTTTGTATACTGTGTTCTGCCAAGACAACATACACACTCTGTCATCTGTCTTTGGATTTTCAGAGTAGTCTGGCAGTATGTAGGATTTAAAATGTGTTTTTCATGTTTACAAAAAAAAGAGATGTTATAAGGTTAAGTTAAAACTGGCTTGTGCATAAGTCAGTCGTGTTCAGGATAAGCGTCCATGTTTGACAGGAGTCCATAGCTTATGACAGTGTGGCTTTTATTCCCAGTCCCCCAACAATTTAACTTCCTGTATCTTGCATTGAATTGAATATTTACACAGATGCATTTCCCTGCAGAAGGTGGATTTTGATTAGCAATTCATGGCCTCCTTAAGGCAATATAACAAAGCAATCAATATCCTCTCCTCTAATGAGGATATGGGTGGCGGGTGGAAGGGGGCAACATTGTAGGGATTAATTACTAATACAAAATGGAAAATCAATGTTAGACTCCTCCCGTACATATGCATACACACACACACAAAAAGTTGCACACATACAGTCAGTCACTTGCCTGTTGTATTACTGTGATGGATGACTATGAAAGAGATTCCATGGCTACATTAGATTTTCCAGCTACGTCTCCTAAATGGGCAGCTTCATCCAAAGCCTTTCATTTAGACTGAGCTCTGATGTAATTAGCTCGGCCTCATTACTTGGTATCACTTGTTACCCCACCCATTTGTTTACCATTAGTCATGTGGATAAAACACGGCCACGTTGGGGAAATCTGTCCCCAACATGTTTAGCTAAATTAAAGTTTCTCCTGAATTACACTGTAAAGTTTTCTGTTCATCCTCTGGAGCTATAATGAACAGAAGCAGCCATCGCCCAAAAGTTTTCCATACTAGTATCTGCTGACTCCTTCTTCTATAATGGAGTATTGTAACAGAATCTAATGAAGCATTACTCCCAGTATAATTTCATATAGCTCTCAGACATTTGAGTCATTGTCGCTGCAGCCTGACTTACTGTAAGCAGGACCGTGTTTATAAAAATGTTTAGGAACAGAAATAAGTGCAGGTTTAATTGACCAGTGTTTTCCTGCTTATTGTGACTGAAAATCTTTGGACATTATAGACATAAAATCTCATTAACTCCATTCGGAAATGTTCCAAGTTTCCTGTTTAATTCCCACACTCCATCTAGCACTGTTGGCTGGGTAAAACGACCAAATATTTGGGCTACATAAGCCCACAAAGGTGGTCTCACACCATCTGCAATCAGGAGATCGATCCAACTGTGCTCTCTGTCTCTTTCACAAATTTTAGATCTGGAAAATTGCTAAAATGTTACCGGGCAGCCTGCAATATTCAGTTTTATGACATTTAATGATTGAACTGTCCTGTCATACAAATGCTGATACGCAATCCTGCTTAATAAGGTCAGTATTGGTGCATCCAAAGTCCTTCTTTGAGAGACTTCAGTCTGCACTTTATAAAAGTGGAATTATGGCAGAATTGTAACTGAGCTCTGTCATAAATATTGACTTACAGAATACTTGACAAGTTTACCTTTGCAAAGTCAATGTTGCTTTTAATCTGCAGTGGGTGTTGCCAGCTGTTTTTGTTACGTTTTAAAACTGTTTTGGGATAGTCTGTAATAAAATTTGTGCTTGGTCATTTGAGGCATTATGAATACATTTCACTGGATGAACTCGACTTAACGGGACGAGATGACTCAAACAGTTTTCCCATACTCTAAAATAATTCACACGCATGAATTGCAGTCGAGTTGTGGCGCTTTAATGAACACCAGAAGGATGTCAAGGAATAGCTTTGACTTCATCAACCACAAAATCAACACCATAAAATCCTTTTTTAGAAGTTCTCATGCATAGTCTACACATTAGACTTGACAAAGTCAGCGGAGATGGAGTTACCTCGGACTTAGTTAAGTTGCTTCAGGCTCACAGTACCCACATGTGCGCTTCATGCTTCATCTCCCCTGATCTTCCCAGGGCCTCCCTTACACCTCCTTACAACATCAGCATGCTACAGTGAGTAAGAGAAAGTGTTGATTTGGTCTGACTGGCCTCTTTAATTTGTAATGAGCGTGGGAGAGCAGGAGCCCACGGGGCCGCCGGAGAGCCTTGTGGCCAGGTTGTGCTGCTGCTCCATACCCCGAGACAGCTGTAGACTGCACCTGCCAAGTCAGCGCCTACTACCGCGTTCACTTCGCTCCTCTCGCCACGACTGTGCAAGAGTTGACCTCTTTTTACACTCGTAGAGGGAAATTCACTTTCTTTGGCTTCTATTGATGCAGTAATTATTTAATGTAAACCCTTTACTCATTACTTTAACATTGTTGAATTATATTTGCTGCATATAATACTCTTAATTAAGCACCTCAGTTGTTCTCAGGCTTTAATTTTTGGCTCTTAAACATTTTTCCAGTTAACAAATTCATGATTTAACACTCAAGAATAGATTTTACTCCCCGTAGAGCTGACAGGCCATTGTGGGATTTTATATAATTTATGGACCCTTAACAAACTCTAAAACTGCTATTTGAAGGTAGGCATGCAAGAAATGAAATTTTCCAGTATGTCTTTTAATACTATACTTTTTGGATGGTGGTATAAATGTGGTTACCTTTTATTATTCATTTATTTATTTATTTAAACTCTTTTATTTGAAATCTTTAAAGTTAGTCAAGATAAATAGAAAACAAGCATTGTTGAGTACTTTCTACCCCAAATCTATTTTCAGGAAAAAGGCAAAATGATGATCCACATATTTAAATATTTTATGTCGAAATTTGAGTAATGTTTATTTGTAACATGACATTTAATTATAATTAAAGAAAAGAAACTAATTCACACCAAAAGACGTAAATGAAAGCAAGAGAATGTTATTATCCTTTTCTTCTTCTTCTTTTTTTTTTTGGCATTTTATGCTTTGGTTAGATAATGAGGGAGTGATATTGGAGAATTAACAGGAAATGAGGGAAAGAGAGACTCAACAAAGGTCCTTGGGTGGATTCAAACCAGTGATTTTTGTGGTTCATGGTTGGCGTCTTTGGCCCCATCAGTTTTTTTTCAAAGTTGGAAATTCACAACGCCCAATAATACAGTATAATAAAGTATAACCATGAACATTTCTCAAGTCAAACAGTAAGATTTAAGTGTTGCTAATCGTGAAAAGGGAAGAGGCCTGCAAGGAGCATATTATTCTGCCCTTGTTATGTGGTCTCATGCTAGGAACATAATCAGTTTTAAATATCTGCTATTTGTACTGTGAGCTGAGAGGTGAGAACATGGCACTTGTATTCTATTGTGCTTAAGACGCAGAGACCTGCTAAGTTTGTGACTGTAATGACCTGGTTGAGTATGGGAAAAAAAGAGACCAATTTAAGAGACCATTGGACTTCAGTGAGTAGTTTGGCACATGAAAGCAGTAACTGAGAGTGCTGATGTCTAAGTAAGTTGTACAAACTGAAATTGGTCTTTCCATGTATGTCTGTCATGACTTAAAACTGGGTTCAAAAAAGCTTTTTGACTTCCTGTTAGCCCATATCATTTTTGTGCTGAGACTTAATAAGTAACCAGTGAAGGAAAATATTAGCTCAGAGCAAATTCTGACACAAAAGATAACTCTGGCCTTAGTTGATTTGTTTTATTTCATGCCAGGTGTATTTGCATTTGCATTTCTGAGAAGCTCGGCACCTTTTCTAATGAAGTTATAACAGGTGAAGACAAAAATCAATCCAAAGAAACATTAACACATCGCTTATACAGTATAAGTTGAAATATTGGTAGGAAAGGCTGTCGGCCCAGGACAGCACCCTCTTCAAAAGGAGAATGTCTGACATGTCAACTTTGTCTCTCGGCCCCAAATTGGAGGAAGTCTTCCCTCGTAACCCTGACCGCACCATTTTTCCCTTCTGTCTGCTATGTTTCATCTTCCAGTGAATATTTTGATTCATTTTAAGATTTTGGTGAGGCATTCGTCTTAATGTGTCGATGCACTCTTTATGTCTGAGAGCACACTACAAAAATACAGATGATGTAGCTATTTCAGAGACTGGCTAAAGCTGTGGTAACAATCCATTTGTTGTAAGCACGTCTCCCCTGCATAACAATTAAGCAACATCGTCACTGAGTGAATCAGAGGCAGATGGCATGTCCAATACAGGAGGGAAAAAGAGAAACTCTAGAGGTTGGGCTGTTCTTTTTAAAGATGATTGTTTCCAGCCTGTTGGGAGTGTGGACTGATGTTCACGGTATTGTCAGCTGAGCGAGGTGAGTGACAAATTGTAATATTACACCTAGCAAGAAATTAATGTTACATGCCCAGCCCTTGCTTTATGATTTCCTACTATGCTTTGAGAAAAAAAAAAATGGTCTTCCTTGTAAAATTGAAGCCTTCATTAGCAACCTCTGCAGAATTCATTACAAACAGGAGCTTTATCCCTGGATGAGGCCAGAGGCAGCACACTGCAACCTGGAGGCCAGTGAGAGCGAATCCTGTTGCCAGGCAACAGTTTACAGATGGGTGGGAGGGGGGGGGGGGTAGGGGTGGCTAGTAGCTGGGTCCTGTACTGCTGCCCACGCCCCTGCCTGTCCTTCGTCATCGTCGCGTCAGGATTAGATCTGCAACTTGCCCAGCCTTGAATTATTGATGTGATTTTTTTTTTTCCCAAGCAAAAGGTTTTACTGTGCTGGTCCCACCTGAGATATCTGACATCAGCTGTCACCCTCCGTCATCCTGCTATTTCTTGATTTTCTTTGCGGGACAAAAATAAAACCAGTACTTGTAGTTCAAGTGGGGTAAAATGTAATTCCTCTTGATTTTACAGATAAAAAAATCTGATCAGCCTAATTCTGTGCTTTCTTTCATTATATAAGGACTCTTGAGGTTGGAAGTACTTAAGAGATATCTGTACTTGATACGGTCCATTCTTTTTACAGCCTGAATTTCATTTCCAAAAGGAGGGAAACCAGGCAGGTTCTTGAGTCTTATCAGTTAAACAGCTTAAGCAGTTCTTTGTTTTGGGCTCTTTCTGCAGGCTCGTGTGTTTCGTTGTTTTTGTTGATTTGCAGTGCCCGTCTGTGATGGAGCCTTATTTGTTTCCTGAATGTCTAATCTGCCAAGTTCATGCCTTTGGCTACCCACTGAGAAGGGGTTCCTTGTTCTGTGTCTGCCTGGCAATCCCAGTGACTGCTTCTGTCCCCGGCCTCTTGTGCACATTAACATACAGCTGTCTCACAGGATGTAGTGAGAGAGACACCCATGAGCTTCAGAGGGAAGCTGGGTACTCCCTCTCCTCTCCCAGTTTCAACTCACAGGCAGCAGCCGCAGCAGATGGGCTGTGGAGATTAAACCACTAGGCACATGGCAGCTATTGTGGGCGGCCCATTGTGAAATTTAAAGGTCATCTATAGGGTCTCATGGCTGAATTGCTGTGGTGTGCCCTGCCCCCTGAAGCTTTTGCTAATGATAGCTTTTTGGCTTGTCAGGAATATTCATCAGTGGCCAGTGTGTGCTAAGGGGAAGTCAGGGTCAGCATGCAGGTTGCATTGGTTGAAAAATGAAAAGTTTTGCTTTATCTGCGTCATATGCAATTTCTTTTTTGTTGAGTGTTCTATATTTTTATTTAAATCAAACCCCATAAAAATAACAAAACCTACAGTATCCTACTAACAAATATTAATTGTATCCAAAGCATGATATAGCTTATTCTTCTAAGTCGTAGCTTTCATTGTTGTCCAAAAAACACATCACCTTCTTGCCATAAAAACACTTCAATATTCCACAATATTGCACTGGTACACGTTTCATCATGATGATGCACATGGGCACTGTAGCTTATTCTGAGTCCTCGTCCTGGTGACACAAATACCGACGAGCGCCCTGCAGCTGAAAATAGTTCCCCACAAAATACACAATTTCATCAGTTTGAGTATCAGTTTTACAGCTCCTTAAGGAAATGACTTAACCTTTGTCAAGATGAAAGTATATAAAGCTTCAGTTTTTAAAGAGTGATGGCTGAAATAGGAACAAATGTGCTTAGAGTGTGACAGACAAGCTGGGGAAGTAAGACAGTAGTGAGAGACGGACTCACACAGAGTTGCTTCGGTCTTCTTGCGGGTTTTGTGATAATAATAACAAAAATATAGAATATAATCAACCATTAAAGCCAAACAGAAGCCTTATTATAATAAATATTACAGAATAAATGGAAAATCTTGATATGGAAACCAGGAAAGTACAAAGTTGCAGGCAGAACATTTTTAGCAATGATGATGATTTTAAGTAGATGCAAAATATTGCTAAAGCTAACATTATCAGAGTATGTGTGTGTTCTTTTATCATTGAACAGAGAATCTTCACTGACCTTGATCACTTCTCCTGTACAGGGAAAAACATATGACCTCCATTTTCTAATACATCATGATCATCTGCCATCATGTTTAATCTGAAATATACCCTCCTATTCATTTTGACACAACCATAAAGAAAACCCTGACAGACTGCTTATGATGAAATAAGGAGCAAATCACAAATCTTGTCAGTAAACCCAGTTTTAAGCAGCTACATCATCTTGACTTGTCTGACATTTGAAATTTTGAATTTCACATTTGATTTGACTTAAAGATCCTCAAACATGGCAGAGGAAATAGAAAGTGACTGTGATGAAAGTCTTTCACTCAAACTACATCCACACTAATAAGTTTTAAAAATGATTTATGTCCTCAAAAATGCTTTCAGAAATAGTTCCAGTCCAAACTAACATGCCTGAAAACACGGCACATTGTGTAAACAGGAAGCAGATTGTCTACTCTGCAGTTGGTTGTTTAGTTGTAGAAAATACTACAAGAAGAACAGCAATGGCAAAAATAAGGACCTTTCTTAGACCCTAGAAGAAACTTCTTTGCTTGGGCCGATGACGAGGTGGAACTGTTACTAAAAGTAAAACATGAGTATGGGGGTTGTGGCATGACAGCGGTGCAATGAATAAAGACAGGACACATGACTGATAAGACCCAATCACGAATCGAGGGGGTCTGCATCATCGTTTTCAAAGGTCTCCTTTTCCACTGATCCAAACTATGACAATCCCAGAGTTTTCAAACTAAAATGGGTTTAGCAGCATTTTCAAAAGTCTCACTTTTAGAGGTTTGAAAATGTGTGGACAGTAGGTGTAAAAGTAGCAAAAGTTAGATGTGTTAAAACGCAAACGTCTTGGAAGTATGTGGATGTAGCCTTAAACAACTTCTGCTGGAGTTGGACTGAAGGTTCTTGAAAGGTTACTTCTACCTCAAAATGTGGTACTTTATCAATTTTAAATCTCATAAAATATACATTTCATCGATTCTGAATAAATAAACTTGAAGTTATGTCAACACCCACCTAAATGTGTGCTCCAGTGGAGAGTTTCTGTCCTGTGTAGGTGGAGATGAGGTTTGGATAACCCACTCTGGTGGCTTTGCTGCTTCAATTCACTCTACTTTCCTCTCTCTGAGCAGTATTGACCCCCAAGTTGTGTTCCACTATTTTTGAAATTCAGGCCAAGATCCCCTGGCGAAGACAGTGTGGTTTCTTAGAGGAAAACATTACAGCCTTCCATGGTGCTGTGGTGTGAGACTATGACAGTGTGTGCTGAGGGAAGTCTATTTTGGGGAAGTTGTTCCAACCTCACTTCCATTTTCCGCTCTTGTGCTCAGTTCATTGACTGGCCAGTTGGCTACGTAGGTTGCTTGTTGGCAAAAAAGATTGGGGGAAAGGCAAGAAACAGAAGTTATCAAATGCCACCTACATACAAAAAAGAAGTGGCAGCTACAGTATCCACCCAAATTTTGAATTTGGAAAATTTGAAGAGGAAAATGTTTGTTTGTTACCACTCAAACATATTACACGTTATGTTACAGACAGCTGCTGCTCTGTCATGTTCATGATTTATTTAAAGGTGTTGTGTTGAGTTTTTAACACCTTGGATGTTGACAATTTAAAAAAGCAACATTTTAGCCATTGAAACTTTGAGTATTCACTGGTAGGCCCCAGGAGTGCCTGCGCCATTCAAACAGGAAGGCATGTTTACTTTCCTCATGCCATCTGCTGCTTCGATGCCTGCAGTAGCTCCACAGATGACGGTTAGCTCGCCCTTAGGCTGGATGTCGTTTCAAGGCAGACAGCTCATCAAGATGAATGACAAGTTTTGGAGAATGAAAGGGGACAATTGGCAACTTGAACTAACAATACACTTCCTGCCACAAGGTGAACGTTTGCATGTTATAGCGTGACCTCCTCCTGTCAAGTTGACAGGTATTTTTTCAATTTAATGTAACACCCCTGACCTCAGTCTGACTGATAATACTAACAGAGTGATTGCTATTTGTTATTTCAGATAATCTATAGTGAACAAATAACCAAAAGAAAATGACAGCTGTACCCCGTTAGTCCATTTAACTCAGAAAGGGCGACACAAAGTAGCCCCGACATCAAAGGTGTCAATCAAACTCCACAGTATTATTTTTTTTAAATCAAAAAACAAAAAAACTCAGGCCCTTATCATTTTAAAAGGCTCAAAACTATTTCAAAAAAGCTAAATTGTCATTGAAAATTATGCCACCATTAGCTTACAGAAACTAGTGTTTGACATGAAACAAGCTGTTTTAAATAGTGTGCCAAATAAAATTAATCTAATACTGTTTTGAACAATTAAAAGCATTCATTGCAGTAAAAACACATTATTTAGTTGTTATAGTTTTTGGGTTTTTATTTTTCAAACCAAGAAAACCACTGAACAAAATATTGAATTCATCCCCATGGGACAATAAAGGCTATCTATCTACCAGTGAATTAGTCATTATAGCTAGAAAGTCATTGAGCCACTTCAACCCATGCCCAAGAATTGCACCACCATACTGCCTGGTGTACGATTACACATTGTTGTGTTTTCATGTTGCAAGGCTCTTCGGGGAATTCTTGCATCTATTATGCATGCCATAAAGCGCTACGCATGAGCAAAAACAAATCAATAAACAAACTCAAACCTCAGCTCCTAGAGGTACTTGAATGACCTCCACATACTCTTGTCCCCCTGTCTGTCCTCTGCTAGATAGGAAGTAGAGTGGTGCCTTCTGTGTAGTTTCAGTGTGTAGGAGTGCTCTTGGAGTATGTGTCAGACGCTGTACGAATTGGAGGCAGAGAGAAGGAAAAGTCTGCAGCAAAGCCTGAATCAAACCATAAGAGATAACGCCTGCATCCAGTGTTATAAAGCAACTTTAATATGCTGACTTAAAACCCTGCTGAACATCGACTTGAAACAGTTTATTTGAACCAAAGCGACGTCAGTTCATCTTGTAACATATTCGCAACCTCAGCTAACTCAGCCAAGTTCTTGTAGCAGATGTATCTGTGACACAAGGTCTGACTTTTGATGTAATGAAAATGAATGTCCAGTCATTCAAGATTTGCTGTTGGCAGCAGCTGTGTTCTTCCTCTGTCCTCCGTCTGTCTCCATGTTACCCAGCATGGGATTTAACTCCTCAGAGGCCCCATGCTGCCTACCCCTCACAGCCAGATTTCCACCTCAGCATTCAGTGGACATATGGCGACCACCTATAACACCAGCATCACCAATTACTGCTACCAGACCTAGTTCATTACATTTATTATTATTGTACTTTTACATTTCTTTCCTTTTTAGCTGATGGGTCTCTTAAAGTTTTGAAGACTTTGGAATAAACATCACATTTTAACAACTCTTCACCTCATATTATTATTAGATTTTGCTTCTGCTAGTCTTATCTATCTTGAATTTATCTTGGTTCTCCATTATAGAGTACAGATGCAAAAATTAGTAGATTAATTGATTAGTTGATCCGCAGAAAATTAACTGGCAGCTATGTTGATAATTGGATCATTTTAGTCAGAAAATAAATAATGAAAAATAGTTTGTCGCAGCTTCTCAAATTTGATGATTTCAAACTTTTTTGTGTCATACATGATAAAAAACTGAATATCTTTGGATTTTGGACAGTTACGTAAAGATATTATCATCAGCTTGAAGACATAAGTACCTTTTTTCTGACAATTTAAAAATGACTCTGGAAACTAGACTGCTGTTTAAATTAGCTCTATTTCTTTTCTAGTCTTTTCCCTCCATATAAAGCAGAATGTGCTGCTGAAGAGTAAAGCACCAATGGTAGTTTCTCTAACCTGCACATTCACTTATCAATAAATACATGCACTCTTCTATCTATAGCTACTGCAGTACTATCAAACATTCAAGTGTGTGTGTGGTGAAACAAACATGCTTGCGAGCCATCCAAGGTTCACCACTTCTCTGCCCTTCCTGAAATGAAACATTTATCACTCTTGACCCATGTCATCCCGTGGCCGTTTAAATCTTGGCAGTCACATCTCTCTCTGCCCCCTCTCATCCATCTAACCCATACACATAAAAAATGTCAATAATATGCCTTTGAATGTGTTGTAGCGTGAAAACCGAAGTCCACTCTTTTTCTTCGTAATGTATAAACTTTCAACCAAGATTCCTTCGCTTATTAACTTGCATTCCTCTGCCAAAAAAAAGCTACTTGATCCCCCGTCCTCACAGTATGGCAGATTAAACTTAGTAAATATGATCCCGTGGCACAGTCAGTATACATCAAGAACCAAATCATTGTGTTACTTTTGATTGTCTTCTTGTGTTGTTTCCACCAGCAGTCTGCCGTTTCCCTCAGGCTGTTTGGTTCAGCAGTAGCTCCGTGTCCTTTCAGTTCACTTTGGAGTGTCTGCATTCGTAAATGTGGAGAGTTGAAAAGAAGCATTTAATTTCCTGTTTTGGTTCTCTGTAACAACACTGACAGAATTCAGTTGTAACCAGAAGAGTTGAAATTAATAATCGATTCATTGATTAGCTGCCAACTATTAAATTAATTGGCAATCATTTTGATAATGATTCTTTTTTTTTTTTTTTTTAAGAAAAAAATCTCCCAGAATCTCAAATGTGAATATTTTCTATTTTCTTGTCTTTTATAATAGTAAACTGAATATCTGTGGGTTTTAGTGTTGAAGGGGACAAAATAAGATGAATCGATTAATTGAAAAAGTAATTGACAGATATATTGATATTGAAAATAATGGTTAGTTGCAGCCAGGGTTGGTAACCGAAAACCGGTTCTCAAAAAATAGCAAGAACCATGGACCCATTAAAACTCATTTGAATTTTGGTTTTGCTTATCATTACCTAAACATGATAACCCTTTATTATCACGAACAAAGTCTACACATGACTACACGGACGCGGATCTGCCATGATCTATCACCGTCACGACGCATCAATTTGTTCAGATGCAAACACACACGGCTTTGTCACTATGGTAGTGAAAGATAGACGGTAAACACTCTCACACTTTCACACGCTGTGTTCATATTCAGTACGTTCGCCTCTTGTCCTCAAATAGTCACTTTCATTCATATACACTTTATATACTTACGGTTTTCTTATGTTACTTTTTTCTACAATATCTGACACATACACAACACATGTGCACTCTTACAAACCCACTTTTACCTGTTGAACCATCATTTACAGCATATTCTCCATTTCACAATAACCTGCAGTATGCATTGGCCTGTTGACATTTATTATGGTTAACATATACTTCAATAAAATCTGCTCATGTCCTCTCCACAGTTGCATCATTCATCTACACCAACAAACATACCCACACAAAGGAAATAAATATACTTTCATGTGCTGGCTGTTTGATCTCTTTGGAAATATAGCCATAATGTGAGTCTCACTTTGTGCCATCAGACATGACAGTAGATAGCAGTCAAGTAAGGCACTAAAAAGGTTGCTATCACCCACTCTGCTGGTGGTCCATCAGAGATAACGATAATCCCAAACAGACACTTTAGACAAGAGCCTTTGCTTTCACAGCATGGCCAGTGGACACATCTAAACAAGATCAAATGTGCCCTTCACTTCCTGGAAATTGGATTGTGACTCAACATGGCGGTCACGTATTTCATCTTATCAAATGTTTGTTTTTGTCGCTGCCCATTTGTGCCACTTCTCTACTTAACATGGCCGTAAAAAGAATAAGTCTGACTAAATAAGAGCCGCACTTTCAACTTTCAATTTGGCAAACTTGCAGCGTGCTCCACCTTAGCTCTTTCCAGATTACCTCATCAGTCAAGCCCACCTGTCAGTAGGATTCACCTTGGTGCAATCATCAGAAAAGAAAGAGGCTAAAGCTACAGTGCCGCATCTTCCCGACAAAATTGCTTTTACAGCCTTCCCTGATAGTTTTTCCTTCCTGTCTTCCTCTTTCATGAACTTTGCCAATCTACGAGTTGTTTAAAAGTATCCCACCATTTATCTTATCAGGCAGTGAAGGTTGGTAGACCTTGCACGCTTTGCTCTTTTGTTCCTCACCTGTTTGTTATGTTGAGGAAGACGCTACAGTCTGAAGCTGAATGAAGTTTTGGGCCCTCTCCTCACACAAGTACAGGCTCATATTTCAAGGAAACATTTTTTAGGAACATTGCGGAGATAATGGCATCTGCTTCTTCAGTTTCTAGCAGGAGACTCAATGAGAATGCATATTATTATTATTATTATTAGCTGTGCCACTGGCATGTAACTTTGACCTATTTTTAAATGCGGAGCTCCTTTTCCATCATAACATAAGCTTAGATGCTGTGTTGTTGAGTGTGTGTGCTGTACTTGCACACATCTGTGAAGCTTAACATTTATGAATAAACACATCAACAATGTTTCATAAAAGTACAAACCATTCTTAATTATACCGAAAATGTGCAGTCTAGAGATGATGGATAAAAAAACTGAGGTTGATTAATATATTTAGCTCATTTCACAGCTCATAACAGATTGTGCTAAATAGCATTCTCTCATCTCAGATCCACTTAGATTAAGGTAACACCTGAGTTCAGAGGTTACTCAAGCATTTTTTTTCCTTTTTAAGCCCATATTTGGAACAGCTAACATGCAAATTGCAGCTTTGTTCGATAGATAAAGGGTAGTATGGGTGGATGGAGATCCAGATGAGATCAGTATCATAAGAGAAATAAAATACCAGAGGCAGTGCGATGAGCCAGTTTCTGTAGTGAGTTCAGGTCAAGGCACGCGACACTGTCAGAATGTCCCCACATGGTTGCCCACACCTTCTCAGGCATATTTAGGGATTTACAGATGACAGGCAACACCCAACAGGCACAATTTGGCTCGCTCTGCTTCATCTGGGATGCAGAGTGGTAATTCTGGATGATTAAAGAGGTTTATTCGTTTCTGTGTAAATGTTGATGCCAGCCCCGGCCAAGTTTCACCTGGCTCATCACACACATTTCCATAACCCTCTTTCATTTCTGAATGAGATATGACAGCTCAGACTGCATCCAAATGCAAAACTAGATAGTCCTGTCGTGGGGAGAAAGGATTAGAAATGGAGGAAAATGTAAATACCTCTATGGTGAAATTTTGCCTCCATAATTCTCCATGAGAAGGTATACGTACATGCCCTCCTCATGAGGTATTTACTTTATAGTATATGAGGATTTTTAGAGAAGTTATCTGACTTAAAGGGGATCCAAGTTTCATTACTCTTCCTCTTCAAAAAGCAGCTTGAAAACTTTCCCAGTTCTGACTAAATGTCGACTTTTGCTCATTTCAGTACTTCAAATGTAGCCTGAGGCTTTTCATCACAACTCTCCAACTTGTTACACTTAACTTAATACTGGACTTTATATCAAACTTTACATCCCTATTATGTTAAATTGCAATTCTACCACCGCTTCTACTATCTTCACTGTACATATTATACAGATCTATACAGATCCCCCCCTCTCTTTTTTTCCTGTTTTAAGTTTTTCTTCTATATCAAGGATCTAAAGATAGAAGGTATCATACTGTACATTGCTGAGATTGTAAGTCCTCTGTGATAAACTTGTGATTTTGGGTTATATAAATAAACATTTCCTCAAATGACGGGGGTGATGCAGTTCAGAGAAGTCACTGAGTCATCCGAACTTGCCGCCCAACTTTGCACCTACACTGTGGGTCACATGTGGGAAAGATCAATGTGAAGGAGGCTGTGTGAGAGGGTTACACATTTCTGCTCAAAGCGACTGGCAGAGAGCTGTTGTATGCTTTGTGCACTTCACTGATGGCCTTTGGGTTCGGGATTTATGTTCATGGTTGGAGAACATAACGATTGATAGCATTGTTCAAGTCTTTAAGATGCAAAAAGACACACATTCATTCATTGATTACTTGGACTTAATTACTTCTGCTGCAACAAATTGAACATAATTGCAGAGAAACTAGTGATGCAGTGTCCGACTCTATGATTTGATTTTCTCTAATGAGATTGATTGTATATAATTTGTGAAAATTGAAAGTAACGTGCTATTATAACTTGAAACCATTGTCTCGTGTAAGTGAACATTGCACCTCTTTTCCACAGTTGTAAATCTCTGCGTTTGACTCGGCCAGATGTCAGCCCTGTTTGAAGAACATTAATTTATACACTTGTTGTTGGACAGTTATGTTGGAAGTGAAGCAGATTTTTGGCTTACTGTGAGCACCTTTTCTCACTTCAGTGAACATATCATATCATCTTTCCTAAATACTCAGACACCAGACAGACTTATTTCCCATCAGGAGATCTTGGTCTTTTATCGTCTTACTGAGGCTCAAATCAGTTGTAGCAGTGGGCATAACTAATTAAGGAGACATGACGGCTGTTGTTCCCAATAATTATGCCTGATGATAAAAGACAGAGCAGAGTTTTTAACATCCCCACTTCTGGTGGAGATGTAGTCCCAAAAGAAACTCCTCTTCATAGTCCAAACTGCTCTATAGCTTATTTGTTGGAGGAGAAATGCACATTTTAAATTCAATGCCAGTTCTGATGTTTGATATAGATATATTTTATGATACTTACTGAGTTCTTGTTTGCGAATAATATAGAGGTAGTCAAGCATTGTGAGTGTGTGTATATAGCATTCAGCAGATATGGTAGAAAGGAATATATTGTGGTTACTACTGTAATTCTGTTAGGAGGGCATTAAGAAGCCCATAGCCTGCTGTCTCACAGAGAAACTGCAGAGTGGTACTTTTAATAAGTGACACACATTTTCTGTATTGTGCTTTATACCACAGAAAACAAAATAGATTGTATTTTTCATGGGCTGTGGCTCCATAAATCAAATCAAATGTTTATATGTCTTTTTGTGGATTAGAAGTTATTGTGCCTTCACAAGACAAAAACAGAATATAATCAAACTACAATTTGACCTTCATCTCTCTTCTTGTGGGAAAAAATTCCCATTTAGATTCAGTTTAAATAAGGAATAATAATGATAATAAGCATTTTCCCCAATATTTCATGACACACAGTGCTTGTGAACACTGGATCTGGTCTGTCTTTGAATTTCGCCATTTTTTTCCCACTCACTGTTGGAGCTTTTGTTCGTTTGTTTTCATTTTCAGACCATTGTGGATAAATTATTTTGTCTGGGCGTCTCTGCTTGTATACATTTTAAAATGCTGCATCTGCTCGAAACTACCAATTTCTAAATGATTGCCAATAATTGCAAATATTGACCTCTGTTCTCCATTTATTTTCCAAGGACTCCATTGATGTCAGAAGGCAGATACCAGTAGCTCTTACTTTAATTTCTTTTTTGACCTGACCCCTTCAAACGTGAATGTTTTAGTCGCGTGGGTGGCTGTAGGATATGTTAATTCAATTCCATGCAGATGATGCTATTATTATCCTTCGCAGAATGCCATGATCCATGGTTTCCTTATTCATCAAACCTCCCCCACACGCCTTGCATCTGTCCAGTCTGGAATGGGGCTCACACTTCACCATTTCAGAGAAAAAATCTATTGAGAAGAGAGGAGACCCCCTAGCCCTCATTTTTTTCCTCAGAGAGGACAATCACACAATGACACGGCCCAGTTTAGTGATGCATCACTGCCCAAGAAGTATTTGCCTCCTTCAAGTTCACCACCTCACGTAAAACATTTGCATTCTTGTGTAGTTTAGCCTTTTTCCCACCAACAGCTGCAGATTGGGGATAGTAGGCTTGTCACAACCCTCCAATCTTATCAGACAGGTGTTAAACCTGTAATTCACTTACTCTTTTTTCGAGCTGGAAGGATTATTCCATTAGTTGCCCAACAGAAATTAATTTGGCAGTCTGGTAATCAGTTTAGGGCTGCGACTAACGATTATTTTCATTTTCTGTTAATCTGCTTTTCATTTTCTGGCTTAATTGAAAACTGTCAGAAAAAAAGGGAAAAGTGCCTCTCCTCAAGGAAAGTTTTGGTTAATTTGAACCTGATGTTTGTCCTAACTTCTGCAGCTCCGTTATTGAGATTCGGGAAAACGAGGCCTCTGACGATTTTTGGGGCAAGCTGCGTCAGCCTCTTCCTGCTTTTAGAAACAACCATGATTTTTACATTTATTGCATCAAAAGTTAGTGAGTCTGTAAACACAAGAACTAGCCACCTGTAGCAGCATTAGGGTGAACTGCATAGAGAACTACATCTTGGGAAGAAGACCAATGCTAGTTTTCTGACTGTTGTTTTCTGCTTAACTGTGTTTGGCATTACTCATTTGTTTTCACATTTTCTAGAATAAACAATGAATATATGAATCAAAAAATAATCAACAGGAAACATATCAATATTTGTACCCCCCCCCCCCCCCAATCCATTCATGAACTGTCTCCTTTTATCTTCCCGTATCCAAGGATGCTCAACTTATCTGCAGGCTTGACAGTATCTGAGTCAGTATGCTGAAACCTTGGCACTGATGATGTCTATTATTTGTGCACAGTCAAATGAGACGGCATTTGCATTTCCCCACAAGCTATCCGCTGCACTGCGATGTAATGAGTGTATTTTTATACATTCTCCACTGTTGGAATATTGCAGCAAAAGGAGGCGATGTCTGATGGAGCGCTATTACCTAAAAGGTTTTTTGTTTTTTTTTGTGGTTAGTTTGTTTTTTGTTTTTGATAATAGGCAAACAGAAATGAGTTTGTTTTTGAGATACGCCTGGTTCGTGGAACTTTACTTGCCACCAGCTAGATTTTGGTTTTGATAAGCAGGAGGTCAGTATTGGGGAGGGGGAGAGGGATGGGGTGGGGGGGGGGGGTAGGGAGGGGGGCCTGTTAATACTTTACCAACCAGCAGAAGGAGAGCGACAAAGGAGGCCGTGGCCTATTCAAAGGCCACAGTGCAACCCTTCTTGCATGCCAAGCATTCCTGTGTGCTGTGTAAAGGTTGGGCCGGCTGAGAGAAGCGAAAGGGCCTTTCTCATGAGGGCCACCTTAAACACACTCAGACAAAAGCTGGAGACCGCTCTGTCTGACGCACCCTGACCTCCAACGACTTGAATGTTTTTCTGTGTGTGTTACTTTGCTGAAAGAGTGTGACTAAAATGCTCAGATTAGCCTTAAAGACACCTTCCCTGTCCTCTCAGATGAACATTAAATACATAGGCTTTCACTGATTAACATTCATCCATAATTTATTCATCATATCTCGTATCTTATTGTGATTTGATTTTATTCATACATTTAGAGTTTTGTTTTATTTTACAGAGAGCAAATGTCATATCACATCAGTTTCTTTAATTTCTAGTCCAAAACAAATTTATTTCAAATGTTGGCAGATTGCACCACAACTCCTCTTGCCAAGTGTTTTTCTTCTCAGTTGCACGAGCCCTAAAATTTCGCCCTCTGCCTGGTCACTCAGTAATTACAGTTGTAAGCCAGAAACGTCTGAAAGGCTGCCAGATCTCAGTGCTGCATCACCTGGGAATAAAGCCCATTGCATGACCCTTCACTGTGTCTCCGTTTCGATGATCTAATGTTGATGCCTCGAGAGGTCAAAAGCAGCAAAATGTTGAAGATTTACTTGAAACTGTGGCTCAATTCAGGCTGGTGTTGCAAGGGGGGGAAAAATAACGTGTCATGTGCAGAAGCCAACAAACACATGCTCTGTGTTTAATTTACACTTCACACAAATGTCACTGTTTATAAAGGGCAACCGCTCAGTTTAACAATGAAATGTGTTTTGGTTGGTTCTCCTGCAGCACAGTGACGTAACATGGTTGGCCAGGGACACTGTTTATTATACTCCACTCTCAGTAAATCCAAATTAGAAAAAGCAAAAAGGTTTCCAGTGTATTTATCTCTTATGTCCACTCGAAAATGCAGTTTGAGTTGTAACACATTACTTTCACCAGCACTAAATGTTCATGCGGTTGTATTTTTTTGTAAATAAAAAGTACCCTCTTGAGGTTGTAATCTCTGCTAGCTGTAATGAAAGTTGCGAAGCCATCAGCAGTGGACGCGGGCAGGTGCAATCAGCCATTACCTGCCGTACAGGAATACAAATATTGCCCTGTTCATTTTGGTGCAAATAAGCAGGTGCAGCAGATGTGAATCCATTCACAGTGTAGCCTGATAATGGTCGGCAGTTTTGTGTCATCTGATCAGTTTTCCAGTGCAATATTGCTCAGTGCATATATGCAGTGATGAACACATTTCAACATCATTTAACTTTCTGTCACTAAGAGTAGAAATTAAAAAAAAAAAACACATCGCAAGAACAAGTTATGATTTAAACTTTTTACTGCACTGTAGAAATCTTGGCTGTTTTTCTTAATTCTTAATCTCTTTTTGGCGACTGGCCCTGTCAGTGTTATATTATGATGTCTGATAAGCATTCATTAATTGTAATATGGATCTTAACTGCTTTTTGAGTCAATTTTTAAAGCAGAAATGCCAAAACTCTCGAGATCCACCTTCTCAAATCTGCTTTTTTTTATCTTTTTGTATCATTGCACTGATAAAACAATTCAACGAAACTTGGTCCAGCAGCATTCCAAAAATAGCCGCAAAAAGGAATCGTGGCAGGCATTTTATAGACAAAATCAATTAATGTACCATCAAGATGTTAGTTGTGACCATAATATTTTTTAAAACTTATATATAACTTTTTAATGTAAATTCTTATTCTGAAGCTAACTCCAGCTGTGCATTAAATGTAGTTGAAAAGTGTTTAAAAAGTAGATTTCCGCCATGATAAGTAGTATAAAATGGATATTCTCAAGTACTTGAAATAAATGGACTATGCAGGAGGAGATTTACTCAGTTACTTTTCACCTGTTTTACACACCTATGATCATGTTTTGCTTAATTTAAATTTAATCTAGTATTCGATGTAAAGCGTTTACTCAATATGGATTGAGGATGAGTATAGCTGCTGGGCGGGCTGCTGCATGCGTTAGTGTTTTTACTGCTGCAACAAGTGGGGGGTCCACCTTTTAATGCCAAAAGACAAGTGCATAATACCCCCACCCGGCCTGTGTGTGAGCTCCCTCTTCTGTTATACGTTTATGTCCCCTCCCGTGGTACCCAGCGCTCAGAGGATGCGCTGCGCACAGTGTTGAATGTTGGACTGCACCATTCCTCCCATCTCCACCGGGGAGGCTGTAATCTGATCCTGTTTGGAGGAGCCGTCGTGCAGCCTGTGAAGAGGGAAGAGGGCATTGCTCTTGCGCTCTGACGCTCTCCCTCTCTCTCTCCTTATCCACTCCTCCCCCCTTTTTTGCCGAGAGAGTGTCACCCTCTTTCTGCCTCATCTGTTCACTCCCTGCGCGGTTGAGGCTGGGTCGGCGGCGCACAAGCCTCCGGGATCGTCGCATCGCATTGTTCAACCCCATCCGACCGAGCCCCTTTTTTTTTTTTGGAGTCGGCGTGACACGGCGGAGCTTTTTTCCACCCCTCACACTATACACACAAACACACACTCTCTCTCTCTCACTCTGTGTGTGCGCGTGTTTTTAATGCCTGTACCGGGGGGATCTACTGCATGCACGCCAGTCCGGTGACGTGCCCGAGCATGTTCACATCAGAGACGGCGTCGGATTTACCTGAGAGTACACTGCCCTCACACTGTCAGAGCCATCTCCCCGCCGTGCACACACATTTGGACTTCACCGATTGTCACTGAAGAGGAAAAAAGGAAAACACACCGGATTACAAGGATGGGGTTCTACGGCACTTTAAAGATGATTTTCTACAAAGTGAGTAGGATTTTTCTGCTGCAGTGTCACCCTCCGACACATCCACACGTCTCTCATTATTTAATGTTTGACTCTGGCTCTTGTCGGCTGATTGTGCGGCCACTGCGGAGGATGAACAGCATTGTAGCAGACCTCCAGAGACGCTGCTTTTTTTAAAAAAAAAATGTGCCTGGGCCTTTTATGTATGTTATGTTAGCGCTGCGTTAAATGGTGTAATATCACGATTTGGCATCCTCTCCTTCATAGTAACTTAAGCTGTGTAAATAAATGCCAGCGCCTCGGTTCAGAGCTGGTGGGTGAATGTGTGGATGGGGGTGGCATTGGCACTTTTTTCTTAATTCTGCAATGCTGAAATATGTCCGTGTTTCCTCGTTATACACTACTGAGTTAACCTCTTCTGGATGGCTTAACATCCCATTTTTTTGCCTCAGTTTTGGCTTCCCTGCACCTGTACATCAGCTGTGGTCCTCCCTCTCACATTAACCTCTTAGATGCTTCAGCTGTAACACACATATATACACACACACATATATATGTGTGTGTATATATATGGAGGACCTCTTTATTGCCTCCATTTATGCTTGAATACATGCAGACTTGCACAGTTGTAAAGATCTATCTGTTTGAGGGCCAGCTTCCTCTGAAATCCTCCCCAGTTTACAGGATTATTATGGTCCTACATTATGCAGCAGTGGTTATCTCGCATTGACCAAAGTGACTGCTGGAGATGCATGCATGTGATCCGACTGCTGTTGCCTGTTGGAGTAGCCCATTCCCTGACATTTGTGCACTTGCCTCCGGCTCCAACCACAGATAATGGGTCACTGTGTCAGACTGCGTGAGGTAGAATATCCTCGAGGATGTCGGGTGTATTATGCTGGATGGCAGCCATAAAACGATGCTATCTTAGTTAGGGATGCAGAGTACAAACAAAAAAATTGAAAGGGAATCTGTTACACATTTGTTAACCACAGGGATGAGTGGAAAAATCCTTCCTGGTGATTTCTGTGTGGGTCTGGCTGTGTTGTTGCTTAAGCTTTTACTGAATTAGGTTTAATCATTAAGTGAAAATGTCGTTCTTAGTCAATGTTTGAATCAATACATTTTAAAGGTCACTCTGTGTGCTCATTCTGCGTGTGAGGATTTTTGAACTTGGCCCTAGCCAAAGAATATTTTAATGCCACTTTTCTCCTGCACAGTAAATCAAAACAGAGTGATTTATTTTCTCATTGCAGTTGTGGCATCAACTCAGAAACTTGATGTTATTGGTTATTCTCTCCAAAAGAAATAACCAGCTCTGGATGCAAGTGTTTCTGCGTCTTGTAGCGACGCTGATTGACATGATGAAACTGTTTCACATCCGCTTGAAACAGTGTTTGAAAAATGAGAAGGATTTTTCAAGCGGCTGATGCTGCAGGATGTAGTCCCCGGCAACACATTATGCAAGAGTGATTGCTGTCTTTAAAATATCATTAAGTCTCTGTATCCATCTGTCGCGCTTTTGGCCAGATAGGGAAGGGGAAGCCGGAGGAAGGAGGGGAGGACTGATTAGTGGTGATTTACAAACACTGCGTTGTCTGGTTACCTTTTTCCCAGGCTGAAACACGAGAAGAGGCTGGTTACACGCTGTTTTCTTTTTCTTTTTTTCCCCCCCTTCTCTTTTTCTTTCATGCTTGCATTTATTTTGAGGGTTTTTTGTTTTGTTTTTCATGTACACACAGTGGCACACACACACACCCTCAAAGCCAGCACTCCCTCCTTTTCTCTCTCAGACTCTGAGACACACAAAACACACACACACATGCACCCCCCAATGCATGCATACACACACCCAGACTCTCCTTGGCTACTGAACTGCCATTGCAATGAGATCACCATTTTAAGAACAAGGCTGTTGGGTTTAGGAGCCAGATCTTAACATGCAGGAATATCTTATAACCCCCCCCCACACACACACACACACACACACGCACACGCACACTCCCCCCTTCAATTCTTTAACAATCAAACGAGCCTTCAAGATATGTTAAACGTGGACAAGTGGAACACAAGCTACATTACTTGCCTAGCTTTTGAAAAACATTTGGACTTCAATTAAATCCATATAAATCTCAGTGTCTTTTATCTTCTCTCACATTTCCATAATAATTTATTCAAGGTTTTCATGGCTTTTGGAGCCTCTCTGCCAGGCCTGAAGGCCTGAAGTACCACTGCAGCTTCATGTGTCAGAAAAAGATCATAAATCACTGCTCAGATCACAGACTAATGTCCAGGAGGCACCAAACCTGCAGCACATGTTAGTGTGCTAGTCATGTACACTTGCTTCTTACAGCTTTGGTTTTCTGTTATGCATTGATTCTGTAGACCACATTAAACACTGAGGCACTGTATTGATACTGAAGTGGTGAAAAAAACGGTATCCTGCGTATAACTCAGCATTTCTGAGGTTAGATATGAAACAGTTTTTCACATTCCTTCCTTGGTTCATCATTGCTTGTTCTCAACACCCAAAAGTGCCCCTGAGGCTGAAAATAAAGAAAGCCAAACACAAACATACACACACTCACCAAATTATAGTGATAAAAAAAACACACACACACATCTAGAGGAGAGACATGTAATCATGCCACTGTAAAGCCAGACAGTATGGAGTCAAATACCCAGAGCTCTTCTCTTTTTTAGCATGCAACAATACAGTAATATAAAGGCATCAGTAGACTATTGTTGGCCTTTATATGAGAAAGTACATTTGGTTTATGTTTGGGTGTTTTTTGTTGTTTTTTTTACAAACCTTCATCAGTGTGTGCAATGGACTGAAAGAAGTCAGTTATTTTCCAGGACAGGTTGTGTCTTGCAACACAACAGGCTGGACTGTAACTGTAGACAACTGTTACCAAATGCCTTTTGACTCCAAATGAAAGTGCAAAAATGTGGATTGTTGTGCCACAAGTGCTGCAGAGGAACCACGTCTGGAAAACATGAAAAACATGCTACATTTTACAGTGAAACAGTAAATTATTCACATGTACAAGGACGTTTCTTTTGTCCAATGTGCTCTTGTTGGGGAGCGCTGGTGGTTGAAAGTGAAAATCAGAAAGAGATTTGAGATCTTTCTCTCTCGTCTGGCTCCGTCTCAGTGGCTTCACTTCAGGCTGAAACTGAAGGGGCCACCATTACATCTAGCTTTCACTTAAACATGAAGTATATTTTTAATTAAAAAGGCAACAAAAGGCCAGACTGTCACATTGTATATGTTATTTTGGCCAGACACTTAAAATCAGTGTGCAGTTATTGTTTATTCATGAGGGACTAGCGATGAGATTGTGATCACTTGCATGTGTGGCAAGCAGCCGTGCCAGAGAGAGCGGCAGGCATGGGATGAGGAAAATTGGCTTGCCCGGGCCTTCACACAGACTCCTTTGTTTGTGCAGTGGAGTAGGTGTAAGCGGGGATTGGATGTTGTGTGCACACGCAGGTGAAAGAGAATGATAAAGAAGTGACTTGCTCTATTTTTCCTCTCTCAAGTCTCGAGTATGAATCAATCCTCAATGCCAAAGAATGCACTATGCGCCCTCCCTGAACAAGTTTTTTCTACTTTTGTGGTTAGTGTGTGTGTGTGTGTGTATGTGTGAGAGAGAGAACGTGCTGTGCTCTTGGAGATTTGGAAGGTGTGAATGCATCATCGCCCCTGGATATTATGGGGTGTCCTCTTGCTTATGTGCCTCCAACACGGGCACAGCACAATGAAAATAAAGCCCATTACTCTCTTTTTAAGTCCTGCTATCATAATGATGAGCAGCTTCATCTACACATAGGTCATACCTTTCCGCTTTGTTATGGAAGATGTTAATAAATTGAATCTCTAGCCTCTGCATTAAAGATTAATTTCCCATCTGCATAAATCTGTTGCAAGACCATGGTGTCTGTGGTTTAATATGCTGGATTTTAGACATAATGTTAACAGTCTGTAACGTGCAAAAGCAATTTTCTGCTCATCGAGAAGGAAAGTCCATGACCCGTGTCCTTTCTTTAAACTTGCTTTTTAAGAGATGGCTCCTTACTAAAAAAAAGTAAAGTGCCTTGTACAGTTATTCAAAAAGGTTATCAAGAAAAAAAGGGGGAAAAATGAAAACATCCAAATGGTTTGTTTTGTGCTATTAGAGAAGAAGTGGTATAATTTGGTTTTCTGTTCTGAGTTTTAAATTCAGTCTCATTATGTGTCTTTTTATTGTGAAGGTCTCTAATGTTTTTCTTTTCTCTCTCTCTCTCTCTCTTTCTCTCAGATGAAGAGAAAGTTGGACCATGGCCCTGAGGTCCGATCTTTCCCTTCAGGCAAAAAGCCCTGCAAAGGCACAGAGTATCCCAGGTACAGTAACCTACGTTTCACCTATAAAAGACCCCCAAATATCCTTCAACTCCACTATCCTGATTTTGTTTCACCCCCTTTAAATCAGAAAAGAATTTCAGTAGTAAACATATTGCTGTACTCAGTGCTTCACACATATTAAATGAAAATATTGCTAAAAGAAATAAATATGAAAGATTCTATATCATGTGACTTCAAAGAGAAAGATGCTTCACATTACATTGTATCTCCAGCATCCAGCCAGCAGTCCCAGATGTTTCTCTCTCTGCCTGAATATTTAATGCACGTGTTCACATGTAGCCGCATTAAAATTCAGACTGAACACAGACACTTAACTATAAATGTTGCCATGTATCTGGTCCCATCTCAGCTTCCTCTCCCATTAAAAATGAATCAATAATGAAATAGACCCCAAGCTTCCCATTTTGCTGTCAGCAAGCAGAATCCTGAAGTAATGAAGTTGCCTACTGGATGGTTTCTCCCGCTGCCCTTACATTACCAGGGCACATGGGTGCTCTTTGAAGTCCTGCGATGCTTTTCACACCCAGGATCTTACAACAACAACAGAGTCTGGCCTCCATACTTTGAAGTCTCTGAGTTAGGAATATACCAATGGAGTGTTTCCCAGCATATATTTACTGTTTTGGGTTTTTTCCCTTTTTGCATTACAATTTTGACATAATTTCAGCCAAATCTTCATGTTCTCAAGTAATGATAGTGTATTTCACCATTACTCATCATTATTTTATTTATTTACTTGTTTTTTTAAGGTACAACTGTGTTTAGATTATCAAACGGTTCCTGTTGTAGCCTACCTGAGGGCAATAAATGATGTGCTGGCTGTGTTTTTTTAAGTAATATTAAGCTTGATTGCATCATCACATCAGTTGATTTAATTGTCTGTTCATAATAAAATGAATGGATGTCAATGAAGGACACTGAGGAATTAAAGTAAAAAGGAAGCACTTTTTATATGAGTTTGCCAAGCAGAATAAAGTTGCTTTCAGTTCTTATTGCCAAATCAAATTAGTAATAAGAAAAAATGTTTTGGCATTAAATATTTAACTAAGCATCTGCAGGTCATCTGTTTTTATATCTGTTGCCACTATAATTGGTAGTGGAAACAACTATAAAAGTTACAGCAAAATGGACCTTTGTCTGGATAAAATTATTATCATTATGAGCTTATTATTGTTCCCATTAATATTGTATCAGTAATGTTTCTGTTATTGTCTGATGTTTCAAGCAGTGCTTTCACATTCTCCCTTTATTGGCTGCAGCTCTTCCTGCAAGGGCCTCTTATCATATTGATTTCTAAGATGTTTTTTTTCCCCCTCTGTTAATCGCAGCCCGACAGGAATCGTCCCGTGTCCAGCCACACCCACCACGTTCGGTCACATAAGAACAGCCAATGGTCAGGGGCAACAGAGACGGCGTATCACCTCAATTCAGCCACCTACGGGTCTCCAAGAATGGCTCCGAACATTTCAGGTGAGCACGCTCAAAGTTTTCTTCTACTCTTTCTTTCTTTTTTTTCTTCTCACATGGGCGACTCTGAAACCTCGAGCAAAAAGCTCATCAAAAAGCAGATGTTGTGCCCAATCAATGTTCACTTAGTCTCAGAGATAATTGCCGCCTTGTTGTTCTGGCCCACCACATTAGCATAGGCACTGTAGTGTGGAATTGGAATTAGCCGTACCTGTTCAGACTGAAAAGCAGTTACTGTAGACTTATGGTCTTTATTAAAAGTTAAACAGATGTTGTCTTCTGTGATCTTCTGTCACAGAGAAGTGTAACGCACTGCGGTATAATTTGAGGTTGCTGATGACTCTTAACCTTGTCATGTATTACACTGCATTGTTCAAGAACAGTTAGTTAAGAGGTCTAAGATTCAGGAAATACTTCTTACCATTTTTTTATATATAAATAGCCCCCTAATATCAGTTTCTGCGCTGCTGCATGATGAAGTCATTTCTGTCATTTTCAACTTTAGCTCTAATAATTCCCGATCTCATGGAAAGAAGATGTCATTTAAACATATTAGCCTCGATGGGGTCTCTCTGATTTCCCATATAATGGGTTTTCATGGATTTCATTACCTACGAGAGATTAAGCTAATTATCGTTGAAAAGCTCGGCCGTCCTGTGACATCTGTTTATTTTACATACATAAGTCATCAGGCCGGACCTGCCTGAGTCTACTGTCTTTAATCTGACAGCTCGGTCTACATTCTGAACATTCCCCGGTCCAGTCTAAGCCTGTAGCTCATAGCAGAGGTTAAAGCAACTATAAGAAGCTAGGCTGTGAAGAACAAGTCTTGTGCTGTTGTTGAATGTCACGGTTTGAAGACAAACTGGCACATGCTCATTGAAAAGTCCCATATTACATAATACAACCAACATGCTCATCTGCTTTGATTCCATATGTATATAGCTTTGTTGATTTAAGATCAATAAGATATGAAAAACTGGCACAGCTAATCATCATTATTACTTGCATTAAAGATTTATTATTCATCTAGTAAGTGTCTTTGTAGCTCAAAGAAATCTCAGTAATCTGTGTTCTGGTTGCAGTTGTTTTGAGGGCTGAAGAATTCAGTCTCAGTTGTGTGAAATAAAGTAGGATCTTTTTTTTTTCTCCAGCAGATATTCATTTGCTTGAATGTCTGAAGTATTTTATCAGCAGCGCCTATCATAATGATCAGTTGATGAAGAGTATCTCTTGAGCAACAGAAAGTCAGCCTGAATTTCTTGATTCAACTACCTGCTCTGTGATCACACACTACCTTGTGTCAGCCGTTCCCTGGTTTATTGATAGTCATTTTAAAAAATTAGGAAATCACTTAACTGAAGTTGAGGCAAGCAAGACAGACTGAAGAGGAAATTGGCTCACAAAGCAATTAACTTCAGTTCATCACAGTTATTTCCGTGCTGTCTTAGACAATATTACAACCTCACATGGAACTATCAATAAAAGAACTTAAACTATTAAGGAACTTGAGTCTAAATACGGAGGAAAACACTAACAATTGTTTAAATAGAATAAAACATCCAAATCATATAAATTTCAATATTGAAAAACTGGCAGCTAGTTTTTTTGTTCTCAGGTCTTCTTTATCTCAATGAGACAGCCTGACTAAATAAAGATTGCATTAAAAAAAAAGAATAAATGTGTATTTGTTTGCAGGAGGGATTACTTGTAGTGTAGTGAAAAAAATTTCCATCTCAGAGAGGGAATTGAGAACTGTTTATGAGGCTGTTTGAACAAAAGTACAAATAAATTACAGCAGAAAATTGATGTAACACAGGAGTAGCTGTTGCGTGGTCCTCCCTGTGGTAGGGAGGAGGTCTCCGAACCCCCTGATTACCTCCAGAGCCAGCACCTCTGGCTAATGCTTTTAGCTGCCAAATTACAGGTAGTTTGCTTGTGCCAGATTTTCCATTCAGCACTCTAGTCTGTAATCATTGTTAGACTTCAACGCTGCACAGGATAAAAAACAACTGCGGCGGCTGTAGGGTCCAACATCCAGTGCCTCTCGGCAGCCAGCTTATAAAAGCGAATTATCAAGCAGGAGAAAACAACCTCACAGAGTCCTCATAAGATTGTTGATAGTCTTCTTCCTGATGTTTAAATGTTCCACTTGTGTGTTGGCCGCTAGAAATCAGCAGGTGCCTCAAGCAAATCTGTGCTGCTGCAGAGGGCACGTAGGGAACATTAACGTGTTACAGACAGACGACACAAGGCAGGATTTTTCCAAAGAGCTCCAAAGTACTGTATGTTCAACACACTTGAAAAAAACAAGCTTACATAAGCACACATAGGCCTCTTGTGTGTGATAAACTGGCACAATCAGCTTATAACGCCCCAGTGTTAGGTTTCCAGTTAGCACTGTACCTTACAGCAGCACTGGGTGGTGCAATCCAGATGTAGACGTGTAATGAATAATCTGGTGACGCTGATCAACTGGTGCATTGCCACCTGTGAAACAAGTATTTTTCCACTTCAATTTTGAGAGCCGCTGGAGAGGACATTACCAAGAAGAGCTCAGACTAATGAAATAAACTGTAATAAATGCCAGGAGGATACACCAAACCGTTCTTATAATGTTAAACTGATAACACATGAGAAAAAGTCTCACAGAGCAGCCACAGCTGAAAATATGCTGCTGTATGATTTTGGTAGATAAACACCTCTGTAACTCAGTACTGCATTCAGCTTTTCAAAGTCACCACAGGAACATTTTAGAGTGATATTAGAGAGTATGCAAAACAAATGAAAGTATTTTAAGGTCACTACAAAGTTAATAAACCCAGTACTTACAGGGTTCAGTTTGAAATAGAGCAGCAATGATTAGTCAGTTGTTTGCTTGTTTTGTGTAAAATTTTAGAAAAAAAAAAAAAAATGATTCCAGCTTCTCAAATGTCAATATTTTCTTTTTAGTCCTCTATGACAGTAATCTTTGGGTTGCTTGTTGGGACAAAAGAAGATATTTGAAGACTTTTGGAAACAGTGGTCAACATTTTTCACCATTTATTTGACACTTTATACAACAACAGATAGATTCCTCAAGAAAATATGCAATTGATAATCAACATAATTTGTAGTTGCAGCCTTAGTTTGAAATGAAAAATGAAGTGATGGTGTGAATCTTGCCAGTAAGATGAATATCTAATGATCCAAAAGTTCAAGGAAGTCAGTGTTGAGCTATTTAACATTTATGATATCAGTATATTGCATAGCTGTCAACCCACGGAGCTAATATATAACGTGCAACACCTCTTTGTCCATTGACACCTTCTGCCACTTTGTACTAACTATCAAGTTTATTTAAATAGCGTTGACCAAAGTGTACAAGCTTAAGATACAAGATGAAATAAAAGAACAGTTGTGAGTAAGATAAACTATAAAAACACAAATGATAAGCTAGCTATGTTTGACGCTACCACTTGTCAATTTTGCCCCTTTTTTTTTAAAATAACGTTCTCTGTGCTGTCTGTTCAGAGCTGGACTGGCCCGGAGAAGCTGCTGGCACTGGATGAGTTGATTGACAGCTGTGAGCCCACACAAGTCAAGCATATGATGCAGGTGATCGAGCCGCAGTTTCAGCGCGACTTTATTTCCCTGCTGCCCAAAGAGGTGAGTCCCTGAATCCTCCATCTCTGTTTCACTATTCACAGCTTCCTCGTCCTCCTCCTCCTTTCTTTTTCTTCTTCTTCCTCCTTTTGTGGTTAAAAACTAAGCTTGAATGAACATACCTGACAGAGACAGGGCTTCCTCTCCAGCCCTAATCCTGTCGCACTCTTTCCTCACATCCCTCGTAACAAACAGCAGCTATAGTGGATGTCTTGTTTTTTACTCTACATCACAACTGACAATACAAACAATCTGAAGTGCCACCTAGATAAAAAAAGATCACACAAGGGATTCTTACAAAACTGACTCATTCCACCACATCTGGTGTAGTTGATCAAATACTTTTAACACCTTGTCTGTGTCAGGCAGGTGTTGGGATTACCGTGGGAGAAGGCGGGGGGCAGAGTAGAGAGTGAGGCAATGGCATGCAAGATTTCAAGGTGTTGGCATCACTTGCTCCAAAGCTGCATACACAGCAGCATTGTGTGTGTTCTCAATGGGACATGACCCCTCCTTTCATTTTGTTTTCCCGAGTGCAGTTTCTTATATCTCGTTCCTTCCGACTTCTTTTGACAAACTCATCTCTCCTTTCTGCCAGAGCTGCTGGAAATATATTGCTTGGGGCTGTCAAGTAATTTTAACAGGACAATCCCAGGGGCCGCACTATAGATACAGTTGAAATTGAAACTATGAGCAGATTCTGCAGAGGGTTATGTGTCAGGCTTAAAAAGCAATCACTGACTCTTGGTCCATTCATAAAACTTTTGAAAAATCCTCAGGGCCGGTAATGACTGCTGGCTTAGACAGGCTTTCAGGTAATTGATGCATGTCAGGGTTTGTGATGGGTCTTGTCTGGGGCAAGCGACTCGAAATAAACTTCAACTTACCTGTAACACCTGAAAACCTTCAGGGTCAAATCAAATTTAAATCCTCATGAATGTAAACTTATGACCTTGGTGCTCCTTTTTCGACTATTGTCACTGAAGTCCTGGACTGTGCAAAATCAGATATGAGACAAGGTTCCCAAAATCGTTGAAGAATGAAAAATAGTTCACAATTTACTGTGTAGCAATCCACATCACGGATGTTCAGATCTGCCGTTTGACTCCATCCTGATGTTCATGAAACCACATTTTGATGCTGTCAGTCATTATCCTCTCAGATTATTGTAATGTAATCACAGAACAATATTGGTGCAACGGGTTAAACCTCACCTGATGATAAACTGAACCCATAATCCTTAGCCTTTACATGATGGTGCAGAGCACTCGCTTGGCCACAGCAGTGTTTTTATTCCATCGCTCATGGGTCCAGATTTCAGCTCATTATACCAGGTTTTGGGTCTTTATTTGCAGGCTTTGGCTTAACAAACTGGAGTCCTGGCATTATTATCTACAGTGGGAAGCTCCTTTTGTCTCTTTTTTATTTTTTATTTTTGTCAGGCTCTCAAAAGAAATGTTGATTTGATTCTGTGGTGACGCCATTGTGGAGCCTTGTCAGTTAGATTTGTTTCATTAATAATGTGCACAGAATTGTTTGACAAGTGTCTGTGTGTGTTTTTTTGTTTTTTGCTGTTCCTTTTTTGGTATTCAGTTATTTCAGATGTAGTCCTCTTTCATTAAGTGTTTGTAGTGTCTTACACTCCCACTGCAGCAGATAATGGGTCATCAGTGCGCCTTGTTTTTCCATTTACAACTGTCACATTCTTCGTCCTTGTCTTTCAACAGCTGGCTTTGTATGTGCTGTCATTCCTGGAACCGAAGGACCTCCTCCAAGCAGCGCAGACGTGTCGCTACTGGCGCATCCTGGCAGAAGACAACCTGCTGTGGAGGGAGAAATGCAGGGAAGAGGGTGAGTCTAAAGTCTCTGTAACAGATGCAGAGGGACAAACACGCAGTTACCCAGCGGGATCAGTCTGGAGCTGCTGCTGTGCTTCAAGTTGTGTCTCACCTGTTTTAAAATAAACTTTTAGATAAGAACATCAGCCTGAACATCAGCTAATATCTTTTTTCCAACAGGCATCGATGAGCCTTTGCCCCTTAAGAAGAGAAAAATCGTCAAGCCCGGTTTCACTCACAGCCCCTGGAAGAGTGCCTACATCAGGCAGCACAGAATAGACACTAACTGGAGGAGAGGGGACCTCAAATCACCCAAGGTAGCGTTTTCCTCCTAACTTCAAACTCCTCACTGATCTTATAGATCTCTTTGAGTCAGAGAAAGACGGTTCAATAAGGGTCTAAAGTGTGGAGTTGATGGAAAGTTAGTGATAGGTCAGATCCGTGCTCTGCAGTATTCATGTGGAACGATAATCGAGTGCAGGATGTTCTTATTCCCCTTTAATCTAAAGACTCCATTTGTCTTTTGTCTGTTCAGAAGTTTCCCATGAAGCGTGACTTGCATGCTAGAGCAGATCTTTAACGGACCATGTACACTTCTGAAACAGCCACAGGTCATTTGGGGCCGCCACTGATGTAAATTTGGTTACTGTGCTCTTCATACTACTTTGCATATGCAGTGTGATTTGCCGTTTGCTGAGCTAGCAGTCCTGTGACCCAGTATTAGCCAGTAGAGATTATATACACACACACACAGAGCATACAGCTCTGCCTAAAGAGCTGTGTACACCTGCAGCACTTGATGACATTTTCCTCTTATCTCCTTTTCACTTTGATGTACAAAGCACCAGAGGCTTGTCATTGTCAGCCACGGTTCTTGGCTTTTTGCTTTGTCATTCTAGATCAACCCTTCTATTTCCCCTCTTCCCACACATCCATCTCATTTTATCTCCCTTTATCTTTCCCATCTCAAAGGTGCTGAAAGGTCACGATGACCACGTGATCACCTGCCTCCAGTTTTGTGGCAACCGCATCGTCAGCGGCTCTGACGACAACACGCTTAAAGTCTGGTCGGCTATCACAGGAAAGGTAAAGGTTTATTACTTTTTGGTTTCCTGTTTTCTCCTCCAGCCTTAACAGCCTTGTTTTGTTGTGCATTCTTGATGCTGTCGTTTAGTCAAATCTTAATGGACTGTCGACATGCTGTTCAAGTTTTAAGTGTAATAAACCATGAATTTTTAAGACTTATTGATTTAGGAAGTGAAGGAGAAAGTCATCTAGCCTAATGGTTGTAAAAATGACTCCCTGTGTTCATAGGAAACATGTTGTAAAATAAAGTACACAGGGAAATATTAACAAAAGCTGCCTATCCAACATCTGTTTGTAGCTGCACTGCAGTCGCTAACTTGATGATTAGTGATCAATATCATTCTTTCTGTCGCATAAAAACATCCTGCCGTTCTCAGTCTATTCTTTCCTCTTACCTTTAGCCATTTTGCAGACTTGTTACACAGCACATGTCCTCAAGCAGTGTTAGTATTCATAGCTGGAGCCAGCGAGCCACACAGGCCTTGTGCTGCAGCTTTACACTGTGTATTAAAAAGAAAGGCAGTGGTTGTACTGTGGTATTGGAGAGAGGTTCACAGATTGTTGTAAGTCACTGTGCTTTCATGACATGGTGTTGGACTCCATTTCCAGTAGAGCTTTCACTAATAATCATCTGTAGTTATTGCATATTTCTCCTCAGTTTTACTGTGCAGAGATGAGATAAGGTTGGACCACAGAGTAGCTGTAATCTTTCTAGTCATTCGATACTATATCCTTTTTACAAAAATAAAAACTCATTCAGAGCAAAGCTTTTAGAGAAATTGATATTCTGCTTGATTACACTGCAGAAGTTTCTCTTTTTCTGTGTGACCAGAGAGCTCACTTTTTCATTGCTGCAAAGACTTGCTCTAAAAGATAGTAAAGTTGGCATTCAGCCAAGTGGTGATTACACGCACATCAGTCACAGCATTTGCTGATCTGAACAGATCTCACCAAGGTCACCCAACAGGCATGTAGCACGAATTCGCTTTCCTGCACCCAAAGACTCATATCGGGATGACATGTTGTCGAGTTGCACCTGCAGCGGCTTCATGTTGATGGTGAAAGTCAGAACATCTGTGATGAGTCACACCACCAGCAGGCTCAACTGCTTTTGTGAAACCACCCAGCTTTTCAGACCGACGTCACAGACAAACAGTACGTTGTCCGTGGATTCGACAACGCTAATCTGCTTTAGAATTGTTTGTTTACATTAGTCATGAGGAAGAGATGAGCCTAAATCCTGTTTCTGTTTGGGTGATGTATTCAGAGCACACATCCCCTATGTGGATTTCATCTCTCTGCTTCCTTAGCTCTCGACACCAGAGAGAATCCCTCGCTAGAGAGGAATGGCCAATTAAGCCTAGTCGACCATTTCGGGTGAAGTAGCTGTCGATGCCAGTAAAACCGTGGAGGAAAAATACAATAGGATTACCAGTACCTGCATTTATTTTTCCTCTCCACTGTCAACATTCTTTATAGCCTTTGCCAGAGTGTTTGAGGACTTGATTGCAATGTTTTTCTTCGCTGCGTGCTCGTCACCCATCAGACACAGACTTTGTAAAGTGGCTATCAGCGATCTCTAGGTGTTACACGGATGTGGTGAAAGTCATGCCAATATCCATTCCTCTTCTTCTTTATATTGCAAATATCCAAGACGGTAGTCAAATATCGACTCCATAACCTTCTTTATAAAAGTGACTCGTTTGATCTTGGTGTGTCTTTCACCTCTCACATAAATCCCCAACTTAAGCGAAAACGCAGGTTACTCTTCCACAGGCCAGCCGCTAACATCAGAACTTGGGTCTGACTCACAATTGGATCAATAAGACAAAGCAGCGCAATGATTAGCGTAGATGAGATGATCAGTCTTTTGAAGTCTGATGTCATTAGACAGAAGATGTGTTTGACTCTTCTTTGTTCCGTCGCCCATGCGCTTTGAAATGACGGTATACTTTGATTTTGGGTCGCTTTTCATTCATCAAACAAAGCAGCCGTGCAAATCAGTAATGAGTTTGGTTGGACGATTATAGATTAGAAGGGTAAATAGGCTGGTGCTCTTAGAGATCAGCGGTTACTTTCTGTGATTTTTTACTTCAGAGGAGAGATTTGAAATGCAGCTCCAGCAACCTGTGGAGGATTTAAATTGATAGGATGGAAAAAGAAATCGCCACCATAGACAAATTGTGCCGGAGGTAGGGCAGCATTAACACTTCACTTGTGCCCTCCTTTCTCAGAAACCGTCTGTTCAGCCTCCACAGTTCAGAGCTGTCATAAGGATTTCCCCTGTGATGGGACAGTGTGGAGTGAATCGAGTGGTGTTACATCACTTTGCAGCTTCAAAATGTACTTGTGTTACTCTCCACCCACAGAATCCCCAACGCATCTCTAAATGCTGCAGCAGATATGCTAATAAGATTATAAACAGATGTTTCTATCATAAATTAATTTGCCCAATGTCTTTTTTCTTTTTTTGTCCCAAGATTTTTTTGTGAATCATGAATTTCTGACTTTTTTTGCTTGGGACGCATCCTTACAGCCCCCAGTCTCTGGATTTTTTTTAGGTTACATGGCTTAATTTTGAAAATTAAATATTCATCAAATACATCAAAAACATTATTGAAACTTTGGGCTAGAAAAGTGAAGTGAACTCTTGCTGTGAGGCAATCAGGGAAGTGTTAGATGAGCACATTATATGTAAATGCTTTCCACACCTTCACCTCTGAAAGAACTGGGCTGGTTGATTGCTGCATAGTAATCAGGTAAGAGGATGGGGATTCGATTGTGGTGAAAACATTGTATCAAAGATCGGACAAACAGGATAGTTTGAAATTAAAGTGACACAAGAGCATCTGGTGAAGCTCGCGTGTGCAGCAGAGATTTGCAGACTGGAGGAATTTCCTGCTGATGAAGTCGCAGCTCGGTCAACACCTGAGGGCTCTGTCTCTATCTGACGGACCTTTGTCTTTGTATATGTCCTCTAGCTTGAGTGAAAGATGTCAGTCTTCTGTCCAGGCGCACCAACAGGCGGCACACAACTCATTGCTTCAAAGGTGGATGTCTGGTGCTTAACAGAGCAGCGCGTGTCCTTGGCGGCGCCTGTCAGCAGCAGTCTCAGCTGTCAGGCAGATCTAAGATGGCAGAACTGTGGACTGCCGTCATATGCGGAGAGAGGTGCCCTCTGCCAGATGCTTTAGCTGCATGCGTGGATAATAGGAAAATGTATACTCATGTCATGAAATCAGCAGCAGAAGGAAGGGACGAACATGTTGCCATCCTCATTCTTATCCCATCATGTAAAAATGTTCTCCGCAGCAGATTAATCTCAGTCTTTATTCCACCAGCGTTTTTGTATTTAACACGCTGTGGTCAGTGTTTGCGGTTGCAGGGAAACTCATGCCAAGAGAAGCACTTTCATATCAGGCATTGTGGTGGCTCAGTTGGCAAAAGAAAACAGAAAATAAAGGAAGAGGCAGCAGCGAAAATTTTACCTTTGCCAAGATCATTACTTTGTATATCAGAACCTCAGAGTACATTATCACACAGTACAGTACAGCACTGTTCCGAACAAAGCCAAACAGGAAAACTGTCCTAATGTTCAAATTTTGAGGGTGTCTCATCATTTATGTGGCACATATCACATTGTTGATGATATTACTTTGTAGAAATAGTTGCACCTACATTTGAGGTGAGCTAAATAGACGCCTGTCAGTAAGGGAGAAACACATACAAGTTCTTATAACATTCAGTGATATCTGAAATCTGTCTTTCCTGTCTGTCTTTATTGTTAAATGTTTAAAGGTGATGTATCATGCATGTTATCAGGTCTATACTCATATTCTGGGCCTCTACTGGAATATCTTTGTATTATTTACAATTCAATATTATACTATTTAGTTTATACTGGCTTCTTATTCAGCTTTACAGTCCAGCTCTGTCTGAAACAACCTGTTGTAGCTCCTGTATCTTAATAGCTATACTAGTCAGGAATTTCCTAAAAAAGAAAATCCCTCTCAATCTTCACTTATGACCCACAAGAAGTGTATGGCGGTGTATTTGTCTGCAGAGACCCTGCACTCTGGCTGCATTTTTTTCCCCCTGTTATTTTGCTTTTGGGCATCAACCTTTGGGCAGTGGTTGTGTAGCCGCCACTCAATAACAGCACGCAGGGTGTGAGGTCAAGACTCGAGGTTACATCGCTGTCTATATCTATGTCCTCTGCTTCGCTCTGCTCTCTGTCTCTGTGTCATGGATTTATAAAGAGCTACAGGTCTGTGTGTCTGCTTGACTGAGGGCAGAGCAGAGCTACACACACACAGAACAGAGAAGTCACAGCAGACAGGATGAAACTCTACATTCACACAAAAAATCATCAATTCCAGCAGGATTGTGCAGAATTACCATGAAACAATCAGAAAATATGGTTTTATTTATCTGATTCACAGCTGTTGTGATTGTTTAGCTTTTGGAAGCTGCCCCTCAGTAAAAGCTACATGACTTTTTCGTGTTCTTCACTCGAAAATGGAGCCCGAGTCCGATTCAAAATATGCGGGCAGACAATGTGAACAATCTGTGGAACAAAAGCAACAGAACGGACAGCTGTTTGTGGGCATGTGCAAACAATCTGACATCAGTTTGAGGGGAAAGCAGAGAGGAAGTTCAGAGCAGACTGAAGCCGGGCCTTTGACTTGTTTTAGAGTTTTAGAACTTTGACTATGTTTAACATTTGCATCCAACATCATAAAAAGTATATTAATGCCAGAACATCACAAAAAAGCATGTTGTGCACTTAAAGTAAAGCAAAAAAATAGCAAAACCATAAAAAATAACCGAATAAAGAACTGTAGGCTGCTTCATGCAGTGAGTCTAAAATAATCTGGTGGTTTGACTTGAAGTTGTTTAATTTTTGAAAAGCTTTAGATTCAGCCACCTTTACTCAGTTGACCCTTATTTTCTAATATATCCTGCTAATGTCAAGAGAGGTAGCCTTTTCTTATACAGAGGGAAATCTACTGCAATATAATCTTTGATGTGAAATTACAGTGACATAAGAGCTCTGTGGCTGCTATACTGGATACTCCCCCCTTTTTTTTGATTTTAATTAAAACGGAAATATAAAGCAAATGTAAATCATTGTATTAAACCATCGTGTTCAAAAAAGGTCCTTCACAGGTTCATTAAAGAATGCTAATCTCCTCTCACTCTCAGGGACTGTTATTTTACGCCTGTTGTTATTTTACATTTGTTTCACAGGCAGATAAAGAAGCCTAAGCCCTTCATTTCAGATATTCTCTCTTCCCACGCAGTGTTTGAGTAGGCTCTAATCACACACAGCGATTCTTGTTCTTGGAATGTCAACCGCTGGCTTCGATTCACTAGAAAAATGTTGCATCCTTAAGAGGATGAATACAAAGAAACTGCAGGCCTGTAGTTTAGTAACGAGTATTTATCATATAATGTGGAGTCAGAATATCTTGAATTATCCTGATGATATTCCACAAATTAAGCATGTTTGTGACGTTTTCTTAATGTATAATTAACAGAAGTCAAAGCTGCTGTATCCGTCTGTTCACCTCTGTATAAAAACAAGAGAGACTTTTAACACTATTGAGGTTGATTGTAAGGTCTTGCCACATTGGCCCCCACTTAATGAAATGGGTCTCTTTATCACAGGACAGAGAGGAGGAAGGCAGTCTGCAGCGTCATCTTCCTCTTTCACTCACTGCAATAAAACCTCTTGCCCTGCACCGCCATTTACTCCTTAGCGGCTTATCAGCTGCAGTCAGGAGGTCACATGTTGTACACTTCAGCGACACGCTCCACTCTGAACCTGACATAACCACTTCCACAGTCGGCTCGTCTCTCCTCCCCAGAGAACTCGAATTTAATGCATTTGGGATAATTAAATCGAGGGGACAAATGAGACAAACTGTGGAGACGCAAATTCAATTGATCAGAAAGATTTCCATAACTGCTGTAATCAATAGCTAATCTACCATTCCTAATGAGGACGAATGGCCACCGTTCTTTATTGAGGACAGTTGTCAACCCTTTCTGCAAAGAGAATGAATGGTCGTCTTTTCCAACAGATAAGTAAAAGCAATTATAAAAGTCTGGAGAGAGCTCAGAGAAAGATTTTGTCCCAGTACACCAGCAGGTTTGGAATGACTGAGTTAAACTTTCCTCTGAAAGGTCAAAGAAATTTCATTTGTCTTTTTTTTTCCTCTGAAGGCACTAGGTCATTTAGGCAAAAAAAAAATCCCAAATGTAAATTTTATATGCGAGTTCTTAAACTCAATTTGGATATGTATGAATGAAATCACCCTGAACGTCTTTGAAACACTTTTTTTCCCACATTGTCCAAAACCTGCTGTAGCGGTGAAGAATGTTACTGATCAAGACTCTTCTTCTTCTTTTATGGTCTTTGCAGTGTCTGCGGACGTTGGTGGGCCACACAGGCGGCGTATGGTCATCCCAGATGCGGGACAACATAATTATCAGCGGCTCCACTGATCGCACACTCAAGGTCTGGAACGCAGAGACAGGAGAATGTATCCACACCCTCTATGGGCATACCTCAACAGTGCGCTGCATGCACCTACATGAGAAAAGGTATGGAGCAATCACATCACTGAACCTTATTATTTAGCCTGTTGGAAGACTGCATTGAGTGTTTGTTGCCCAGCAGTGATTCTGACACGATGTTTAAGAAGTCAATAAATCTAGAGCTGAAATAATTAGTGGATTGACAGCAAATTAGTCAGCTACCATAACGATGAAAGATTAATCATTTAAGTCATTTTTCAAGCAAAATACCAAATATTCTGACCTTCTGCTGAGCTGATTGGAAACAGCAAGTCAGACTCTATGAAATCAGTCTACCAACAACTCTAAAAGTCAGCAAATAACACATATATCTGATTTGTTTAAATTGTACAAAATCTGAAATGCAATAACAGTCTTCTCATTTAAAATAGAAAGCAAATAAGCACAAAGCTAAAATGTTGAACTATTCCTTTAGCGTTCCACATACTCTGTTTTTATTAGACTCACAACAGCCGACTTAACAGTGATCCTACCAAGCAAAAAGAGCATCAGTGCAGCACTGTAAGAGGACAGTATCTCTGTTGAAATGAGCACATGATCTCATAGTGATTAAACAGAGCCTGTGAGCCGTCTTAAGTGAACTGCTGCTCACTCATTCACTCAGTATTACACACCGGAGACTCAAAGTGCTCTTTTCGCCTTAGGGCCCACCAAGGTTTTGTGTAGCATTTGATTACTCACTCAGCGGAAACACTGAGCTGCAGGCAGGCGTGAATAACATGTTGGCGATTTCCATCTCTGCAGCGCCGTGAGGCATTTTATAAATAAAGAGTATGTACTGTGTATAACTTCAGCTTGTTTTTTTTACTGAATACCCTCTGAAAGAGATAACTTTATAATTTTAAAGAATGTCTATCCCAGTCTTTATTGAAGTGTCTGGTGGAAATTCAGTAGGTAATGTCAGTCAGTGACCTTTTTATTCAGTGTGTTTAAACTTTACAGAATATCCTTGGTTAAAACTTGTTACAGTAATAATGCTTTAAAAAAAATCTTGAGTAAGCATTCTTCCCTAAAGGGAGTTTCCTTTACATAACCCATAATGTCTCTTTTCTTTTCCATTTTGGGAGGAGACACCGCTCGGGGGGCCGAAAGCGTAGTTAAAGAGGTGTTTGTGTACATTCAAGTATGAACATGAGTTTGACACTGTAGGTTACACGTTGTCAGAGGAGCAGAAAGGAAACGTTCATACCTGCCTCGTTATTCTGTCAGTGCAGCTGCCACAGGATGAATGAAGTGTTGTGCAGACTGTTGAATATAATCTCTGAGTGGGGATAACTTGAGGGAGATGCTCCTGTGGGAAAGTGCCGCTCACCATAAAGACTCAAAAACACTTTGTATCGCACACATCCAGCTCTGACTGCCTCTTAAAACTTGATGTTGTTCTATAAATACCTGACTTGCTGTCTTTCTGTGTGTCTGATCCTCTCTCAGGGTGGTCAGTGGTTCTCGCGACGCCACGCTGCGTGTCTGGGACATTGAGACGGGTCAGTGTTTACACGTCCTCATGGGCCACGTGGCGGCCGTGCGCTGCGTCCAGTACGACGGGCGGCGGGTGGTCAGCGGTGCCTACGACTTCATGGTCAAAGTGTGGGACCCCGAGACGGAGACCTGCCTCCACACGCTGCAGGGCCACACCAACAGAGTTTACTCGTTACAGGTGAGCTGCGTCAGACACACATTATCCTGCGTTTAGTAAGGAACACCAGCAGGTTCCTACAAGATTTAATTTAAAGGGAAATTCCAGTATTTTTTGGTCTTATTTGGCTAGTTGGCAAGTTGCCCTCAAAGTAGATTCTTGATGCATGTAGCTACAATAGCCAAAGCAGGGGATTACTGTGTCTTTACCTCCAGTAAGACTCAGCTTTTGGAATGATTTATGTAAAGCTGATGTTTATTCTGAAAGCTTTAGGAGGCTCACTCTGATAACATCGTGTATTGTTGGTGTCATGTTTTCCAAATCTGTACAGCGGAGGTGACAATTGCAAAGTTTGACCCATTTTCAGAATGGTCACATTTATGAGATTAAAAATAGCAATATTTCTGTTAATACAGTGGATCTGTAGTGCATATTGTAGCATTACACTTACATAAACGGTGTTATGTAAACAATTAAGTTTCTCAACTCAGATCACTGTCAAAATGTGTTCAGAAACTTTATCCTTTTGACTTGAAACCTCCTTAGGCTCAAACAGTCCCCTGTCAATGTCACACACAAAAAGCATCAAAGACTTCAAAGTTAATCTGAATGCACTAATATTTTTCTAAAGTGTTCTTGTTTTACTGTCCTTTTTTTTTTTTTAATGAACCTTCCCAGATATGCGTGCGTGGGGTTTTTTTTGTTCGCTGTGTGAAAACATGAACTCCTGTGTGTCCTCTAAGACGCCCTCTCACCCACTCAGTGTGATGACAGTGCACTTTGGCTGGTGCCATCACCCTCAGAGAGGAGGCTGTTTGCTGCACTGATAGATTGTTTTTTGTACCCCGCTGCATCGTTAGGCTTTTAAGGTGTTGGTGCTCTACTATTAGACGAGGGAGCAGAAAGAAAAGCTTTCACGGATCAATAAAATTCATTCATTTCAATGAGCTTAATCTTAAGTTTGGTAATAGAAACAAAATACGCTCTGTGGTAGTTTTTAATACTGTCGGCTGTTTTTTTTTCTTAGACCAGTGTCAGATATCCTTGTTTTTATTTGAATTTTAATCATATTTAGTCAACATCATCTTGTTTTTTTAAGTCATCTTTTAGTTGACTGAAAATCTGGGCACTTTAGCCTTATCTTAGTTAATAAAGACTGACATTTTTTAGCCATCAGAGTACATTGAACATTTTAGTCAATCTAGTCTAGCCCAAACCAACCATTTTTTATTTTAGTTACCACCAAGATGTTGACATATCTCACTTTCTTTGTGGTGAGCTTCAAGTTTGTGGTTTTCCTACCAGCTATTTTATGGCCACATTGCATTTCTTTTCTTCTCAGCCTCATTGTAACAAAAAATGGGTCCAAATATCAGATTTTTTCTTTCAGCCAAGCACTGTTGTTGCTTTTAGTAATACTGTAAAAAAAATGATGTACTCCTCACTATGCTCATTGTGCTGGTTCAGTCCTGATAGCATCTGATGAAAAAGCTGTTAGGATTGTAATTTAGAAAAAAACAAAAATAAACAGAGATTTTGCTGAAGTTTTTATTTTCTGAAACTCTCTTCAATCTCTTTCGTCAACAATACTGCATGTTGATATAGGCAGTGAGTATTTAATGATGGAAGTCATGGAAAAAAGGTTGTTGATGAACATATTTTATAGTCATAGTTTTTGACATTAACACTGCTGCATAGATGTTTAATGCTGTCATCTGAACAAGTTAAGGTGACAGTTGTTGTTCTTTGCTCAGCCACTTTAATATACAGTATATTTCATCAACCCTCCTTTGATCTGAAACTGAATGTTATCACAGTTAAAAATGTTCCCATGGACTAAACCTAAACTCTTGATCCTCTCTTTCTTCAGTTTGATGGGATCCACGTAGTGAGCGGCTCATTGGACACGTCTATAAGGGTCTGGGACGTGGAGACGGGCAACTGCATCCACACGCTAACAGGGCATCAGTCCCTCACCAGCGGCATGGAGCTCAAAGACAACATCCTGGTCTCAGGCAACGCAGACTCCACTGTCAAGATCTGGGACATCAAGACGGGCCAGTGCCTGCAAACACTGCAAGGTGAGTCTGACAGGATGTGACATCAGCTGTGTGCAACATCTGGTCTTTACAGGATTCAGTTGGATTAGGGTTGAAAATAACAAGTCACAGTGTAGTAGTTTGAGTTTATTTGCATTCAGCTGGTGCAGAACCATCCAGCTGTACATGAAACTGAAAAAAATATAGTATAGTACATTAAATATGTAGCTGTACGCGTAGAAACATAGCAACACCAGCTTTGATCAACAACAAAAGGCACACGAGATGGGACTTTGCTCGGTACCAACAGTCCAATTAAAAACCCGAACTTAATGACCTGTGTGTGTGTGTGTGTGCGTGTGTCTGTGTGTGTGAGTACGTAGCAGACACCTTGTAGGCCTGCTGATAGAGATTACTGTCTCATTTCCTTTGTGTCTGTTTGAATTGTTCGAACTCCATTAGCAGCACCGGTTGCCTCACAGGAAGTTGGAAATCCTTTGCTGAATAACACCAGCGCCCCACCCCTAAATGCCCTCATTAGCAAACTACAACCGCATATGCTGGTCCTACAAACACAGAACACACACACATACACACACACACCAAACAAAAGGATGCCCCAGTGAGAGCCTTTAAGAGAGAGAGCGAGAGAGAGAGAAAGAGAGAAAGGGATAAGACCCCAGGGGAGGATGTTTGTCTATTCTGTGAAGAGGGGGTGACTACAGTGAAGAGACAAGGGCCGGGGAACTTTGTAGGTCATATAATTAGGTCAGCGGACAATATCCACTATTCATTAGCGTGCTTTGATAAGACAATAGGCTGACAACAAGGCCGTCACTGTCAGCTGAGGACCTCGGAGGATAGGTAATGATGGAGCACGCTGCTTTGTTGTGGTAATGGCATGAAGAGGCAGGAATGTTGGGGGTGGGTGCGGAGCAGAATTGTGTAGTCTGGTAAATAACGAAGTCTTTGAACTAACCAGAATCAGAAATGGAAAAAAAAAAAAGATGTGGAAAGCTTGTCGACGCTGAGGTTTCAACAAATTTTCTCTGCAAATGGATTTGTGAAAGCGGAAAGAAAATTAAATGTGTCTGAATGAGGGGAAGAAAAAAAAACTGCTATAGCAACCGCAGCAAAGCAGTTCATTTGGCAGCTCTTGATTCTGTGCTTGTTTGTGTTTTTATGTCACCCTAATTGATTTAATGAAGATATCATTTGCAAGCCGTGAGGGGAAATCTTGAGTCACGGCACACATACAGTCACAAATAAAGTCACCTCGACGAAGGCAGTAACAGTCGCCATCTTCGCTCCGAGTGTGGCCTCCTGCCAGCTGCCAGCACACAAACACACCAGTTGTAGGTGTAGCTGAGCTGCTTATAGCCTCCATGACAGTGACAGGCCCGGGCCCTGGCATCTCACTGCAGCCCCGCTGTAAAGCCAGCCGACAGCAGGAAGACCCGACTAGACTGTCAAAACAGCTTCAGGAAGAAAAGAGCTCAGCTTCCTCTCGTGTCACAGGCTTGAGGAGGGTTTTGTTTGTTGTAGCTGTTGCCTCTACGCCACCACTCTCTCTTTCATTTACACCACTTGTTTACCCACTTTATTAATCTGAACTATTAGTTAATTAGACCGATAACAAAAAAGTAGCAGATTTTTTGAGATGCAGCTGTTTGGCACATAACATATCATCAACTCAGCGTCATCACATGTTTTTGTAATTTGCAGCCTCATGTTGTATGTTTGACACAGAGGTGCAAATGGAGTCTTACAAAACTCTCAGAAATCGAGGCCCGTGTCCAAAATAGCAACAAACTTTCTGTTTTAGTTTAAAACAATGACTTCATCACGTCGAAGTTTCATTCGCTTGCTATTCTTCTACCAACACCAAATTCTGATCTCCCTCCCAGTCCTAATTTTGATTCTGCTGGCAAACTGCACTGCTTACTATGTAAATAAATGCAGCCTCAAGGTTTGTGTTTGAGAAGATAGCTGAGCAGTACAAACATTTTCCACAGCAGGGAATTTTTCAGGGACAGGAACTATTAACCTTTGTGACAAAATGGTTCCTGGAAACAAGGAGCCTCAGGAACTAAAAGTTTGTGGTGGTTGTTTGCATTTTCACCATAGCTAAAAAAAAACAAAACACCAAAGTTTAATATAGGAGTCACATTAGACTGATTGATTAGGACACCAGGGACTTTTTATGGCAGAGGAGCTTAATTTAGACCATGGTTCATTTCCTAAAACAGTACCTGAAAAAGTTCCTACTATGTAAATGTGCTTGGAAGCTTGTTCTCTGATTTCTTGACTTCCCTCTAACCCATCTGTGTCTGTTTCTTTGTGTCCAGGTCCCCACAAGCACCAGAGCGCCGTCACGTGCCTGCAATTCAACAAGAACTTTGTCATCACCAGCTCGGACGATGGCACGGTCAAACTGTGGGACCTGAAGACGGGCGAGTTTATCCGTAACCTGGTGACTCTGGAGAGCGGTGGCAGTGGCGGTGTCGTGTGGCGCATCCGAGCCTCCAACACCAAGCTGGTGTGTGCGGTCGGTAGCCGCAACGGCACAGAGGAGACCAAGCTGCTGGTGCTGGACTTTGACGTGGACATGAAGTGAGAGGGGATGCAGAGGGGAAGCATGAAGACAGCAAACCATGGAGAGGAAGGAAAAGAGGGGGGAGCGAGAAGAGGCACCTAGAAACCAGAGGGCCAAAGCCCAGAACTCTTCACCCAAACTCGCAAATCTACAACCACCACCACCACCAGTGGGCTGTCCTGTCCTCTGCCATTACCTTCCCCGTCCCCTTTTGGGCAAATGTTACTGACAAAGCCACAGACCCTCACATGTGTTCAGCCCCGGCTTTTGACCCCCCCCTACCACCAGTACGAGGTGGAGTCGGAGGGGATCGGGCTGGAAACGGGGCAGGGAAGGGGGGGCACGGCCAATCTGTCCCTTGATTGGCTGGGAGAAAGAAGAGAAAAGAGAGAAAGGAAGGAACAACTGATGCTGACTGAACTCTTCTGAAGTGACTCTCCACCCTTTCGGTTTGGGGGCGGCTTCGCACAGAGACTTTGTTTCACTCAAGCCGGACAGACTTTGAGATGTACAGAGATATATTATTTTTTAAAAGACCCCCCACAACCCCCTCCCATCAGTGCGCGCCCGCATACACACACACATACACTCAAGTGGCCAACCCGGAAAGTGGTAAATGTTGACCTTTAGGATACGATTGAGGAGTGGGAGACATTTTAGAGATGAATTTCCACACACACACACACACACACACACACACACACACACACACACAGACACACACTCACACACACAGTTACACCTGAAGAGCTGCTTGATGTAGAGGAGAGAAAGCGATTGGCTTCCAAACGTGAAGGGTTCAGCCTGTAATCAGGCTCGTTTCTTGTCACTCCATTTCCGTTCTTAATGTTCTCCACTCGGTTCCTGTAGTTTCAGTTCTTTACAATATCGCACACAAACACAACTGTGAATTTCAATACCATTTTGGTTTATCATATGAAAAGGGGTTTCTCTTTTGTTGTTGTTTTGTTTTTTTTCTTTCCTTGACGTTGCCAACAGCAACAAATCCCAGTATTAGAACCCACTCTGTTTAGGTTTGCTGTCATTATGTCACAAGTTTGTTTTTCTTTTTTTTTGTCTTTTTATTTGAGTTGTTTGTTCTTCCTTTCTGTTTTCTACATACATGGGTTTGGGGCTCCGTCTCCACATAGACGTCAATGCTGTCCAGAATTTTTCAGTCTTGCTGGGGTGGTTTCCTTGATGCCAGTGCTGTGAGGAGAGGAAGTAAAGTTTCTTAACTCTAAGCGCTGTGGAATATTGCCCCTGCTCCCCCTCCAGCCCCTTCCCCTTTAGTGTTTTCCCCCAGTGGCCAAACTCTATTTATGCTGCTAGATGAATGGGGGGGAAGAAAAGAGATGGAACTTTTACTTGCTGTGACGTTTTAGTCCCAGGCGAAATTCCAAATTGAACTCTATATGTTTGGACTTTAAGACACAGAGTAAAACAAACGATGACAAAAGATAACATCCAACATTTTTTTGTTTTATTTTATCTGTTTTTTGCCACTGAAACTTGAGCCAAACGTGCCTCTACGAGGCTGAGAGGAGGGAGCGTGTCCGACAGATACTGACGGGATTGCCTGCAGAGAGGAAACAAGGGGATGTACACTGTTGGCGTGCGTGTGTGTGCGTGCATGAGTGCGTGTGTTAGCGTGTTAATGGGCAACTTGTAAACACATTCCTTGGGACAACGCTCTTTCAGCCTGTCCTTTGGGGAAATGTACAAATGCTGTGTGGACTGGCAAAGTTTAAAAAAAAAAAAAAAAAAAAACCTAGCAGATGTATCGATTTTAACACGTGAATGAAAGAACTGTCCGTATCCGTGTGTGATTGTTGTTCCATTCAAAGATGTCTGAAGCAACAGAGGAGACCATCACAAGCATCAACTGACAGGTAGAGCTGCCAGGAGTCTTAGTGTTACATGTGTTGCAGTTTAAAATCACCGGTGCGGCTGCTCTGCGGTGGCGGCAGCCTCACGGATTGTCAGTGGGGAAAAATAAAAACAAAAAGGCAACAAAGGTGAACAGAAACATTGTAGCCAAACGAAAAATCGTCTCAATCTCCAAGAGTCACAACTCAAGCTGAACTGTGAAAGTGGTATAACACTGTATATTAAAAAAGAAAAAAAAGCAAACAATCTTGCTCTATCTCCTCGTTGTTTTCTCCATCTGTTTAATTTATGATCTGGTTTGAGAAATCAGATTTGTTGCAGGTGTTTTATTTTTTCAGTTCATGTAAACTGCCTGGCAAAAAAGAAAACAGACAGAAAAAACCTTAAAGGGATTGTGTATTTGTTTGATTCACTTAGAATTTTATTTTCTTATAACTTAAGTGCAATAAAATGTGGGTTTTTCTTTTTTCATTTCAAGCATATCAGTTGTCTGTTTTTGTTACCTGTGTGAAGGCATCTTATATGTTCAATAAAGCTAATTATTTGGTTATGTACATCCACGAGGGAATAATTTTAACATTTATCACAGTGCAGGTTTTCAAGGGCAAATTTATCCTATCGAGCCATTTTACAATGGAGCCAAAATCTCTTGGTGTAAGGTTAGATTCTGCATATTGAACAGGTACGTCTCCCCTTTAGTGGTAATACGACTGACTCTAGTTTGAGCAGAGGCCGGTGATTTAATGCACCTTACAGATCCTTAAAGTTTTAAATATACTCTTACTATAGATTGTAAAGTCAAGTTTATTTAAACTGCCAAATAGAGTAGAATAAGTCAGGCTTTAAAGGCCCATGACATAAATGGTTCACCTACAATCTAAGTCCTGTGTCTTGCAATATTTTGCAGGATAATAATATTCATTTGTCAAGTTAAAACCAAACATTTTAGCATCTAAAAGGTGAGGCTTACTGTCTATTTTATAACATATATTGAATATCTTTGAGTTCTGGGCTATTAAATGGACAAAACAAGAAGTTAAAAGGTGTCAACATGGCCTCTGAGAACTTGTGATCTGCTAATGTCACAATCTTTACAGTTTTCAGACATTAAATGGGTTAAATGATAAGTTATTATAAAATAAGTGTTAGTGGCAGCCCTAAATTTGCTGCCGTGGGTCAAAAAAGAAGCAATTATTAAAGTGTTAGATATTTTCCCTTTAATTATTGTGGAAAAATCAATCCTGTGATAGTCACATATATACCTAGGTTCATATTAAAGTATATATATACAAATCTTTAATAACGCATAAGAAGATTATGCAGCCTCGATAAAAGTATAAATTGACTGATTTTTAGTTGTCAATTGTGCTTTTCTCTTGGCTGATAAAGTTTACATGTGATGCCCCAAAAACTATGACTGAAAGTAGCCTGAAGAGGAAGCCAAGAGATTTAGTCACATTAAGAATCATGTTTTTCAATCTCTGTTTATCAAGAAGTGTAATTTTATTGGAAGAGGTTAATCTGACCTGTAAAAAAACATGTCCACGGGATGTTTTTACTGTTTAGTCCCTCATTTAATACTTAATTTATGCGATTTCTAGCCTCACTGTAGCCAGAACAGAAGAACATGTTGCTGTTTTTCTGCTTTCAGCTGGAACCAAAGCAGTACAAAGACGACTAGGGAACAATTTGAATGTGACCCTCTGTTTTTTGGGGTTTTTTTGTCGGTCAGTGTCAATTATATCCGGACCGTTATCTGTCATGAGCCCATACAGCACACTGTAGCAGCATTAACAAGAGTCTATACTGCGCTGCGGATTCCCTCCCGCCTGTTGCCTAGCGATGGCTCGTCTCTGGCCCGGCCACACAGCTCAGTGTGCACTCGCAGAATAAACGGTATTGTGAGGAAGCAGTGAGGGCTGTACATCCTCACATGAATGGACGTGTGGGGGAGTTTCCACTTGGTTGGCAAGGTTACTCTGTGCGCCTGTTTGTTCCCAGGCTCCACTCGTGTGTTGTGTAAGCAGCAGCTCTGCTCGACTGGCTGGTCGTGGACGATATTAATAGACTTTTGTTTGGTGGGAACACAATATTTGTTCGTAAATGTGTTTCTAGTTTCATGCGCAGACACAAAATGCTCCAACAAATTTACAGCTGAAACAATGACAAACTATTGACTGCAGTAGATTCATCGTTTGAGTCAATTTTCCAGAAAACAAGCCAAATATTTTCTGGTTCCAGCTTCTCCAATGTGATAATTTACTGCTTTTCTCAGTTATATATCATTTTACATTTGATATCTGTTCGTTTTTTAACACTTGGTTGCACAAAATAAGACATCTGAAGATGTTACCTTGAGCTCTACCTTAGACAAGATGATTAAAAGAGAAAACACTGGTGGAAGAAGGACTCAGATCCTTTATTCATGTAACAGCATCAATACCAAAATGTAAAAGTCTTCCATTTACAAGTGAAATTCTCACATTTCAAGTAAAAGTGCAGGAATAATATCAGCTAAATGTATAAAAGTACTCATTTTGGAGATAAATGCAGCCTATTACTCACCAAAATGATATGTTTTCACATGATAAATGTTTGTTGGAGCTGGTCGATGTGGAGCTAGTATCACCTAATTTGCATACAGTTGAGTAATTTACTCAAGTGGCTCTCAACCTAGGCATCGAGCCCCTCCAAAGGGTCACAAGATAAGTCTGAGGGGTCATGTGATGATTAATGAGGAGTGGATAGAATAGATTCTGGCATTAGATAGAGTTATTATTTTCTCTAATATATGAGATATTGGATCATTTTATCTATTTGGGCCTCAAACAGTTATTTAAATTCATAGAACTTTAAAGGTAAACGTCTCTTTGGTAAAACTGCTAACGACTCAGACAACTGAAAGGGAACTGAAGCTTTAATCTGTAACAAAGTGCATCTTATTTATTAATTGTGATTTTTATGTTCAATATTGCTCAGAAAAGTAATTTGCCTTCAGGTAAATGTAGTAGAGTAAAAAGTAAAATATGCCCTCCTAAAAGTAGTAAAAGTTCAAGTATAAAGTATCAAGTGAAGTACAGGTGCCTCTAAACTGTAAGAGTGCAGTACCTGAGTAAATGTAGGCCATTTAGTTACTTTACACAACTGTGAGAAAACAATCATCAGCTGAAGCGTGACTGTTCAGATTTTTTTGTGCTTTAATTTGAGGAAATAATATTTCTTGGAAAATATTTTTAGAGATTCATATACTGTAACAAACAAGATGATCTGGAGTAGAAGACACTGATAGATCTCCACAGGCGGTGCTTTAATGAACTTAATTTTAGGAAGTGATGAATCATCCCATTCCTCGAGGTTATTAGCCATTTATCTACCTTACACTCTACTGCCTCGATTGCGCTGCACTTCCTCTTGATGAATGAACGTTCCTCTCCATGCTCGCCGCTCAAGCGAACCACATCTGCCGTTGCCCTGAGCACTAACTCACCCTGTGACACGCAACACACCGTGGACATAAGAGATGGAAACAAACGAGGGGGGATGCTCCTTCCAACAGAGCAAGAATTTGATGGTATGGGAAGCATTTAACGGGTTTGGATGTCAAGATAAAAGAGGTGGAGGGGGAGCTCCCACACCTCATTTCATATCCCTCCATCTCTTTGTTCAGTAATCCTGCCCCGCAGCATCATGGCTCTTCTCATTGCCAGCAGATTCTCAAAGGGCTGTAGCATTAGCTGTGGTAGTGTTCCACGTCTCTGCTTAATCCTATTTTGGACCTTTGTTGTAGCCCAAGAACTGATTAAAAAAAAAAAAAGAAGCATTAATCGCTGTCAGTGGATATTGTTGAATAGAGTTACAGTATTGTAGCTCACTATTGATCCGTACACACACACATATTGAAGGTCTGAGCTGCCCTTGTTTCCTCTGTGAGCTGATGTTGATGTCAGCCATTAGTCTTGACGGTTGCCCTCTGGATAAGCACATACATTTACGGCGAGGAGGTCAGCAGGTTCACTCCCTGGTGGGTGTGTGTGCGTGTGTGTGTGTGTGTGTGTGTGTGTTCAAGTCCAGCTCTGACAAGTTTGACCTTTTTCTCCTTTTCACTCGTCTTGCACCAAAAAAAGAGAAGAAAATAAAAGCTGCAGTTCATGAAAACCCATTGAAATGCCAGGATTGTCATTTGTAAAATTGGAAAAATTCAACTGCATTTCTGCATTTGATTGCTGCTCAGCCGTGCATCAAATCACATCTTGTGTTTCGTAATGAGATGTGTCAGAGGCATTCCTGAGTACAATAATCCCGCACAAGAAAGCTAGAAGCAGAAATATTCATTCAACTTTTTTCTCTTTAAAAAAAAATCAGGTGCAGTTAATAATACCCGGCTGAATATGAGGCAGATCAGATCAGCTCAATCCCTTTGATTGCCTTGATGGGATTCATGCATGACTGCCACTTCTCCAGTCTCAAGAACCTGTCAGCGGGAGGTAAAACTGCAGGGGTCGTTCGTTCAATCATGTAATTGTCAGTCTCGTGGACCTCCAACGCAAGACGTTTATTTAAAATTATAGTCAATCCTCCAGTGTCTCCATACATTAACACACATACCAGGCTGAATTATAGAGAAACCTGTAAAACAATGTACAAAACACCACAACATAAAAAGATACAGCTGCATAAATATGGCATCTTTTAATATTTCAACAACCAGTATGTAGCTTCTTTTCTTGTCCTGATTGCTGCAGTGCCCCAAGCACTTCAACCTCTTTTAGGGGCATTCACATGTCAAAGTCACCTGAGGGTCTTCGAGGCCGCATGTGACTCTGATGGCAGTCATGTGAGTCACATGAATTATGGTGCGATTTGGTATGAAGCTGCTCGGGGGAAAGAGGATGTCAGGACGATATTATCTGTGATGGAGTGCTTCTATAAATCCTGTGACCTGCGTGAGTAAAGGTCTCCCTACATTATACAACTTTGGGCTATCCCAGACAATCACAGGTGACAGCCATGAGAGAGACACAGTGAAACATGTCGACTACCAGTCGATTTACAGCTATTGTGAAGTTTGCATCAAAATTCTGATGGTTTCAGAAATTTAAGACCAAAATGCAACAACATAGCTGCCACGACCGACTTCTACAACCCAACTAACTGGAAAACAACATGAAGTGACCAAATGGAAATGACCACAGGGGCTGAAGTCACTTTGGGAGTACTGAATGTTAAAGTGTCATGTCACTGACGCCAAAAACTCCCTGGGTCCATTCAAAAACTAAATCGATTTCTGCCTAAAACTGCAAAGTCAATCACTTTTTCAGAGTCATTATGGTCTCAATGAAAAGTGAAATTATTTCAGACGTGCTGGAGGAGAGACTCTACTGCACATGCTCTACAGGCCCAAAAAATGCTTAACTGTTACAAAGCCCTTGGATACATGATAGAGCTTCTTTTTTTCCACTAAGCAACTTTTTAGTAGGCATCATCACAGTATCCAGTTTTCATGAATACATCCATCTCTACATACAGTCTATGGAAGCATCATTTTTTTGGAGGGACAAAATGCCAGAGCCTTGTTGCTTTGGTGAATGTTTGAAAGTTGATAACGGTTATTTTTTATTTATATCTACATCATAATGCTATGATTCGTCAGACATTCATCGCACAACCTGAAAAGCCTCAAAACTGATATTGTGCAGTCTTGCCAAATGAGTTCACACAGTTTGAACCCATCTCTCGGTATTTCACGGTGTATGAAGTTTTAAAATCTTGTGTCTGTGGTGACATTCCTGCACTGTCCAGACAAATGCATGGGCCACTGGCTGAGCGGTTAACTTCTGGTTAGCTCTCTGCTAACTTGAATCAGTAAAAAATAATTGAATCGTGCAGCTTTTCCAAATGTCGGACTGAATCAAATTCTGAAAGTAAAACAAGTCATTTCATGGGGATTGTGTGATGCTCAAAGCAATTCATCCATCATGTTATAGCCGCAACAGTGGTGATGGAATAAGCCACAGCGGCGACAATGACGTAAGCACGTGCTAACAGTGTTTTTGTAATTACTCTCACTGCCAGAAGGGAGAGACAAGAGTTCAGGTACAGGTTTAAAGGTTGGAAGAAGAAGCATTTCGGAACTTACTCTTTGCTATGAACTGTAGATACTTTTGGTTTTATTTGCTCAGTTTGTAATTTAAATGAAACCAGAGGTAACTTTAAATGAAACGCTGGAACAGGCAGATATACAAAACTTGTCTGATGTCAGAGTTTGGAAAAATGTTGGCTCTAACAAAGCTACACACCAAAGGGTAAATGTAATGGAAATATTCGAGTCATTAAAGTCACTATTGAGACTACTACATACTAGATGGAAAAGAGGCTGCACTTGTTATCGTCTCATTTAATTCTGTTTCATGACAAGTGTCCTTGTGTATTTCAATAATGTAGACCCATTGATCTACTGTTAACTTTATAATGATTGTTCAGGACTAGGCAGGGCTGCAATTAGTGATTTTTTCCCATTATTAATTCTTCTGTTTATTTTTCTAATTCATTGTTTCAAAAATGCTCTCAAAAAGCTCATTTTGCGAGACAAACAGTCCAAAACCCAAAAATATTAAATTTATGCGGATATAAAACTGAAAGAATAATCACAAATTTGAGAAGTTGGAACTGGTTTGTATTTTTGTGAATCAGCTGGTTGTTAGTTAATTGATTAATTACCTTACCGTTTCAATGGTGAGACTAGTGTTTTGTTAGTGAACTGTCAGTATTGTGACCTTTGGGTTTGCAGGATTTAAAGGTGGGACAGTGAGTGTGCTCTCAGAGTGCGGCGGACTGTAAAGGAGCATTCAGCTTCACGCTACAACAGAGCCCATCTGCAACACTCGTATGCGTGGGCGGTTAGAGTATGGCAGGGGAGGATGCCAGCACATACTGCTACGGAGAGGGCACACACACTGACTATCCAGCACCACCTGTCTCACATGGGTAACTGATGAGCACAAGGTGTGCGACGGTGTGCGCTCTCATTTATCTGCAGTGGAGATGAGTAAGCAAATTCACCTGTGGTGTCGTCCTCAAGTGTTAATTATGCGGTCAATTTTCTGCAACAGAGGACAGAACGTGGGAGCATTTTAGAGACAAATTTATTATGTTTTCATGAATATGGAGAGGAAAAATCTCGAGAATTTACGTGATTTGATATTTAAAAAATGCTGCTGTGCTGGTTATTTTTTTCATGGTGTGCAGTTGTGTGCTCCTGTTTATGTGTGTGTGTGGAGGTTGTTTCTGGTGCTTTCATGCGCTTGCCTTCGCCCGCTGTGGCTTGGCAGGGAGACACTGCTGCTGACAGTTCCTGAGCAGGAGAGTGCCGCAGGCAGAGCTCGGGCATGACAAACCCTTCTGGAGCACACTTATGACTCAACAGAGCCCGGATACAAAAACACTTCCTAATGTTCTGACCTCCTGCATAATTCTTAAACTGTGTGTGTCCCATGCTGGATTTGTTGAAACCCTTTAAAAAGATAATTCCAGTTATTTTTATAGTTTTGGGCCCTCACATCTAATAGTTATGATCAAATTTTAACCATCAAAGTGGGGCCAAGACCCTCTTTGTTTTATGACTGTAGTTAATCGGCTGTTCAATTTGGTAAGTGGGCAAACTCAGGTGCATGAGATACTGATGAGAGAGGGAGTGGTGAGCATTTAGGAGTGACTGCCCACATGAGAGAAGCTGCTCCCCAAAGAGTAAAGATTTATTTTGAGGTTTTTTCTGCATCTAAAAACGAAACCCTAACAAAGTACCATGAATCCTGGCCAGCAGGAAGCACCCGGCTCGCCAGAGGATCTGAGCCAGTCGACAGCCACAAAGAGAAAGAGAGCAACAAGTTCACGCTGAGTTGGACCGCGAAGGTGAGTCCGTTCCCCTCACCGATCCAACAGCCAATGCCAATAATCATGTTTGTCCAGCAGCTTTAGAGTCTCCAGACTAATCAGCTGGCCTGTTCTCCAACATAAGCGGCACCTGGCTGTCATGGCCAAAGTAATTACTGAGATCAGGGACTGCAGTGACATCAACCATAGAAATCAAAGTCATGAGGTCAAAAGCAGTCAAACAGTCATGCAGGCTGTAAACACGCCAGCAGTTCATCCAGATTAGCTAAACACTTTTTTTGGCAGTGAACTCAAATCTGAGTGCTTCCAAAAAGTATTTTATTGATAATAACCTCTGACTGCACAGGAAAAAAGACTGAGCACACACAACTACAGTACAGTAGACTTACAGTAGGTCAAGGTTGAGGCACAAAGCTAGTCTAAGATGATATTTACCAAAAATTCACTTTTCTAGTTTAGTTTTAGTTTTTTTCTCAGGGATTTGTTTACAACCTAAATGATCCTATCGCTCAGTGACTGAATTGGGTTGTTACACACCAGTACAGAGCACAGAAGCCTGTACACAAGACTGAGAAAACATGAAAAAACTGGCGAAAATGTCATTGAAAAAAGTAAAAGAAACAACTATAATCAATACAAATTGAAAGATTATGGAAGAAGAAATTACTTTTTGTGTGTCTAGTGGATTATGTGCCTTTGTATCTCTGACTGCTCAGACCAAGTCATTGGAAGAAGGGTTCACCTACTGATTTTTACACACAGCTGGCACAGCACGGATACTTCCATTAATTATTTAAATCATCCAACACAGCACCAGGACGATAATTGACCTTCTACGCACTAATGAGCTGATTCCAAGTTTATGCAGTGGGATCATTTGGAGTACAGCAACCAACTTTTTTACTTTGAGAAAATCTCCAAAAGCCATTTTGATACGGTTCACAGTACCAGCAGCCTTTTTATCCAAATTCACTCAAGATCACCGCAATTAACTCAGTTAGTTCCAATGTTATCATTACTGATAAATAGTGGCCAAAAGTACAAAATAAATCGGAATAAAACAGACTCATTCTTTAAATGGGCAGTAACAAAAGAAGTTGATGGAGCGAGATTCAAAAGTTATTCAAGTGTGTTAATGACACAAATAAAAGAAATGCTCTACCTTATCTAGGTTGAATATTACCCAGAGAGAGGGGAAGAAAGCAATGGAGCAATTACCGGAAGTGCATTTAATACCACGACACTAATTATACTCACCATCTGCAAAATATTGTGCTGCACTGATTCCCAAGACTGTCATGTTGTTACACTTTCATCATGATCACACTTTTCCCCACGGGGGAATGCTCCCATCCGACCTGGGACCAATACCAGACTGCAAATGGCTCCTGTGAAGTGTTGCAGTGTAACAGTATGATTATTATTATCCTGTTAGAGGTCACAGCGGCATTGAATTAGTTTTATACACAGATTCTAATTAATTTCTGGAGCATCGACACATGCAAAAGCAATTCAAAGCACTTTACGTGGTTATATAACAATAAAAAGAGGTTAAAACATAGATACAGACAAGCAGCACACATGCAAGCTGGAAGCTAAGCACTGGAAGACTGTGCAAACCTCAAATCAGCAGGCAGACTGGTCCAGACTTTAGGTGCATTAACACTGATTCCTCCATCGCCAGATTTAGAATGAGCTCTGGGAATCTGGAGGAGACATCTGTCTTCTGACCTCAGAAATCTTTTGGGCTGATAAATTGGAGGCATATTAGATATATAATCTGCAGCCAGACCATTAAGAAGCAGGAGTCAATTCTGTCACAAACATGTAGCCGGTAGAGATGTTTGAGAATCAGACTGATTTGGCTGATATCGTCAATCCTAGTCAGGATAATATGGCCAATGAGTGGTTTGTGAAGCAAAAAGGAGAAGTGCTGTAATCTAACCTGCTCATGATAAAGATATGGAAAAGAGTCAGTATAACTAGGATAGAGGGATTTGAAATTTTGAATCATTTAACAGCATATTTGAATGAATAGCTGGACATTGTGTTATTGCAGAGAGTTAGATGAGAGGGTCGATACTACTCTCTCCTCTGTATGTTGCTGGAAGCTACAGGTTCTCATCTAATAAGATAATGCCAAAAGGTGATTAGATTAGTTTGGTTGCGAAACAATTGTACTCAAAACCACAGATTGTTGTTTTACATTTTGAACATAATAAATTGTAATTTATGAATTTGAACGGTTTTTAAGGATCTTTTTAGGATCTCACACCCAAATGAAAACTGGTGTGTATGACGTCTAGAGCCGCTTAATTGTCAACTATTTTGTAATTATTTTTTTCTTTATTAAAGAAAATATGTTCAAAATCTTCCTCTAGCTTCTCAAATGTACATATTTTCTCATTTCTTTAGTCCTCTATGATAGTAAACTGGATTTCTTTGTGTTGTGGATTGTTAACAGTGATTGAAATTCTTCACCATTTTCTGACATTTTTGTGACCAAACAATTCATTGATCACATTCAACAACTGTGAAGAACTCTGCTTTATAGAAACAAAGACCCTGCATGCTGTTTGTGAACACCAGAAACAGAATTAACCAGACCAGACCAAAACTGAACACAGCATCAACTCAGATGAAGTCAGTGGATGGCCAGAGAAAGATTATGGAGGTCATCTTTGATCAGAGATGGGTTATCATCTTAATTAATATGTACTATCACCTGAACCTTTAGTTTAGCGACTAACGGTTCAAACTTCAGAGGGATTTATAGTTGTGCATTAAGGGGTCATAGCTCAGCTTTAAAGCCTACACATATAATATAGCGGACGTGCACCTCCTAAAAAAGGTAGAGGCTACAGCACCTATGAGATACTGTTACTATTATACTAGGTACTGGATCAAATCCAAAAATATTGGGTCCTCTGATGAAAATTGAATTTTTTACTTCAGAACTTTAACATACATACTGTACATACAAATAACAAAACAAACACAAGGCTACTGTAAATCCCAATTATTGTCATATATCCTTGTTACATCTAATCCTGCCCCCCACACCAGCAGAGGCATTAAAACTGCCACACTGTCTGCACAGCTAATGGTGCTGAGATTAAGTCCAATAAACCTTCCATAAATTAAAGTTTAATATGTGAATTCAACAAACTTGAAGAGAAATGCTGTGTTTGTGCCATTTTCCCTTTAGATATAATCCTTAACAGTGTTGTAAATCTATTTTATTCTTAAATGAATTAAAAGTAATAAACATATAAATCTTTGTTTATACCTAACCGCTGACCCCTACTGTAAGGTTCTCTCCTGCAGGTTGGACTGTCAATATAAAAGATTGATAATAGTGTCAACAACAATAAGGTAAAAAAAAAGGCTCAGTAACACATTTAGCAAACCTTCTGCTTGCTGTGATCACGGTTATCACAGTGAAAGAACACAGTTACACAGCAGAAGTCTCCTCTTTAATGATGAGACAAGGTGAATATTCCCACTGCCGATCTACATCACAAGTGGAGTATATAATTAAAGGACGATACAGCAGATCATGCAGACCTCTAAATCCAAACCTACACTTTAGTTATTATGGTGGAATTCCCCTTTGCGTCATGTATGAATCCAGATTTATAGGATGACAAATGAGCAACCTACATCTGCTGTGGAAGAACATTTATGGGGTTAAAAGCTCAAGAAAATCTGGTAAATTGACACTGAGTGAAGAAAAATAAACTTTCATGCTGAATGTAACAGCTTGTTATGATGACACTGCGATCCTGTAGCAGAGACTGACTTTACCTGAGGACGAGAGGTGAGAGAGGAGCATCAGCAGAACTGATAAATTATCTCGACCCCCCGTGACTTCACTGTGACCTAAAATTATTGAACTTCTGCTACATTATTTCTGCTACCAAATAGCTTTCTGTCAGTCTGCAATGGGATGTATTTCACAAGTGATTTACCCTGAAACGTTGTGTAATCATTATCGATTCTCATTGTTCTCGTTTTGTCTAATCACCTTAATTGGTAAAATACTTTATTAGAGAGCAGATAATCACAATCATAATAACTCTGGTGCTTCTGTTAATCCTTCTCTAAAGCTACTGTAGAAATGTTGTATTTTCCTCCTTTAGTTGTTAAATTTCAATTAATTAGTGTTACATCAAAGGAGCAGTCTCACTCTATATGCAGGACATGTAATTAGGCCCTAATGAAGAAGAAGAAGAAGGAGAAGACTGTGCCGCTTTCATACCTCTACAGTGACACTACAGGCTTGCGTCACATCAATATCTCACTTTTTACACCCCTAGGGAGTAGATCAGCTAGTCACTGGGTGAGGCTTTAAACCCCCCTGGGTGAGATGAGACATGCAGGGGGAGAAGGAGCGGAGTGGTGCTCCTAATGACAAGTGTAGGAGAGCTCCGACTGTCGGGAAAGCACGACTTCAAAGGGGCGAGGGAGAAGAGAGAAAGACGGCAAACACAGGCAGGCATAACATGTCAGAACAGAGAGAAGGCTGAGGGCGTCTAAGGGAACCGAGCATAAAGGTTTGGGATTTAAACTGAAGCCGAAAGGAGGACTGCTGCCCTCAAACAATGTGGAGGAGACACTGCAATGCTCAAGTCCACTTACAAAGAGCACACAGTACACCATCCAAACACACACCTTCACCTTTTGAAGCCTGTTGGACTTTGTTTGTGATGTATAATTAAGACAACTGTGGCTGGAAGTCAGTGTGTTGTAATTCCCTGGACTCTTATTTTGATTGATAATAATGATGGTAGCCCCCGGCTGTGGGAAAAGACTTGCATGGTGATGTTCACCACACCAAACTGATCAAAGGCCCAATATATGAAATGTGAAGATTAACGTTTGAAATGAGAGCAAAAGAAAGACAGAGCGATCCTGGAAGAAAAGAGGCCGATTTCACCACAGAAAAAGCGAAAGAGCAAATGAATGCATATCAGACGTTTTACAGAAATAGACTCTTTTCTCTCTCAGGGAGGACTCCTTCAAATCCCGGTGAAATAAGGCATGCATAAGGGCGGGCCCAGTGGACCATGATGTATGCTATCAGTTTGCTCAACACGTAATGAAGACGCTCTTGGTGCGTTCAGAGCGGATTCTTCGGACATTTGCAGTACAGCTGGCGACTGCCAGAGCCTAGGGATAATGAGGCCCGGGATAAGACGACTGTGAAGAGGGATTGGAGGGAATCTGCAGCAGACTGTTGGCAGGGTTGTGTTGTCTGAGCTGGGCTCTTACACCAACTGTACTGGAGAAAGACTCTTACAGAACAAGGAAAGGTGGGAGAGAGGAGGAGGAGGAGGCTGTTTGTGTGAGAGGAAGAAAAGAAAAACACCCACGTATGGCGGCAAAACATTTGGACCAAAAACGTGCAAGATTTCCCCATGTGGCCCGCTGCTGCTACCAAAGAGGCAGGCAGCTGTATAGAGGGATGTCAGTCAGTCAGACAGTGAGTGGGATGAGACGATCTGCCAGCAGATGAGATGAGTTGACATAACAAAACATACTGTATCTTGTCTGTATCAGAGAAGAAGCAGAACGGTGCCCTGGTTTCGGCTGCACAAACCTAACTTAATTTTTTGTTAGAGACTGAACTTGGTCCAACACTCCATCAAATTATGTTGACGGAGATGAGGCAGGTGCAGAGCAGATGGAACCAGGAGTAGACGGATGCTGCTGCTGCTGCTGCTACCGGTGTATCACAAATAAAATAAAAAGTAAGATCACATTTCCAGATATGCATGAGTGTTTTGTATGCAGGTGAAAATGACAACCAGGACAATCTCTTAGTTTTGTATTTTGAGTTGGCGCTACAGTTCACAGGGCCATTCATTACCCTCTCTCATTCATAGTTTCCCCTTGAACCAAAGGGAATGATTAAAAAGGCCCAGATTGGTTGGAGAGTTTCTGATTCTGCAGTCACCCCAGACTTCAATCAGCCTCTAATTGAAAAGTTATAATGAGGTTCAGCCAAGCTCAGCTAAAGCACCCCGGCTTGACTCTGGTTCTGCGTGAGGCTCGTCGCTCGGAACAAAACGGAGACGCAGCCGTTTGAAATTTCACACAAACAAACCCTGTGGAAACAAAATCTTCATGAGAGGCTTTTATTCAGATTTCCTATCAAGCTTAAAAACCAAGTGACTGATTCATTGCAAATTGAATGCACAAGAGCAGTTTGTATTTTTCATATTGCTGCGTGTGTAATTAGTTGCAGTCCATTCACAGTCACAGAGGAAACGGAAGAAAAACAATGCATACATATTGCATTAGGGAGCAGACGGCTGGGGAGGAGCATCATTAATCAAAGATCCACAAACACAGCTCATAATGTTAATCTAGCGCTTATTTTCAAAGCTGTGGACACTTGTAATGAGCAATCTATTTCTACAAAGTATGTCTGCAAAGTAGAGAAAGATGCAATGCCAGAATATGTGTTAAATTATCCATTAGCGGGTGAAAAAAGGGGACTAGCAGAGTTCCCACCTTTTCAATCTGCTTATTTTCTACCAACCAGAAACATGAAGCATGAGTTCTGTATTCCCTGATGTAATGAGAGTAGTATGTCAGCTTGCTTTTATTTTTACCTCGAGCCCCAGCGAGGCTCTGTTAGTATTCCTCATACGTCTCATCTTGCTGCTTTAGCTCTGAGGTATATGTGTGTGTGTATATGTGTGTGTGTGTGTGTGTGTGTGGATCTATGTTTTTATTGTAGAGGTGCTTCAGATGAAGCCTGGCTCCCTTCCTGTGGGCATCCCAGCGACACAGGAGGCAAACAATCAATCGCCACTCGCCCGTATCGCCTCAAATTAATTTCCCAATGATTACCTGCAGGTATCCGGCGCTGCTGTTTTTCCTCTGCAGATCTATAATGCAAACACTCTGCAACGGCTGCACGTACGTGTATGTGTGTGTGCTCATGTGTGTGATGCACAAGCCGGCCGCAGCAAACTATAGCTTGTTGAAAAATGAGCACCCCTGGGCGCTGAGGGAGGGAAAGCTGAAGAAGAAATAGGAAGAGAGAGGAGGAGATGAAGAGCGAGAGAGAGAGAGAGAGAGAGAGAGAGAGTGTGTGTATGTGGAGAGACAGTAGAGACAATTTTTCTTGGACAAAGGAGGTGTAGACTTGATATAAGCAGTCTGCCAAAATGTTAAAGGCCTAATGAGAGGCACCAGTCAATCTAGGAAAAAGGGCTGCAAGTCTGTCCCACTGATCAATACTCACTATTTGAGCTCCTGCAGCATCGTCTATGTCTGTGTGTGTATGATCATTATAAACTCACAGGGAAAATTACATTACTGTGCAATCAGTTCAGATTTATAGTCAAAATATTATTTCATGCTTCGGTGCCCATCAGCTCTCTGGACTTTAAAAAAAGTAAATCCAGAGAGACAGATCCTGAACAGGGAAAATGGATTCATAATTTTTTTTTTCCTGCACATCTTCCAAATCACAGTGAGTCACTGCTTGTCTGTTGCTGATTTCCAGAACAACCCATCTCCAATATCCTGTTGGCATCTCGCCGGAGAAAGAAAGAGAGCACACGGAAGCAGCAAATTCAAACTATCATGAGTCCAAATGAATCTATTACCATAATTCTCACAGCTATTCAGTTTTTTCCATATCTCACTGCTCGGGGGCGACGCTTGCAGCCTTTCCGACCCATCTCCATTACCCAGCTCAGCTTGTCAGCCAGCAAGTCAAGCAGAACAAGGAAGGAGGAACTGTAGTCATAATGAGACAGACGATAACAAAGCAGAGGATGGAGAGATGTCAGTGACTGAGTGAGATGCTGCTACAAACTAAACAGCTTGAATGACCATAAATGAAGCACTGTCACTTCTCACCAGCACATGCTCCAACGTGGGACCGTGAACTTAAAAAAAAGGAGAAAGAAAAAAACAATTAGCAAGTTTTCCATCGTTAGAAGCAGCCTGCTGTTGTAGTAAAAGTAATTTCAAGCTCTGCCCTCTACATCATTTAAAGAAAGGAAAAGTATGAATTAAACAGGGACACTTACCACACTGGTGGAGCTGTGATGAGATTCAGAAACATTACTGACACTTGTTTTGTTGTGTTATTTGATTAAAATAGCGACCACAAGCGTGGCTGATTTCGAAGTGATGAGTGATTAACTGGAAGGTGAAATGTACCTCACTGCTGCTTATTCTCTCCAGAGTGTTTTTGCCTTTGGCTATTGTAACGCTGGTGTGAAATTATTCATTTGCAGCAGTGAAATAAAATGAATCAATTCTAATGTTCCCAGCCTGCTTGTTTTCTCATTTCATGTCTGCTCTTTCAGGCTCAGACTAGTCTCCACATAAATTAGATGCACCTGTAGACCTTCTGGCCTGTTTTGCCTGCAGCTTCAGCAGGTGTATCCACAGTCCGCTACAGGTCACTGATCCTCAGTCTGTCCACCTGCTCCCTGTCTTTCCACCTTTAAGACTGCAAACAGTAAGCTGCTCTTCCTGCCAAACTAAGAGGTCACAAGGGAAAATGCTGCTCGCTTCCACTCTTATGAATGTGTGGTTTATATTTCATGTGCACTCCCACAGACTTTAAAGGGGACATGCTATGCTTTTTGTGATTATCTGACATTTATATACTGTTATCGATAGAATGCCCGGGGTAAAAGTGGTTAAAGTTGCAAAATTTGAGGTGAATGTATGTAAAATTCTGCAAGTCTAAAGCGAGGGCTGTTTGCAATGTTACCTCTGCTTCTCTACGATTGTTTGTACATGGCATCAAATTGACGTTCTTTCTTCAGCCGTTGTTGCTAAGGTTGGTTGTATTGTTTACTTGTATGTAGCAGGTCAGATTCCGGCTAGAACATGTCCAAATGTATGTGGAAAGTGTCCTTTGCCAGTAAAGAATGAGATAAAGAAGTGAAATAATACTACTGTTTGTTTATGTAGCATCCTGAGCTGACAGAAGATAATCAGTTAGAACAGAGTGGGGGCTCACCAGGATGGGGGCTAAAATGGAGACAGAGGTACTTCAGTTCAGTTGAATAAGGCCTTTTAAAAAAAACGTAAATCATGCAAAGATATTCCAGTAGAGCTCCAGGATACAAATATAGACCTGAATGTGCATAATACATGTCTTTTAAATAACTTTACAAACATGATCATTGTAAGAGCCTGAGTGAAAGAAGGCTTCAGATGCCTCATGACAGGGACAGCACTTTGTGGAGTCACATGTTAAGAGGAATTGCTGTGGCCACATGATCAGGCCTTCATACAGTAGTAAAGTAAAGTAAGTAAAGAGCAGCTCTGGTTCACATTAGTATGCAAACGTATTCAGGCTCTAAAAATATTTGTATGTGTTTTTATTATTTCAGATTTCCTGTGCTGTTGGGTTTTTTTTTTTATCATTCGAACCCTCTGAATTTAACATTATGTTTTGCAAAAAGTGCAGAAAGGGCTTAAAAGGTGACCAGAGAGCCCTCAAGCATTGCAGATTTCCCCTTGGGACAGCCCTGAGCCATCGTGGACAAACACTGTCCTCAGACAGACATCAGCACTGCATTTATTTCAATGTGACCTCAATGTTGGCATTTTAACACAGCACTGTTTCAGTTTTCATATAAGTCTGTGAGTCTGTAACTGCGGACACTGGAAGTAGGCCTGTGTCACTAAGGGGCAGGACAGGGACGTCCATTCATTATTTATACCTGCTTCACGTATTCTCCATCTTTTCTGTTTCATAAGACCCGTGTAATGTGGGAGACAAGCTCTTTCATCTGTTTGTTTCACTTCCACAAGAAAAGTGCACCCCTAATCCGACATTGCTATTTCAAGCACGGAAGATCATGTTTGTTGTTTTTGTTTTTTGTTTTGTTTGGTTTACAGTTTCCTTATTTTGCAAAAGTTCACATTCTTCTGTTTGACTACATATTGATATTGGGATTCACAGCCTGCAGCCATAAAAACTTCCAGTCAAAACAATACTGTACCGAGCTGCCATTTTCTACATGAGCCAACACAAACTCTGTGACAGTGCCTGAAAGTCGAAGTTGATAAGCAGTTGGGATCAACACTCCAGGAACTACAAGCAATGCAATATTAATGTCCGGATCTAAATAATGTATCCGACAGAACAGACTGTGGTGCTGCTGTACATCAACGGGGCCGTCAAAGAAGAGAAACTGCTGTCTTTTCTGACAGCAGGGTTGAAAAGAAGCTGACTGGTAAAAGCATATTGTCATCACTGACCATTCATGATATTCTCTCATATTTCCGACAATAGTCTCAGGCTAATGGCAAAGCATTATTCCAAGACATAGCCCAGTTTGGCTTCCTTGTTTCCATATTCCCCTTTGTTTTTTTCTCCTTTCTAATCATCTGCTCGACAGCAGCGAACACTGCTGTATCCCTTGCAGTTTGTCTTGTACAACAGCAAGCGTACAGTATCAGAGCCCTTAAATGGAGCACAATAGGATCCCCAGATAAAAGCCCCCAAATTGGCATCCATAGACGTGGAACAAGGGTGTGTGTTTCCAGCCCGACTGCCTCAGTCTCCCTTCGCTACTCAGACAGCTGTGTCTGTTTCACAGGCCTCATTATGAACCTCTCTGTCTCCTCTTTTCCCCCCACATACCGCGCCCTCGATCCCTTTCTCATATTTTTCTCTCTCTCTATCTCTGTGACTGGGCCTGATCTTTGACTGCCACCCCCTTTTTTCTCTGCAAGTCCATCTACTGCCCTGATTGGCAGGTAATTACCAGCCAGGTGACAGCAGCCTATTCCAAGAGTTGAGAGGTTATCAAGGTGTCTTTTGGTGCACATAGTTTTCCTGGACCTGCTGAAGTTCTCTGAGCTGGATTCTTCATGTGAGGGAGCGGCAGGCAGTGACAGCGCAGAGCTGTTAGTTTAGTCTTCATGTGTGTGGTGTTGTCAGCGCTGCTCCATCTACATCCTCTCGAGCCAACTTTGATCACGTGACTGAAAGGAAGGCAGAGGAAAGGGCTGGCTCTCTGTCTTAACCACTGTTATTACAGATGGACAAGCAAATAATTGCTCCGATTCAAGTGCATGTGAGGTTATGTAGAAAAATACTGTGAATTAAGTGGAAGCAGAAAAAAAGAGGGAGGAGTGGAGAGAAGTAGCACAAGTGGAAAACATGCAACAACGGCTAAAGCTAAAGTGTGTCAACAACATTTAAAGTATTTTCATGGTGTCTTTCTTGTTGGGAAAACTGAAAAGTAGTCGAGTTGGATCGTAAAGCAGTGCCTGTTAGGTTTAATCCAAATTGTAGATGAGTTGTTGCTTCCCCCTTACTGAAGTTTGTATGTTGTATGTTTGTATGATGCAGGAAGGAGATTTTTAAGGGATTCTTCGGAGATTTTAAGTGCTGTTATCGGTTTTTCATGTCAACCTTTAAAACAGTAATTGTTCTATTTAATGTTTAAGCCACTAGGGGGCAGCAGAACAAGAGTGACCTATTATAACCATATACAGATGTTGTGGTGAACATGTTAGCAAACAGTCGCCTGTTTCTGCATCGCTCAGACACTGAGTAACTTAGCTTTGATTTGTTTTACTTGGAGACAGGATTAAGGACACCTGGTGAAAGATGTTTCTTGTTTTAGTTTTGCCTTGAGATAACTTTTGTTGTGATTCTGCACTATATAAATCAAATTGAATTGAACTGAATGAGCTCTGTTTTGGTCTCCCAACAACTCCTGGGGGACACATCCGGCTCTTCAGCTGATTAATGCTCCACCATTCTCAAAGGATAGTCTCAAAGTTTGTTTCATTTGGTGCTGAGCAGGAACTGCAGAGTCAAGTGATGAATTCTCTGTGGGTTCATCACTATCGCAACCCCCTTCACTTCATGTCATATAAAATGTTATTGGTGCAAATGACTAATTCTGTACGATGTCCTTGAGTGCCAAGAAAGGCGCCTTTAAATAAAATTGATTATTATGCTTAAATTAAATTAAATAATCAAAAAACATTCATTGAAATGAACTACATGGAGTTTGTGATTTAAAAACAAATCTAAATAAATGTCAGGTTTACTTGTATGAAAACTGAAAAAACCTACCTGTCTCAATTTTGTTTTCATTGCAACTTTAATCCTCCATTTGTTCAAAAACTGTGTTCCCTTGAAAATACATGTTCTGTCCTGAGGACTGATGCCACAGCATGCCCTCATATCCATAATGTCATGAAGATAACCGCCCACCTGTTTCTCTTCAGCTTTTACTTCCTGGCTCTTTGTTTTGCTAAGTGATGTAATTGCTGTTTGTGTGATCTGGTCAGGTTTCCACTGGCCGCTACCCCTCATTTATCTCACTCACAGAATTAACACATTAAAACAGCATCCTGCAGCTACATTTGCTGTTCAAAGACCCATTAGCCGCTCACTTAGCATTAGCTTCTCAGCACTAATAGTGACACAGATGCTAACAAGGAAAACAAGTTAGAGCAGCATTTTGACCTCATTATTTGCTCATTATCAGCTACTCAGGATTTGTTAAGCAACGACCAAAAAGGCCAAAATTTCTATTTTATATTTTCAACTTTAAAGAAAGCTTTTTGGTCAGGACGGACAAGTACACTACTAAGTCTACTAAGAAAGAGACTCAGCTGTTCCTGTTAAATCAGTTAAATCACCACCTATCTCAGTGAAGCCATGGCGCCTGTCAGAGTGACGCCCTTGGGGTATTTTGAGAACAACATGAACAAGTTGTGTCTCTTCTACTCAGCATACTGTTATTGCACACTTGGACTTTGGTTACATAAGACTTGGTAGCCTTTATTTAGACCTAGAAGGCTCTCATTTGAGGTGCAGCATAAATGATGCAGGGCCCTGAATGACGCACGTAGACACAAAAGCGGTGGAAAGGTTTCCCACCACAGCCGCCACTTTGGGCATAAACAGTCGCCACCATGCTGGCAACATGGCTGAGTCACAGACTGGACCGCATGTATGACATCTGCACCTCTACTTAAAATCTGTGGCTCAAGTCGCTCCTCAGGAGCAAGTAGCTCAAAGTAAGTTTTCATTTTTGAACAAACCAGGTGCATAATTCAAGAATGAGGCATTCAAGCATTAAAGAAACGGTGCAAAAATGTGGTCTCTCGCTTGGGGGGAAAAAAGGTCTCTTTGAGTTAAACATTGATGCTCCTGAAATGCCAAAAGACAGTCCTGCAAACACACACAAGGGTGTGGTGGGAGTCAAGCCTTCAACTTCCACAGACCAACACCACAGAACATTCTGGAAACTGCTGACTGACTGTTCCTGGCTGCAACCACGCGGCCATGCACAGCCATCATTTACCAACAAGACAGTGCCTTTTGCACCAGCTAACCCTAATACTTACTCCTGCACATGCTGACAGCGCTATTATCATCTCAAAATTACAGTGCTCTTCCTGCACTTCACTGCATTTATAAGAGCAGTTGGTAAAAGCAGGCTCCAAAGTCTCTCTCTTTGGCTCTGTGATGCATCTGCATGCATCAACGACAGCAAGAGATAGAGGGACGTGGTCTTCATCAGAAAGCAACCCATGTCCTGATTGATATGCACCAACTATCCTCATATAGCCTGCTACTACTGCTGCACTGGAGGAAGAAAAGAAAAAAGGCAGGCAGGCAGGCAGGCAGGCACAGAGCTACTGCACAGAGACAAAGATGAAAAGCCCACAGCTCACTCTATGATCCAGCTTCTCTGTTGAGCCCTAGGAAAACAGAACAGAGCTGCACTCTAACCTAAACAGACCTGCAGGATGTGAAACTGTTAATCTCACGTAAACCCGCTTAAATGCTACTTTGCTGCTGCTTGGGATACAAGTCCACCCTTGTCTTGTACGTCGTCATACTTTGAGTTTTGAAAGGTTAAAAAGATCGGATGTGATTGTATTTGACCTGAGTCTTTGATCTGTGGCAAAAGAATGAGAATGTGTCCCTGGAGATGCCAGAAAGAGAAATACAGACATCATTGGTGTTTGTGTGCAGGATTTTATTTGGCTGTCTGTTGCTAAAGGTCAGAGCATTCCTGCTGAGTGTGGCAAAAAAACAAAACAAAAAAAAATAGAAATGCTGCTCATGGTTGTATGCCTCCACCGACCACTCAAGTTGCAGTTTACATTCATAGATTGCACAGACTCATAATATTTGTTGTGAAGACTTTGAAGGACTTTATTAAAAAGGTCTTGACTGTGTTTACCTTTTCGGTGTGGCCAATAAAGCTGATTTTGAACGTGGATGATTCACACACATCTTCAACCAGACAGCACAGCACATCTATTCAGTCACCACAGTTTCAAGTGGACACCAAAGATTAGTGTCACAAATTCAGTACCTGACCAAATGTGAAATATGGTCACAATCTCCACTTCTGTTTCTGAGTTATGGTGTTGAATAATGGCCAGTCATTAAAATTAAAATCTCTTTTCCAAGAGAAAAATGGCCAAAAGAGCGGCATGATCATTGTTACAACAATACAACACAAACAATACAAACACTGATATAACTCGACAAACAAGTGAACACAATACCCACTTAATAAGCAATATGCAAGGTCAAGGACAAAATATCCAGGTAAAATGCAGAAATAGGTACAATTTTCTAAAATGATTTCAGTGAAAATCTAGGATCAGTCACATTTACCGAGAGTACTATTTTCTCAATCCTTTAAAATTGACTTAAAGTCCCTCATAGTAATCATCTCTGACAATTTCAGGTCATTCTGTACATTATTAGAAGAAGAAGGGGCAGCGTATTTGAGAGCTTTTTTCCCGGATTCTGTTCTAACTCAGAGATGGCCATTTAGCAGCAGCATACAGACTAGATTGGTGTATGAGATTGACACAGCCAGTAAAAAAACATGAAACAAAGAGTCCAACTTCTTTAAGCACTGTGTCCATTAAGAGCAGATCACCATTGTTCAAGTTGACCTTTGACCTTTTGGTTATGAAATATAATTTTATCCTATTAGAAATGTATGTAAAATTGTATGTAATTCTGACCTTTGACCACCAAATTCTCATTAGCTCATCTTTGAGTCCACGTGAATGTTTGTTTCACATGTAATGAAATTCCCTCCAGGTGTTTCTGAGATATCGCATTCAACAAGAATGGGACAGACGTGAACTCACAGTGACCTTTGGCCTTTGACCAATAAATTCTAAATAGTTCATCCGTAAGCGCAAGCGGACGTTTGTGTGAAATCTGAAGACATTTCCTCCACGTGTTTCTGAGATATCACGTTTACGAGAATGGAATGGACAACCTGAAAACACAGTGCCTCCGGCCGCGGCTGTCGGTGGCCACGGAGGCATAAAAATCGAGGCGTATGCTACAGCCAACATGTTAACAAAATGAACGGTTCGCTCCACTTGTTCTGATAAAGTATGACAGTAAATGATCTGCTTTGTCCTCATCCTCATATTCATTTCATCTGGCATTTCAAACACACACACATAAACTGTTGCTACCAGATTAAACAGACCCTCGTGTTGCATTACCTTCAGTATGGCAGCCCGAACCATGACTTAGCTCATTAAATGAAGACAAAAGAGGGCTTGACAGTTTACATAAACCACAGCAGATATGTGCCCTGAAGGCCTAATCAACAACACCAAAACATCTCCTTAATTAAAAATCATTAACTTGATGCATTTGCTATTAACAGTACCAATTAATTACATACAGAGCTAATGTCTCATAAATAATGGAAAGCAGGGTGGATGGAGGAAAAGGATGGATGGATGCACTCATGGTAGAGCAAGAGGGGAAGAACAGATGGATGTCCTTTTTGCTCGTTTTGCTGCGTCAATTCACATTCAGTCTCCTGCCCAGACCACTAAACTACACTAATGGGGGTCTGGTGTCAGCGGTCCAGCGGTTAATGGCGACAACTTTGTTTAGGGGAACAAATGAGTCTGTCTGAACCCCTGCTTGAGCCATCTGTTGACAGAAACCCACTTTCATTGACGCTATGACGGCCGCTACAAAGACATGAGGTCCAGTATCACTAATTTCATTTAAGCGTGCAGGGGCAACAAGTGTCTGCACGCACACTCTCACATCTGCGTGTTGTTGTTGTTACAGGAGGAAGTGAATCTGTGTTGTAGCAGCAGATGGTCAAAGCTTAGCCCTAGTTTGTGCCTCCCCTGTATTACCATTAAATTCAAGTCACACAGCAAAGCATCCGTTTGTCTGAAAAATAAAAATCTTAAGATCTTGAGAAAACCCAGAAGGCAAAAAAATATACTGATGCAATCATATTTACAAATTACTTAAATGCTCTTCTAACCATCTGGATGGAGAAAAAAAATGGCAACTGCATGATAAGTCTTAGATAAGAATAATATGATAAGAATTTTTATCACTTTTTCCATGTTGTGCCACTTTTATCTAATCCAAACTATGATGGTACCCAGAAATGATTGTCCATGCACAATTTGTACAGCATTAAAACAACATTTAAAAAGTGTATTATTATGTATTTATTGGGGTCCATGTACAAAATTAAAAATTTAGACACCTAACATTAGATACAAAATTAAACATAGTAGTATATTAGTTATATTTGTCTACATTATATTATACCAGCTTATTCATTATAAGCTTTGTAAAAGTGTAATTTATGGCTGAGCTGTTGTTTTGGATTGCATTAGATCATACAGGTGTTCCTAATAAAGTGGCTGGTGAGTGTGAAAACGAAAAATAGAAAACGAAAAAAAAAGAAGTAAAGTGATACATTATTTCTGTCTACCTACATAAGACAGTCAGAACTTCTAATCATGCAGCAAACTTGATATTTTTTCATCCAGATGGTTTGAAATGTCTTTGAGAACAATAAAAATGCCTCCAGGACAGTGGAAGTGTTGTTAAATGTCCTTCTGGGTTTTTACAATGATCAATAGTTATGTATTAAAAAAAACTGCTTAGCAATGTGACACAAATCAAATCTCAATATATGGGAGCTAAAACTTGGGGCTAGTCACAGCTGAACATTTGTTATCAGAGAGAGCGAGCAACAGAAAAATCTGTCCAACAAATCATAAAACGAAGCCATGTCCAATACAGACATGCATCTGTTTTTTAATAAGCAAAGCGCCTCTTTTATCAGCTCTCTCCTCCTCTTTTCATACACAGTAGTTACATTTTCCCCCTCACTGTCCCTGAGTCCTTTCTTAGCGTCTTATTTCTCCTCCGTTGCTCATTTCCAACTTCCTCTCCAGAGCAGCCAAAATGAAAAAATATCTTTGAGTATGTATATCTTAAAAAAAAAAAGGCTCCCAAGGCTTCCTTCCAAGTTGAAAGTGATTCTTTTGATATACTGCAGAACAATTTCAACCCAATTCATTTATTCCCTCACTACTTTAATTGTGAACTATTCCAGATCCACTGTAAATTTCCTACCATCTAATAGAGTGCAGTGATACCATTTCTTTTCAAAGTTTAGTGTCTGCAGTTAGAAACTTCATGCTCTTTAAGTATTTTATTACATATCCTTAATTACAGACGTTCAATTTACACTTTGTCTTACTGAGCAACTGCTGAAAATATTAAATATTTATAGAATTGGAAAACATTGGTCCCACATGAAGTAATGAGTCTCTGTGAGACATGTCTTTGTCAGTTTGTCACTATTTGTACATTGTGTGCAGCGTTGTTGTATCACTGTCTACTTTAATTAAGTATATTCAGATTCAAAGGCTTCGGATTTGAAATAAAAACATTTCATCTCCATCCACCAATGAAAACCAGTACCCGTCACATCCCCTCTCTCTCATCCTAACCTCATAACTGCCAGTTTACTCCACACTAAACGTATTATCCCATGATCCATCGGTGGAAGTCACAGGCAAAGGCTTGTCCACCACAAACCACATCCGCCTCCAGAACAGAGCTGCAGTAAAACAAAGCCAGCCTCTATCTGCAGCGCTGGCCTCAACATGGATCAGTGCTGAATAAATATAAAGCAACTTTTGTCTTTACCGAGTTTGAAGTAAGATTTAACGGTTTCGTAAAAGGCAGAGCTGGAACATGAAGCGGTGATGCCACAAGGTCAAAACTTGCAGCATTTTTTCTGAAATTTTGAAATCAACGAGGGATAAATCAGCGTTTGAACTAGAATAAAAAATGGTGCTCACACTCCGAAACTGTGATTCCCATCCTTTTTTGGGTTTGTGACCCCTAAAAGTGAATCAAAGTCTACTTTTGCCTCCATAAAAGTAGGTTATGGACATGAGCTGTGAGCTTTTTCAACCAAAAAGGGATTTTATTTTCTCACATAGTTTCATTTGAAGGATTTTTGAGGGCTTAAGAGGTGAAAGCTTCCAGCATTTCACAAGAGAAAAAGCAAAAAATTAGGCCAATGTTGTTGTTAGAAATGTAGAAATTTTGTTTTTCTTTCTCTTTCTTATCTTTTTAATCACCAACTTATTTTGGAACCCCCTTGGCAGGATCCAGACCCCTCAGATTGGGAATCAGTGCTCAAAAACACCAGAATACAGAGCAAGCACATTCAACATTTGAGTGCATATTGAGTGCAAGAATGTTAAACTTGTTAATGTGCAATCATTAAAAGTGCTGTACTGACAATGTATTGACAAGAAGTCCAATAACTGAATTAGAGCACGTACTGTATTTCACACAGCTTTTTGTGTCCTTCACCACCTATTTTGTCCAACACTAACAATAGCTCCCAAGCACCTAATGTAGTAGTCATTAATAAGTAACAGTATTGTGTTGCACAGAGATCTAATGTACAGATTGTGTGTTGCAGTCAGTTTTTCCCCTGAGCTAGACCTGAACCAAACCTTCACCCCAATCATGAAGGGAAGAACTAATACTACTCAAGGAGGAAACAGAGTTCAACACAAGACCTGTACGCTGCCCCAGTACCTGCACTCAGCTGGCTCATATGATGACGTATACTGTGAAATGATATAAATTTGTCAACTGTTTGAGATTTTGCGCTACCATTCACACTAAACTACTTCTTAGATTAATATCTTGGGCTCCTCAGAATATAGCTGTCAGTGCTACATATATATGTAAGCAGGATTGCATTAAGGCAATATTTAATTTAAAGAAGGGACCGATCCAACTTTTTCAGGCCTGATCCTAATACCTGGGCTTTGGGTATCATTTGATAATGAGTACTAATCCAATTATTTTATTTGTACAGCAACATCAGGCTTGACTTAAACATTTGCAATCTTGAATTGTTATCTATTAAAATGAAGGTATCTGACACCAGATCGGCTCATTGTCACCAATACCCGATCCACCTATCCAATATTAGTATCAGTATTGGTGCCTCTCTAGTATAAAGTACATTCATTTATGAGATATTTAGTACGCTTATTATAAAACACATAGTCCTACCTGGTTATTATATATATATAAATGTGTTTTGTATAGATATTTCAGAATTGTAACTATATCTTTATATATTTCAAGATACAAAATTGATGAGGTTTCCATCCATATCATCTAACACCTCATCAACTAAAAGTATTATTGGTGTGTTTCTCCTGTAGTAGCATTTTGGTATCAAATCATATTTTTTCAAATGTTGGCAAAGTAAATGATTATCTGATCAAAAGCCATGCTTCATTCTTCAAAGAGGTAGAGTATCTGAATATCGGGACTGTGAGTGTATTCAACACTGACAGACTTGTTTGCCAAAATGAGACACAAAGAAAATGTTCTTTGTCAAAACACCGAGCATGTGAATTCGGTGTCCATGCTGCCGCAGAGCTTCTCAAATCAGAAAAGCCTGTTAAATCCATGCTTTGTAGGAATTGCACCATAATAGGACACCTCTTATCCCTGCTAAACAAGGACACACAGTAATTGAATCATGCATGCACTGTACGTGTGATATTAATGTAGTGAACTATCAGGTTTTAATTAAAAGATAAACACAGCAGGGGTTTAACAAGAGGCTTAATTTCCCTAACAGATTAATGTACACCTGCTCCTTCAGGATGTTGGGGGATGGATTATTCTTTGATTAGATTCTATAGCTGATGGGGCAAATCAAAGAGGGTCATTACAACAAGCTGCCTGAACTACAAACCTCACCAGCTCCACAGGGGCTCAGGGTTTACTTCTTTATACTCGACACTGGCTAAAATAATAAGAAAAGTTTCTATTTAGCATTTTGGGTGCAGTCTGTCTCAAATATCTTCTTCTGTCCAGGCTCAGATTCAAGTGCAATCAATCTAATAACTAATAACTGTGACATTAATGCAAAAACACCTCACAGAGCTCAGCACGCAGAGAAGTGACAGGTGAATGAATCAGGTAGAGCAGCTGTGTCTCAGCTGCACACTAATGATTTGTTGTAACAACTGGGAAAATAAAAAAGCCAGTGTGACAGCATGAGGAACTGTGACACCTGAGACAATTAGTTGATTAACTGATTATTCAATAGACAGAATTAAATGGAAACAATTATTTCATGTAATTTTTGTTCAAGCAAAAGTGTCAAATTGTCAGTAGATCCAGCTTCACAAATGTGTGTGTCTTTTTTATATCACTGTAAGTTGAATATCTTTGGTTTCTGGACTGCTGGTTAAACGAAAAAACAAGCAATTTGTAGATGTTGCCTGTGTGAAAATGTGTTTGGTATTTTTCACACATTTCTGACATTTTGTAGACTAATTGTTTAACCAACTAGTCGTAAAAATAACTAACAAAGCAGATTCAACATCAGTTTCTATGTTGTTGGGTCATCTCTTCTGTTTATATTTTAAATATAATGAAAAAATAAATGATTTTGTTAAAGCAGTTGTTCCACATTGCACCATCAAGTATTTTCTCAATCATAACTGCTGAAAATCCTGTAGATATCACCTTTAGTAGATACATTTCTATCTAAGCGCCTGAACTTTCAGTGAAGTCATTATACCAGCAAATGGTTCCTGCAGTTGCGTTGTGGAAATATTACTACGTTAATTACATTTTTCTTATTATATCCTGACATGAACTAAAATTATTTTGATTCATCAACATGCATGTACATGCCTGCCTGCTGTATTCAAGTGGTTAATTCAATAATAATAAAGACTGAAACTGTTGTAAAGGATTTTTGTAACATTATTTGTGTTGACAAATATATTAAACAATTTCTTTCTTTCTTTCTTTCTTTCTTTCTTTCTTTCTTTCTTTCTTTCTTGTAGCACGATGAGGAGATTGATGTCAACCCCATTTTTGTGCCATCAGGACGTGTTTAGCCTAGTTTAGCATAAAAATTGGCAAAAGGAGGAAACAGCTCTGAAAAAAACATGCCTACCATCACCTCTTGACATGACCATGATTGTCTGATGTTGTCCATTTATATGTTTGGTATTTGTGCTGCAGATAATAACATACTGTACTGAAAACATATGGTTGTGCGGCTAGTAAGCAATCCATCCATCCATCCATCCATCCATCCATCCATCCATCAACCCATCCATCCATCCATCCATCCATCCATCAACCCATCCATCCATCCATCCATCCATCCATCCATCCATCCATCCATCTACCCACCCATCCATCAATACACCCACCCACCCATCCACCCATCCATCCATCCATCCATCCATCCATCCATCCACCCACCCACCCACCCACCCATCCATCCATCCATCCATCCATCCATCCATCCATCCATCCATCCATCCTTTCACTCACCAACTAACATGATACATCTTGTTTATTTAATTCAAGCATAAACAGAAAGTTGTTGGTGTTGGTTGAGACTTGCTTGCTGAAACTATTGAAAGAGTGTTTCCATAATTAGGCCCTTTGTGCAATGTACGATCAATTTAAAAAAATACTATACAATAGTTTGGCATGTCGTATTTTCTGTTTTCTTTCCCTATGATAGTGAAATTATTGTGAAACCAGTCTGATCATTGTACATAACTATGTCAATAATGTATTAGGGAATAGGCTACTGACACTGTATCTGTCATAAATGATTCAATCACATCACTGCTTAGATTTAGTCAGACAGCCGCTATCACTCGGCACAACTTTATAAAAACTGTATTATAACTTTCAACTGATTAGTTTTGTTTGGTACACATTATGGTACTATACTCTCTACCTGTAACCTGGTTGTTTACACTCTTGGATGCAGTGTGCCAAGTAGCCTGCATAATGTATCTCATCCCTTTAATCAGAGCCCATTGCAGTCAACTTCGTAAATCTGCAGATTAACTGTGACCCTTGGCAACGAATTATACTGTACATGCTGCATGCTCAGTTCTGGGTGCACCAGATACTGGATTTGAATGTATGATAGTTTGCCCAGAAATATAATCACTCTGGAGTCATTGTGCGATTATCTTGTTTTCGGCACATGGCAACACTGGTTGAGCTCACTGACTGTAACACTGCTGTAGTCAGAGATGCTGCACAGATGAACTGAGCAAATGAACTACTGTACTGCTCCTTTATAAAACTACCCTTAAAATCACATGTTTTCTTTCTATGTGAAGAATAAACAAGGTACAGCATGTAAATAAGGGAGCTTCAGACTTGTTGATCTCACAGATTTCCTATTACTTTACATACCAAAAATTCTGCTGCCTGCCAGTCTCAAGTATAGTCATTTGCTTTACATCTACATTCAAGAAAAGCCATTGCATGATTGCTCTATAATCTTTCAAAGGGCAGTGTTCTGAACTAATGGACCAGAGTTGAAATAATAGTTTGGACTGTTCAGGACTTGTTGATGCAGAGGACAGACTCTGACTTACTCTGTTAGCTGCATAAAAAAGGGGAAAGCTGACAGCACATTTCAAGCTGAAACAGTCAGTTTTGAATGAAAATGAAAGAATATCCTCCTCTGCTTTTTGAAAAAATAATATTTTCTTTAGACTTTCATACTTAACCCATTAGCGCTCAGTGTATTCTGACAGCATTTCTTTATTAATGACAAAGAGAATGGATTCCTCTCCAGTGCCACATGACAGTAATGTCTTCCTGTTGCGGCTCTGCTTTTTCTATAATATGTCCTGCATAATTTAACATGACTCTCAGTAGCCAGTGATGCCTTTCATTTTAAGTAATTGTAAAGCTCAATTGTAGATTACAGTGATAATGAGCTCGCATCAAAGCGCTGTGTTGTTTTCACATCACTCCTCATCAGAACACGAGCCCCGCAAATGGGCACCATCATCATCGTGTTTAGTGTTTAATGCTGATCATCCAATCAGGCTCTGCCATCGCAGCTTGTGTCCTGCTCTCCTCCTGACATGAGAGGTGGACACACCGGCAGCACAGCTCTACACAAACAAGCCAAAACAATCAATAGCCAACACAAACACATAACGGCAGTGTTCTTTTGTAGCCTCTATCTATTGCTACTAAGCACTAGGCGGCTAAATAACCTTTTAGTGGGCCCAGGCAGGCGAGACAGATGACTTTCCTAAATGAGGCTTCTGCTGACGCCGGGCCTTAAATCAATGGCAATGGCAGGCGCTGAAATGAAGCCCCTGCAGGATGTGCTCACAGTCTCCTTTCAGAGAGTTGGAAGAACTGGCTACACCTCTCCACATATATTAATATTTTATCATCAGCACACTCATTTGCACCTTCCTATGAGGAAATATTGTCGCTATGGGCCAAGTGTGATCAAATCCAGCACAGGTTCATAATCAATCATGTCTGACTTTGACTGTTAGACTGGTTGTTGGACCTGGTTCAAGACAGAGGGGATAATTTTTCTGTTATTTCACTTGCAATGTAAACAATTTGCTTCTATGCTAATGATTATTATTGTTTACAAATAAGATCTCCATTAACATCAGCTAGTACAGTTTCTGGTCCTCGTGAAGTCCTTGAGTAAAGCAACACAATAAAACAAAAGAAAAATACAGATTTTATATAAACCAGAAAGAAAGTAGGGGCAGCACCCAAAGAGACTATTCAAACTTCCAGAGGATATTTATATCAGGACATATTTCCTTCTGCAGGATAAAGAGAAACAAATGTGACAAAGTGAGGTCAGGTCATTTGTTCTAGTTTAAGGATATGTTCACATTTTTTCAAGTTGATCTTAATATAAACCTAGCATGCCTATATGTATTTTATGTACTACACAAAAAAGGTTTTTGGTATCTGTAATTGTCCCTGGGATCTGATAGTTTTCTTTGCTTGTTTTATGTTTGAGAAGAGACAATTGACTATTCTTAGCACTCAAAGTAAAGACCAGGGACTGTATTCACAAAGCAACCAAAGGCTAAAAGTAGCTTCTAAGTGGCCAAGTTTGGAGAAAGTCTAAAATCCTAAATGTAGGACTGCTATGTTTTTGGTCTAGGAGTAATTCACAAAACATTTTTGAGATAAGAGTGGCTTTCAGTTTTGAGAGAAGTTAGATGTAATCAAGAGGACTTCAAACTCACTGAGACCTTCTCACAATCATTTCAATCAGCTGCTGCAAGGCGTCACAGCTTTCAAAAATACAACAGTAACAAATCTTTAAAAACATATGTAGATGGTAGTCGAGTTAAAAAGGATCTAATCAGCTTGTCAACAAATCGAAACAACACAGTAACAGAAGAGATGATGAGAGTTTTTGCAACTCTCATCTCTCTCAACTAAACTCTCAACTACTGGTACACAAAAAAAAATTCAGTTTCCTTTCAGTTGATTCACTCGGGGTTTGATCGGGGCTGATTATCTTAGCGTGTCTAAGACATCTGTCGGAATTATTAATAAAACCAAGAATGTAGAACCCAATTTGTTCGTAGTTTCTTCAAATGCACATTAAATAAGCAACAACTGCAATAAAGCTGATTTCATAGTCATAGCTGGATTACCCAATGAAACTAGTGCTATAGAGAATTAACTCATCAAAAGACGAAGATTCACTCAATCGACTTTAAAAGACAATCACATAATATCAACAAGCATGTTGCTTGATGATGTATGATGTAATCTTGACAATATTTGATATAGGCTCTTGTATCATATATGTGTGAAATCCTGTACAAATCATAAAATAATTAAATCTATCTATATTTCTTTCTTTCTTTCTGCTCCTGTATATGTATCTTCACTGACACAGACGGCTCACCTGTCAAACAATCCCTGTAGTGAGCAGATTAATTGATGAAACATGATGTCATCCACAGTAACAGTGTAGTTGCTCTCAGCAACTTTATGAGTTGTTCTTAAGAGGAAACTCTTTGCTACTGTAGGAACTTTTAGCACCACTTAGGGGGATTTCTGGCAGTAAGACTGAATCCTTTGTGGATATGACTCCTGGTGTTGCTGCTGGTTTATTTAAGCTGATGGAAAAAAAACCCAAAAAAGAGAACAGGATATCAACACTGAAGTTTGAAAAGGAGGCCATAATAGTTGCATTGAAATGCATTTTGCCAATGTTAATGTAATACAGACCATGCAGAACTAATCCAGCAGCTCTGTTTTAAAGTAACTGCAGCTTTTATATATCCTCTTTTTTGGCTGCAGACCAAATAACAGAGCAATATCAAAGATGAGTTTGCACCAGTGATGATATAACTGGGTTCATAACATTTGGAGGGACATAAGAAGAACACTTGCTGCTAATTCCTCTCTCAATTTTCTCCATTATACTGTCATTGTACTGAGAGCAATCATGGCATCTATGTACTACTAGTGCTACTTTTATTCTTTCTTTTTTACTATTCTTATTTGTTCTAATATAAAATAGTTAAATTGGCCATGTATAAATCTTTATCATGATTTTGTGGTTGTAATGTTTTAATCCCATAGAAAATAAATAAAAAGTGTAATGATGTACAAATGCTGCATAATGTTGAGTGTTTATGAACATATGTCTCTATAATTACTGCCCTAGTCAACAAATTATTTTTCAACAACTTGTTATGAGTTGATGTTGTGCATGCTGTGATAGACAGAGGCCCTAACCTGCAATGTAAGGGCTTTTTATTGAGATGCAAATAGTGTTTCGGGGATTTTAGCTTCCAGTCAATGGTTCATTGTGTATCCTTGGCTTCCTGGTGCTCTGCAAATTTATGATGTTATTTGTGATTCAAATAGATCCACTGGGGCATTTAATACATGCAAGCTTTTTCTGCATATTTGATCTTGAACTTTGGGGAAAGTATCTGGGGAGGTTTTCCTTACCTGACAAATTTCTTTGCTGTGTCAGATGTGTCTCCAGTAATTTATTCACTCCGATTAATAGCGAGTTATAAAATCTAATTTGGTATTAAGAAAATAATGGGCGATTTGAAAAATGATCATTAATACATTATGAAGAATTTTCCAAATAGAGAAAGTGATGGTGTGCTAATAATATGAAAGCAATTCCATTTGACAGGTGGCAAATGACTTTGAGGTAATGATATCTGAGATGGATAGGGATGTATTTCTGCTTCTATCCATCTAACCCCTTTCCCCTTTTAACTGACCATTCACAAATACTCACAAATAGACACGACGGGCCTGTTAAGCTGTACAATAGAGACCTAATCTGATGTTACATCCAAGGCCAAGGAGCATTTAATCCTTTTCGCAGTCACAGGTTATGTTTTTAAAAAGCCTTGTATATGATAACATATCAAATATGAAAGCTGGTTTAGGTAAACTGATGTTACTGAGTGGATTTTGGGAAGTTTACACAACCACACTTGTAATCTGAGATGTTAAATTTGACACATAACTTTGACATCTGTCATCCTAAGAGACATTTTTCTTGTAACGTTAAATATGAAACATAATGCTTGAAACAATAAAGCAATAAAGAGAAGCCAAACAGGGTTATATTAGAGCAAAAGTCAAGTCAAGAGTTTGACTTTACATTTTTCTTTGTCATAGTTCAACACTAACTAGCTCCACACTGTAAGACAATACTTCCTGGTCTTCTAAATGGACATTCAGATTCTGCATGAGTCTTTAAGCTTCATATCGTGTATATAGCAATCGAGCAAATATTAAAGCTCCTTTAACAGGATTCTCATTTGTTTTAAAGTCAGTTGGAAACTTCAGGAGGTGAGCTGGAGGCCATATTTTTAACCATCTCATTGAACTAATGTTATCTTAAATGACTACTTTGCCACAACTGTGAAAATGTACTAGCGACAGTTGTCATTACAGCAAAAATTGATGGCCAGAAATGAGAAGCACTCATCTCGTCTACCTCTGTCTGAAATCATGGACCCATTTACAGAAGGCCTTACCGTTCAGCTCTCTGGATCTTGGTTGAGGGCAAACACAGAAGAAGTGGTCTAAGTCACACTTGAGTTAACAAAAAATCCAGAAGCCTTGTGTTTTGAATTCAGGGAGCACCAGCTGGGCTTTACCCTCAAGACAGATGACAGAGGTGAAACAGTAGCTGCTCTTTTTATCGCCAAATCTACAAGTCCCTCATCACTTTCAGATGACCTGACATCACCAGCCCTGGGAGTTTAATGTCTTCTTCATTCTGTTTCTCTGAATGTTTTTTGCATTAGTTTTGTGAAGCGAGAACTGCAGAATCTAATGCAGTTTCACTTTTGTCGTCCAGTATTTAGCTCTATATTTTCCAAGTGGCTGGATACATAATGGCCTGCACCTAAGCCACAGCCGCTAATACGCCATGCTCTTCATATAATGGATGCACATTTACCTCCATCTCCCTCCTCGCTCTCCACTCTCTGTCCCTTGTCTGCTCATTCTCTCATCTCTCGCTCTGTCTCACAGACTCAAGCCTGTAATGACGCCTCACTTCAGGATGAACACGCTGTCATTTTTCATAATTACAGCTGGATGTGATTTTCATGCAGCCTCGTGGTTGACATTTCTGAACACACACAAACACACACCTATACACCTACACACCTACACACCTACACACCTACAGACACACACACACACACACACACACACACACACACACACACACACACACACACACACACACACACACACACACACACACACACACACACACACACACACACACACAGCCATTACAGGCTACATGAGGACAGAAACTGAGGACAAACACATTATTAAATTCAGATGCTTTTCTTAGACTTCCAACTCCAAAAATAAGAAAAACTATTCAAGGCTGCAAAAGTGCTGTTGAGAAGATGTTACATCTTAATTTAAGATACAATTCAGATAATACATTATTTTTTTATTAAAAGTATGTGGACAACACTTTCCATATAATTTTGTGTACTCTACGTTTCATCTGGGACTATTTTAATGATTTGGTTTAGGCCTCCCAGCTCCAGTAAAGGGAAATCTTCATGCTATAGCATAAAGTCAAAATTGAAAAATTAATGTTGGGGCTGCAACTAATAGTTATTTTCATTATTGATTACTGTGCTGCCTATTTTCTCAATGCACTGATTAAACATTTGGTCTAGAAAATCCAATCACAATTTGCAAGAGCCCAGTGTGCCATCTTCATATTGCTTGTTTAATGTCACCACTAGTCCCCAGTAGTCCCTGTATAGCACATATTTAATTTACTATTATTTAATATTAGACAAAGAAAAGCAGTAATTCCTCACTTTTGAAAAGTTGTAAGCAAGTTAGCAAGATTGTTTCTGTCAGTGGATTAATTGATTGATAGACAACTTGCCTTAGCTCTAATAGTGTTCATCCACACATGGTAACAGTTTGTGGTAAGGTTGTTTGTTCTTGTTTCAATATGACAATGCCCCCTGTGCACAAAGTCAGGTCCATAAAAAATGTTCTTCCCAGTTTGGGGTGGATGAACTTGAAAGGCAAATCTCAACAGCATCCAATAACTTTAGGATAAAATTAACTGTGAATCAGACCTTATCATCGAAAATCAGTGACTGACTTAATTAGACTTGTAGCTAAATCGGCTCAAATCCCTACAGCCAGATTCAGAAATCTTGAAGACAGCTGATGCAAACAAGTTGAGGTTTTTATAGTTTATCAATGCCCATGTATTTGGAATGAGATGCTCAGCAATCACATATTCAGACATATGAAATAGTTTTCTCCCCTCTGTTTAATTGATTTAAAGCCAAGACCAGTAATTTTGGCCATTCCCAATGTAAGCTTCAGAAAATGAATTCATACATCACCTTAATAGTATTGGCATTTTAACATTTGACTGTCATGCCACACGCTCTACAAGACGTAATTGAAAGCTTCCCAAGGGCATATTGTTGTGGTGCCAGAGTGTCGGCACAGCTATGGATACACAAGCAACCAAAACACTTGACACATCATACGCACAATATTTCGTTCTCAAGTACCAAACCAAGAGTCGGGCCAACCTTTACCTGTGTGACAGCTCCTTGTAATTCTGTAAAAGTCCTTAAGCTATTTCAAGCAGGGAACACTTTTGAAGCATGAAACTCATTGTTCCTTGATGGATGAAGGACGTGGAAATCTAAGTTCTGGCAGTTCACACACCACATATCTGGTCTCTGTGGAGCTGGGTTAGGTTCTTTGAAAAGTCACTTATCAAACTTGATTCTCAGATATCATTTAATGCTGTGGGGAATTGTTGCCTGATGACTTGCCATGGGAGCTGCATTAAGAAAAAAGATTTTGTTATTTGAAAAAAAAGTCCTATGCATAATTTGTATGTGTTATTTTGGCCCCAATTTTTCCTTCTAGATTAGAACAAGCAACAAATCTGTTACTTCTAATTAACCAGCTGCTTTAACAAAAGCAAGCTGTACATCTTTACTGAGCATAAATCTTGTTTCTGGTATACTAATAAAAATGGCTGAAGAAATTTCACGATAAAGCTCAATCAAGTAGTTGTTGACAAAAGCAATAGCCTTCTACCTTTTTTATCGCAACCCTCAGTTATCATCTCTAAATGCTGTTGTCCTACATTTCAGCACGCAGGTTCTTTTCAGCTACCCTGACATGTTTCTCCTACTTGTTTTGAGGTTTAAATGCAAAGTGATGGAGTGACAAAACACTGTCAATCAAAATGTGTTTCATGACCACTTGAGATTCTTGGCTAGTCTTTGAGTGTGAAAACATCTGAGGCTGTGAAACCAAGGTCTCGTCGAGAGACTGAACGGCAAACCTGACTTGACTGTGAATTGCCTCCGAGACTCTCACTCTCAACTCAAGACTTTTTTCTTGAGAATGGTCCTTATAAAACGATGTTTTGAAGTAAAGCTCCAGCCCCATTCCCGCTCCCTGTGAATCAATGCTAAGCTTGTGAATGCAGACAGCCTATTTGTCAAGTCTTTCAATTAAGAGTGTATAATGCCACTGTGTTCCTGGCCAGGAATTTGGTTTTTGAGATGTATAAATACACGGGTAAACACTCTTATTTACCTCAGTGTTCTCAAACATAATCACCAGGCTTGGCCCCATACTCTGTGCCCTGCATGAAATTAGTTTGCTATTGATTCCTTAAACATCTCCCCACAGTTCTCAGCATTGCAGGGTCCTAATTGGCTAAACCACAGTTTTAGTTTGGAACGACGTGACAGTTTTGTTCTTAATGTTGTCTACAGCAGAGAGGCGGATTGCAGAGGAACCACCTTTGTTGTTTATAATCATATTTCACATCTCTGCCTGTGACTTGACAAGCTGGACTCCTGAGGCCTAGATGTGACATTTGGTGACATTTAGCACTGGAATGTGAATGACTGAGTTTTAACATGAAAGGTCATGCCATGTGAGAGAGTCTGCCCACTAGATTTGACATGTCTGCATTTCTCTATTTGTACAGAGAATTTACGCAATGTTGAATTATTGTGGATCCCTGCTGCCATGTCTGATTGATCTTTGCCCTTTCAGTCTGTATGTAGTTGTGTTGCTTATGAAAGCTGTAGTTTTTGTGTACATAGTACCCTAATAATTTCCTAGGAAGGAACTGATATGTGACTGCAATTGCTTGTGAAGGTTCATATGACTAAGAAAATGGAGACAGGGCTCAACAAGTACATTAATATTTGTGAAAAGGTAAAGATGTGTCTTTTTGAGAAGATGTTTATTACAAATATACTATTCTTCATGTATTGAGAAACAAGATCCAACAAATGAAAGAATAATTCCATGAGTTTAAATTATATATCAATTTAAACATTTTGTGGGTTTTTGAGGGGATGCCAAAAAATAAATAAGAGAGATTTGGGGATTTGATTTGATCTTCTAGAAATTAGGTAAGTATACACTATACCACTCAACTATCAAAACTACTATATAATGTATGAGTGTTATAAGTGTTACTGGTAAGGCAGAGTGTTGTCAGAGTGAGACTTTATTCAAACTGAAAGGATTACTTCCATTGATTAATCCATTGACTAAATAATTACTAACTATATCAATAACTAATTCATTCATTTTTCAAGTATAATTGCCCCTCTAGTTCCAGACACTCTTTTGTGAGAAATCCTTTTCATTATGTGATAGTAAACATTGTGTTTTGGAGTGTCTGGACAGAAAATGTCATTTAAAGGTTTTATCCTGGGCTCTGGGAAACTAATGGATATTTTCTAATAGGTACTATTTTCTGACATTTCATAAGCCAAAGGATCATTAAATAATTAAAGAAAGTTACCAGCAAATTAATCAATAATGAAAATCATTATTATTTGGGACCCTGGATAATCAAATCTGGGACTATGTCATTACTGAATGGAGGATAGTGTTAGTACAGGCAGAACTCTGAAGTAATGTTAAAACAACCTGTTACCATTAATGGTCAACAACCTGATTCATTCATACTTCACCATCAGTAGCTCATTCATTAGCTGCTCAATCCAATTATACTCATACAGATGTACTGTACACAGCAACCCCCTGACCCTTGCCACTATTACTCTGCTGGTACCTTTATTTTAACGCTATTTGCTGCCACAGCTCCCTCCATCACTCCATCCTGATTTCACTGAGATTTAATGTTCATGTATGTTTATCAGGGTAGGCATTAGTTTTCCTCATTGCTGCTTCGATTCTTTGAAAACTCCTTCAGAGAGCAGAAACTTTTCCAACAGCAACTAGCTTCATGACCATTTTGCTATAAATACTTAATAACTTAATGAAAGTGTCTCTGGCTGAATTGCAGTTGAAACCATAACATATTTAAATAATGAAACTAAATGTGTTCTCCACAATATTTTCTCCTTCACCTACTCCAGGTGCAGGCTACCCAAACATGTCTGTTCGAGGTCCGGGCCCACAGTGGCTTCTAATTGGACAGGCACTGAAGGGACACTTATGATATGATGGTGATGACAAGAACAGCAGCGTTAAGAGCCATACAACCTGTGGGAGCTTGTGCTACATCATCTGACAAAATCGATGTGTGAGGCTGGTCCCATCGAGGCCACAGGGAGTCTAGTTCAGAAGAACTAATTACTGTTTGTTTTAGAAGTTCATTTGCTGCTGGTTATGCCTGCTGTTTTCTTCTCTTTTCTTTTCCCCATTACTTCATTGAAGAAGAAGTTGTCATTATTTTGAAGTGTTTCATTAAATGTTGGCAATCACAGAGCTCCAGATACCTCAAATCACTGTTGATGTGATTCAACGAGGGATTCCAGGGCAAATGACAGACAATAATTGGCTTTTGTATGACAGGTTAGATTAAAAAAAAACATCACAAGAGGCGGTATTCAACTGTGAGTTCATTTTATATATATATGTACTGATGTTACCATATTTTTAAAATATATTTGTCTGAGCTACAGCATAAACAATAAAATATCTTGATATATAACAGATGTTTTTTAGAGCTCAAATAGGACACTATCCAACATGTTGTTTTCAGCGATGACAAAGCAATGGCTCTGTCATGTCATGCCTTTTGCTCTCACGTCAACTCCAGACTGACAGTGTCCAGACTCAACACCACCTGAAGTATTGTTTACTGCCTGACAGAAGACTCTTCACCAACCTGATAGATGTGCACACACGCACGGCCTTCCTGTTATTGAGAAACGAACGGGGTGAAGTCTTCAAGCTGGGCTGTGCAGCTCTGAGCTGACGCAAGGAGACAGGCTCTTGTGGCTAACTGAGGGAGCGTCGACCGGCTTGGTCTGTAGGGAATCCACCACAGGAGCTCCTGGGCTGGCGGGGGGGCTCACTGCAGCGCTCTCCTCCAGCAGAGCTACTGATAGATTGCAGCATGCACTGACAAGACACAAACCAGCGGTGAGTGGTAGCTATATATAGCGGTGACTCGACAAATATAACCAAGCTTTGAGAGGAGTTACCTCAAAATTGTATTTATATATATAAAGAGCTTTTTTCTTAACAGATGTTTCTGTTGATTATTTCTATGATTTCCTTCACATTTAGTTATACACACACTTATTAATAACAATATTTATTACAGTTATCCAACTCATGCTAAACAAACATACACAGAACAGTTAAGATTAGGGGGTAAGGTGGATGCTGGAAGGAGAGAGGATGGGGTATGACACACATCAAAGGTCCACACCCAGATTCTTAACCAGTAAGCTATTGGGACACGTTGATACTTTTGATTTCCAGGGATTAAAGCAAGAAAAGATACATGAGCCTGAAAAGCTGCCCAGGGGGAATTGTGTATAATGTATTGAATTAAGTTATTCTATTAATTTAAAAGTGCTCTATGCCTAAAATCAGGCATGGTGCCTGACAACTATAAGTGCTGGATTTCTTAGGTGGCCAAACAACTAGCTCTGAAAAAGAATAAAACAACCTGAAGACATTAGAAACAAAGTAATGAGGAGAATACAAGGACGTCTTGTGTGGGAAGAAAAAAACAAACAAACAACTGCTTTGACTCACTTCAGGTCAGTGAGTCTAATATACAAAAGCCTTCAAAGATAAAAAATACTGTAAAAGAAAGATGAAATTAAAGCCCAACACAAAAAGACATATATTAGCTAATTGCAAATATATCAGTATTGCCGTACATAATTGCCGCTAGGTAACAAGAAACTGCCCAACAAAAATGTCAAAGATGTAGTATGTTTCAGTCCCTCTGTTACATAAACTCTCCACCTGAGTGCTATCAAATTTCCCAGTCAGTGCATATCTGTACCACTGATCTCAGGGTTTCCTTATGATTTTTTCTGACTGATTTTTGGGAGAATTTGGTGCATTTATGATATCAGCCTGAAAATCCACTATCTGTCTGTCTTAGTAGTGAAATGTCATCACTTAGGTCTGAATCAGCTTTAATGTGCGGATGCAGCAGTATATCAGAGAAACGTGTCAGCTATAATACACTGCCTTATTGCAAAGTGTGCATTCAATATGTATTTCAGTGACAACAGTGTGTCACGTGTGAGTGCAGCACAACTTCAGGTGAAAAAGAAACGGACCCAGAGTCTTGTTACAAAGTAATATGAATTATTCGAAATATATGAGTATCTCATCTGGCAACCACAGTAAAATGCATCAGTCTCCCTAATTTAGTTACCATCGACTGCCCAAATTACACTGTGGCATCAGGGAATTTTTGGAGTTTTAAGTGAAATTCAGAGTCTCCAAGCAGTCAAAGCTTTGGCAACAAACTCTGAAACTGCAGCAGAGAAATTATGTTCATTTTTTGTTCACCACTTAAATATGAATGAATGAATATTAAAGTAAAGTCAAATATTTACCTTTTTTATCCATCTGAAACTGCTAACCTTTGCTTATTCATACTGATCCTTGCGGTACATTTTTGCATGTTTGGATGGTAGCAACAATGTATTACTGCCAAAATTGGTGCCACCGCTTGTATCTGGGAATTATCCAGCAAACAAAATGGCACACTCTACCAATCCCACCTCATTGGCTGAAACAGATGATCACAGTCTGAGAGCTGACTATAACATTTTAAGAGCACATCATTTCAAAGATGGATATTCAAATGTTCCTTTGGATTCCCAAATAATCATTACTTTGGGGCCTGGATTGCATTCAAGCATATTTAATATTTCACGCTTTAACTGAGGCACAGCATTAACAAAATCATTTAATTCATTTATTCGCTTATCAGTTAATTCATTCTTGGCAAGGCTGTTTACATTTTCCAGCATTATTTTCAGTAATGCTGTTGGAACTGGAAGTGTCTAATGCGCTGTTCAATGGGATAAAATACTCAGTGTCTTTTGGTGCTCTTTGATGCCCTCAATTCTTTTATATCTTGGGTGTGTGTGTCTGCATCTGTGTGTGTGGAGACCATCATTTTCCTCACAGAGATCTATATTTAAGGGCGGCAGGGACACAGTTAATATCAGGTGGGCTGAGCCCACTGTGGGTTCTACTTAATTAATGGCGTGCCATCTGTTTGTCTCCAGAGGACGGAGACCACCAGCTGCTCAGGCTTTGATCTCACCTGTCTGTCGGTCGATGAACGTGTGTCTGTGTGTATGTCTGCATGTGTGAGTGGCTTCACGCATAAACTTGTCAGTCCTCACCTCCTCATTGGAGAGCTGCTTCAATGGAGTGACGTCATCAAGTTCACCTCAATAACAAAGTAGTGGTTTGGTTTTACTTTTCAATGACATCATAATTACAGCCTATTTTAATTAAATGTATCAATGAGTATATCAATTTGACTTTAAAAGCAATCTCATGGGGGTCAAATTACTAAATGTAATGTGAAAGGACATGGTGACTAAACATTTTGACACCTTTCAGCTCATTACTTTAGTTTTACATCCTGCAACTTTACAGTTCTCGTTCACTTTCACTACCCTTATCCTTTTTTATTTTTCACCTGAAACTTATTCAGTGAGCAAAATAGCCACATATTTCCATCAGGAGTTAGTGGAGACTAAAGCAGAGCTAAAAGTAGTGAATATTTGACTCTCATCAGTTGAAAAACAAACACGACTCCAAATAAATGCTAATGTTACTGTATTTCTGCTGCATTTGTAAATAGGAGACTGCTTGCCAACACATTCACCATATCACCTTTCTGCTTAAAACTTAAAAGTTCTTGGCCACACTAAATAATCTTTTTACATTTCTATCTTCTATTTACATTTTATTTTTGAGCTACACTTTTTTAACTGCATAATTCTGACTTTATTGCACCAGATGATCTGCGTTACCTTTGTTACTGCCTCCCTCTTTGATGCATTTAAAGAGTCAGTAAATGCACAGCATCATTAGACTCATTGATCTCCCTCCTCGATGCAGCCAAGGCCTAACGACTGTCTGCTGTCACTGCTGGCAGTGACGTGTCCCCTTTAAAAGTCAAGGTGAAGCATCAATGTCTTGTGTGGGAGGGGAATGCGTTGCAGATCACAAAGCTTGCATCTTGAAACCGCCACTGACAGCAGAGGTAAAGCACACTCTGCTTTCACACCAATCCGGCCTCCCCTGAGAAAGCTTAAGGAGGAAGAAACGATTCACACAATAGTTGGAGAAAGAAAGAGGCGATCAATGTTTGTCATTGAGCACAGCAGAAGTCACTTTCTACAATTTTTAGAATTTCCTCTCACGGCTGACAGCATTTTTTATCAGAAGTGATACTTATTCAATCCGTATATCATTACATAACCAGGACTGTTACAATCTAATAAGTCACAACTTGCCCTGACATTATCATTTATAATCACTTAAATGATGATTTTATTTTTATTGTGTAAAAGAGATTATGATTCAGCTCACCAGTGACAGAAAGTTAATGCTAATATTCTGATCACTAAAATAAATGCTATTTATATCCTGTAGATACTGTATATTTGCTCTTACTGTCAAACTAATTCATATCCATTACATTTGTCAACACTGTATAATCTAATGATTGACTGATTTAAATACAGGTTGGATGTTTTCTTTTATATTTATATACAGCATTTTGATTTTCCTCTCTATGACCTACTACCCGACAGAAATTGAATCAATCAGTCAGCTAGCTGAATGCACAGGTCCGTATGACACATTGGAAGATTTGGAAGGTGTACGTGTTATATCGAACTGTTACCCACAACACCTTTCTCTGCGTAGGTTTGCAGATATGTTTATGAGTGTTTTTGGAAATGCATAATACCAGTTTTAATCTGATTTATACCAAATATCAACAAAGAGAACATAATCCATTATTATACATATACTCAACATTATAATCAACGACACAACAATTCAAAAAAGGGGCTCCAAAAGTAAAAATGAATGTTGTAGCACAGTAATCTCCATCTGCCATTTTTTGTATTAACAGTTTTTCTTTTAACTTCATTCAAATCCAACATTTAAAATAGAGATAAAGTTAGATTGAGCTCTGGAAGTAATGAGACATTTTTATTATGTATCCTCGGGATGCAATTTTGATCTGAATCAGTATTTTTATGATGTGTTGTATTATTGAGATGTCTTGCTCCAGAGCAGTGTTGTTTCGTGTTTTGATGGATGCGATACCATTTTGATAACACTGTTTATTTTGAGTTTGAAATGACGCTAGTGCCACATTCATTATGGTACCCTGATGCCACTAAAGACTGTGTAAACATTAACATAAACATTTATTGTATGTCACTATAGTATTTGAAGTACACACTGTAACTCTGCTGGGTGATGGATAGATATTCAAAGTTTTTAAATCAACTGAATCATATTTTTCAATCCACAGACACCACCCGAACACACAAGTTTTGTATGTGTGTGGCGTTTATTTTTACATTATTCACTGGAGATGCCAATCATTTGTCACGAGTCAAATCAAACTGCTTGTTTAGATAACTGTTTACATAACTGAGATATTTGGCCTAGACAAAGTAAAAGCACATGTCCACAATATAATTAATTTAAACTGGACTGTTCTACTTCTAATTCTAGGCTTTTGTTGCCTCTTTGACTTCAAAGTCTCCACCTGGTTACATACTTGGACCTGCTGTTGTCTTCCTGTTGACAGTGCAATTTTTTCCTGTTCCCGCCTAAGGTATAAATTATCACCCAATTCTGTGTAAAACCTTTTAGCCAACTTCATTCCAAGTTATTACCACAGGTTTTTTGGGGAAATTATGGTCAATAGGTCTCATTTAAATGAAATTATACTTATTTTTCGTCCCGGGTCTAAATTGGCCAGAGGACAACAAGAGGGTTAATAGGTGTGTTTGTATAATATTAAAATTGGAAACTATTTAATCAGTTTTATTAGCCAAATGTATTTACAGAAACTGGAACCTTCACATTGATAAAAAATAAATATTGGCAAGTGATAGATGGAAATGTTTAATTAGGGGAATACTTAAGGTATGTTTTTGTTGTAGTAAACATTAGTATGTAATATACTATAAAAATACAAAAACATAAATAAATGACGTGCAAATAAAAATATTGATTATTACCCATTACTCTATTGGTTATCAATTCATCTGTTAGGTTTCCAAAAGATGCCCCTCACAAGTTTCAAATGCAAATGGTGCCATCTTCAAAGTCTTTGTTTGACTGATAAACAACCCAACACATAAGGATATTCTACTTTAACCTACATTAAAAACAAACAAACAAAAGCAGCAAATCTTTACATTTGAGAGACTGGAGACAAAAAATGTTTGACATTTTTGATTTGTAAATGACTTTGATTGATATTGAAAATGTTGTCTGCGTCTTCACCTCAATTAGCTAATAGACCAATTGTTTCAGCACTGCTGCTGATATTTCATTTTCATTAGTCATTAACCTCAAAATAAAAAAAACTGGAGTGCTGTGTTTGTTTACGGCTCAAAAGTAATATTGAACTCAGCTCCGGTGGGGTACATCGAGTGCTTGTTGTTCTATAGTTTATATATTGTTGGTGGTGCCCAGTGGGCTTTGAATGGTCTTGAAAACCAGTGAGTGGAAAACAAATCATGTTCTGCCCCTCAGTTCAGTACTGTGGCACTCAGGTGTTTTATTGGTCGTGAATCACTCTGATGTAACAGGAATGACCTTGGTAGTACAGATCCTCTTGAAGGACAGTGTGAGTGGGTGGGAGTGTGAGCTGCCACGATATTGAAAGACAGCTGGCCTACCTGTAGGTTAACACCCCCTCGTCTCTACATCAGCCCCTTCATTCATTTCCATTCACTTCTGATCTCTTTGTGACTTTCCTGAACCAGGAGGAGCAACATCATCCTGTCTGTGATTTTCTGCTGTCAACATTATAGGAACAACTTGCAGCCTTTGTCCGGCAATGGGAAATTAAAATTTAATCACACCAATACAGTTTTATAATTACATTATGATTGCAAATCACCTTTGCTATTGTTAGACAGTCATTGATGAATATGTGATGGTATGAGCTGCTGGGAGAGTGACAAATGACAGGACTAATGACATTACAGGCTGACTGCAGATGAGCTGCAGCCATAGAAGGTCAGGAGGAACTGCAGCAACTGATGTGACTATCACTCACATACACACACACACACACACACACACACACACACACACACACACACACTCATGCATGCACACACACATAAATTAACTACTGTCACATTCACAGTGGTAGTTTTATAGCATTTGTGCTCCTATGCAAGTGTGAAACATGCACATACAGTAGACATGTATGTGTGTTAAAAATGTGAGCGTCTCTTCCTGCTCTCGTGTGTGACCTGCTGCTGGCCTGAGCACAATAACTGGACCCAGCACGCTGACAAGGGGATAAGTAATAGCTCCACTATGGCCTACAGCCTATACAATCATCCCAGCTATTGCCTCCATTGATTTATTGAAAGACAACGACCTTTGGTTCCACTAAGCCTGCTGCCTGGCCCGGCTCCCAATGCATGTATTGTTTTTCATTTTAGTGCCACATATTGTGATGGGGGAGACACCGCGGTCCTGAAACCCTGTCACTACTACAGATGTGTTAGCTATTAATAAAGTGATCACCATAAATTACACAACGCCTTTGCATTTGCGAGTCCGGCTTACATGTGTGTTGACGAGGGTGCACTTTAAATTCAAATTTGATTTTTGTCAAAACACTTTAGAAATTACAACACACAAAACCACAGTGAAAGACACTAATAAACTGCAATGGTATTTCATCAATTTTACTGTTGGTGGATTGCCTTTGATTGATGGCTAATGTTTTAATTAAAATACGTTTCAATTATCCCAGTTGATGGAGTACAGATACAGATGGAGTGGTGCTGTGCTAAATCACAAAGACGGTGAACTGGACTGTTCTTCAGAAAGGAACTAAATCACCCCACAGTCATATTTTGCATCTCAGAGTGTTTGTTAATTTATATTCCATTTCACTTTGTCTAGACAAAATGTTTTATGGAAAGGTAAATATTTCCACCAGAGCCAAAAGTCACTTCCTGTGCACAGTGCTTCATCAATCGCTTCACTGTGGGTGAAAAGTGCTGCCAGGAGCAACCATGCTGATTAAATTATGTGGCTTCAAGCAGACCTTGATACTAATACAACAAATACTAGAGTCTGGAGTTGAAACACAAGAGAATGAAATTGGGAGAATGTGGAAAAACTGATTACCTAGCCTAGTCAGTGTAGTTTCTACCCTATTAGCTACTCTATTCAAAATTGATGAGACCTCATCTGCAGGGCGAGGTTAAAAGGACAAAGAGAGAGAGAGGAGTAGAGCTGCGAAGTGAAAGAAGTATTTATAACCTTTAGAAATACTCTTCAGCAGAAACACAGGAGTCTCCTGGATAATTTAAAGCCAGCATGAGTTTAGGTTATAGTCATGAATTTGAATTATAGCAACTTCGTTTTTGGGGAAAACATGTTTTGTTTTTTTTTCCAGGCAGATGGCCTTAATGACAAATTAAAATGACAATTAGAGCTTTTTTATGGTCTGTACTGACTGGACCATTCAAAAGTGAGCCTGCCTGAGCTAATATGGTGCAAATCTAAGCCATTCACAACTCCCCCACTTTGAAGTACGTCAAACTGCTTTGTTGTTGCAGTTATAAAAAATACCGTACCCAAGCTGCTGAATTCAAACAAAACTAACCCAAAATCTGACAGTGAATTAATTTAAGCTTCTGAGTGTTTTATCAGGTTTCTACAATGTGTAATTTTTTCCTTCAACAGACAATAGACAACAGAATTTTAAGCTTGGTGAATGGAAGTTTCTTTTCTGAAATGCAGAGACTGTCTTCACGAAAAAAACCCCAACAGAAATGGTTTTGTGATGCCCTGGTGGCTTTGGGGTTAAAGTGCAGACTAATAACCATAACGTCCATGGTTTGCATCCGGATGCAGTTCACAGACATACGTCATTCCCCATCTTCCTCTATCCTCATTTCTTGTCTGTTCTTTATTGTTGACTTCCTAATAGACCATAGATATGACTATGTTAATAATGAAATGCTTACCTGACAACGACCCTGTGTAGCCATGCAAATTTAAACAGACATATTTATTTATTCAGAAGCTATTCATAATTTCCCCCTAAATGCACCTGAAGTTCTGGAAAATTGCAGTTAAGACCTTTACTTTTATTTAATCTAAGTTCACAGTGTTTTGGAAGGTATCACATATTGGTCACATAGTTGTTTTGAAGGGAAATTACAATATTTTGTCATTTAAGCTTTTCTTCTTATGTCTTCACATACACAGTCTTATAACTTTGACTTTTTATCAAAGAAAGATATTTCCTAACACATTTGGTCATTTTTTACACTACTATTTTACTGGGAGAATTTTGAGTCCACCCAAGCCTTGCAAGTGCTCCAGCTGCCAGTCTGCTCACATTGTCTATGAAATATACCTCCTCCGTCTTTGCTACTCTATGGGAATTATTTAAGGTTATATGGCTCACCAAAAAGTGAAATGAGAAAGAGAAAAATTGAGGAAGAGAGACGGAGTGAAAGTGAAAATCCTGTCAAGCTTACATATCGAGGTTGTGTTCTCCATCAGTGGGTTGGAGGGAGTGATGGAGAGAGAGAAAGACAGGGAGAGAGGGAGGGAGATCCAGTCTGCTGGGCACATGAGCTCAGAGGAGTGACACGGAAGACAAAACACACACACACACACACACACACACACACAGGGTTGTGTAGCTATCCTTGTTAGGACATTACATTGACTTCTGTTCATTGTGGACAGCCTAACCCCAAAACTAACCTTAACTATAACCAATTCATGCCTAACCCTAACCGTGACATAACTTCAATTCACACCTTACCTCTAACCTCAGAAATTACGTTTTGCCTCATTAGGAACGGGCTTTGGTCCCCATGAGGAAGCCTGGTCCTGACAAGGCCAGGGTTTATACAGGAAACGATCCCCAAGAGGTAACACACACACACACACACACACACACACACACACACACACACGTGTCGTCTACTATCAACTTAAGTCGTCTCACACCTGCAGTCTGGTAAAATGTACATGCGTCTGTACTTACTTTTTTGCTCTATCTGCACTGCTTCTTTATTTCCACACTGCTCTCTTCACACTCACTGAACTGTTTTATTTATTTTTTTACCATTTTCTTGCTATTTTTCACTGTTTAAAATTCATGTATTTCATATAATCAGTCAGACGGACTCAGGTTGCATATGGAATGTGTTGTTTGTCTGGACACAACACATCTGATGGTTAATATTGAATACTGAATACTATGTGTTTACCTGTTTCTGTCTCTCTCTGGGGTTAAAATGCAGTTGGTAAATGACTGGGCTGACTGGGTGACAGGTGAGCGAAGCAGCGCCTCACAGGTTCATTACCGGCTGGCAGAGTGGAGCACTCCAGGGCACGGTGGATGGAGGTAACGCTTCGGGCCTCCTCATCAACATCCTGTCACCTCCATTTTCATACTCTCAGGTTTGCCACAGCAGCTGACCTGGTCTCCCTTGGGGGAACATGGTCTTCCTGAACAATAAGTCAGCACCTGGTAAAGACAAACAGAAGAAACCAGAGGTTTGTTTAGTCTCTGAGAAAATGAAAAAAAGCTAGCATCAGCTGACCTTCCTGTGAATTTGATACACAGTTTCTAATGAACAGTGAGCTAGAGTGCATATTGGCAGATTGTTTGGGTCAAAGGATGTTAAACCACAATCCAGTATATCTCTACATCTCTATTACCGTTAAAAAAAAAAAAAAAAAAAATTGTAAGAAACTGGAATCAAAGAATTTTGACTTTAAAAATGACTCAAAACAATTAATCAATAATCAAAACAATTGGCAATTAATTTAATGGTTGGCAACTATTCTTCTTACTCATTAATCAACTAAACATTGCAGCTCTAAAAGATTTTACACTTGGCTGAGATGGAAAAGTGTATCAATATAAATAAAATGCTAACAATGCTAAACCATGACAGGAAGCATATGGACTGATGAAGATACTGTAAGGTCCCTAAAATAATACAGGAAATAAACAATACAATACAATATTTCCATCACATTTTTCACATGATTAATGCTACATTTGGATGGAAACGTCTCACTAATCTAACCAACTATTAAAATCCACCAATACATTCTCATCAAATTCATCTTTTATTAGGTGGGAAGCAGAATTAAATGTTCTAATATGAACAGTTCGATAGTAACAAGACTTTATCTCATGAGTCTTAATTCATATTTGTTCACATGCTTTATGTAAAAAAGGCTCATGGGAAAAGATGAACAAAATTACATTTACGGTCTTATCTGACAAGAGAAGAAACACTTTGTGGCTAATTCAATGTGCTCGGATGTTTAATTTAGTTTTCTTTACGTGTAAGAGATGATAATTAAATCAGATCTCTGTTTATTCAACCTTGATGTTAATGTGATAGCATTCAGCTCAGACTTCAGACCATGAGAAATGCATCCTGTCTCATAGAAACCACATTTATATACAGTAGACTACAGACACACAGATTATGTTTAATTAAAAAAATATATAATGGGGAAATATGATCTTTGATGTATTTGTCAAGTCACAAAAATGTTGATTCTGAACATATTTGCGTAACGTTCAAGGACAACGTATTTCTTTCAGTTTGTCTCATGGCAACTAAAGCATGATACTTTGAACTTTTTTTAAGGCTATCCTTCGGCATTTTAACCACTTAAAGTCCGGGAAAGATCATGGTCTTGCTTAAATGTTGAAAATGTCAACAGTGACTTGAAGCAAAAGACGCTAACATGCAAACAAAACTGGAAAACAACTGAGTCATAGATATGTGATTTGAAGGAGACGGCGTTGGAAAAATGGCTCAGAGGCTTATTCAAACATGTGACTGACGTACATAAGTGCCAGCACATTTATGTAACAAAGTGCATGTCTGAAAGAAGTTATAGTCACTGCTGCAATCCTATTAGCTTTCCCATCACTAGCGCGGTCTGATTTTCTTCTTATTGTCCATGCAGGGCTGCCAGTAAGAGCTCTTAATTTCAAACTGCAATCAAAGGGAGGTTTTCCACAGGCTTAACTTCAGAGGCAAAGTCTTTGAGAAGTTCCCCAGACAATTTCACTGCAGTATGAGTGTACTTTTCACTGTTATCTTTGACTAGAAGAGGTAGGAGAAGGAAGTCATGCAGTATCAGTCTGCAATATGTTTAGCTGAGGGTGAGAAATAGCCAGGCTTGTAATTGCTTTGGGACAAGCTAGGATGGTTCCTCTGGCAGTGAGAGATTTCCTTTTGGTCAACCATAAGGGCAATAAGACAGATAAGCAAAAAAGGGGGGAGACAGAGAGACAGACAGAGAGAAGAGAGTTAAGGGAGGGAGATTTTCTGATTTTCTGAAGTGTTCAGATGAAATAGAGGCATTATCATCTCATGAGGTTACAATGAAAAGCCCACAGTTGGTTGCCCTTCCAAAACTCAGAGGTCTAGTGGAGGAAAACACACACACGACTGGGTAGCAAAAGATGAAAAAAAAGAGTTTCGATTTCTGAGTATATTTCTCCTCCTGAGCATGTTTTACAGCTGTTTTTTTCTTCCTCAGCTTATGGCAACTGTCAAACAATCCTCTGAGGAATCATGTCGCAGTCTCGGTTTTCAGTGTTACTATCAACAGCTTTTCACCAAATGACTTCAATCCTGTTTCATTACCTCTCCTCTGTGAGATAAAACCTGCAGAGAGATACAAGATGAAAGACAGAAGCACCTGCAGCCACTTGGATGTTGACTCGACTGCCTCCTACAGTAGTAGTGTACATCACTTGCACTGTCAGGACAGAGCTTGTTTACTGTCTCTAAGGTGTGTCCTTTAATTAAGAGCTGGAGGGCTGTTCTGTGTGTTTAGCTGCCTGCAGTGAGAATGAGTTTATAAAAGTGGATCAATAGAGAAAAGTCTACATCCTTGTAGTATGGATGTAAATGAATTTGAGTGGAAACAATTAGTTGGTGAACCATATTGTCAACTGACAGAAAAATATCTGATTTGAGAACTGATTAATTGTTGCAGTCATTTTTCAAGAATCTCTCCCCAGCTGCTGCATCTTAATTGAAATTGGCTGCGTTTGCCTTTTTTACTGTATGTGATAATAAACTGAATATTTTTCAGGGTGACGTGACATGTTGCACATGTGTTATTTTTACATCATTAGTCATTTTTGAAGCCTAGCACCAGAGTGAAAATGGGATTGAAAGGAAACTGACAGGCTGAAGCTGGGGCTAGTCTAAAACTTGGATACAAAATGTTCAGCAGAGCTTTTCAGATTTTTGTCAATATCGTTCTCATCTTTCTTTTATAGACAAAAAATTGCTTATACATTTTTTCTTGTATTGAAAGTAAGGGACATACAAGCCATGTTATTTATATATATATCAAATCTGAAAATTCAAAATTGGGTCGAAGCACATTTGTTTTAACGTCAAAATGCTCTTTAAAAACTTTTCCCCACATGACCTGACACACGTTTCTGCATGATGACGTTGGTACATTATAAACTGATATAAACCCGCCTGGCTGCCTCCTGTAGCACAATATTTACTCTGCCCATTACTTTGCTCCAGCAAATCATAATAAATGTGCAGGACCACATCATGCCCCTGTTTCTGTGCTTCCTTGTTCAAACGCTCTATTTCCCCAAACACTCATTTTCCAGTTGGGCAGTTAAAGCCAGGGGAGGCAGTTTTCTGCAAAAAAAAAAAAAAAAAAAAAAGCCCACCAGAATTTGAAAATAAAGCCCTCCTCTGCTGTCCTTCCCCCTCTGCCCCCAGTCCTAAGCTCCTCCCACCAAATGAGCACGGGCATATGCACGAGCTTCATACTCACACTAACAGCTCGAAGAGTTTAATCACCTGACTGCCTCTCACCTGTTTGAAGTCAGTAATGAGTGTCTCCCTGCTTGAATTTGATATTGCATCTTTCATTGTCCTCAAAAACCTCCTCTGTCACCAGTCCATCAGAGAGCTGGACATGCAGCTCCAAACTGAGTCCCTGGGTGATCAAACAGCACCAGCAGAGTGCACACAGGCTGACAGACAGGTAGGCTGACAGACAGGTAGCCCATCCCATCATTTCACAGGATTGGACGGGCTTATTACAGGCCACAGGTTACAGTGGCAGATACAGGATTTATTTTTTCTTTTCAGAGAATTTGATTGATTAAGTGCTTTTGGAAGAATTTAACAAAAATGCTTCTAAAATACTAAATACTAAAACGTAGCCGAGCTTTAATTGAAGCACTGGGTGTAAAGTAGTGGCTCTCTAGCCACACTTACTTCCTCGCAGAGCATGAGGCAACCAACAGAGGTGAAGTTAACTAAAGCTGGGCTCAGATAGAGAAGTAAATGGTGCACTGACCAACTCTCCTGACAAGAAATCAAGTAAATCAACCGCTCTGTTTAACAAGAGGAGAGTTTAATTCTCATAAATCAGTGAGATGCTTGATTTGCTTTTGGCTATAGTGACAGAAGATGGATAAATGCAACATGTACAGATGCTTGATGGTTTTAATACACCAAATGATCCTGCTGGGTAGACAGTATGCCTGGAACAAATGGTCCCTGAGTATTTATAATGCGGCATCTTTAAAAAATAATGTCTGCAAGACAGTATTATATAGTCAGAATAATCTTGTCCCTTTCTTAAGAGCGCTACTCGAAACTTAGAAGTGTTTCATCCCTGACAGCTGCGGGCGTGCACGTCCCTTTTCATCAGAGTACAGTCCTTTTCAAATATTCATCTTTATGCATTTTATTTTCATGATCCCACACCACTCAAACTACAGCGATGGGAAGGAAACTTCAAGAGCCCTCCTGGAAGTCAGCAGGTACGCAGAATAATGCTGCATCCAGGCCGACCTTACTGATGGCTACAATATTTAAAAATAGCCCTGGCTGTCCGCCTCTCCCTCCTCATTTCTCACAACACGCCACTGTCAGTGTGTCGCACCTGCTGTGGTGCGACCATTGCATAACCATCTCTGCTCATGCAGAAGATCAGCGTTTCTCTCCAGCGACACACTGAGAGTGTGTGAGTGTGTGTGTGTGTTTTGAACAATGTGCCCTGGCTAAAGTACACTGAAGGTCAATACATGCACCAAAAGACAGATTGCATTTTTTCTGTGCAAATATAACCATGTATGATATTACCATCTTTTATCATGTTGTTGTGTCGTTCGGGGTCTGCAGCTGCTCTTTCTTTTAGAAAATAACAAACATTACTTAATATATTATTACCAGTGAGGTGAGCAGCCATCCTGTAAATACATTTGGTGGTGTTTTTATTAAACAGACAGTATAAACAAACGTTAAACTAGTTTTAAATCAGTCATTGTGAAATTTGAGGACTGTGTCCAGGTGACATCCCTTCTTTTTTGACCATAGATGGTATTAACACTGAAAAATAGTTGAAATTTAGCATAAAATGAAAGATGAAGAATGAAGAAATGAAGAAATGAAAGTTTTTGATCGTCTTAAATTTAATGTCCTGAGGCACATTTGCCCAAGACAAATTTCCCTCAGGACATAAAAATGTATCCTATCTTATCTTATCTTACAAACTTAGGAGTGAAGCTGCATTCGATTAGCACTGATACAACTCCACAAGTCTTAATATTCTTTACATCTGTACATATTTGTTTGTATTGTCAGTTATCTGTAAAACCTTTTAATTGCACTAACCTATACAAGGCTCTATATAAATAAAGTTTAATTGATTGATTGCTGAGAGCCAATAGTTTACAAGAGAGGAAAATATTACAGTATCAATACTTTTGCTATAGATCCTTCAATAATGGAGAGCATATACAACCACAGTAAATACATGCTTGTGTAGTTAATGATAACCCTCATAGATGTTGGAGTATCCTTAACACATGCACAAACCTGTAATATGTTTTTCACATTTAAACTGGTGGATACAAGAAGGTGTGAATCAAAGACCAACACATACCAGCAACAAGCAAAAATCCAATTTAAAAAAACAGCCAAGAGCTATTTTCAAAGAACTAAAGCATTATTTTCATTCATGCCTTGTGAAGATGTGAAGCCTTTAAAGTAGCTGATTTGTGTATACCACTGTGATTGGTTCAGAAAAGGTCATGCAAGTGGACATGTAATGTACGAGAACAAACCACCACTGGTAATAAACAGATAAACAAACAGTACATCAGATCTATTATACATGTCGAAACGAGCATGTGAGTGAATAAGAATAAGCTAACCACAGTGACAGCAGGTTAAACTATTAATGTGCAATTTAACAGGATTTACAACAAGAAGTGCATTCAGTAGTTATTTGAGGAAAGAATTCAGAGGTAGACCTACTATAAAACAAGCACTTGTGCTCAGATACCTGCTGACTTTTAATGTTGACTTTAATTGCTCTGATTTACAGAGTTGATTCCTCTATAAACTGTCCTAATGTGGTGTTCTCACCAACCATTAGCTCTGTCTGTTTTAACATAACTATATATAAAGCACCTTTAAACTGTTTAATGCTCCCTTTGGCAGAGAAATATTAATTATTCAGCTGTTGACCAAAGCCTTATTTCAGGAGTGACAAGTAACTCTTTCTACTCTCTTTGAATGTAGGTGCATGTTATAATTCATGCTATGATTTTATATATCTTTGATAATATATAAAATATGAAATGACCAACTTTTGTAAATGTGAGCATCCGAAGACTTTTGGCTAGAATTGGATTTGGTCACTTTTTTTTGGTCGCTTTGTAATACTGTGAGATGGAATTCATGCATTGTTTTAGGTAACTATTAATAATTGATGAAATATAAAATTCAGCCTAGCGTGGCCTCTTCAGAGAAGAATATTAACTTTTCCCTAAAGAGTCTAAAGAATGACTTTTTCACCATTTTCTTCTCACTGTGCCAGTAGATTCATTTTCAGAGGGGCTGCCAGTAAATTGATGGAGTTTGATGACCTTTTCTCTTCAAACACTTCTTTAAATGCTAACTTTTAATAGGTTTGATGTACGAGACAAGGTTTGACTGCGAAGTAAAACCATTAAAGCTTTCTTCTAGCAGCTTTTCGAAACTTTTGTACGCCTTTTTAATGATTTTTTGATTAGTTCATTGACTTATTTAATGATCTGCTCATTACACAATGAATAATGGATGTCTCCCTCACTACACTAACCCACCAATGAACAGAATTTTGTATGCCGTAAGTACAAACATAACACACTCAAACTGGTTAGATTCATGACTGACTGAAATGAGATGGATTTGAAATGCTGCTGCGAATTGTATGAGCTGTGTTTACTGTGATGTGTAGCGAGTCAATTATGGTGGAAGTGCAGGGCAACACTACCCAGGTTCAATTACTGTTATCACCTGCATTCAAAGATGCATGAATCGAGACGCAATGCAGCCTTCAACCAAACAGAATGGCTCTATAGGTAGACGCACAGACAGAAAATAAATGGCTTCAATAGTGAATGAGGCTGTGTAGTGAAGTTAAGAAAAAAGAAGGAAGTTTCATTCTTTGTCAACTTTTTGTGATCTTTTCCAGCTGTGCTGCTGAACTGACTGAAGTTAAACTCTTTGATTTGTATTCTGCAAGGAAGTAAATAAGTTTAAGGTAGACAAGTTGTATCTTTTACTGTACATTGAACGTTTTCATTGATGACCCTCAGAGAAGGAAGCTTTAAAAGGCAAAACAGACTACTGAATACTGACTGTCAGGGATGAAAGTTAATGATGCTGGGTGTGGCTGATAGATTTCCGGAGATTTCATTACAACAGAGTCTGTTGCTGCAGTAGCAGAAAAGTGCTGCAGTAACTGAAGGGGTTGTTTTAGGATAACAAAAATCAGTATGAAGGGTTTAGAGCTTTTTTGAATCCTTGTCATCATGTCCTTCATAAATAATTATGTGCCTAATCAGTCAAGTGTTTTGGGGAAATACACACACACACACACACACACACACACACACACACACACACACACTAGCTGATCTCGTTATGTTACAGTCAAAAGAAATTAGTCTATATTTGGTAACTTTCATGCAGTTTTTAACACTTGAAGATCCCAAATGATTCCTTAGGTTACTTTAACAAGTACACCAATATGAAGAGACCCACTCAGTCATAAAAGTACTACAACATAGTTACCTATTTTAAAGTGTACCATGTACAATGAAATAGTTTCAGCAAACATATTGGAAACACTATTGCTGTAAATTGGCCATCATGGATGAAAATGCAGTTTAGCTACGGAACTATTTTGTTATTTTATTTTTCATCAAGTTTCACCACAGTGTCACTATCCATAATTCAGATTCATCTACCTCTACAGAGGCAGAAGCACTGTGTAAGATGTTGAGTTATGCTAACCAGTTGGCTAACCACCATGGGTTTGTTAGAGCCAAAGTAGGTACCTACATTAGATGAAGCTTTTATATTTCACATTCACAATGCAGACTAAATCCATCAATTTAGAGTAGCACATACACCTGTTCTGCTGTCTTCATGGATTTTCTCAACCATGATGACCTTTATAACAGCCTGCAGACAGCTGCAGATTAAACATTTCTGTAATAACCTATTAATGTCAGCTGCTTAGACTCTACCTTTCAGGCATTATTTTCTTAACTTCTTAAATAATTTTTCAATCTGAATGTAAATGTAAAGACGTTAAACTTAAGTGAAGCATGAGAGGATATGTGATTTTAGGGAGTCATATTGGGTTGCTTTCCCCACCGGCAGCCTTGATAGTAGCACAGAACGCCTGTGTTAAGCCGTTGTGTGAGTCGGTGAAGGAAGAACTGCAACTTTTAAAACCACATCTGCATTGCACCGCACACACCAAGACTCTCCCACATATTTATCAGAAGTAATGTTGTGGTGAGCTGTGGAATTGCCAAACAGGAGCAGACACAAAAAAACACTCTGATGACAACAAAATAACTACTTCAAATCCTGACAAGGTCGTGATTTGCATCAACACAAAAACAGAACAATTTGTCTTTATCTAACTATTCTTGCTGTAATCTGACAGACAATAGAGATATGTGGCATACAAAATAAATATGTTCTATCTTCAAGTTTGCTCTCCCTCTCTCTAAATTCTTTGGGCAAATAATTTGTATGTAAATAAACTTTCTTGCCCATCCAACAGATCTGTAACTGGAAACTTCATTTCCCAACTACACTATGAATGTCACAAATATTTTCATAATTTTTACAGTATGATTTATTGAGAACCATGAAATGAGGACGATTTGCCAAAGTACAAATTTCAATTTGAACCCATGCAGGCCAGAAATAATTCATTTTAAAACCGATCTCCTGATCTTTCATGTCCTGATCTTTCAACCACTAGGGGGTCTCCGAAAATGCTGCTGTTTGAACCAAGGTAGTTAATTCTCTAGACCAGGTTCATTTTAACTTTTTTAAACATTATTTTTAAGCCCTGGCGATACAAGAGAAGTGAAATGCCATTAATTATGTTTAAAACAGTTTACCTGAACATTTTCTTCATTGTCCCACAACTGTCCCAAATTTTACTTTCAGCTGTCCCAGACTTAGTTATTTTTTCTCTATATAATAAATATAGTTCAATAACTGTTTCAGTGGCTAACATCACTTTCTTTACTGTCCCAGCATTGTTCCAGACAAACTGTATCTTTGTGTCCCAGGTGCTGTTTTTATTGTCCTCAGGATAATGGGGGACAATATAAATTTCAAGCACTGTGCATAATAGGGACAAAGTTGTGTAAATCTCACCTGTGTTCTCAACCGGCAGTCATTAAGTTAAAATAAAAGGTAAAAAGAAAAGAAAAAGCAATAGCTGTCATAATTGTCAGAGAATAAGGAGATCTGGTTAACAGGAAAACAAGCAATTTATCTGTCCAATGAGGTGTTGGAGGCGACAAGAGGGAGCGTGGTGATTATTCCAAATGAGCATATTTATTGCAGTCATCCATCACATTCGAGGAGATGTCTTTAAACTTTTTTCTTTTCTTGTTGGATCCGAGTCTCAAAAAAGCAGAGACAACATCAAATTTCTATTAGATGTTGATGATGTTGACAGAGGTTGGTGGATCAAAGTAAAGTGCTGAATGAGTCAAGCTTAATTTTTTATATCAGCATCAGCATGAAAGAAATGTTACTGTTTGCCAGATTTGTTATGTCTTTAAAATTCCCCCCAAACCTTAAATAACAGTCTTAGTGACTGTTCTTGCTTGGTGGTTCATGGGTATTTCTGTTAAAGCTTAAATGACTTGTCGATTAACCAATTTGTTAATCATTAGAAAGCTTATCGGCAGCTCTATTGAAGCTTGGTTGATCATTTGATCATCAACAAAAATGTGAGGATGTGTTGTGATGCTGTTCTTTGTCATAAATAAAAGTTGGGTATTAGACTGTTGGTCTGCAGCATTACATTCAGGTGACAATGTATCAGTATGAATAATGGCTGTGTGGTTGTAATTAAGGCTGCTCCTGAATCAGAATTTTCCAAGATGACTCAGAGTTGCCAGTTTTGGCTGTCAGCTAAAGTGATCATAATGGATAGTGGTGGAGGAAGCAGTGATTGTGTATGGTTCACAGGCTGCTGAGCTGAGCACAATGACCAAGGGGGGATTAAGACACAGGTCACACATTGCAATGATCTGCCCCACTTTTACTTATTGATATAAGACTATGTTTGTATAAATGTACAATACAACTGTTTTACTGAGTTGCTCTGAGGGTTAAATACGAGAAATACGAGATCCCAGTATTTCCTGGGAATTCAGGCCAAAATCTGTTTTCCTGGTATTTTAAGCATCTGTGTGTACCTGTGTATTCCCAATCTGAAGAATACTAATGTATGTACTGACACAAACCTCATTATTGTAATACCTTGAAAAGAAATTATTAGCATACAGTGATAAAAGCGGGTTAAATTTTCACCTCAGAACATATCATTTTGAAAATGATAGTTTACGGTTTAACAGGTGAGGCAAAATGTTTTTAGACTGTATGAATAAAGCAATTGCACAATCTGAAAATGAAAAATAGCAGACTGTTTAACAAGTGGCGTAATCAGACCCGGAGCATGGTGATTATTTCAAATGAGCTGATTTATTGTAGTCATCCATCAGCATCAAGGAGATATGCTCAAACTTTTCTTTTTCCTTGTTGGCTCACAGTCCCAAAAAGAAGATATTATTGAAACACCAAATTTCCATCTAATCTTATTTCGATGACAGATGTTGATGGATCAAAGTAAAGCACCAGATGAGTCAAGCTCTGAATTTCAATTGAGGGTCTGCATATGCATACAGGCAGTAGGGCTGCAGAATCATTCCTCTAAAGATTTGTGTGATTTCTCCAGTGCCATTTGTGTCTTTATACCCCCTTAAATATAAATTACAAAGATGTAGATAATGACAAATCTGCTCACTTAGTCTCTCTTCAAAGCAAGCATCCAATTGCTTTTCTAGCACACACTCAGTCAGTGATGTTAGTTACAGTACATTTCCTCTTTGAATGTAGGAACATGTGACAGGATTCAGACAGCTGGAAGTTGCAATTTGTATTCACACCAGTATTTTAGGACACAACTGCCCATAACCATCACTGACTCATTAGATTTCTCGGCACACACATCGGCAACACACTCCAATGGCAAATCAATACATACGACATTACCAAAAGAGCCCAGCAAACACTGTCCTTCCTAAGACAACTCAAAACATTAAAAGCAAACCAAAACTTCCTCCTTAAGTTTCACACAGCCATCATTGGGAGCATACTCACCTCATTCATAACAGTCTGGTACGGCAGCACAGGCAGTCACACGCAAAATCTACATTGGCATCTCCCTCCCATTTCTTAGTTGGTTGAAACACTAAATCATAAACACACTATCAAAAGAGCTAAAAAAAAGATGATCTCTGACCCCTCTCACCTTGCTCTCACCACTTCTTTCAGCTGATGCCCTCTAGGAGGTGCTACATGTCTCTCCCTGCCAAATTATCATTTAAAAACAGCTTTTACCCATTAACTCTCCTCACTACCCCTGGCAGACCACTTAAAAACTCCCTGTCACTCTTCTGTCTCGTTGGTATCTGTGAATATTGTCTATTGGTGAATTGGGCTTGACTGATTAGAAGCAATTACTTCTTCAGAAAGACATAATAACAATAAACAATAAAACAACACTGTAAATGTTCAAACAGAGAACATATCTATTTCTACAAAGTAATAAACAAATGTGTGTGTGTGTGTAGGCCAAAAATGAAGTGGTACATTTGTGTGATAAGTGAGTATTGGAGTGCTGTTTTGCACTCGCAAGTGTTGCCAATACTTTGATATCACTCCTCATTGACAGCAGCTTCCAAATCCCGATAATAAATAAGCTCTGGATGGTGCACAAGTACAGATAATTCTTCTGAACAATTCAAAATAAACAACGGACAATAGATCAGAGTTAGTGCTTTGTTATCCACCACATTCAAACTAACAACACAAAAAGACTATCTGGGCCTGTGGCCTATTGGCAACAGTATGTTAAACTGTGCATTAAATACCAGGAGATGACAGAACTCTAACCACAGCTTCACTGATCAGGTCAAGAGGGTTCAGTCCACTCTCCTGCAGCTTAACAAGCATCTCTAAAATAAAAATATAACATTGATAGGGTTACCAAAGCCTTTATCTCTTCTAGTCACTTTACTGTGACCTGAGTCAAGGTAGACCTTGAATGTTCTCTAGTGGAAAATGCAGCCGCGGGCAAAATAAACTCTTAAAACTTAAACCATTTTTCTTTTCTTCTCTATTAACTGGTTGCTGATTCATTTTGGATTAAAGTGTGTGCCCTAACTTTTTCAAATCAATGTGCTCACATAACTGTAACAGGCTCCCACCTTTTTCTCATCTGTTTTTACCTTCAGATTTTCAAGATGTTTAACTATATTTCTTTTGAATGCTTTTGTTGCATGAAAATATTGAATTTTGGTCACCTTGTTGGAATAGTTGGGACACTTTGGTAACAGATAAAGAGACTATATGTCAACATTTGGTGAAGGAAATCACAAAATAAATATCACTGCACTCTTTTCTACAGTGAGAGATCTTGTCAGAAGACTTGAAATTATTGATATTCACTCAGAGAAAGTACAGCTAATTACTTGTTGCAAATGGCTTTCACACTCGCTAATAAACTGCTTGCGCAGTGTGTACTGGCATCGTGGCAATGTTTGCTGATATCAATCATTGAGAAACTGTGTAGTTGGAGACCACTGCCAAATTAGTGAGTTATTAATTTTGGTGGTCTATCTTTTAGAGAAATGTTTGCTTCTGAGTAACAAAGAGCTTCCAAACACTGTTTACAGTATGTGGAATACATTTAACTGGTTTACTCACTTCAATTTAATTACAATGAAAGTTGAATTTACTTCATGCTTGCACTAATCTGGAAAGGGCAGAGTATTCCTAATATGCATATGTGCATGAACACACACACACACACACAGAGAGAGAGAGAGAAAGAGAGAGAGAGAGAGAGAGAGAGAGAGAGAGAGAGAGAGCGAGGGACGTACCAGACTCCCACAGACAGAATGACACCAATGATTGCAGAGCATCTGACTAATTGTTTGGTTGAAAAGGCTGCAGCGAATGGGGAATAAATATGATTAGGAAAATAAATTTTGCTCACATCAGTCATTAACATGAATCAAAGGGCTGATCCACATAAAACCAATTTTCTGTGAAGCTATGCTTGTCAAAATTTAATGAGATGGAATAATCAGAATATTAATATTAGAATATCAATATTTTTTCCACAATTTCATCCACTCGAAAACTGTAAATCAACAGAAAGGGCAAAAGTTTCACAGTTAAGTCAAATATGGTCATTTCAGTTATAGACTTAGAGTTAAACAGCAGGTGAAACAGCCATAGTAAATATAAGTAATATAAATATAAGCACTTAGTGTAGGCATGATTGCTGCCACTTTGCACTGATTTCTTGATAAACGTTCAACTTAAAGATGCTAATATACAACACATCTGACTCAGCTAAGAACATTCCACTTGTGTACTCTTATTAGCTTTTGCCACTTAGGGGCAGCACAATAACCTGTAAACACATTACTGACATGTATTACAAAGGTTTTATAGCAAACACTTGCCTAGTTACATATCCAGCAGACACACAGTAACATTATCAGTCATGTTCTTTTGGTTTCTGGGCCTTCAGTTGCCACTTTGTGCCACTTTGTTCACCAGCTAGTCGCTAGCTATATCTTCTTGCTAATTTGGTGCTGGGTAGGTAAAGGCCGTTTTTATTTTTTCAAAAGACCTGGTGATAATTTCTAGTTGATTCATTCATCCGAGTGACACCTTTGACACTACATATAGTGATTTTATAAATTGTTAATATAAAATGTTAACAAGTGCAGCTTTAAATACATTAAATGAAAATTAGACTCAGAATGAACCCTCTCTCTCTCTCTAACACATACATGCATTACATAATAAAACCACAGGGCTTTTCCCTTTACCACAACTAATCACGTTTATCTCCCATGATGCATCATTAATTGAACCCATCCAGGCTCGTCTCCCCTGACCTGTACAGTTCCTCATCAGCTTTCAATACATACCACAGCTCGTGGATCAATGAGACTATTTGACAACTGGAGGTCCAAGTGGGAATTTGATGACCTGGGCTGGTGTCAGCCAGTTGCGGCTGTAATTAAACGTGCCTGCCAATCACTGTCGCACTTGTTAACAAGGAAATGACGCTGCAGCTTTGGACTCCTGTCTCTTTACTGTTGATGCACCAAAATGGTGGATCGGGAATATCGGTGAGTGTCAGAGAAATGGAGCAGGTGCTGATTCTGGTGATTTAGCATGTTGTTGCACAATGGGCTAATTATAGTAAATGGTCAAGGTTTATTTCATGATGGAGCTGATAATTATACTCGGCTGGAGATTAACCTGAGGTCCAAGTTAAATTGGACTGCAACAGCACTGCAAATAACAGGATTTAGCAACAAATACTTTAAGGATAAGGATAAAGATAAATGTATTGATCCCACAGTGGGGAAAATTCATTGCTACAGAAGCTCAAAAAATAGTGATATAGAAAAAAATAAAAAATAAAAATCAGCTGTAGCTACAGTATAGGACAGGCATATTCCATTACATATTTACATAAAATTATAAACATAAAATATAACAGCAAGTATTCACCCGCTTTAACAGGCGAATACAGGCGAATACTTTGGAGATATATATATATATATATATATATATATATATATATATATATATATATATATATATATAATACTTTTCCCTGGAATATGATAAATAAGTCTAGGCTGAAAAAACACTTATACACCCACCCTTTTAAAACATGTTTTATGTTTGCCCTTGAAAGGTAACTTCAACTGACAAAAACAAAACTATTAAATTACATTTTATTTATATAGCGCTAAATCACAACAAATCACAACAAATAGCTATCTCAAGGCACTTTTCACATAAAGCAGGTCTAGACCGTACTCTGTAATTAAACAAAAGAAAACAAAGAAAATCGAGACAATACAATCAGATTTTGGTTTAAGAAGTCACATAATTAGTTAAATGGACATTACCTGTGTGCAGTCTGGGGTTTTTCAACATGTTTCAAATTTAAAAAGATCGGGGGTCAAAATCCACAATCACTGGCATTCTTAAATTCACTCAAAGCTAATATGTGCATTTAATATAAAATCCTCCTCAATTTCATGATAAAAAAAAACAAAAAACAAAACCCTACAACCTTGGATGACAACTATTTTCATTTGTCACATTCAGACTGCTGAAGCCTTATTTTACCTTTGGCATGTTTGTTGAGAATTACCACTGTAGATTTTGACCCTAATCTCTTACATTGAAATCATGTTAAAGAAAGAGCTACATCATGGTTGGACAGGAGGGAAAATTACACTGATCAATAACTCTTTCAATGTATATACAGTAAGATCATGTGAGTACTGCTTTAAGACAGACCTGAAAACATGTGAATCTGTTCTTTAAATATCCCTAATATTAAACAGTTCAAAATTAATCATCATTAATCGTCATAAACAGCATGTTACATTGCTGCATCCCGTCTCCAAATTGAGCAACATTAAGTATATTCCACATCAATGTTAAACATGTGTAAACAGAAAATAATTGTTAGCAATTGATAAAGATATCACCTCCCTGACCCAGTTACCTCACCATGCACCAACACCAGAAATATTGCCTTGCTTATTGTTTCCATGTTTAATCTTCATCTCCTTCCTTCCTCCTTCGCCTACATCTCCTCACCCTTCATCTCCTTCACATCAACCGCCCTCAACCATCACTAATGTACACGGTCATGCAGCCAGTGGTGCTAATGTTGCAAACAGCTTTGATGCAGCTTTACGTCTGGTAGAGCACATGTTCTGTGGCAGCATTTATCTGAGGGTGCTGCCAGGAGTGCTGTTATCTGAGCAATAGTCAGGAAGCTACTGTAGATAAGATCACATCAGCTCCAGACTCACTACATGGATGATCACATTCCTTCACTTTCAGTCATGACTGAAAAGGTTGGGGTCAAACAGCACTTTAAAGATGAACTTGTTTTGAAGCAGAGTAAATTGAAGGTTCATTCCTTTCTGGACTATTCCATCACATTGTGGTGCATAGTTATTAGGGCTGGGCCGATATGCTTTTGTGCCGATTCGATTCTCTAACAATTTTTGGGTTTAAATTGCGATTCTGATTAAACAAGTATTGTGATTTTATATTTCAATTATTGTGATTTTCTTTCCTTAAACAAGAACAGGTTGAACCAAACACTTGATAATACATCATTAGTCATATTTATAAAAAAAACAATACACATATCACATCAGTTTGTGAGATTTATTTTTAAAACTGTGCACATGCCCAATACACTAAACTGCTACAATTACCTGGTCTTTAGGAAAAAAAAGAAAAAAAGAAAAAAAAGATCGCCATTAATATAAAAATCGGCCCAAATTGGCTCAGCCCTAATAGTTATTTTATTATCTATATTCCTGTCATTAAAGTCAGGGTCAGAGAAATCTGGTTCTTTTTAAGGTAGATAGTAAGGTAAATTAGTTAAAGTTAAAATACTTCAAGACAATAAAACAACAATAACAAATAGATTTCAACTTGGCTGGAAAACTTTAATTGACTTGGCCATCATATCACTTGAAAGTCTTGTTTCAAAACGAGGACAGATAATGTTAATATGAGTACTTATTTACTAATTAGTGAATTCTAATAGTTAAGTGAAGAAGGGTTGGGGTTAGGGTTAGTTTTAGAGTCAGTTAAGTTGTTAGCTAACTACACCGAACAAATACACGCATACCAAAAGAAAGAGACAATAGAAAATAGAGACAAACACATCACTACGGTAAAAATCTTTTGTAGAGTTGGAATACGACCTTAGATATTTGTGTAATGATCTTTTATTTAATATTAAATTAAACTTTCCTCTGTGACCAATAACAAAATCCATCCACCCTGAGGTCATTCATTGGTTTTTATGACATTAATAACAATGTAAAACTACTGTGCATTCAACATAATGCAAGCAATAACCTACTCTGCATTAGATATGAAAAAGGCATATAAATCTGACTGACAGCAGCTGTGACAGTGAATTATGACACAGGGCCTCAAGATTGGGTAGGGATGCGTGAGGCACCTTTATGTCCTCTATTTGATTACCCTTAAGAGCTCTCAATTAACCAAATAACCACAAATGAATTAGGAAACCACTGAAGTAATACAAAGCAGAATATTATAAATGTTCACATATAACCAGTCTTCACTAAAATAACTACAGTGCCAATTTGTGGATGTGTCAAAGACAGAGACACTTGGCTCCAGTCCATTAATAGCAACCTGCTACTGCACAGTGAGGGGATATCTTAAATTAAGATTGTCTAATTATTTTCTTTTCTCACCTTTGGAAATACAGTGTCAAATAAAGTGAGTCACACTGACGTCAGACGAAGTAAAACACTATGGCTGACCTTCACATGAGTAGCCATCGTGTCAATGAAAGGAAGTGCTGCCTGCTTTACTGTATTGTGGTTTCCAAGGGAACAGAAGCAAACACACTGCTGCATCTTTGCATCTCTTTTCCTTCATCTATCCTCCTTTTTATCATAATATGGGTGAAGCTTGGAAGTAACAGATGACAAATGATTTGAAGAAAAAAAAAAGAAGTTCGACTGCTCTGAATAACTGAATTTAAAATATAATTACACTACTATACTAGAACTTGCCCTGTAAGTTTGTTTGTTTTTGTCCACAATCCTTTTATATATGTGTAAGTGTTCTGGTCGTTTTTGCAATTGATTATTCTCACAAGTAAAAACCAGAGATCTAAAAGAAAAATCCCTCTTGTACTGATGCTGCTCATTTTTCAACCACTCTTTACAACTCAATACTGCTGGCTTTCATCTTGTTTGTAAAGGTTCACCACCAGTGGTAAATGGACTACATTTATATTGTGCCTTTCTAGGCTTCTGAACACTCAAAGCACTTTGAGTAAGTAGAACTTTATTTGTATGGCACCTTTCACGGATACAAAATCGCCTAAAGTGCTTTACATGAGTGAAAAGTACACTATTAAGGGTAATATTAAAAAATAGCAACGACAACAAACAGTGCAGGGCTGATGAGTTAAAATCACAGCAACAACAAACCAATGAAGACAGAGACACAAACAATTACAGAAGTTCTGAAACACAGACAAGTAAATAAGCCAGTAAAAAGCAATAAATAGAGTCAAGCAGTAAACCAGACAGGCTAACCAATAATGTCTGTCTGAATAAAAACATTTTCAGTTGTTTCATAAAGACGTCACAGGAGTCTAGGAATTGGGAACAGCAGCTTGATATGCATGGTCACCTTTTGAGGGACAGACAGTAATCCTGAGAGCCTGATTAGGCATATAGGGGAGGAGGAGGTCAACAATGCACTGGGGTGTTTGACCATGCAAGTCTCTAGAGGTTAGTGTCAATATTTTAAAATGGAAACCAGTGTAGAGATGAAAACATTGGTGTAATATGTGATATCTTGGTATTTCTAGTTAAAAGCTGAGCAGCTGCATTTTGGACAGATTGAAGATGATTCAAATACATTTGATTTGAACAGGTAAAAAGAGAATTTCAATAATCTAAATGAGAAGAAACAAAAGCATGAATCATCTCCATCTCAACCTTGGTCACTTCAGATGTTAATTTATCAATATTCCTCAACTGGAAAAAGCATGAACATTTAAGATGGCTGACATGATTATCAAAGGACAGGGATTGGTCAAAGATGACACCTACATTTTGAAGATAATGCTGAACACACTTAACGGCCCTGTATACTGCTTGATTTTCGGAATAAAATTTTCAGGAGCTATTATAAGACCTTCTTATTTGCATTTAACTTAAGGCAGTTGTCAGCCATCCAGATCTTGATAGGGATACTGCTATAACTGATAACAATCTTTCTATGAGGCAGTATAAAGAGAACAACATACTGTAGGACCTAGGACAGAGCCCTGTGGGACACCGCATGACAGAGGCTCTGAGTCTGACATGAACTGACCCACAAAAACTGAAATACTCCTGTCAGCAAAATGAGATGAGAATCAATGAAAGAGGCAGAACTGGAACCTGCTAACTGGTTTAGCCTATTTATTAAAATATCATGACCGATGGTATCAAAAAGCAGAGCTATGGTTGAGTAACACCAATAATGAGAATTTCCCATCATCTGCAGCCATCAGAAAGTCATTAGTGACTTTAAGAAGAGCCGTCTGTGTTTCTAATACAATTATAAGCTGCTCAAGCAGTTTGGAAACGAGAGGCAGCTTGGATATAGGCCTGAGGCCTCAGGGTGGGGTCCAATTTTTTTTTTTTTACTATAGGATGTTTAAAAGGACAGTTGAAAGGGAAAGATTGATCAAGGCTACAGTAGTGGAGCCAGTTGAATTAAAAACATTTAAAAAGAATCATGAGGGAAGAATGTCAAGGGGGCCAGATGAAGGATTCATTTTCTAACAGCTTTGCACAACACGTCAACATCCAACCATTTACACACACACACACACGCACACACGCACACACACACACTCACACACACACACACCACACAGTCATGCACCAATGACAGAGGCTGCCATGCAGGCTGCCTACCTGCCCATCATGAGGAGTTTCTAATGACTGTTCACTCACTCACACACACACACACACACACACACACACACACACACACACACACACACATACACTATAGCCTATGGGAGCAATTTGGGGTTCAGTACCTACGTCTCAATTCAGGAGCCACCTCCTTCAAAGGCTGTACTTGAAGACTGAATGTGGCACAGCAGCGCCATTTCAAAGACTTGTACTCAAATGCAGCCAAGACCCTCTCTTCCAAAATTTGGAGGATCCAACAGATGGATCCTTCACAGCCCAACCTATCCCAGAATGAATTTTGCATCAACTGGAGCAGAACTGGCAGAGATTTTGAGTTTATTCAAATAACTCCTGATTGTAAATCTGCTGACCACTGACCAGGTTTTATCAGCCGCATTACATCTGTCATCATTCTGGAGAGAATTGGAACAGATCTGTGCAGCTCTTTGGTAATTTACCTCCAGCTCTTATGTCAGCATTTTGATATATGATATAATTCCTTCTGGAGGATAAATGTTGGTCTCACAACAATTGTAGCAGACACATTAGTTTGTCTGACTGTAAAGTGACAGCCGGACAGACCATCAGCGCTGCCTGTGGGGTTCTATATGCACAAATATCACCACATTTCAATTATTATAAATGACAACGGATCAGACTTTATTACATTTTATTTTATTAAGCTACATATTAGCTTGGATTTTTATTATAGATACATAACAGGCTGAATAACATAATTTACTGTATCTCTGTCAATGAAGTTATGTTTTGTGAAAAAAGTGTCAATGGAGCTTTGAGTTAAGATTATTTTGTCATAGTACAGTCAGGTGGGTGTGTTGAAGCTGAGCTGCTGCTGTCAGTAGGTACGCTGCAGTTACAATTGTAGAATGATCTTAATCCATCCTCCTGTCCTCAGATGCCAGATACACTTTAGAGAAAGAGAAAGAGAAAGAGAAAGAGAAAGGGAGAGGATGAGCTTGTTCAGCTCATGAAGAAAGACATGAGGTAGCACAGAGAGGCAGAGTACAGGAGAGCAGAGAGGGAATTGAGGCTATTCTCTCTATGCTCGAGAGATTAGATAAATGAATGTCGAATGAATTCACTGAAATAAAAGTAATTATTTAATATTGTTTATTTCATTTACAGCAGTCTTACTATTCAAGACATAAATAATGTACATAAGAAGTCCCTGCATGTCCTTAAAAAGTCTTATATTCAATTTTATGACTATTAGGTTTTAGAGAGTGTCTTCGTGTATAGTTTGGTTCAGCTGAGCAGGTACAGTAGTCTGGGAGTCCCTGGTGGTGCTGCTGGACCTGAATAGGCTCTCAAAGTAATACAATTCAAATTTGTGGCTCAGTTTCTACCAGCTTTGTGCTGATTGTCAACTGCAACTGTCAAAGTTGATATGCGACAGGAATGACACTTTGTGGCGCAAGAGTAAGGGCGAAACAGCTGGTGACGCAAATAGGAAATCCTCCGTAGACCAGACCGTTCACTTAATACAGCTCAGTTCGGCCTTCGTGGTCTACAAAGGCCACACTCTTACAATGTCCTCTGGAGGCTGCTGCCCCTGAATTGATAAACAGCTAGTATCTTGCCCAAAGACACTTCAATGTGCAGACTGGAGGAGCTGGAGATTGAACCGCTGATCTTCCCATTAGTGGGTCCACCTCTATTAGTGCCACATCAGTCTCAGGCAGCTAGTATAACTTCTAGCCTGCAGTGATCTGATTGCAGAAAAACAATAAACTATTAAAATTCCAATCAGCAATCACAAAACAGTAATAATAAGAAGACAATACCTACAGACAAAGCTCCAACCAGGGGGGCTGAAAAGGACTCAGTGATATTTGCTGGGTCACAATGACTCCCAGAGGTAAAATGACAGATAAACTGCTTTTGAACTGTGTCAGTAAGTGGTTGCTATTGGCAACAGATTGTTAAACCCAAACTAACTACTGGTATAAATTGATGAAGATTATGTATTGTATTTAATCCCTGGTACTCCATACTGATAAACATATTTCAGTTTATACTGTACAAGAAAAATCAGAATATGCCTAACCTTGAGTGGTTTCAGTAATGTACATGAGAAGTTTCTGTCAGAAGTGATGATTGAACACTAACACTCATGTAATGTACTGCATGTGACTGACAGCTGAGCAAAGAGATTTTCTTTTCTGGTGATTTATATAAAATGGAGTCTGAGCTGAACAGAGACTGTTACATGAACAGAAAGACACACACATCGATATTGTTTTTCCAATTTAATTTCCTCTGAGATATTTGAAAACCGATCCAATCGTAATGGTAAAACTCCCAAAGAGATGTTTCTGTGTGTGTGTGTGTGTGTGTGTGTGTGTGTGTGTGTGTGTGTGTGTGTGTGTGTGTGTGTGTGTGTGTGTGTGTGTGTGTGTGTCTGCTTGTGCACCCATGTGTGGTCTGTCATAGCATACTTCTGGTGTTAAGTGGGGGACAGCTTATCCAATTGGGGACAATAGTTGTGTCCCCAACTGGGAAAAAAGCAGATTTTTAGGTCAGTGGTTAAGGTTAGGGTTGGACAAGTACTAATGATGATTAGGGTTAGAAAATGAATGTTAAGTCTATGTAATGCACTGTATGCAATCCTATGTGACCACATACTGTAGTAAAATCCAACAAGCGCCATGGCGGACCATTTCTAGAAAATGAAGAGAAACTATGTTCTTATCAGATTTCCCCCCCCAATCTTTAATAAATAAACTTGAGCTAAAGTGTGTCATCCTAGGAGGAGTGTGTGACAACTTGGTTAATCCTATTTAGTTTTAATTTAAACATTTTAAATAGCTTCATTGTTATTGCTGTTGAGCCGTTGGGTGACAGTCGGAGAAATAGCCTGGCTGCTATTTCGAGCAACAGCCACTTGACAGCTCTGTGGCAACAGTGTAGAAATGGAGCTCCAAACATGCAGCATTAATTGAATAAAAATACATTTTCTATGTGCTTCTGACTCCAATATTTTAGTGAGGAGGAATAAATAGATAGGAGAGAGAAATGGTTGCAAGTCTGTTTGAAAAAAAAAAAAAAGGTAAAGTAATCTCACTCTTACTCACACATTCATCAAACTGAGCAATTATTTCTCTGTTGGCCTTTTCACCGTGTGCTAATAGCAGCTATCACATAAAGCTACGTAGGGGAGTGTTGGGAATTTTATTTTTTTTCTATCTTATCCACTAATGAGTTAAAGAGGGACTTTGATCTCACACTGTAGATTCCTCGCAAAGATGAAAATGCAGATTACTTAAAGGGGAACCGTTATTATAAGTATCAGAGAAAATGCTCATAATCGTCAGACTGAGAAATTGGTGAGATTAATTCTGAGCTAAAGTACACAGACGGTGGGTTTTAAAGGATTAGTCTATGGCGTTTCAACCTTACTTGTTTTAGACATGCAGGTTGCATATCTACAATGTCCACAGCTCTTTCCACTGTTCTCTGTCCTACATTGAATCCATCAGTTTCACCTGTTGCAATTTTCTTCCACCATCCACTGACATATTGGATGCCTGGAGAGAGCAGATAGTTGAACAACTGCAGGAGGGATTGAGGAGTTTTGTTCTCGTCTTTCCTGACCAGAGCTCAGTCTGCTATCAGAGCGACATTTCCAACAGCAATTTCCTGGCATGCAGTGCTTTCCTGAACATTTTGTAGGCAGATTTGCTTGAGTTCATCATCGAGGGAGAGTAACTAAGTGTAGCAAAGGCAGAGAAACTGGAATTTTTAAATAAAGTTAGCAATTTTAGATTTTTACAAACTGCACTTTCCAAAGCCAGCAGCCACTTATAAGTAAAAGTGTGACATTTTGGGAGATACATTTATTCATTTTATTTCTCAAAGTTGTATGAAATTCTCCCGTCTGCACCCTAGCTTAGCATAAAAACTAGAAGCAAGGGGAAAGAGCTAGCCTGTTTTAACAATTTTGTCACTGTGAAATAATGTTTTTCCATCAGTTTAGCATGTTGTATAGCTCTAAATACTACAATACCCATGAGCTTTGGCTACTGTTGCAACGAGGAAGAAGACAGTCAGAACTGTAGCCAATCACAGCCGTAGCAAATTCAAAATGCTTCACTGTCGCAGCTGTGAGCAAACAACAAAACAACACATTGCCACAGTTGCCAAATTAATCAAATATTAAAAAAGTAAACTTTAGATCTGCAGTGATTAGCCAATTAACTGATCAATTATTATTGATGGGTAACTATGTTGATAATTAAATAAAAATGCCAAGAATCTGCTCTTGTGTGATTTTTTCCCCCAAAGATAATAGTAAACTGAATGTCTTTGGATTTTTGGTCTGTTAATCAAACCACACAAGACATCTGAGGACATCACTTTTAACTCAGGAAATCATTTTCACCATTTTCTGACAAATCAAGCTTTCTTGTATGTATCTCTATTTTTGTTTAGGTGGTTTGTATGTTGTTGTTAATGCTGCTTTTCTTTATTTTGTGGGCAAAATAAAAATAGTGTTCAAAAAAAGAAATGATTACACATCAATTAGTAAGTGTGAACTTTTGAACTTTGGAGTGACCTGCATTAGCGCTTTCCCCCAATCCCACTGTTTGCTGAGCCAGGATAATTGCCTCCCCTCTGTAACTCCATACTTCATTAAAAGATTTTTAATTTTCTTAAACTTGCATTCGTCAGTTACGCTGGTTTGTGTGTATGTGTCGTCTGTCCCTGTTTGATTCTGACCTGGTTTGTGTGGGTTTGTGGTTGGGTGTGGGTATAGAGGATTTTGGGCATACTGGTGTATAGCCATGTCTGTTTTCTTACTGTCCGTTATCACTGTATGTCATGAAAATCCCCATAAAAAGAGTTGGAAAAAAAAGATGCTACAGTAGAAATTCTCATCTAAAATTTAGAAATAAAACAAATAAGCATACATCCTAAAAATGTAAAACTATTCTTTTAAGAAATACACGGCCAAATACCCCCTAAGAGCACTAATAATAGTCTGTTTATAATTTTCATGTTAAATTAAAAACAGAAGAGACCCCAAGTCTTCTCACTGACTTCAAAAACCTTTCCCTACAGATGAGCATTGCTGCTATTAGCCATAAGCAACATGCATTCTGTTTACTTTAGACTTAAGTTGACTTTTTGCTCACTAAAGAAAATATTCTGCCCTTGGTGGTAGGAGCCTTTATGCCCCATTACTCCTGTTTATAGTGGATGGAAATTGGTTGACTTCCTGGATCCCCAGACACTATTTGGCAACACATCTGACCACTTCTGGTCCACTGACAAGAATCTAAGCTATCTTAGATAATAACCCCTATTCACTATCTCAGATGACTCACACTGGGGAGACAGAGGATAAGACTTCTGGGAGAAAGTGCCAACTGTGTAGTTGTCTGTAATTTTAGTTTATGGATGGCATAAAAGGGAAAAAAGTTATATTTATGTCCATCCACAATTACAGAGCTACCTTTAAATTGTCCCTTCCTCAAAATGACTGGGCTGTGGCACATGGCAGACGCTACACACTTCCATCTTGTCATGTTTGCTCATTATGGCACAGCGACACACCAGCTGTGGATTCCCCTCTCTAACCCAAGGCTGTGCTGACTCACCTGCATCTCCCTTCTCAATCACGTAAAACAAATGAAGATACATTTCCTCACAAATGAACAAGGAAAATAGAAAGCGAGACTGGGAGAAAGAGAAGAAGAAAAAACAGAAATCTACACAGTGTCAGGTGAATAAATGATACGATCATGGGTAACTAATTTCTTTTGGCCCTTGGGCTCGGAGCCAGAAAGCTTCACTGTGTTATGATTGCTGGTGCAGAGTCATGCTCCTCTGATATATTTCCTCTTCAGTGAGGATGTTGGCCAGGGTGGATCACAGATGGTTTCATAAAAAGAAGATTGAAATGAGGAGGAGGACAGTGTCAAGACCTCCAAATACATAGCACGCATATTCAAGGACCATTTAGCTTTATTACTTCATATAGTACATATGTCAGCATCTATTACTGGCACGAAAAAGAGTACCATTCATAAATATTTTCAAAAATGTTTTGAAAGGCAAAGCATTACTCTCTACAATGTAGTTTTAGAATTTGTTACACAAAATATAATTGTGCATAACAATTTGGACTGTATTGTTCATGCGCTCCCTTGAACATCAAAAGTTTTTCGTGGTGTTTCTTTTTATTATGAATAATGTACTTTATTCATTCAGATTTACTTAATAGAGCACCAGAATTATGTGAACATCAGACAGAAATAGAAACAAGATCAGTGGTATAAAAGAACTTGTGGAGCCTAAGAGATTGAATTAATGGCATATGTATGTTTTTTATTATTGTGCTCTTTCTGTTAAATCATTATTCTTTTTTTCTCGTTAGTCTTTTATTCCACATTCTGCTTGTATTGTGTTTAAGTTCCTCAAACATTCAGAGATGTTTTGACTACAAACACAACCTCAAATAACTGATAGATTAAGAAGCTCAATTTAGTGAAAACTAGTGCAACAAGTACAAAACTTTTCAAACTTTTCTGTAGAGATGGGAGCAGCACATCACCAGCTACTCTAACATAGCGAGGTGAGGTATGGCTCTTTTTTGGAAAAAGAAAAAAACGTTTCCACTAGCTTCAAAGTTTTGCTATCCTAGCCTACTCTGCTTACATTTTGATCTGATATAGTAATACATATCTACACTAAAAGTGCGTTGGTCTGCAAACTTTCTAATAAAGCATGGATCAGAAAACTGTTGTTGTGGTCAACTCGTCTGGTTAATGATAACTTGGATGCTTACTCATTATTGGATGGATTTATTCTTGTTTTGAGAGTAGACAGATGACAGGAAACAAGGGAAGATAAAAACAGGGGACGACATGTAACAAAGTTCTCCAGCCAAATTCAAACCATGTGATGTTGTGGTGCGGCACAGAGGTTATTAGGGGCGTCCCATTGGATGATTTTCTGAATGAGACTGTCAAAGTTGACTTATGGGTGGCAATCAGTGTTCAAAGTCAAGTGCAGTTTCATGAGTATTTCTCTTAAAAATCTGGCATCAATGTCTGGCTCAGAAGAGTGGATCAGACATTATTTTGCAATGACAGAGTTTACAGAAATGCCAAATGAATTGGATTAGTCACGACTTTCATCACTCTATTGATATTGCCCTGAAGTAGAGGTTCACAGAGAAATCATTGGCTCGTTTTGAATAATGTTGCACAGTGATTCGCCTCCACATAAGGTTAGCTATTCCAGCACTGGTCGAACTGAACAACAAAAACAAGGCCCCTTGTGGGGTTGAAGAAACTTTGCACCTCTTCCTCAGTCATATTCAGCTATGACTGGAACAGTTTTTACCCTCAACTATCCCACTGAGTGAGTAGGCTTACATTTAAAATAATTATGATTTTTGACAGTTTCATCTGATAAATGATGTTGGTTTTAACAGCTGGCTACACTCTAAGATATCTGATTCTACTAATTGACGTGTTTGCAGTCATGTAGTATACATCTTATTATGTTTGTCTCTTATTATGTTTTCATTATTCTCTTCCCTTGGTTACGTCCTGAGGTTCATTTCTTCGACGTAATGAGTCGGCTTTTGTATACACCTGCTGATAAAATGACAGCAATAATGGTTGTTTTTAATGAGTTGGAGCATATACCAGCAGTTCACCTCATGTCTGACAGGACTGTAATTTCACTGCTTCTGAGTGGCAATAGGTATGAGAGATCAGGGTTTCTAATAATAGATGTTTCTGTCTTTAAAGTATATATGGTGATTATTTTTCTTCTGTTTACACAGTCATAGACCTCACTGCAAGCCTAATACAACACATCATTATATGTATTATCCCTTTTTACGATTAGAAAGAGTCAGTTTAATATAAATGACAATTCAAGGGAAAGGGTTCATTATTTCTCACTGTTTTATTTAGGAATTACATTTAAACCAAGCACAAAGACAACCACAATAGCTTATTTAAGCATGTATAAATTGAAGGACAAATTGCGATTACGCAATTCTTATTTGTCTTACATACTTTACTTGGTCCATTAAAATTATTAAGTCTCACAAAATCCATTAGCAGGGTTGCTGCACACTTTCTAAAATCAAATTTAATGCTTTTTAAGACCTTTTTAAGACCTTGACAGAGAAAATTTAATACCTTTACCACGGCAAAAGAAATGCGCATTAGGTCTGAGCTTCAAGTTTAAAATCATCTTGACAATATTAATAAAGAGACTGTGTCCGACTGTTATGCTTTATATTTGCTATACAATGAATAAAACTCTCATTGGCAGGCATTGTAATTTAAAATTTGATTACAATTTACTGAAAGGCACATACATGTTACAGTATATCTACCTTATTTAAAGTCCACTTCTTTCTTTCATGTCACATGTTGGTTGTTGTGGCTCCAGCATCTATCAGAAGTAACAGAGGGCTTTGTGTCTTCTCTGAAACCCTTTGGGCAACAGTCTTTAGCTTAGCGTCATCAGTACTGTTTTGTGCACTTCTTTAATCCTGTTACCTTTGTGAGAGCAGGCGGTCCATGGAGAACCATTTAAAGCATGACCAGAAAAGAAAGAGGAGGACTGGACTGTAGACTGTAGACCAAACCATATTTGATAAGTGAATCCTGTGGGGAGATTTTTCTCATGTAATTAGGCATCACTTCAAAATTTAAGACCTACCATAATTAAAAAATAAGACTTTTTAAGGATCTGCAGGAACCCTGATTAGGCACATTTAACATGTGGAAGAATGTGTTTTAATATTCAGGATTATATTGACTTATAAAGACGACAGGGGTTTTCCCTCCCCATCGAACTCAAACGCAGACTGTTATATTATATTGCTGGCCACTGACTTTGCTGGAAATTTTGGCATGTAATGTTGACAGAACAAAAAAGGAAGAACTCAACTACAAGGACAGTGTAGCACCCAGAGAGTTTACAGCATGCACACACTGGCGTTATCTTGTACTGTAATTAATCTTTAAAAAAGGCAGCGATTACAAGCATGTTTTAATTTAAAGAATGAAAAATTATCTTTGCAAGACGAACGCATATTGACTAGGCAACTACAACTAATGTTAGCAGAACAGCAAATTCCAACCTAAACCAACTAACTGTGTGCTCAGCCTGTTCACCTCAAAAACCCTGCGCCCGCTCTCTGTCCTGGACAGCAGAGAGGATGCTCTCCACTGCTGGACAATTAATTCATGAATGCAGTTAACTTGTTAAAATAAAAAGGCTGCTGATCATTTAACTTATCTGCCAGTTATGTTTCATATTGTATTTCAGTGGACAGCAGTGAATGGTTTGGCACATAGTATTCTGGAGCAAGAGACAAAAAATGGTGGTGCCTTTTTTATTCATTCAATTGAGAGTCGGTTTTGAATCGAGAATCAATTTTTGAATTGAACCTGTATCCAAGTATCAAGATAGTATCAAATTGGGAGATAAGCATATTGTAAAAATGGCTACAAAATAAACATTGTGATATATCACAACCTTTATTTTTCATCTTTTTGTTCCATCTTGGTATAAAATTGAATTCCCTGTGGACACTTCTGCGTGTCAAATCGTGATTTTTTTCACTTAAGCAAACACCCCAAAGATGTGTGTACTTACTTTTTATGCTGCATCACACGCTCTCCTACCTTTGCCACCTTTGTCTAAACAAAATTCAGCTTGCTTTGCCATCATTATATTACAATTGTTAATCTTATATAACCACAAATAGAAACATAACTTCATCCCCATGCATTAACCAAACAGCTGTCTGTAAAAAAAGAAGAATGGTATTAAAAATAACTGGTGTCAAAACAAATGCTAGCTAAGATCTTTTTGGTGCTCATGGGAAATGCAGTTTTCTACCTGGGAAAACACAACCGCTTTTGTCAACAGGGGACGCAAAGATGAACACAAAATGGAAGTTCCTTGTTGTAAGAATAACAACATTCAGTAGACTGCACACTGTCTCACTGCAGCACATGGACTAGATGGTGTACTTGTTGTACTTGCACAATGAGTTCCTGCTCTGTTCTGCTGCCATGTCCCTGCGAGGGAGTAATGGATGTCTAATCAGATTATGAACCGTCTCTGTGTCCTTTCAACCTACAACCGACTTAGACATGTCCAGGAAAATCAGTTCTCCATTTCTGTCATTGAGCTTGAAGGCCTTTCATCTTATTGTCTGATGAAATATACATCTTCAAAGGGTTCACATTTTCCATCAGGGGGAAACTCTTGGTTCAAGGAAATGAAAAGAAACTTTCTCTTATTAGGAAACTGTACCTCCACAAACATTGGTCACATTGTGATGTATACAGTGCTGCATGTTCTGGGATTATAGCAGAAAAAGAAGAAAAAAAAAACACAACTCAGCTGCAAGATGTTCAAAGAGCCTGATGCCTGGAGGAACCAAATTTAATCAGCCCGAGTGAACATAATCTAATTACACAAAGACAGTGTTTGCGCTGTATCTTTCTATTTATCTCTTCCTCACAGGTCTGTGTGATCGTTCTAACGATACATGCATAGATAGTAACATTATTAGTTATTTCTGCTTTCCAGTTTAGATAAAGTCAAAATGTGTCCTGTGGGTTTCAACACTGCATAGCCTTAAGATGCCATATCGTGTCTATGTGACGGAGCATGGACACTAAGGGTCTGGAGTAATGCATTAGTGGGGTCATTTAATTAACATCCCAAGTTGATGTCTGCTGTTGATTCTGTTAGGGCTGTAGTCTCCTGGTTGATATGCTCTTGTATAACTAAATTCTCATTGGTTGGACAATGACTGGTGTTACATCCAGACCCACCCCAGGCTTCCAACCCCCGAAAGTTTAGTAAGAGGATAGCTGTGTTTGTTTGTGGGGGTAGATAACTCTGGTTCACTCTCCAACATGGTGGGTGGTGGTAATGCACCTTTACGCTGGTTGCCACCTGCCATAAAACGAAAGCGAGATAGTACTGCACACCCAGTAGCAAGCCAAGGGAGAGCCACCAATAAGGGCGAGTCTGAGACGGAGGCAGAAGCAGCAGAGCTGCCCGGAGGAAGAGAGGTCTTGCCAGGCTTGTCAGGCTCCAAGATAACATTATCTTCTGCTTTCTGCTTTGAAGTGGTGAATTTACAGCTCACAGCAACTTAATACAATATAGTATCTCGCTTTTGTTTGATATCTAGCACTGGGAAAAAATGCTGCCGACACGAGATAGTTAGCACACATTAGCTCAGAGGGCTGACTTGGCTTGTTTACTGTATAACATGGCCGCTGCTTCTGGAAACTGGAAACAACGATGCTGTCAAACAACAAAAAATTAGTTAAGAGATGCTATGCCCCATAGAGCTGAGGGGAACTGTGGGGTCAGGTAATAATTCTCTGTGAGTTTGTCACTATATGAAATTGGTCCAGATTTTCTGCAAAAGGCAGAATTTCCCAGTTTTTCCCGAATAAAGTGTGGGATGTGTTCAGGGATTTTTCCCTTATTCAAAGGGTCCAGCCTAGGGATAGAAAAAATATTGCTGTACAGATAGTAAATCACGTGAGGCTAAATTTGTGTGTGTTATAATATTGGGCTATAAAAATAAATGAGTTTCTATGGAGACCAATACCATCATTTTCAGGGCCACGTTGCATACAAAACAAACAGTAGGCGGTCCAAACAGTCCACACACACACACACACACACACACACACACACACACACACACACACACACACACACAGTATCTTACTAAAATAATGGTATGTAATTAAAAACTGGTTATGCTCACATATTGTCTGAATTGTGAAAGTCTATTTTGTGCCGCCTATGTGCATGACTGGCGACGACAGAGGACAGAGTGGCCAGACCTTTCAGCTCAGACAGAAGCTGTGTAGTGGCACGTCAATCCAGATAATTAGTGCTTACACTGAGGGAATAGGACTTTAATCAGCAGAGCTCTGTGTTGATCACCAGTGTACAGCATTGCACAGAGTACCATCAGCCTGTTAATGAAGTCACTGACCCACCAGCTCGATGGCTAAAGGCAACAACCGCATGTTGTCTGGTCCCTGAGACACAGTCACTCCGTCCTTCACCTTCTCATCTTCTCCTTCAATCATTAATTCACTCACTCACTCATTTGTAATCTCAGTCAGTCCAAATAAGAACAAAAATCTTGTAAAACTGCAGATTCATTATGTACAAATGCCAAGATTTATCCTTTCTACAATCTGCTCATGTCAACTATGGTATATTTAGAGTTATAAAGATGCTGGTTCTAGCAAATAAATGATGATTAAGGTCTGATCCAACTAAAGCAACATTTTGAGAATGTTGACCACCATTTTCAAAGCCCAAGATGCAACTTTAAATCTCCCATTTTGAGTTCCCAGTTTAATTTACATAGACAGAGAGAAAATTCCACATTTAAAAAGCTGGAAGTAGAGAAGTTAAGCATTTTTTTCTTCATTTTTCTTCATCCATTTTTCAGCTCTTAAAGTTGGATTTTAAAAATGATGGTCAAAATAGAAGCAGCAGTGGCCAAACTATCCAAACTCTTGAATTGCACCCTAAAAATCCTGGACCCTACAATTCCCATAATGCAACTTGATAGCGTGTTTTGGCAGGCTAATAAATGCTTCTTTCAAACGCCTTCCATTTGGTAACACGGACTGTCTGAGGTTGCAAGCTAAAATTAAGACAGCCCTGATGACACTAGGAGGGTTATTTTCTATAGACCTTCTAAGCCTTAATAGCCGAATGGAGACAGCACATACCGTATAACTGCAACACCCACAATTTGATGCCAGCTGGGGACCTTTGTTGGATGTCAAACCCCTCTCTCATTTCCCTTGTCCACTAAAGGCAATGCCCTAAAAAACCCCTTCAGAGCCATATAAAACATTATACACCTGTTTCCACATGCTGTTAAACAAGGACACTGGACTTCACGTGTAAAATCAGTGATCAGTGACCCTTTATAGTAAGGGAAAGATTGTAGTTACAGTTATCTATCTTTCCACCACCCTAACTCCTGCACCCTTAATTCTCACCTTGCTAAATATAGGACATGCTACTTTATAAAAAGACAGTGACCACTGATGTTAGACACAAACCTTCAGGTGTGGATTCCTTCAATGTGAACGTGATTCCTAGAGATACTGTGCCGTTCTGCTACTGAAAGTCACGCAGTGCAGATTTTTGATTACAGTCTCACATGAACAAACAGAAAAGTCACAGATTCTCAGTAAAACTGAGAGGGAACTTTTGAGAGAAAGATTTCCTCCAACTCCCAAGTTTGTTTGTTGGCATTAAACGCAGAGCTTGTGGGTAGGATGTGGTCACGATGGTAGCTGTGTGGATCAGAGAATGCCCAGCCATCACTCTCTTTTTGAAGCCATGTGTGAAATGGGCTTTAAATCACTTTTACCCCAAGCAGTCACATTATTGATGGCAGCCTCTGAATCCCATGAAAGAGGGCGTCTTATCGGTTTAGCACAAACGCTGCAAATTAGTAAAGTAATTATTATGGCTTTAGCTTTAGAAATGCAGCTAACCACAATCCTCTCAAAGACATGCATGCACGGAAATTAAATATTTCAGGAATGCATTAATGAATGGAACAGACCAGAGGGCACCTTGCACAATCCAGTCGGATTCATGTGAAATTTATCTCTTGGTTCTACAGCACAGAGCCAGAACAAAACACTGAACACCCAACCCCCAACCCCCACGCTCTCTCTCTCTCTCTCTTTCTCTCAATTCATTATGAGAGCCTTGTTCATTTTGTGATATTGTTTCATTAGATACAAATGGATGGAGAACAAACAAGAAAGGCAATGAACATCGCTTCTATGTGTTGTTGATGCCTGAAGCTTTCATGTCTGATTTACTGCTTCAGCGTGTCATCACTAAAAAGATCCCAAACTCAAGAAAATAAATAAATAAATAAAACTCTGCCCTCTCTAAATTGTAAACAACAACACTGCCTGGACTAGCCGGGGTACAGTTAGCCTATACTGAGATATGGGGCAGCGCTCTTGGGAGCAGATGACCTGCTAAGATCTAGATCACTTCCCATCCGAGGATCTGAGTGACCTTCAGTTTATCCGAGCTGCTGCAGCTGAGAGGAGAGGGCAACGTCAGGGTGAGTATCGCCTCTTTAATTACAGTTCCTGGATAACTATGATGCCGTTATGACACCTCTGGGGCGCCAGGGAAAGTTCAGCGCCAGCCTGTGTTGGTGTTCCATTGGCCTCCAGCAGCTACAATTCATCTTCCCTTTGTGTATTTCTTCGAGAAATATAAAATTACACCGTTCCCGCTCTCATCTCATCTCATTCTCTGGAAGCTGTCTCTGCTGTGATGAATCATTTCATTGTGTGCTCATTGCTGGATGGAGGAGAGACAGAGCAGCAGGCGTTTCCAAGCCAAATGTATTGCATACTCGTTTTTACAGGCCTTAGACAGTGAATCAAAACATTGAATATTAACATTTCCTGTCTGCGGGAAAGACGATTATGGAGCCATCACCCCCCCCTTACCCATATGCTGCACACACTCATATTCTGAAACTCACACACACGCACGTACGCACACACACACACAGCTGCTTATCCTTTATATGAATGTTTCTCTTGTTATCTTGCTTTGTTCCGATATTAAAAATGATGTCTCTAATCCTAATTCTGATTATATCTAGTAGCTACTGGAGGAGAAATTGGCAGTCCACACACACTGGCCTACTTTTAATCTTTTGCCATCTAAATATGCCCAAAATGTTTCTACTCATAATCATCATACAGTTCAGACCCAACACAGATCCTCTTGCTTTTCCTGTAGCTTTCTCTTTCTACCCACCCATTCCCTGACACAAACAATGACATGATGAGCTCTTATTAGGAAATCTTTGCCCTGTAAATGGTTTCAGCTCTGCCCATCTCTCCCACACACACACACACACACACACACACACACTTCATTACATTACACACTTGTTGTGGACCAACAGAAACCTGGACACACATGCATTTCATTTTCAACACACAGTAGTAATCAACTCCCCCTTTGTACAGCCAAATGTATTTTTCAGACAAAATCACCATCTTTATTCTTTCCCTTTACTGTACACTTCAGATGAAGAAAATTACCTATGGTGGGTGGTGATTGTGCAAAATGGATGTGAATATCTCAATTGTGAGTGCAGCTGTGATTCTTGATTGATATAGATGTGTAGGCTGCATACATGGGGATCGTAATTTTCACCCTGTCTCAGCCATAAGGGGCCATTTTCAATCACAGTTCCCCATCAGCCCACATTTATATGCAACATACTCAACTGGTGCTATTGTCTAGACTTCATTTAACCTGGAAATGTATTTTCCATTAAAAGGGGGTGCATGTTGTAATAAATCTATTGTGCTGTTGTACTTAATCTATAATACATATTTTAAAAATGCAGGAATTGAATTGGACTGTACTTGTGTCAGTTATATGATTTGATATTGGACAAAGCTTCACTCTCATCTTCCTACTGTATCTTCTTCAATGAAAACTTTATCTATTAATCTAGTCTGTTACACATACATTAGGATATAGATGTGACCGGTTATACATGAGCGTATGAGTCAGTTACCTGAGGAGATATTTGGAGGATTCAGCTCCATGTGCGGCACATTTAATGAATCTTAACAAGATCATCTCTGAAACATGGTTTCATATAGCAGTCAAATGTAAGATCACATTAGTACAAATGTGCATTTACTGTGAATAATAGCCCAGGCTTTGAATTGCAAGACTCAGTGAGCTGATACTGTAGCACATCATTTCTCTAATTACATTACCTACAGCTGAAGGACCCTTTTCTTTCACAGCATGTCTGTTTACTATATAACTTCCAGGTGTGGAATAACTCTAGCAGGGCTGAACTAATGGTTTAGATTGAATTAGTTTTATCTGACAATCATTTTTCATACTCAACAATTAGTTGACAACCAGTATATAATTGACATTCTATAAAAAATAAATGTCTGTGGTGACTACTTCATAATCAATAGTTGCCTTTTCATTTTAATCATGTCCATAATCTGGTTTACTAGTGAAAGAGAGAAGTAAAAAAGTGAGTGTCACGTGCATTTGTATACGTTAAATAGATCAGTCTGAGATGCTGTTTAAGTGCATCTCACTGTGTGTTACCTACATCACAATGTTGGCAGCAAGAGTGTCAGAAATTATACAGTACAGTATGTATCACATGCTGGGGTCGCATATTTACTCATTGTAATGTGGATGCTCTATCCCATCAAGTGCGACACAAACACAGCAAGTAATTTATGCTATGTCCTTAACTGTACAGCACCTCTGTTGTTAAAGAGGAAGAGAAGGTAGCGGAGCGGTAAATTGTGGGAGACAGGTGTTATTATGTGTGTTTGTGAATGACTGTGAGGGTCTCTCTCTGTGTGTGCATGTTGTATTTTTATGATCTGTGTGTGTGTCGAGAGATAGAAGTAAAACAAGTCTGCACAATCTCCTGTGCCTCATCCAATATCTTAGCCTGATGAACAAAGACATGAAATGGAGAGCAAAGTGAAAACTCACTAATATTTTAATACATCAGAGCCGCAGCGCCATTATTACTGTAACAGAGGAGTAATTAAGGAGTTCTGTTTCGTGACACATCTCAACTCAGCGGAAATTACACCTCAGTGTGTCGGATGCCTCCTTCTCTGTGAGAGGGAAATGCAGGTTTGTATGAGAACATGAATCGAAACAGAGACTGTTTCATGGAAGCTGGCGCACTTTGCTGATAGACTGTATAATTGTGATGTGGGAGACAACAAATTGCTCAGGACAGAGCCTGGAGAGCACGGGTAGCCAGCGTGACCACAAGAAAAATCAAACAGAAGACCATGCAGGCAATCACTGTCATTTTAAACGCTCCCTCTGCTTTTAAGAGCTTGTGTTATATTGTCAAGCCATAAAAGAAACAGCAAGAACCCTTTACTTCGCCTTTTAGACTGTGTGGAACACCAACAGTTCATATAAACAGCTGTAAATCTGTCCCCTTCACTTTATGTTGCTATCATCTTTTTCTAATGGATGTAATAGACGATGCGGTTCTTTCGAGCCTATTGCCAGTAAAACTGCAAAACAATAGAGACTTCAACACATTGTATTAAAGTCAATACATTTACTCCACTGTGTTTTCTCAGAGACGCTGAAACGCTGGATATTTGAGGAGGATAGAGATGCACTAAACAGACTTGAAAATAATGTCAGCCCAAAGAAAAAAAGTTTATTTCTCTTTTGTTACCCATTTATCTGTAGCCATTGATTTTTGGTGAAGCAGCATGAAAACACATTGACAGAGTAGTGAGGAAGAAAAGCTGAACGACACAAACAGTTGGAAGAGGAAGTGGATAAAACATGATTAGGGCTGCTACTGACAATTATCATTATATGATTTGTCAACGTCAATTAAATATTTGGTCAATTATATCAGAAAATAGTGAAATGCTCTTAACTCTCCTGAAGATAACATGCATTAACTCAAAAATTAGGTATAATTTAATTCAAATGAGGCCTATAGATCATCATTTCCAAAAATGTGTGTAAAATCTGTGGTGATAAGTTGGAATTAGGTCAATTTTGACCCAGGAAGGTAAAAGTTGCGGTCAATGGGAAGACAACAGGGCGGGTAAGCCCCAGGTTTTCTTGAAAACAGACTTTCACAATTCCAAATAAGGTACTTGTTGAAGCTTTTCACCACTAGCGCTATTTGGTATTTTAAAAGTGGGTTTTTGCTTTGCTTTGTTTTGTTGTTTTGTTTTGTGCACATAAAGAGATAAAGGCACATAAGCTAAGTGATTTTGTCTGTTTTGTCTGATCAGCCATTAGTAGTGGTAAAGAAGGGTAAAAGAAGTGCAGCAATTTGGCATCAAACACAGTGAAAAAGAAGACAGACATATACAATATGTATGGAAACAATAAAGGATTAAATATTAAAAATAAATGAATACATTTTTTTGCAAATGTTTTATGAGAAAAGAAATGTGGTTGTTTGTAAGACTTCAATGATACAGAATTGTCTTTTGAAAACAGAATTTAAATGTGAATGTAAAAACACAAAATTTGCCTACAAGGAAACTCCACAGGGGAACTTTTCATTTTCAGTGGATCAAATTGATTAACACACCCATTGTTTGACTGCTTCAGAGCTACACTAGACATTTGTTCCAAACCAAACTGAACAAGTGCTTCCCATGATGTGTAAATGAGACTATTTCACCAGACCTGCTGCAAACTTGCAAATACCTCTCAGGTGGGTTTAAAACAGTCATAGCCTCAAGCAACAAACAAGAAATAACACTTTAAAATTGGCTTTCTAAGGGGCAGCTTCAAATCTACTGAATATGACAGCATAATCATTATTGCCTTAACTCTCTAAAGTATATGCAGGAAGAATTGATGAAATCTGGTGAATCAGTGCCGATCAAAATCTAATTTTTTAGGCATGGTGATAAAAACTGATGAGATGTCAACACATTCGCTGACACGCAGAGCTGTTTTCTTTCTGTATAATCAGGCCTCTTAAATGGACCCACTACGGCTCAGATAACAAAATTTGAATATCTACAGCCTATTCATCTCAACGCTAATCTCAATGTGCCTCCCATGTGCTTCTTATCTGAAGAGCTTTTAAACTGGTACATCCCTGAATACACAAACCTACAAAGCTGCAATAAGCCATCGCTGCAGTCAGGACATCACTGCACCAAGAATTCTTGCACCGCTTGTTCAGACTGGAGTGGTAATTCCCATCTTGGCATCTGCACTGCCTCTCAGTCGATGGATGGAACATGCATATGTGGCGAATCCAGCCCACTCCAGGGTCTTTGTAGTACGTGCGTACGGGCATGAGTGTCTCAGCCATGGCATCTTTCCATGGCAGTAGATTTTAATGTTTCCACTGAGGGGAGTAATTGCAGACAGGCAGGGCCAGACTGGCAGCAAATACCACAACATACACACACCTCAGTGGACACACACACACACACACACACACTCACACATCCTTACTCGTTTCACACTGAGAGGGGCCATAATGACAGTGCTAATACTATGTGCTATCAAAGGCGGGAGAATTAGCCATGAAGGACAACTAATTTCAACATCATACGCACAAGCTTGTTAACTGGCATGTTTAGATGAGCTGAGTAAACAAACTCACAGCTATCAATAACGTCAGAGAGGCATAAAGGGAATTGTAGTAATGATGCAACGGGAATGATGGTGTTGAATAGCTGTCCAATTTTCATGCCAAACAACGGGAACGGGCCGAGAAATAAACTGATTTTCAATCTGCCGTTTCTTTAAAACTGACTGATGGTGAGACATTTTCACATCACCGTGTCAAGCAAAGTTGTAATTAGTGGTGCTGCAGAGATAGAGTGAATCATCAGCGATGCAGCTTGTATTTCTGGGTGTGGAGGAATAGTGCAAAACAATAAAGTTCAAGTGTGTGGTAAAATACTACAAAAGGGCCTAATATAAAGTACGCAGCTCTCTGCTCACATACAGCACAGTTCAGCTAAGACTCCAGAGTACAATGATGTGTTTGATCACTGTGCTCCCTTTGCTCCCAAGATTGTTTTTGTCAAGTATCTTATGAGAGCAGCGTAATCAGAGAAATTTCAAGCGTTGCATCTGAGGATTAGCTCGGGCCTGAAGAGAGCGGGGGTTAAAACTGCTTGAATTTTTTTTTTAAAAAAAGAAAAACTTTGATCCTCAGCAGGCAGGGTTACCAAAAGAGTTTCCAAGAATAATTGTGTTTGCCTGACAGTGCTTTACTTAGAAAAGAATGTGCTGAAACTTCTGTCTGTCCTCTGGGAGGAAGTCAGAGGTAGAAGTTTGCCAAAGGTAATCTTTGATAGAAGTAGTGAAGACTATGTATTATTCATCACATCTGGTCAATTTTAAAGGCTAGATGTAAACAACTTTAAGGTATCACCTTTGAGTGTTATTATCACAGAGACCCTCCATAGGTTTTTTGTTCTCTGGGAGCAGCTTAACAAGATATTGTTTTAAAAATTACACGTCACACAGCTCAGAGCTACTGTAAGAGAGAGAGGAAAGGAGGAAGGAGAGAGAGAGAGTGCTGTCAAGGATTTCCTGATTTGTGTTTTCAATTTTCATGTTTGACAGCAAATAAATCACACTTAGAAAGATTATAAAGTTGCATTCGTTACAGCACCTACACCATGCAACGTGGTGGGTTGAGTTTAGCTAGTGGCAGAAGCCACAGTGATTTGAACTTTCAGTGACACCAGGATGAATCTTTACTGTCTCAGTAAGAAGAGGCAGAAAAGAGCCTTCACAACAAAGAAATTGGTCGATGGGCAGCAAATATTCATAAAGGCAGCCTACTCATTTATAGCAATGAATTGAGGAGGTCTGTATGGGTTCAAAAGTCTGAATTCAATCTGCAATGTACCTGGAAAACCTGAACAGAAAACAAAGAGAGTGCAGGCCTGAAAAGAAGAGCCAGTCTAAAGTGTCGTCGACCAGAACAGATCCAAATAGATGAAGAGAGCACCAACATTGGCAGCTGGCATTAATTACGAAAATGTTTGCAGAGAAAAAAGGTCTATATCACAACAGCTACTCACTCGAATGAAAATTGCTCACCTGGCACATAAGCCAGAAAAGTTTTATGGTTTTCTTCTGCACTGCTGCGACTCACTGAGCATGTGTAGTGTTTCTCTCATCCGGCCCACAGACTTTACACTGGGATGACATCATAGTTTTCTAGGCTCAGGGAAAGTTTTACAAATATAAAGCCTTTATGTATTAAATTTTCATGATATACTAAGTAATAACTGGCCTCGCTTGCAGTTGGAGGTGTCCTGTCAACAGTTTGACAGAAGTCTTTTATAATGGTGATCTATGGGGAAAATGCTGTTTGTGCCATAGAGCTGTTTTTTCCACAACAATATTGGCCACTGGAAAAAATAGGCAGCAAGGTTTAGTGATTTTTTTCTTTCACAATACCCTTCTAATATGTGAATTAGGTAAAGATCCACCCCTCAAATACAGGTAAGGAGAATATGTTCATAATTTTCTGTTCAAGTTTTATGAAAAACTTTATGAAACTGCATAGCTATAATGGATCAAACCACTATCAAGTTGCCAGGTTGTTAATGGGAACTATTAATGTACCAGCACAGAGTTGTCCCATCTGTTCTCCAAGAAGCAAGTGAAGGATAGATGAGGAAAGATCAGGGCAGCACTTGCAGCAGCTCATCCTGCAGCTTCAGACCGGAGACTGGCTGAGAAGCAGAGAGAGAAAAAGGAATTGAGAGAGCTGCTACGGGCAGTTTGTTAGACCGCAGAGAGAGCCTATCTGATTACTCTCTTCCTTAGCTAACGATGACTTTCACCACAGCAGGGGTAGAACAAATATCTTACAGCCCCAGCGTTCTTACACGGGCCTGTTGTGCACCGATAAATCAACAAACTTCTACCAGACCATAACATTAACTGTTCTCTGTTTCTCAGCCTACTGAATATATCATAAAAAAAATATGCAGTGGATAAAGAAATCCAAAGGTGCATTTTGATATATGTGTATTTCAGCAGGCGGGATAGCGAGAAAGGCACTGAAACAAATGGACAAAAACAAAATATATGGCTTAAAGTTGAATTTAATTTCACAGGACATAAAGCTAGCCTTTATTAGTTTTTCTCTCAGATTTAAGCGTGCTCTGAAGCCACAGGCCATGGAAGATGCTGTACCTTGGAATTATTGGAAATCAAATCATAAACAATAACTATTCTTCCTTTCTCACTCACTCATCATAAATTACACTCTAGGAGCTGCAGCACCTGCGTATTAAAGCATCACAAAACAATTTTCTTGGCTTTACAAATTGAAAACAAAAGACTTCTTTTTTTTTTTTCTTTAAATCCCCTTCGCTATCATCATTAAACTGACCCAGGAAGTTTGAAGAGAGACAAGCAGAGAGGGGGGAAATGAAAACTTTTCTGATATCTGATACAGGCAGTGCAGATTAAGACTCATCTTCATTAGCAGCAGGTCCCTTAACTGGGATATCTGCAGTAATTGGCATGGCTGAATAAAACATTTAATGAGTGTGCTCTTTGCATCAAGCACTCAGGGCTTCATGTCTGACTTCAGTGTGGTTACCAGAAAAAGGAATACATTTCTTGAGTTTGTTTCTAAAACTAAACAGTCAATGTTTAATGTCAATTGCTTTATTTTTTAAAAAAAAATTTGGAATCCATACTGTATGTGTGATTGATTATATGCGATAAAAATTACAATAGGCTGACTGATGCTAAATGACTATGGGCAACACTGCATCCATCCATTTGCTCTGCCAAAGGGATACAAATCACTCCTGCAACAGTCCTGAACATCAATCTTTCCTGCCTTGCTGAATTCCTAAGAGGAGGATTTAAAAAAAAAAAAGAGAGGCAGCAGAGATGGTTGAGAAGAAATGCAGGTATACAAAAGGCATCCATAACCGAGCCTACAATAATGCAAGCCCGTGACTATTGTTTCGCAAGCGGGGAGTGAAAGAAACCTGATGGCCTTCGGATGATGCATCTTCCTTTCCTTTAACCTCAAACACTTAAAAAATGAGTGAGCAACAGAGAGACACAGCGGGTGTGAAGAAATATGGAAAGGGAGCAGAAAAAGATGATTTCTCCAAGCAGAAATACACTTTGTTACCACATTACACACACACACACACACACACACACACACACATATATGTACCATTTTAACTTCCCAGTCATTGCTCCATACAAATTGTTATAGCAAGACCTGACATATCATTAAAATGACAAGATACGTTTTAAATGCCTTAGTATGTGCTTCATTTAAATAGTGAAATGGTTTTTTATGGATCTATGTGCCGGCTGCCGCGATCACACTATGATTGAGTGTGTTAATTAAGATCTCGTTGGGGGTGACATTTCAATGCACGCTCTCTCTCTCTCTCTCTGTCGATGGGTTGGTGAGATGGGGAAGTCAACACTCCCACCTTCCCTCTTGTGGGAGGCTGAGAGTAATGAGAGATGACACTGGGGGGATTGAGGTCTTGGTGCAGCCATTCAGTTATTTCTGAATCAACGCATAAACAATTTTTATGGAGGCATTTATTGCTAATTTGAAGCACCAGATTAGAACCGAGAGTTTGGATTCACAATGTGTCTCTTTGCCTGTTTTATCATGCATGCATGGACCGTTAAAGGTTTTGCATTATTTTTTTAACAAATTTCAGAAGTTTTTGATTGGCAGTGTCTGCAGGAGGAATTTTAAACAAGCAGTGTCATTGGTCTTACTGTGGTATGTTTATCCTGATGCAAAATAGCGAAAAAAAGAAGCTTTATTTATTCCTATAATAGAATAAATATTCATTGGCAATGCTACACTGTGAGATCCATGATGCAGCTGCACACTCCCAGCTGGTGTCACAACCGAACAGTGACAGATCAATAATTTAAGTGTTGTATCATCTGTTCATACCCGATTGAATCACAAGTTATTTCCAATTTATATCACGATAAACAGTCAACAGACAACGGAAGTTTACATGTATAGATAACCAGATCAGAGAACATGAGATATGATTAGATAAATGCAGTTTAACAGATTTATAGCTTACAGTCCAGTGTTAATTTGGAGTTTAACTTCTTAAGCTCCCCATGGATGCCAGTGTCCTTGGCCAACATTACTATATTTTAGTTTCTGTAACAGGCTTTAGTTTATTCAAAGCTAAAGTGAAGATACTGGTATGATGAATTTAGAAGACCTAAGGCATGCATTGGTACCAGTTTGTCAGGAAGCGTGTTGGGAAGGGGGCTAAATAGTGCTTCAAAGTTAGGCTTAAATTTGGCAAGGGAAAAACTGGCATGGTCATTTTCAAAGGGGTCCCTTGACTTCTTACCTCAAGATATCTGAACGAGGTTTCTATGGGTACCACCACTAGTCTCCCCTTTACAGACATGCCCAGTTTATGCGAATCCCATGCAGTTTAAAAATGGTGTATTTGAATATTTCTGCATACTGGGGTCCCTAAACAGTCTTGAAATTGCATAAATATTGTATGACTGGAAAGCTGAGACTCTTGTGGATTCAATGAGCCCAATTGAATTAATGTGTGATTATGTTAGTCCCCATAGTAACCATTTCATTGTAGTGAGACCATTTTTAAAAAAGACCATTGACCTCACTGTATAAAATCACCTGTTGTGATTATAATAATCACAGCCTCATGAAACTTTACAACCACCAACTAAACTAGACACCTGGGGTGTTTACAGGTTGTATGGTTTTCCTGGGTATATTGGCAATAAAAGGGGTTTCTGTACAATTTCCACAACAGAAGTGCTGACCATCCAATCGCCAAAAATACAATTCTTACAGAAATTTCCAAATGTCAAAAGTTTTTAATACCAAATCCCAGCATGAATTTTTCTATTGTGTTCCTCAAGATCTTGATTAATGATAATGATAAAGCCAAAAATTGCTGAAACAACCTTGAGACATAACCTAGCACAGGAATGGCCATGAGGGGAGTAGAACAGATTAAGTGTGATTTCCTAAAATTACACACTAAATACAGATTAGTATTTAGTTATGACCCTTTTGACTCATGTATATAAAAACTGAGTCTAGCTGTGACATTTTATTCACCAAAAGTTTTAGTTTAGTTTTAGATTTCTCGAAATTCACATTTCCTTACAGCCCAGATTCTCATCTACCCTCCAGCAGGCTGTTTCAGAAGACATTTACATAAATTTGGCAGTATTAATAATGACCTACTCTGATTGGCTGGAGGTGTGGCCCCCACCTACACCCACAGCCAACTGAAATACTACCTAATGAATAATGCAAGTGCCCTTACACTGCATCTTTACCTGGAGTGACGACTGCAGCTGGAGATATATGACAGTAATATATCGGTCTATGAACCAGAGTGTGATTCTGAATGGAGGGAAAGAAGAAAGACTGCTGCACAGTCCAGATTTCAAAAGGATGTTTCATGAATGATAAGATCCTGTCTAAATTTCCTAACGAACTAAAAGTAACATTTTCAAACACTAGCTTAGCCTTAGCGCATAGGTATCATATTCCTGCAGCTGAGTAACAGAAAGAAACAATGTTTTATGAGTGTGCTTGTTTTTAAACTTAAGACTTTTTAAGACTTAAAAAGTTTAAAATCCTGTGGTTTACTGAGTCTCTTCTGAGTCTGTATGCAGTACACGCATAAAACCACTTGTCAATAACAGAAAGATTGTCTCCAAAAAAATGAATTTCAGCCGCTCATGACAAAACTGTTGCTGAACAGCCAACAACAGCAACACTTCGGTTTCCTGCTTTGCTCGTCATCCAGCTGAAATACAAACTCTGACTGCAGGAGTGGGCTTCTGTTAAAGCTTCCTGTGTATTCGATTAGACTTTTGGTGTGACCTATAAATGGGCTCCACCTTAATCCCACTTGAGCCCTGAATTTCAAAATTTCAAATAACTTAAAAAGCCTAAGGAGATAAAATCGAGTAATTTTACAGCAGTAATCCATCCTAAAGCTCATTTTTCTTGTTTTCCACAATATTTCCTTTAATATAAGAAATGTGTTTGATGATTTCACTTCTTCATTCTCATTCATAAATGCTGAAAATGTCATGTCAATCAGGGGCAGCCTAGCTTCCAGATAAAGCTGGCTGACAGCATGTGGGAAAAGTTAGAAAGTTTAGTTTTTCTCTCACACACACACACACACACACACACACACACACACACACACACACACAAACCTGAATCTCACATCCGCAACTCAGTCTGACCTGTTGTCAAATGTTTGCTTACACACAGGCTGTGATTTCACAGGGTTTCACAGTTTGCTCAAGGCAGCGTCACCTCAGGCAGCTTGAAGCCGGCAGAGCACTTGTGTGAAAATCAGTTTTGACACTTGGTAGTGTGAATAATAAAAGATCTGAATACTTTTAGGAATGTATAGGTCTTGTGGTGCTCTTTTAACTTCTTGTAAAGTGGAGTGAACTAATTTTGACTGGCAAGCCATGAAATAATGCCTTGATCGGGTATACTGAAGTAAAGTCAGAAAGACAAATTAAGTGTTAACTTGTCTTCACAGCCACGTTTTTCACTCGTCCGTCACACAAGCGTCTGACAAGACAAATCTGCTTATTTTTCCTTCACTACACTTCAAATCAAATTTTCACACAAAACTACAGTGACTGTGTGTTGGCCTCTGAGCACCACAAAACCTCAGGTGACCTACACAATATATTGTGCCTGAATTCATCCTGTGTATACACAGACGGACTCTGCTAATGTGCGGCTTTCACTACACAGCCTATAGCAAAACAAAAGATTTAAACTATATAAAAAACATTTGGGGTAATGATTACACACATACTGTAAAGATGGAGGCTGTGTATGAAGCAGTTATTATCCAGCGTTGCACTATTGTATTGCAGAGTGATTTATATCAAAGCTTTCATGAAACTACACAATTTCTTGTTTTGACATTGAATCAAATATTATTTACAAGTCAGAAACTGGTAAATATGGTGCGACAGATGTGAACACAGCATAAGCTCCAATTGTGCCTCCACAAGGGAAGTGTGCTGAGAAGGTGGCAGAATAATTTGGGATCAGTTTGTGTGATTTCAGAGACACCTGAGCCCTCGTCTGCAGGCTCAACACACAAACTTACTAAAGACACACAAAACTCTCTACTGTCCACAAGCAGCTTAGAGGTGAAGATCTGAGGAGCTGAGGTTAGATTTCGATATGTACCCCCTACAATGTAATGATGGGATTCAATTTTAAAAATCTGTAGGTAGTCTTTTAAGAGGCTATAAATTATTGAAAATCTCAAATTGAAAAGCAAGGTTTCAATGGGATAAAATGATGGAACCACCTCTGTTAGCAACTCTAATCTTTAAAAGACTAAAAGTATCTCTTGAAAAAGCTAAGAGATAAAAAAACAAAAAAAAACAATTATGAGGTGATTTCATCCTTATTTCTTAGACTGGAAAATGTTTAGTCTATTCTCGTTCTGTTTTAATGACACTTTCCTGTATTTATAAAGCTACATGTGTGCTTGTCTTGAGATAAATTAAAATAATGAAACTGAGCTTGGTATATAAGCTGTGCGTGTGTGTGCTCTCTACATCACCTAACACCTACATGAGCTCAATTTCAGCCTTTTCTTGTAGGGCAGAGATAGGTGACTGCTTCATCCTATGGTGATGTGCAGTTGTTCCCCCACCTCCACAATAGACATTGTCTGCTTGGCGTCCAATCTGCAGTCACCCCAAAATACTCAATCACCTCCCACCACCTTGTTCAGCCCATGACAGAATATACTGATAGCCGGGTGGCCTCCCGTTCGCACACCGGCAGATAATTCCACCTGCACCTGCATGCCTCTAAATTGATTCGCCTCTTTCTGCCTGTCCCTTTGGTATGGCTCGCCTGTATGATTGAGGTGCTCCCTAATGAATTCTCAGAGGCCAGGTGCTGATATTGTGTTAAATGAAGGCAGAGAAAGCATCTACAAAAACAGGGAGGGCATGAGCCTCACTGGACAGTTACACAGGGCTCCTGAGGACATGCCCAAGATGAAATACAGAGGTAAATATAACATCCTCCAGCTGTTTTGTCTCAGAAGTCTTACAATCTGGCTCTCTTGTGGTCCACCGTTACCGCCGTCACTGGTGTTTGTCATTTATTATTTTATGTAAATGTCCCGACAAATATTGCACCCCTTAGCTTCACCTTTAACAAGACTGCAGCCTCAAATGATTGTTGTCAAATGACTTTATCAGGGGGCGAGCTCGATAAACGTCTGCATTACAAGGCACGTCACAAAGGATTCTGTTTTACATAAAGCTGCCGTGATGGACACAATGTCACCCTCGCTGTTCTGAATTAATGGCGAGATGAAATGAGTTGTCCATCTGGGGACATGCTATGCAGGAGATGGTTGCCATTAAGATGAGAGGGCAGGAAGGCAGAATGCTCTTTCCTGCTCATCTGTCCGACATTGTAATATGCGCTGACAAGTTTATTGCTATGTCCCATCCTTGAACGAGCGGCAATTACTGTGGCAAGTGCTCGTAGTCAGTCAGGCCATGCCAAAAGGAAGTTTATTACATGAGGGGGCGAGAGGGGGGGATTTAAAGAATGAATCAGTTAATTAGTTGAATGTGTTAATGGTTCAGCGGAGGGGAAAAAAATATTCCAGTGGAAGTATAAAATGTTCAGGGAAATTACTCAAAAATAAGTCTCAGAGGCAGAGCACTATTTGAGATTCTAATCCTAACCCCAAAATCATCAAATGACTGCACACACATATAATGAAAGATCACTGGCCAGGTATCTGAGGATCTCCTATAACCGTCAATGCATGCTCAGCATTTTCATGAGGTTAGGTCACTAAGTCAGCCCGCATAGACTGTGTGGAAAAAAATCTAACATACATATTGTTGAATTTGTACTTTGATTTGCGGTGTTCAGCCACTCTAAATCGTACATTTTTTTCCAAGCAGGATGTTACATTAATTTAATTTGAGAAACTGCCTGTTTTCAAAGGCCCACCCACCTCCTTTAGTGTTGCTACATCTGTCAAATTTTCATTTTCATGCACATTACATGCAGTTACTTGAAAATCTTTGTAGACAAAAGTAAAATATCTGAGTTCCATCCAGCAACCATTAATCTTGCCAGCTGAAAGGACAACTGTGGTTTTCAGATCTAGCTAGGTATATCGAATAAGTAACGTTAGCTCCATGAAAGGTAGAAAACTAAATCTGTGGTTGACATTTTAATGTTTCCAGTCTCATTTTAAAATGAGAACTCTTTAAAAATATTCACTTGGTGGTTGAATACATCATGTTGTGCTAAAGCTACATGTCCCGAGCAAACATCAAGTAGTTGTATTATTAGCATGATTATTTCATACAGACATAACCCTGTTTGGCTTCAACTTTAAGTACGTTTCCACACAGTTTGCTTTCACTTTACTATACAAGAGAAAAGGCTTTTAGGATAAGGACTAATCGAATGTGAAACTATCTCAAGTAAAAAAGTGTGTTTGGGTTTGCTGGAATGTAAACTTGCCCAAAGCTAATGAGGAGCAGGACAGAGCTGCTAACGTTAGCTTGCACTGTTATGACATGTAGGACCAACTGGGAAACACTGCGAGTGTGCTACAGTGAGCGGGGCTTTTTTTGTGTAAAGCAGATGAACACACTGTTTAATCCATTCCTTACACTTTTGTTTTTTGCTTTTCACTTTAGAAGGACACAGACTCAATTTTATGCAAATGTCCTCTGAAGCCGTATGAGCAACAACCAGGTGAGAGACAAATTGCTTTTGTTTTTATTCCTGTGGAAAAGGAAGCACAGAGTTGTTTACTGCTCCACTCTGCCACATGAAATAACTTCAAAATAAAATGGAGGAGAAGCTGATCGTTGCAGGCTCTGGTGTCTTCGTGATGAAAATGTATAGTGTATCCACAATCCTAAACTGTAGTGAGTTGAACTAAACCGAACGAGCTGAAGTGAACTGAACTGTGCTTAACTGAACCGAACTCAAAAAAGATTTGAGCTGAACTGAAATTAAATGTTCATTAAAAAGGGAAATGAACTGGATAGAGCCGAATGTAACAGAACTTAACTGAATTCACTTTGAATTGAAGAGAACAAGAAGGAGAGGATGAGACGTGCTGCAAACACTAGTGTTCTACTTATCCAGTCTGGTCACACCTCCCTGCAAATTATACTGCTTATTATCCCTGAGCGCTCTATATCGCAGCCCTAAATCAGACTGAATTATGGGTGCACAGCCTCTGTCTGTGACCGAACAACACTGCCAGGCTATGTGACAGCCACAGAGAACATCATCTTACTCCTTCCATCCTCTCTCTCACTCTCTCTCTCTGTGTCGTCTTTCTCTTTGTTTCTTACGTTGTGAGCCGGCAGCGCGTCTTTTCCAGTCAATCTGACTTCCCTTCAAATCTACTCTCCCTTTATTCTCTTTATCTTCAATTTTCTAACCAATTTTCTACTTCTCTAACTTCTCTCATTTTCCCTTATCTAATTTTGAAGGAAACTACTACGTCCATGTCCTATCTCTGCACAGTCTTTCACATCTTAAGTAAAAATATAAGTAAATATAACAAACTTTTTTGGAGAGAAAAAAACTATCCAAGAAATATATGAATGTGCATTCATAAAAAGCAGCAGCACTTCTACTTGTTTGGTTTATCAGCACTTTATAATACATTGAGTGGGAGCTGACTTATTTTCAGTGCACAAACTGATTAGTTAATGGACACTTAATTAAATCAGACAAATTAAGGATTTTGATAACTGATTAGATTTTTTATTATCATTGTACAAAACATACAACGAAATTCAGGTGCACTCCAGGTGCAAGACCAGGCTCAAATATAGTTTAGGATGTTGTGCATCCCTGGGAACAATTACTTTGGATCTTAAACAAACTGTTTGAGAAATATAGCTTTAGGAAAAAAAAGTGGTTTTGTGGCACAACTTGCCCCCGGTACGAGGTAAGAGAGAGTTACGAGGTTAGAGAGAATACAGTGGGGTAAATTGTGCCATTGATAATTGAAGTAAAACAGATCATTTTAATCTCATAAACAATAATGCTACTGTATATAAAAGCAAGACCAATTCAATACAAATTACTTATAAAAACGCTTATGTAAAGTTTTAACAACATCAAAGGCGACTTTTCTATAACAAGGGTTAGGGCTTATTAAAGGCAGTAGCTCTTCCAAGAGAGGTTGCTTCAGGAACGCGGCATGCCAAATGGTAATGTGCTTTAAAGGCATTGAACCAATCAGGTCCTAGAAAAGGTTAAAAGTTTATCAGCACATTTCAGTTTACATTCAGATTTAGGCTATTGAAACTATCTGCTCCAAATAACTATCCAATAACCTATACTTCATCTAACCTGCTTTTTTGTCTCTGGTCCAGCTGGCAAGCATGTCAGTGTTATTTCTTTGTGCGAACTCAAAAGCCAGTTCACGGCATTTCATGGCACCTATGCAGCAAGCTCTTTCTCCATGGTCTTATTGAAGACTTGTTTGGCAGCTGCTGTTCTTTCATAGCCTGGCTTTGTTACTTCTCCTATTTTTTTCTTATCCATATATCTTTTTATGGTCATCCTGCAGATCTTCATCTCCTTTCCAACCTGACGTATGGTCTTCCCCTGTTGCACCTCCTTCAGTTGTGCCAACTTGACCCAGGCCCTTTTGCACAAATTACCCCAGACCCACCATTTTGAAAAAAATGCATCACCCAGTTGTTTTGAGCTAGCATCATGCTAACTGTATAGACTCATACTGTAGCTTACTAAAGCACTAAAACATGTGTGAACTGTTTTCAAAGTTGTCTATAATTGTTCAAACACAGCAATCAAAAAACCTTGATCATAGAAATGTTACTTTGGAGGGCAAAACATTTTTTTTTTAACTTAAAGGTTGAATATGTAGAATATTTATTAAAAGCTATATTTTTTTTAAAATAATACAGCCACGGGGCGTTTTGAGGGGTACAGAATGAAAGTATTGCTTTTCCATAAAAGTATTGCTTTCCGTTCTGTGTACATTGTACCAGTCATTTAGCGGCCGGAATTGCGGGTTGCCAGGGTTGTCTGTTGTTCCGGAGCAGCTACTGTAGGCTGGCACTGGGTGAAATGGAGTTGTAAACAAGCAGAGCCGTGTTGGACTTCCCAGCGTTTTTTGCTCTCAAGTACAACTTTTCATCACAAAACTTCGAAGGTAAGACAGAATATCTGTTAGTAGCTGTAGATAAGTGGTTATTGACCTTTGTATTGTTTGGCTGCTGGTTCACTGAGTTTTTAGCTCAATAAAAGTGGTACTGTTGAACTCGCCAGGGTCTTAGCTTTCATATGAGATGCTATTTGTTTGTGTACCATGAAGTATCAAAACGGTAGCAATGGAAATGTGGAGAGTGGGTTGACTTTCTGACGCTATTCGGATTTTGATATTTGATCATTAACCTCTTAACGCACGCTGTTCCGTTCACGGGACAGGACGGATGTTAGGAGGTAGCCACACGTTCTTCTGAATGTTTTAAACACCAACCCTTAAACATATATATTCATGCCGTACATTGTTGGAAAGCTTAGATTGTTCTGATTCATTCAAGACCACTCACGACTTATATGGTTGCTCACAGCCGTAATAGTATTAGCGATTAGCTCGGCTAGCCACTCAGCTAAGTGAGAAAAGCTATAATGCCTACATACCTTCAAAGTCTTCCCTTTATCCACAACGATCATCTTATGACACAGGACTTTCTGTACAGCTCGCCAAGTATCCATTCTTGTGAAATATGAAATCTGTTTCCATAAAACCGGAATATTTTCCTCAATATGTCCATGTATTTAGTCCAACACGTAATGTAATAACACAAATAACAAACCATATACAGTCCGTTTACGTCATTTCCTGACCTGCGCGTCCATCTCAGAGTACACGTGACTAGATGTTTACGACCGTGAGCCTCTCCTGCTTCTGACGACAGCACACACAAGCCAATCGGTGTTTAGGATTAGGCAGTACATGCAGAGACATTGCTGCTACTCCCACTGGCGTTACAATGTAATGTACCTCGGTGGTTTCAAGTCAGTTACAGCGAGGGTATGTTCGCTTCCTGTTTTCAAAATAAAAGCACCAACTCTATCGTTATGGTTTTCTTAATAATAAAAGGCAACTGGTGTTTTATTTTGTGAAAATGACCGGAAGTGCGTTACTCGCTACGGCTAACTTGAGTGGCTCCGAATTCGCAGGAACAAAACTTTAAGCAGATGTTATTTGGACAAATTAGCGTCACATTGTGGATCTAAAGGGCTACTTTCTCGCCTAAAAAGGTTAGACATGTGGATAAAGTGGTATATTAACAGAGTTAGAGCTAAAATAAAATCCGGCACCGGACCTGGCAACCCGACTGCTGGAATTACTTTTTGGTTGTTGCGACTACGATCTCGAGACATTAGATGGCGTTGTTCTGCTCATTCTACATATTCTACCTTTAAATGTGCTTACCTCTCAAGCCATGTGTTTCCCTTTTTTGCAGGATGAGTGAAATGGATGCCTCTTCAAATTTTGTACAATGACAATAAAAAATCTACCATTACCGTTACCGTTCTCTTCCGCTTATCTGGAGCCGGGTCGCGGGGGCAGCAGCCTAAGCAGGGAAAAATCTAATCGGTGTTATATATAAAAAATCTAATCGGTGTTATATGTATATATATACTGTCAATTTTAAGCTAGAAATCCATAAAACTGACTAATGATAGTAAATTTGATTATTTGCTGGTTATCTTATAGATTTTATACATGGAATATAGTTGGGAAAACTTCAATCATTATTTTCTGTGACATGCAATGTTTATATATGACTACAGCAGGTCTATCAGAATCATATCGTAATACCAACAGAGTCAGTGATACAGTCTGACTTGACAGTGTGGTTGTACTCTGGGGATGATCCCTGCTGAATAACAGAGTCCACAGCACACAATAGCAAACATGCAGTGAGGATTGGAAGAAAAAAAAAACACCGGTGGGAATCAACTTCGAAATGAATACCTCCAGGGTGCATATACACAGAGGAGAATCAAAACAAGTGGCGGCTGCAGTGAAGGAGGCTTGTTCCTGGTAGAAGCAGCACCACCAGTAACAGAAGCATCATGTACATGTCAGGGTTTATAGTGTGAGGATGAGGAATGAGGATAAGAGTGTCTGAATGCTGCCTGTAATTGTTTGATGCAGGTTTTTACATTATCGGGATCAGAGCATCGACATAATAAGTGCGCTATCAACATGTTGAGGTGAAGGTTGAGGTTGAAGTATACATGACTGCAGTGAATCAAATTGCTTTAATCAACTCCACTTTGACACTGTGATTCTGAGGTAGCACAGATCGCTGAACAGGGCACAAAATTAGCATCAGCCACCAGATAAATCCTGGTAAAATATGCAAGTGGCTGCTAAACTTGCTTCAGTCACCAGCCAAAGAAAAAAAAATCTACTGATATCGACCTATTGAGTGACTGGTCAAATTTGAGCATTGATCAGCTATGGATACAAAGGGTGCTCTTTAGTCCTGTTGCTGAAACTAACTCAATTATTGAATTATATAGTTTATCTTTAACTTATTACTTACCCATTACTGCCACTAACAATAGCTGACAAACTTTCTGATATATTAACAAACTGTACTGTATATTGAACTAACTCATTCTTGTATTATTAAAACTAAACTGCCTTGTGTATAAGGGCACATTTTTCTATTGGCTCTATTAAAACAGGGTGATACAAATAATACACTCACTGCAATAGAAAATGTCCTCAAGAAAACAACAAACTTTGATATACTGTTGAAAAATGACATACCTTGACACTGTACTAACAACCAATCACATCACAGAAACAAAGTTATTTCAAACTAATTATACTGCAGTCTGCAGAGTTAGCTGAAAACACCACATGCTATTGTTTGGGTATCAAAAGTCGAGTAGAAAGACTTCTCAGAAAACTTTTTGTGTCCAAGAAACAACCTTAGACATAAACAGCAGCTGTAAATAAACACGATATGTCTGCAGTATATCTTTACTTTAGCTTCTTACAGTCCTGTTTGGTCATGAAGCTGAGACAGTCCCATCTGGGACTGCAAACGACATGAAACAGACTGGTTATATATTCTGTTTAAGCTAAAAACATTTGCAAACAAAGAAGGAAAATACCACAAACCAAGTTTATCACCTGAAGTCATCATCACCCAATAAAGTTCACAGAGTCCAAGAGGACAGTGTCACACCCAGCAATTAGACACATCCCCTGAAACCAACAGTAACGCTGTCATGGGAAACACCCCGGCAACAACCTACAACATTACCATGTGATCTTCCCCTGGTAATAGACAAGTCCCACATGCTGTTGCTTTATTTATGAAAGAAGACATACTGCTGATACACATGGTCGAAAAGGACATTTTAACCAATAAACTTGACTCACCCACTATATGAGTGTGTCACTGCTGGATTTAGATATACAAAAGACCATTTATACAATTATATAAAATATAAACATAGTTATCAGTTTTCTAATTTTTTTAATGGTTGTTCAGTTTTCAGCTCAGACGGTTGCCATTATTGTCGTGGTCATTTATCTGGTCCTGAATAGTAATTTTAATTTCAGCCAAAGTAGGGATTTTATATCTTTCTATGATTGTGATCAGCCCTCGGCTCAATGTGGACTAAAGAGTGCATTGTGTACTCAGCACTGCACACTGAAAGAACTATTATTGATGAACAAAGCAAAATAAAGCAGATGCCTCATCAAATTAAAACACACACATCTATAAAAACCATCACTGTGTCACCAGCCGTTCATTAGAGCAGCCTTGAGAATAGAGAGATTTCTGTGCATGCCTCAAAGAATTAACAGCAATAATTGAAACACATGTTTCAAATGTTTTATATGTTTGGATTTGACAAATTCTTAACCTCAAATATCAGTCCTCTCGTCAAAAGGAAGACGGCTATCTGTGAAGCAGCTAGTGTCCCTTTTAGATTTTAAAAGTTTGGGAGGAGGATAAACGCAGTCTTGCTGTGTAATTAAGTGACAAAATAGTTTTACATGAAACAGAGATGAGAAAAACTGAATTCATTACAGAATCTCAACGGGCCAAAACCATCTCTCGCAGTTTTGCATATTTTTGCAGTTTGTATAAATTTGACTTGCAGAAATGTTGCAGTGCATCCCCAAGCTCTGTGTAACCTGTTACATCAGGACGAATATGTGATTAGAGCTCAGCAGTTTTTCGACTAGCAGTGGCAGTCCCTGATGATCAGCTTTAAACTTTACTTATGCTGATTGCATTAGCATTAGCGTGTTTTCTACTCAGTTTTTTATATGAGTAAAGTGTGGTTTCATCAGTTTACCACTGTGTATGCTCATTAAAAACAGGCTTGGATCATTTTTTTTACGTGTTTTGAAAGAAAACACTTTACAATCATGTGCTACATACTCTTAAAATGAGTTTCAGTAGTTTTATTTGACATCATCACATCATTGACTTCACGTCTTTCACAAAGCTCGAGAAGACCGATTCATGATTGCATTTAAAAAGCCAGAAACAGTTTTTTTTTTCCTCCCATTGGTAAAAGAGTGCTGTAAGAGTGGCCAGTAAGATCAATGGTGTTAAACTATCTGATCTATCTCACGCTTTTCCAAGAGAGCAATTTCAAAGGCTGGAATCATTTTTGGAGTGTCTTTCCAATCTTCTGTATAAAGAGTTTGAGCATCTCCTCTCTAGAGCTTTTACTACCAACAGGCCGGGTTCGGGTTAGGGTGAGTGATCTGTTTATCTGTCATGCCATGCAACTGTTATATACTCATTTTTTTTGCACAGACTGCAGTTAATTAAGCTCAGAAACATGTTGGTCTGTTTGCTCAGAGTAACAGAGCTGACCAAGAACAAAGAACAAGCAATAGTTAGTGATGTGGGGAAAATAAGCTGATTCGCTGTACTCTTTTTTTTCATTTCTTTACATTACACGGATTAAACAAACAAGATATAATGTGTTCATTAGTCAGCTTTAGACGTGCTGGCTGTCGGATTTGTTTCTTTAAGACAGAACAAATGTTCAGTGATAAGTGACTAATCCGTCAGGAAATACCAGAATTGATCTCATATATGGAAATGAATACAAATCGAGCATAAATAAGCCATACACAGCACATATAGAAACTAACTGTGCATTATATTTCTCCTGCCAACATTCACTTATAAACAAAACACTGGGGCCCATTCTAAAGGAGCGTTTAACCACGTCTCGAAGTTGAGTTAAATCATGATGGCACCGACACATTCAGGTCTTTGGATGTCACACTGAGCGAGTCACACAAAGACTCAGTGTGAACAAGTGTTTGGAGTGTGTGAGTTTGGCTTCCGTTGAGGGGGAACTTGCCCCCCACCAGGCCTTAAAGTCTTTGACGGTGAAACTGGGAAGGAGAAGAAAGAGGACGATATGAATTTAAAACTCAACTGTAGACATAAAAATTCAAATGTTCTGCAAGGGTTTCTATTATTCATCCAGGATATATTTTCTGCATTCCAAGGATGTGTCTGAATTGCTTTGATTTGAGATTCTCCAAACCAAAGCACGCTGTAATTAACAATGCTAGCTTTTATTGAGCCCGGTGTGTTGGTTGTGTACGTGTGTGTGAAAAACTGCTTCATTTCTGTATCATAAAACACAACTCGCATACAAGTTGGTGCAAGTTATTGTTGCAAACTTTTGTTTGATCTCATGTTTAACCAAGAGGTTTGTTGTACATTTTTCATCACTAGCACACTTCAGCAAAGCTATGGCTACAGTCTGTTCACTAATGAGATGCCAAGAATTTCTGATATTTGTCTGATATAGGCGTGTGTGTGTGTGTGTGTGTGTGTGTGTGTGTGTGTGTTTCTGAGTCAAATTAGTCAGTAGGATTAGTGCCACTCCTGTGGCAGGTTCATATGGCACAGAGCTCAGCTTGAAGGCAGGCTCCACTCATTAACATTCCCCTATCATAGAGGCCAAGGGGAATGCACAAACCAGTGTGTGTGTGTGTGTGTGTGTGTTTTTATGTCTGTCATGATCTTCTCCAAAATCACATCATATTGGCACCCTTGCTCAGAAGCAGACATCAATGAAACTATTAATACCTATACGTTCTCCACACATACACACACACACACACACACACACACACACACACACACACACAGAGAAACCAGTCTGAACGTATTTGGTTCTAATGAGAATATATACCGGGAAAAAAAAAATCTAATAGTTGTGGTGATGAATGCAAACAGGAGCTAATTTGATGAAGAGCAGAGTGAGAGGAGGGAGGGAAAGATGGAGGCAGGATCAATCCCCCAATCAGTGTGTTGCATTCCAAATAGGGTGTCTGCCATATGCTTGCTGCTGAAGAGGCAGCTGCCCCCAAAAGCCTCAGATTTCATGTTTCTGTGGGTTTTGTGTTTTTGGCGCCTGTGTGATTCTGTACTAATTACTATTTTGGAACATGAGGAAAAATAGAAGAGGTAGTTTGTGTGTGTGTGTGTGTGTGTGTGTGTGTGTGTGTGTGTGAGAGAGAGAGAGCGAAAAAGAGAAACAGAGAGAGCGAAAGGAACAGAGAATAAACAGAACACAGCAAAGGTTCTAAATTTGAGAAATCATTAAATGAGAATAGAAAACTTTGCACAAGATGAAAATAAAACTTGGGTGTAGCTATGTAGTTTCTAAAACAAGATAGTTTACAATTAATCCATAGGCTCCTCTAGCATGCAGCTTTGCCCACATCAAATACACACACCCACACTAAGGGCGTACTCACACTAGGCCATCGTACCATGCCCAAGCACGTTTGCCCCCTAATGTCCAGATTATTTGGCTAGTGTGAGTGCAAGTGTACCGTGCTTGAGTACGGTACACTTCCCTGGCCCAGTACAGTTGGAAGAGGTGTGCTTGAGGACGGTACACTTGGTCACACATGCACACTAGGGATTAATATTCCCCCCCCCCCCACACACACACACACACACAAACAGTAGCACTCCCCAAGACCTGTACTTTGATGTGTAAAATTGGTGAACACATGATCTATCATCAACCTTTTTTCTTGAAATTCATCTGAAAAGATTTGAGGCTAAATCAGTCACAACACAAATAAAAGAGAGACTTTAACTGTGATGAGTATGATACATAAAATAGATCCTGATCAAACTTTTTGGTCTAGTACAAACTTGCCTCTTCTTCAGGAAAACCCAAATCTCATTAAATCTGTTTCATCATACCACTGTAGCTTTAACTTTAACTTTCTTGGCTAACTTGACAATAATAACACACATTCATACACTAATGTTGGAGTGGGGTGCGGGGAGCTTTGCTGCTGTCACTATCATGATAACATACTAAATGCAATTAGCATCACAACTTTTACAAACTGCATAAAATTGGTACAGTACTAAAAATGCATGTGTGAGCATTTACCCCCTGTGGATACATGAACGTGTGTATGTGTGTGTGTGTGTGTGTGTATGTGTTGTCAGGGAGGTTTAATAAAACTAAAAATGTGCAGTCGGTTTCATTTTCATCATTCCCCCCCCCCCCCCCCTTCAACTCTTGTCCCATATTCATCCCAAAATTAATTGACATCCTCCCCCATCCTATTTTTATCTGCCCTGGGACGACGGGAGGTCCTTCAGCTTGAGCCTGGAAGCTTATCCTATCATGGTGAGAGCCACTCTATAATTTTCCTAACCCTGTAATTTGTCTGCCAGCCACCATCTCTTCTGTCATTCTAGAGTTTCCTTCCCTGGCGCCACACCCACCTAAGTGCCTGCCCCCAATCCCCTCATCAGCAACAGTATGCGTCATGTCCTTTAGCCAATTCATTGTGCAGTCTAGTCGTATTCTTCCAGCCTTCTTGTTTCATGTTGCTGCCTTCCTTGTTTTGACCACTGACCTGGCTTCTTGGGCTTCTTGCCTGCCTGCCTTGCCCCTTTTGGCTAGTAAATTTAATTCTGAAGCTGTTTTTGTCTGTTTTTAGCTGTTGTGGCTCAGGAGGTGAAGCAGGGTGTCCAATTATCACAGGATTTGGCGATTTGAACCCTGGCTCCTCCTGTTCACATGTCAAAATGTCCTTGAGCAAGACACTGAACCCCAAATTGCTCCTGCTGCGTAGGCAAGCGTCTTGCATGTCCGCTCTGACACTATCAGTGTGTGACTATGAATGTAAATGGATGACTGAGATGCACAAATGTGTAAAAAAAATACTTTGTCCTTTAAGGTAGAAAGCGCTATGTAAGTGCAGTGCTAACATTTAGCCTCAGAGTCGTGCATTTTAATCTTCTACCTGTTTTGCTGAGCCATTACATACATGATGCAGATTTAGACCTCACTCCATTAATAGTCATATGGCCACGGCAGGATGCATAGGTTTAGATGTTTATAAAGTACCAGCACAATTGACACAAAACTTAAGAGTTAGATTTGCAAAGATCGATCCAAAGCACTCAAAAGACTATGCTTCTGAAAAATATCAAATTTTATCTGACAGGAAAATTGACTCAAAACTTTTTGGATTGAGTTTTAATGCTTGTATTGACAGCTTTAAACATAAAATCTGGTAGAATGCCTTCAAAACAAACAGTGACTCAACTACTTTTTGGGTAAATGAATTAGAAGCAATATAAGTGCTTGGTAATTGTCCTGAACATGTGCACATATAAATTAATAACAGTCTGCATTTGACTGCACTTAAGTGAAATATATCATCGCAGACCTTAGAGGACCTCCAAACTTACACTGTCCAATAGTTCAGTAACAACTAGTGTCGGGTACTCCTCACCTCTCCCTGCTGTTTCCATCACTTCTTTCCATTGCTCTGAATCCTTTTGGAAATCATAAATCCCAGCATGGTATCTTAATACTGACAGTCACTATCAGACCATATGTCCAAGCTCCTCCTATCTCTGGCAAACAGAAATGTCATGGCCTCTTTGGTAATTGCAATTCTCATACTGCTCGCATGTCAGACAGACGCTGAAGAAAAACATTGACACGAGTGTTAGAAATGCTGTAATGTCATAGTAATGATATACTTCAACTCACAGTGATGCACATTCTTTGGGGCGCACTTTGTGACACACTGGCAGTGAAGTATCACAAGTTGTCATCCTAATAATTTTTCCAAAAGCTTCTAATAGACCTTCATGGAAAATACATATAAAGACAACTTACACATAACAGGTAAACCACATACACCAATTTTTCGTATTCACGTTGAAAACAACATCTGATCAGCAACAAGGAATCTACTACTTTTTAAATTAATTTATATCAGGGACCATGTATAAAATACAATAATCTCAAAAAAGGGAAAAAATGTTTTGTATCAAATTTAGCTACCAGCCAATTTCCATTTGCAGTCCCTGGGACTCTGCACTACAGAGGTGGAAAAGGGCAATTTGTTTTGAGAGAAAGAAATTTTACTATAAAATAGGTCTTACTAACACCACGCCATGTTGTTTTACCACAACCACAACAGGTTTTTTAATTTGTTCTTACACTATATGAAAACAGACTTAGACCGACTTGGTCTGATGGCCAAATTATAATTATAGTTCAATCGCAATATGTGCCTGCCTTTAAAAGTCAATATCAATTTTTTTCTTTGTCTATGTATTTTAGATTAATTTATGATAGCATGCTTTTAAAATGGGTACCACAGTCCAAATTCAAAATACTGGAGAGTGTTGTCTCCCCCCACCCCACACCCCCAGACTAAAAGCTCACGAGTTTTTTTAGCCAACATATCATGGTCACTTTATGAGTAGTACAGTAAATATATTACATATTGGTCCTTTAACTATAGCAACACTTTCACTTCCATTTCAACTTTATTCACAATACAGAAAGTCAAACTCTTCAGTAACTCACTCTAAATTCCCCAGAGGTTCGCAGACAGTCTGGGTCTCCACAGAGCGCTGACACCAGAAACTTGCTGTGTGATTCAAGAGGCATGAAGCTCTGTTTGATCTTTGCCATAAGAGTCCCAAAAGGAGATGAATTAATAGCCAGAATCAGGGTTTATTATCATATTTTATTGAATCCAAAAAATATAACCAGGGTCTGAGGGACAGTGGCTTGCTGTTTGCACTCTACTCCAGTGTATGATACGAGATGCCAACTAAACATAAGCGCAGATGACATTTGGGCCACTAAATGTCAAATTAGATTTAGCTTCTTGCAGCACTATCTCAGATTTTGTTCAAACTTGCAAATATCATGGATGGATCCTAAAGCCAAGGCCTGTAAAATATTTCATTTTTATTGCCTCTATCTTTGAATATTAATAGCTTGACAAGTTTTGCTGCTAGCCTCACTAAACTTTGTAGGAAAACAAATGTGTTCTGTATGTCAAAACCATTAGAAGTCATTACCGGATGCCTTTTTATTTTTATTAGGCCGCAGATTTTTAAAAATTAGTCCTAAACGAGAGTGATATTGTGGATACTACTCTACAAACCCATATTTTTGCACCAATATGATATCAGTCATTATTTCTTTCAGCACATACAATCTATGAGAGGTCTCTACCACCAATTGACATGAAGATATGAATGAAACAAGGTATGGTAGCATATTTTGATATATTTTCATAGGACCAAACTTATATGTGGGGTAGCTAGTAGGAACATAAAAATGGAAATAGAAATTGTTTGATTTACCGTTATTAAGGGTACAAAGTGTCAATATCCTTCTTTTTCCTTTATACAAAAATAGACACAGATTGGAGAGATATTTTACCTATGGCAGAAAAAAAACATCCATTTTAGGATTACTATTTTTTTTGCCTCAGCATCTCCATGTTTGTTATTGAATTCCTGTGTCATAGGAATTGTAAGAAATAAAGGTTAAACATCTCATTTCAGTATGCTCATTGGAATAGAGGGCATTTGAGATGGGAATTGTGTCTCTGGTAAGGTCCTGGATATTGAAAATACCTGAAATATTTTGATAAAACCTCTAGTATAAAGAGGAATAAGTGGTATTATAAATGGCCCTCTCAAGCTCCAGTGGGAGTATCTAAATGTGTTTCAACATAAAAGGTTGAATGTGTTTATAAATGTAATTGTGTGTGTGTGTGTGTGTGCATGACAGAAAGCTACAGTATATGCCCTGCTAGTAATAAAAAAGTGATAAAAATTAAAAATTAAAAAAACAAAAAAAACTCTTTACCATCAAAAAGCACTCTCAGAAATATTTAGCCTGAAACTTGTTACTATAGTAACATTACCTGTCTGAGGATTAAAGTTGACATCACATGGCGCTGCCGGTGTCATTAGTTTTTCGGGCTCCGCTGTTTGTTTCTGAGCAGGTTCCGCCTCAGATGATGTAGATTTATGTTTTAACCAGCGGTCTGTGTTTGTTTCCTTAAATTTAATGTCACTGTTAGCTTGTCTGTGTTATGCTAGCGGGAGGTACAGAGAGCTACAGGTGTGTTCAGGGTCGAAGTCAGACAGTCGGACACAGCGGTTCCGGCCAGTTGTCCTGCAGTAAGCACCGCTGCAGACGTTGGTTGAACATTAATATAGTAAATGTGTGCGGGTATTCCCGCATTATTGCGGAAATCAATTAAATTGTGCGCAATCCCGCGCTGAAATTCAGGCCCTGCGAGATATATATACATATATACAGTGTATATATATGACAGAGAGAGAGAGAGAGAGAGAGAGAGAACCTGTTGTCTCAGATATATATATATATATATACATACATACATGAATAACCTATAGTAAAGTGTTCCAATAGAACACATGCATTTCTTTATTTCAATGAATATTTTAGAGGCAGGTAGGTACATGCACAGAGGATAAGGGAAGACGGCTTCTTCATTATAGATGTTCGTCTTCAAAGGGAACATGGAAGGACATTGGAATTTTGTGGAAATCCTACAAAATACTCCACATACCATTTTGGTCCTGTGAAAATGATAGAAAAAATGTTGAAATCTCAAATATTGGCACAATTATAAAAGATTGCATTTGAAGAATAAATATTGATTGACACCATATGGGTGCACAAAATGGGTTTATAATACCCTCAATATCACTCTTTTTCATGTTGAACTTTTTCCCAAATCCATTGCCTTACAGAAAATCAATACGCATTGCAGTGCAAACTTTTAATGGTTCAGTAACACTCAGAACATGTTTGTTTTCCATCCTACAAAGTTTGGTGAGGCTACGAATGACACATTTCAAGATATCCAAACATGGCTTCCAAGACAAGGCTTTTTTGAGAATATAAAAATAAAAAATATCAAGGGCCAAAAACTATTCAAACAGTGGTTCCAAAAACTAAGGCCTGTAAAATATGTTTGTTTAATTGCAAACACTATCTAGACAAACTTTGAACAAAATCTAAGACAGAGCTGCAACCACTTTCGTGGATTCTGTCTGATTTGACACAAATTGACCTATTCATAACTGGAGAAACATGTGTGGGACTGTGGCAGCTTTCAAATTTGGCTTTTAGAAAGCACTCTGGTGCCCTGGAGAGGTTTTGAACAGTATATTACAGTTTGAAAATGGACATTTGACTCCAGGTAGTTCAGAAATTATTTCTGTGAAATTGCAACTCTCTTCCACTCAAGATCACTACTATGACTGATGATTGTATATAAATACTAACGACCTCCTGATGCTATGCAGAAGTGAAGCCAAAATATCTCCTTTCTGGGACTTTCCAACTTACTTTTGTGACATCATTTGGAGTCTGTGCAATAGAGTCGGGCGATGGGACAAGGCACACGCCCCTCAGCCCTCCACTTCTTGACAGAAGTTTGAGAGAATTATGTCACACAACCCCTTTTTCATATTTTAAAATAACTAATTAAAAACTAATTTAGCAGAAAAATGAGCACTTGGACACTTGACTTCACTTTTGGGGAGCTGCTATGACGTCCATATTTATATACAGTCGGTGACCTTGACAGACATTTGAGACAACATAAACTGCACAAGACTGGCTGATGCATCACTCTTTCCTCATTAATCTCTTTCTTTACTCTTCTTAAAAAGGAGCGTTTTCCATCACTTGTTTTTTCTTTTGCATTGCTGAACACATCTATTCTCTCTTCTTATTTCATCTGCCATGTCATATTATATAGTTGCAACCATCTTAATATTCTCAACTATATATGTTTATGCATTATGCATGGAGTTAATGAATGACAGGAAATTGGAGAGCTCGATACACTGGACTCATATTTATTCAAGAATTGATGCTGAGATGTTTGTCCTGTAAATGCATTTCACTTAATTAAGCCTCCAAATATGCTAATTTTATTTCAGTACACTGTGTTCCACTAAATACCTCTAATACATCTGGCACACAGAGAATGACACATTTCAACATTTTATAAATGTCTGCTTTTCAGAACAGAGGAAACCCCCAAATATTAAAATCAGCCTCAAAAATCCTGATATTGTTCAAATTCTACAAAAATCCAAACCTAATCAACAGAAATTCCAACAAAAATACAAAATTGTCTTCATTCTAGCAATAACCGTGTACAGTACTTCTTTCTGTAGTTCCACCAGATGAAAGGGCCTGTATGAAGAGTCTCTTGAAAACACTGTTTTCCATAGGTGTTGAACAAGTAGCCATGGTGGTAATTCAAACAAGAGCTTGTAAGAGACATAAAAAGGGGCAGAAGAACAGTAGGCACTCATGCTCTGGAGGACATTTTCCTTTCAGAGAAAGAAAAGACTCCTCTCTTCTGCCTCTGTGGTGCTCCTGGCTGTGCCTGTGTTCAGCTGTGGGAACAGACCACTTGGTGGCATGTCCTGAATAGGGGGCCTTCGCCCCTTGGCGCACCTTAAGTGGGCCTGCCAGCAAACAGGCTATGGCCCATCTCTTTCTCCTCTTCACTTTCATCTTGTTATTCTATTCTCTCATAGACACTTATCACAGCCTCTTTATCTTTCTTCCTACTTTTCATGCATCTTCCGACATTTTCCCCTCACAAACTGCAAAAGAACAGGATTTACCGGGACAAGAGGTAGAAGATGAGGGGAACCCCAATGTGTGGAAGCTTGTGTGTAATGATTAGTCGTCTCTTCGGCAGCTCTCCAGAAAGGCTGCCCTGGCGGCTGGGGTCTGTTGTGGAGGGCTGGACTTGGTTACTCCGATCGGGACTAGAGGGCTGGCTCAGATTCCTCTCTGGCTCTTCCTGCGGGGGCTTACTATTGGCCCCAGTGGTCCAAAACATACTGACACAGACCAAGTCTATTAACCACAGTGATTTAAGTCCCTGATGAGGGCTGATTTATCCCCAACTATAGAGATGTGGGGCCCTTCGGTTTGGCCAGCATAACACCCCCTCCCCTCCCCTCCCCTCCCCTCCCATAGGGGTCTTGAGTAGACTGAAGAGGCATGATGGAGGTAGGAGGACAGGGGGTGGTGTCTAGGCAGCACCCATTAATGGACAATAGAGCTTGCCACACAGAGCAACCAATAAAAGAACATAATAAAAGAGAACTTAGAGATATAATGTTTGTGTGCAACTACGCCTTTCTCTGTGAAATCAGTTCCCTTGAATCTCTTTGCCTCATAACCAAATCACTGATCATAACTTCAGTCTTCTTGTTATGATAGTGATGTGAAAATCAAATTGTAATGAAGCCAGATTGAAGAGTGAAATGCTCTCATTCCAAGCAGAAACAAGATTTTTATGTTTCATAGCTGTCTTTTCAAACAGGAAATCACTAATCAGCCAGAGGGCTCTTAAATGAATAAATAAATGATCAGCTTTGAAGACCCAAATTCTCTGTAAGGTCTCATATTATATTGAAAAAGTAGGAATATCATTTTGAAAATGAGCACAAGGGAACACATTTAAAATAGGTCAAATTTAAAGATACATATTTTTGATGATTTGGTTTAAATTTACTATAACCTTTAATGATAATATGCAGGAACGCCATGTTGTTTTTGTATATCAATAGTAATTAACAGAAGAGGAAATTACTGTATTATTAATGATATTTGAACTATAATGTATAGCTGCCAAAGTATCCCTTATAATTTCCCTAATAGTATCATAACTTAGCTCTAGTAATTATACCAAATATAGCCTCTCTCAGCCCTCTAATCCATTCCGCTCTCAACACCAGGAGGTGAAATGTGCTGCAGGTAGCCATCATAGATAATCAGGCCATTAATAATGACTGTGTGGTCCATGTATATTGCAGGTTCTCACTTGGTGTGTTTTGAGTACTCTACTTCGCCATGATTTGTGGGAGGACACGGCCTCACACTGCATGAACTATACATAATCTATGAGCTGCCATGTTTGAATGGAGATAAGGATGGCTGTGCTCCTCGGCCAATGCTTCAGAACAACCAGCCAACGTAGAATTTCACAGACTGGTGGGGAGGTGGCTCCAGCCAGATTTTATTTTATGGGGTTTTTTTTTGTTTTTTTGTTGGTTTTTGGGTTTATTATTCCTTTGTTTTTTATGTACTTTTAAAAACAACAAACCAAAAAAACGACCTAAACGGACCAAAGACCACTTATTAACCTTTCCAAGAAGGGATTTATAATTTGAGTATAAACAGTCAGTGGTTTGTAATCCACCATAAAGATTTACACACTTTGATTAGTGTAGCTAATATTATATTGATATAGTATTAAAATGAATGATGGCTGAATTCAATTTAGCTGCTTTGGTTTCAGGTGTTTGGTATTGTGCATGCTGGCTCACTGTCACACTGTCGGATGGATTACTGAGATATTTGTATAGCAGAGAGCCATTGTTAATGTTATTAGTAACACCTGTGCTCTTCCTACTGAATCCTAATGGATTATAAAGCTGTTTATCTAGCATTGGCGCTTATATTTAAATGCACAACATGAAAAACTAGCTTTTGTGTGATTAAAGCTACATTATGGCGCGTTATAGGGGATGTATTCATGCACATTTCCAGGTCCACTAGCATATTTTTGCATGATTTACAGTTTGTTTTTTCTTTGTTTTGTTTTTTATGTTAAACTGTCCCTTTATGCAGCTCCTCAGTTCAACCTCTGTCTGAAACAGGCCCACTCTGATTTGCCACCGTCTTTTTCACGTCTTTGATAGAATAGAAACTTAAATACGTAAAGTTCATGTTCGAGCCGAAATCCGATCCAAAACGTGTCAGTGGACAATGAGTACAACCCCTGGAAAAATCTTAGCAACGACTGTTTGTGGGTATGCACAAACAATCTGACATCATCATCATCATTTAACTTTTTACATACATTTACCTCAAGTTTTATACCTTTCACCATGTTTAGCATCGATATTAGACTTCTAACAGTATATAAATGAGAAAAAAAGAATCACAAAAAGCATACGTCCCCATTGAAAGTATTTATGGATCACACCACTTAAATTCTTATAGAGGGGTTAAAATAAAGTGCTGCCACAAAAAGGGAGTTAACATTGGCAGAGCTAATATACACTTGTGGTTGATAAGCGAGTTCTTGACTCTATGGAGTACGTCACAACCGAGCCAGTCATAAAGGCTTTTATTGTCGCTCTCCAATGAGTACAATGTGGTTTAAAAGCATAACCCTGTTTCTGTCTTCTCAAGTGAGTGTTCTCTATTTTGAGTTCACTGGTCTAATACAACTTCTGGTCCCTTTTTGTGTGGCTGATATTAGTAGTTGTCTTTTCCTCCCTGCAGTGGTGCTGAGTGATGGCCTGCCAGCTGAAACATAGGGAGAGAGCACATGACCCTGGTTGCAGGCCAAAGTGAGGAAGCTCCTCAAAAGGTTACACAAGTAGCAGGGTGAGAGAGTGAGAGAGGAGGGAGCCATGGATCCATGGAGAGAAGAGGGGGAGGAACTGGAGGAGGGTAAAGAGCAAGAGAGACAACTGTGTAATGACCAAAGAAGAATAACAAGGGAAGGAGGTCTGACTCTGAAAGACAAATGGACTCAGGGACTAAAACACCCATGGCAGGTGTGGCTTTTACGGCAGGGAAGCATACATTATCGCAGGGGAACTAATGAGGAGGTCTTTGCAGGTTTAACCAGGGCTCATCTATATTCTGGTCCTGTTGGGTAAAATCCACCCGGCTGGTATTCATACAAAGTGCATCAGCCCACAGCTGCTCCTCCGTGTGGGATCAAGATTGAAACGCAGTCACAGCAGGAGTCAACGGCAAACTCTACTGAGGGAAACTTTGCAGTATAAAATTTTAACAGAAACAGGCATACCATGCATTCACATTTAAAGTCTGTGTAAAGTAAGAATAAATATGTGTTCTGATACCAAGTATCACCTGTCAATCAAAGTCACTACCTCTACCTGAAACATGGACGCTACGTCTGAGAGCTTTCTGCTGCTAGCTCGGTGGCTAACTCGGCTAACAGGCTAACTGTAGACAGTTGTAGTAATAGTAGTGTGTGCTGGATGTATTTACCGCCCATTAAATCCTGAACACAGAAATCTTGAAACCCAGTTTGCGAAGCCTAGCTCCACAATTCAAATCTAAATGGTTGAAATGCTTTTTATACCTTTTTTAGAAATACATGTATGACACATTTAATGTATAAAATGTCTGAATTCACTTTACACAATCTTTAAATTCACCAAACCAGCTTGCTGCGTTTTGATCTTAAATCTTGCCTATAAGTGAGCAGCCAGTTCACAAAACAATCGCAGGCTGATGATTGGAAATAGTTTGAGGCAGTGAATCCATTGAATATTCTCAATGGCTGGCTTACTGTGTGGATTTGGCAGGAAGGCACCGCTAAATCAGGTGTGGACATGTTCTGGTTATTCCACATGGAGAGGAGACGATTGTCTTGACAATGCTGGTCTCACTACAGCAGTATCCCTAGCTGCTGGCACAGCTTAGCACTGGGCTCCATCTCTACAGCTGCCACAGGTAGGTGCTCTGGGATACTGAATGTGTCCTTGGAGGCCTGATCTTTGAGCACAGCGGCAGAGCCAAAGAGCAACAGCAGGTTATTCTCAATGGTGTGACAGACCGGGATGTTCTCTGATTTCAGGTCTCAGTGGAGGGGCAGTGCTGCAATGCTCAAAACACCTGCCTCATTTTATAAAGCACTTTTAGTTCCCCTGCAAGAATGCCTTCCCCTTATAGAATTTAAGATATTAGACTTAATATTTACTATTTTGTGGTGTAGAGAGCCCACAACAGTGAAGTAAAGTTAACTGATTTTAGTTATTAAAGTTAATTAAAAAAATAAACATAACGTACTCTCTAAATCTTTGATTCCAGCTTCTCAAATGTTTTCCTCTCTTTTATAATATCACTGTAAATTATTGAGGTCAGGGAAAAAAAGCACTGAGAAAAAAAACTCCAAGATATGTTCAAGTCATTTTTCTACAATTTTTTGGTATTCTGTAGACTAAATTTATTATAATCATATTATAATTTATTATTATATATCATACCGGCCAATTGTCCCACTTTCCATATTCAGCTCACATTTTCTAACACACTCAATTACTCCAAGGTCTCCCCTCTGTGTAAGCATGATGGGTAAACACATTGCAGAGGTGCTCCACAGCCACTGTGTTCACTCTTCATACAAAAAGTACTTCATACTCCACACAAAACGTGCCAATAGTTGCCATGCAGTGTTGCTTAAGCATTAAATAATAGCAAACTGATCTGTGAATAGTTAAATCTCTCCTACCGGGCAGCAATCCACTAAAAACTTACATACAGAACCCATGATAGATTTAGTTATTGTAAAACAGTAACTATGAGGACACCGAGACACGCCTACAGTATCTCCTTTGTCTCTCAGACACACACTTACCAGCCCTCTAACTAATAAAACCTACCACTCTTGTCATAATGAAAAAAGAAAATAAAGCAGGAATTCAATTTAAAATCTGGCCGACCGTGTAGAAACAGAATATTACAGTGACTCTAGTCAGGCTAGTAACATCCAACACCGTCAATCTTTTTAATCATTACACTCTCAGTAAAATTTTATACAGTGAAACGCTGCAATTGCTTCAGATGTTAAACCATTTTAATGGTACAGACTGTTAACAGGCATCCAACCGCTATGCTATTTTACAACTGCAGTAAACAATTTTCTGCACATGTACACCTTTTACATAAATATATGTGCGTATATATATATACACATATATACACACACACACTTCTTACATACATGTATATCCCTTGGACAAGCTAATACTAAGAACTGCACAAGCAACAACAGTCAAGTGTAACATCGTCTACTGTGTCTACAGCATATTTCAAAGTTTATGAACATCATACTTGCCTTTGGGCCTTAAAATGAATAAACTATTGGATTTGACTTAATATTCGCAAAGCAACAGTTCAAAGATGTAAAGAAGAGAGTGAAGAGCAGAAAATCAAGCACTGACTCATCAAACAGATATCACCTGCTGGGAGCCATTGTGGATATCTGCTGCCTTACTGTAAACTTGTGTACTTTGTCATTTCTTCAACTTGGTCAGTTTCCGTCTCTCTCTCTCTTTCTCTCTCTCTCCCTCTCTCTCTCAGTGTGAGTCACCGTTTTATTTTTATCATTGTGAAAAAGGAACCCCCGCTGGCTCCCTCTGGTTGGACTGTTCAGGATACATCACACAGGAAGAGGAGAGAAAGGGCTCCTCCCTGTGGTGAGGCTACAGCTGTCCATCTCAATGAGAGGGTGAAAGACTCCTCCATAGCAACAGTCCTACATAGCAACAGTCTCTTTGAATAAAGATAGCCTTGGATGCCATTCAGAGAGTATCATGTATCTTCAGTCCTTAGAAACAGAGGACACTGTAAAAAGGAGTATCATTTGCAAGCCGCTTAGCATGCATTCAGTGGTCTTTTTTGCTTCATATCTGGTTTATACAAGTGACTGCATGCCGCTATATTGTGGGAGTATGACATTCACTCAGGCTGTGAAAAAGAAAAAGTCAGGTGTTGTGTTCCAATTTATGGTTAGAACTGAGAGAAGAAAATTCAAGTGGAAAAAAGAGAGGAAATCTACTCAGAACAGCAACGCCTAGTATAGAGCGTTGGAAAGACATAAGACTGCATTTGAATAACAACACCTCTTTGCCCCCTCCGGTAGAAACATCTCAACCAGGAATTTGTCACTCTCTATTTTAACTTTTCCCTCGTCATTTCCACACTCCGCATGATGAATCATTCAAAACCCAGAGCTCGAAATGAGACCAGACAGGGCCGAAACTTGCCTCATATTGAGCTTGCCGTAGTAAGCCAAAGTCCAATTTCAGTCCAACAATGCGGTGCTTTGATCAGTCTATACGGCTGATTTAGGGTGTCACTACTAACTGTCTATCACTCCTACACAGCCCCTCCAGGAGCAGTCAAGCCGAGCACGCCGGGGCTGGGACATGCCAGGAAATCGGGAGAAGGGTGATGCTAGACAGTTGGATGGCTTACAAATCAAAAATGACAAAACAAAAACTGCCCTGGCACCACTGGCAGACATGCATTGTAAGATAACGGCTTGGTCATGACATTGTAGTCAATTTGTCTGAGTCTGGTGATACTTATTGTCAACAGATCCCATGAAAAGACCAAAACCAACAATGAAATTGATCCCATTAACAAGTATTGCCTGTATAGCCAATTTACTTCTCTCTCAGTACCTCAGTGCTCCATTGTTGTCCAAACACTATTAGGAACACATCAGCAAGCTACACTATGTGACATATTTATTGTAGGGTGGCAGCTAATGAATATTTTCATTGTCAAATAATCCATTCATTATTTTCTAGATTAATTAGATTAGAAAGAAAGGAAAAAAGTAAGAAAATGGTCAAACATGTTAATCACCATTTCCAAAAACCCAAGATGCAAAATTAAATGTGTTGTTTTGTCTCACCCAAGAGTCGATTAACACAAAGATATTGAGTCTACCATCACAGAGGATAAAACGAAACATTCATACTTGAGAAGCTGGAATGAGAGAATTTGATGGATCAATTATCACAATCTTCTGTCGATCAACTAATCGCTGCAGATCCAGAGCACTGAGATTATTTCAAATCAATCCATTTACCCCATCCTGGTGTTGTAAATACTCATTAGTTTTTTGTTTGGTCAATAAAATGTCAGAGAACAATAAAAAGTTTCAAAGCCCAACATGACGTATTCAAATGTCGTCTTTTGTCCCAACCATCTCAAAAATAATTAGTTTACTATCACAGAAGACTAAAGAAACCAGAAAATATTCATACTTAAGAGGCTGGAATCACAGACTTTGGATATTTTCTTAAATGATTACTCCAAACAATATAGTAGCTGCCAATTAATTTAATAGTGTGCTACTAATCGATTGACTAATCGTTGCAGATCTACACTAGAGCACCAAATCCATGGTTTAAAATAGACCAGAACAAACACATCGTTTACTCATGTTTGACTAACGTTTGCCAAGAACAACAGTGCCCTGATTTTTTATTTTTTTAATTAAAGTATGTAGCCAAGACCCTTTTAAAGATTTACGTTTTCAGTGGAAACAAATGAGCTTGGGGCTGAGTGCCACAAATAGGGTAGTGAAGACAGAAAATGTGAGAAAGACAAAAACACTATTGGTTTTGGCTCTTCATTGGTTTCATAGACAATAAGAATATAAAGAATATTGACAACTTTATTCCTAAAACATAAAAAAGAAAGCTGTTCTGTCCATTACTCCACAGAAAATGTGTATATTTTGACCAGTGATGTGAGTCAGCATGTCATGAATCTTTTTAATGTTTCACTGTTCAATCAAAAGACAATCCTCCTGCCGCCCACTGTCACATATTAGCTTTGTTGCTCTTGGCTCCCTGTGGCCATTATGTGAATGGGACCTGTGCCTGTTCTGTCACACTTTGATCATTCCCGTTATTAACCATTCACCAGATACATCTGTCAGATGTGCTTCGCAGTTGTGGTTTCACACAATTTAGTGCTTGCAGCAAATCCCAATGTCGAGTATCTACAGGGTCTGGACACAACACCGGCAACACCTGTGCAATCTAATGCAATCTAGTGCAGTAGCCCTGCAACAAATACTTTTAACACAGCCTCTCTTTGATCTTGAAGATAATGTTTCATTTTTGTTGAGACTGTGAAGGCGTTACAGCGCACGAGATTTGAGGCATCATCACACTTTTGCCATTGCATCATGTACATGAAACACCAACTGCCACCGACTAAAATTACATCTACTCCTTCATTGAAACAATCGGAATCTATGAATATGCAAATGTCCATGTCAAACGGTTACTGAATCACTGACAGATGAAAACCGGACTCAACCGATCCTCCGGAGGTTTTGATGCTGTGGGGGCCTATCAATGAAACACCAAACTGAAGCTCTTACTGCTACCTCCACTCAAGGAATGATTGATTTATAATACAGGATTGTAAAACCAAGTCCTATGAGCTCATCTGATTAACTACTAGATAAAAGATTACTGAGAGTTATGATAGCGTTTCCTGAGTTCCTATTTTTAATGAGTTCCTGTTTTTAATGAGTTCCTAATCTTTTTCTTTGTTTGTTTGACCATGTAAATCACTTTGTGTTACATTGCAATGTATGAAAAGTGCTGTACAAATATTGATTGATATCTCAAGGTATTCAACTTTCCACATCACACTTGTGTATGTTGCATACTGGACTATGATTGGCTGGAGTAGTTGTGATGTCACAAATTAGATTTATAGGTACACGCCTTAAACTCAGATTAAAGACAGAAACTTTACCCTTCAACAGATTAATGTGATAAACAACCACAAGTATCAAACTCTGCACATACTGTACATCAGAGGTCACTAATACTGTGACCCAGTTGTCGTCCTATCCGGACTGTAATTTATGAAATATTGACGCTTGAGGTTCAATGCAGAGAGATTCTTTTTTTTTTTTAATCCCACATGTTCAGTGCAAATATTAATAAATGAATTCTACTTCTATTTCTTTGACAGTCTACAATCTACCCACTAGACACAGATGCTGATGAAACTACAATGCTACTTCAAGCTACTGAAAAATAACATGGACATTATGATGTTCCGGATATTCACTTCACTTGAGGAAATGTTCACAAATTGGACCTTAGTGAATTTCAATTGAATTCCCCTGCAGTGCATCATCCTGTAAGCTGAAGAACTGTTTAATGACTATTTGCTTGTAACTTCTGTAAGCCCATGGCTCTTTCTCACTTTGCACACCAGCACATCACTCCTATACCCTCTGATGCTTTCTCAGGTCTCGCTGACACAAAGAGAGGCAGCAGGTTGTCAAAGGGAACAGATCTGACAGCTTCGATCAATAGAAAGATGACTTCACTATGTTGGTGATCCTTTGAGGACTCTTGAACAGACATTTTCCATCAGGTATGTTTGTTTTGAGAAATTCAACACTGTTTCTTTCTGTATAGGTATTCTATATTATGTTTCTGTACCATCTGCTTTTTAATGTACAGTCACACAACTGTTCGCTAACAACAAAAGATGCAACTATGGAAAGTCATCCGTACTGACAACTGTTGATTCACACTTCCTGATGATGTTAAGCTCATACAAAATAAAATTCATAATTTTTGGTTACATTCAGTTTCTTTGATGTTTCCTGGTTTAATTTCCACATGTTATCTTTACTCTCTCTACATCATCATCACAACAGGAAAAGGTCTCGACAGTATTGTGTCATTCTTGACAAACGTGTGTCTTTTTATGTCGATTTTCTCATAATACACAGTAAAGACTAAAATAAAATGTGATCCTACATCTGAATTTTTTTTTTAAAAAGTGGATTTTTGGTACAACGATTAGCTCAATGTAAAGTCCAAGGGCATTCAAGGGGCTCCTCCACTGTGCCTCGTGCTATATGCAGCTCTTCCAGCAAGTTAATTCATAAGCGGTATCAAATTACCCAGCACCTACTGTAAGAACCAGATACAACCACAGGCAGACTGTATGATTCAGCACTACTCCTCAGTGAGAGCCAAGCCATTAAAGCTGTATGCATAGTTTTTATTATGATTACTGGCTGTAGTTTGTCTCTGTACTCCGATATTGAGAAACAGTGAACAGCTTGACCAGTCGCACTTGTCCTGGTTGACAATTGCAATAAAGTCTGTTAAACCAGCACATTGGCAGTGATGCTTTTCACACCAAGTTTATACAGTCACACACTGAAAACCAACAGCATCAGTTTCACACTTCACTAGCTGGCTCAGCTTTTCCAAATGTTGCTATGCTCCATTCAAATAAACAGCAGGTTAACACAACAGTCCCCCTCATCTTTGTTGGGTATCTGAAACATAATTTCAGTTACCTCACATTGCTAGAGAGGGCAAACATGTACAGGGAATTCAAGATTTCATATTTAAACATACTTCTATACCACAAAAAATATCTATAAAAGGCACAACAAAGAATATTAATTTAACTGTAATTGTTCAGAGTCCATTAATAGCACAGTTAGGTATCTGTCTGTATTTGATACTCATTAATTTATTCATTCACTGTACCTGAGTTCAGATAAATTCACACTTAGTATTATTTGCCCAAGGAAGGTTATTTGTTTGTATCAAGTGCACATGAAGCATACAGACCAATACAAAGCAACAGACGAATACATACAATGCACAACAATTAGCATAGAAAACAATAGGCGGTAAAAAAAAAGAGACTCATATGGGTCTCAACAAGAGCAGCAGAAGCTAGGAAACTATGATTCAACTCATAAATTAAAACTAGATTTAAAAGAAATATTGTGTAAATGTCATAAACAAGTGCATAGCAGATAAATAAAGTATAGTTAATTCTACCAGCCGCTTCATGTGGAATGGAGGTATTATTAAATGAATACAGAGGAACTCAGAGTTTATTTGGCGTCTGTAGGCTCAGACTTCATCACTCTCTGCGTGCAAACACCAAGCTCAGCACAGAAAAAAGATTGGGGAGTGACAATGATGAACTCCCTCACAGGGGAATCAGAGCTTACAGGAGGATGCTGGGGAGATGTTTGGGCTTGTAAAATACAAGATGAGCAGCTATAGCAGTGTGTGTGTGTGTGTGGACCAAACTTCATCATATGGCCATTCTCCAACATCCAGACCACAAGGGGAGTAAAATATCTTGTGAATTGAGATAGATGGATGAAATTTACCAATCCATCTCAATAGTAGGAGCAAGCTTAGACAAGTCAGTTATTCAACAGTAACTATATACAAAAGCACCACAATTCATAGGCTGAAGCAGACAACTGTCTTATCTTAAGAGATGCTGCATAGTGTTAATGAGCAGCACATCACTAAAGAGTTATAATATCAGTTTGAAGTTAGCAATGAGTGCAACTTTGTTGAGTGTCAGCAGTGTGCACCACTGAATATGAGCTGAGCCGTTTAAATCTAATTATAATAAGAATGGTAAAGCAAGTTGTCACACAATTAATACTTTTGAGTACTTCTCTAAAGTTAAATATGAAGTGTAGAGAAAATGGGACTGTGTTGTTTCTCTTAAAACTATTTAAAACATTTATATAGCTATTGTACAATAAATTATATTGCGTGAAGCTATTAAACAACAACATACACTGCAGTGAACCTATTGGCAACTCCACAATAACACCAGCAACCTGGGGGGGCGGGGGGATAAGCTGCTAAACCATTTCGTCCCATAGCACTTGTAATACTGAACAATATTTCCAAACAAGCATAATCCATCCGCTAACAAAGAAATAAAGGGAACATCACTACAAGAAATTAATTCCCAACTAATAATGCTGATAATATCCAAGCAAATATTTCACATAATACACAGGAACCGTAAAAGAGCAGTGATGGAAGTAATATTTAAATCCTTGTGCCAATAAAGCAATATAAAAATACATACGCACTTACTGCAACATGTACATATATAATTAAGTAAAAGTATTTGTTTCATCCCTCTGACTGATATAACATTATATACAGTATGACATCATTAGATTATTAGTACTGATGCCTCAGTGTTAGAGCAGCATGTTACTGTTGTAGCTGCTGGAGGTATATAAATACTTTATATATAGTTAGTTAGTTTAGGCCAGTGGTTCCCAACCTAGGGGTCTGGCCCCTCCAAAAGGTCACCAGATAAATCTGAGGGGTTGTGAGATGATTAATGGGAGAGGAAAGAAGAAAAAACAAAGTACTAATGCACAAATTATATTATTATCTCACACTGGTGGATTTTTATGTGCTGTGTTTCATATAGTGCTGTGCTGTTCTGTGATTGTTTTCCGGCTACCTGCCCAGGGGCACCAGATGTAAATTAGCTGCTGGGTAACTCTAGTGTAATTACTTTTAATTGTGTACACTCTCTGCAATAATAAACTATAAATTAAATTAAATGAAACAAATCTGTTTTCAGTTTGTGAACTTTTTCTCTGATCTTTACTTTTTGGTGAAATATTGGATCATTTGAACATTTATTGAAATTAATCCATGTGAGAAGTTTAGAGTGAAAAATCTCTATTTGGTGGAGCTGTTAGCAGCTGTTAGCAGCAGTGAACAGCGCACAGCAAGCTTAAACTGACCGCCTTTTAATCAAGGTTATATTTCACAGAGTGGAGCACACCTGGATCTAACTACCTGAACCAGCTCAGAGGCAGGTTTGACTCCACGGATGCAAATAAGAGCTTTTCCAGACCACATTTGTACTTTTATTTGTACTTCTATCACCCAAATTAACATTTTGTCACCTTTTATACTTGAAAATATCATATATCAGTTTCCTGTGAACAATTTAGTTGTTTTAACTTGGCTATTCATTCACAAATGCAAATAGCAGCAAGGGTTGGCTCAAGTACTGTGAAGTGCAGGAGCCTTTTCGGCAGCATCTAAGAATGAAATTAATACTTTCTCAAATCTCTTAAGTGTAGGCTATGGCTAGTAAAGGCGACAAGAACTTACTTTCGGCAACTGACCTTTTTTCACAACAGACAATTTTTAATTAGCAGGAATTGCACAGTTGGAACTGACATGACATTAACAAAGGCCCAGGTCCATTCAGATATCCAAAGTAGCCTTACAAGTGAATCATCATGCATTATACCCAGGGTGATGAATTTGGAAAAAACTCAATTGGATTCAGTCCTTGTTAATGTTATTAATTGCACCTGTGCTGTCCCTGCTTTGACAGGTCAAATAGTCTGCTGTGAAAAAGATTAATTACACAATATAACTTTTCTCTTCTGTTTATGTTGTTTATTCAGCTTCATGTTATTTTAGGTTAAGGTGTTTATTTGTATAGCTTGTCTATCTGCTCAGCTTGGTCAAGGGTGAAGTCTGTCACTGCCACTGAGCCGGGTAAACATTGCTGCTTCAACAAAGTAATAAGAAGAGAAAAAGGCAAATGACTTTTCCACAGCAAATAAGGACAAGCACAGGTTTATCTAAAAACATTAACGAGAGCCAGTTAGAATGCATAACACCCGTATCCCAGGAACCAGTGCACCCAAATGAAGTGCAGCTTTAATTAATGCTATTGATTACACCTGTGCCTTTCCTGCGTGTGTCATTAAAAAAAGACCAATTACAGATACAAACATACAGTTTAATGGCTGTGAGGATATAGGACAATTAAAGCTGGAAATTAAAGTTAGGCTGTTAACTAAACACTGATGCCAGCTGGTGTGTAAATTATGAAAAACAGGATGGCCACCATAAGAAAGAAACAAAGTCAAATAGCATTTTCCCACTGTCATCCCTAAAAGGATCATCACCAAAAACAAAAAAAAAAATGTGGTTGTCAATAATAATTATATTTTCTTATCCGTTTTCTGCATCACAATTTATACTAAACTGAATGCTGTTTATTATAATGTATAAAATGTAGAGATAGGAATAATAATGAACTGTATAGATAAGCAACAGGCTGTGACCAAATTTCTCATTGTGGAGCATAAAGATCGGATTGATTGGAAACTATGAAGATATGCAAATGAATTTTTAATGGTTGGCAGGGAATTTGACTTGTGACATTGCTGTATTTGGCTCAGATGTTCGGTTTATGAAAGGAAAGGACATTGCCAAGTATGATCTTCAGAATGAGTCAGTTCGGGGTATTTGAGATTTGATTGTCTCTGGCAGAACCACAGAAAGGGGATAAAATCAGGCTTAGCCATTAGCAATGGTCCCAATGTGTGTGTGTGTGTGTGTGTGTGTGTGTGTGTGTGTGTGTGTGGGATGTGAGGATTTGATGTGACGTTGAACCCCTGCTGGAGGGTATCCCCACTGTGTGAGATCTGACAGCTCCCACTGCTGTCTCTATGACAGGATAAAAGAACGTCTCTGTGTGTGTGTGACTCCGATAGTGAAAATAAGGAGAAAGTGGCCAGAAAGAAAGATGGAAGCCGAAGCTTACTCACAGAAAATATAGATTCATTCACTCGAGTAAACGCGTCTTTGAAAGCTTATCTATGTAAGCATGAAAAGCTAGGCGTCCTTCATCCTTTTAAACCCACAACAAGTGAAAAACTGTATTAATGGTATCTGCTGGGCTTACTATTATGAATATGAACAAAATCTAAGATTTAAATTCATCAAAAGTCGGAAATGTAATTAAGCCCTCGGCGCCGTCCTCAGCACCATGGGAATCTACACTTTCAAGATTATAGGTAAACAGGTTTGAGTAAAAATGCTTCATATTAAGACTAAATACACAGAAGACATGTTATTAGGAACACACTTTACAGCTGTCTGTCCAATTTGATGTTGAGAAAGTTGGAGCTTACTCAGCATCAGCCTATAAAAGTCTACATTCAAACATATCATTTACCATGACAACTCTAATGTTTTGCATTTCTGAGCCATTTTGCCCACTCTAACTATTAATAAACAACTTCCATCAAATAGTGGGTAGAGCACACACGAAGTGCACTTATTAACGGTGATCCATCATTACATATTAGTTCTTAAGCGCACTTCAAATCTTAAGGACTTATAATGATTTCACTAAGGGTCCAACCATTGCAGCTGAGGCCATAGTGTGTGAAAAGAGATTTATTTCACTGTTTCAATTGATAAGTTAGATTGTTTTTATTGAACCCTTAAACAGGCAACATGCACCAGCACCACAGACTCTTTAACACCCTGTTGGTTAAGGTGGTTGTTCAATTGTATGTGCCTTGAATTGCTAGAGCTAGATAAAAATCAATAGTATGCATGATACAATTATGACAATTTTTAGCTCATAAAATCCAAAATATTTAAATATATATTAATGGAAATGTTTTACTTTAGGGGCAAATGAGATAACTAGTAACATAAAATTATTTTTTTTAAATCTCATTTTCCTCTCCTGCCTGTTTAAGGGTTAATGCATAACTCACCTGTTGTAAAGAGACATAAGAGATATATACTGAAGCAAAGATTATGTGCATGGAGAGAGAACATTGTTCATATATGACGTGCAAACTCCACACAGAATGGCTCCAGCCAGTCAATGGGCTCAAACCCAAAATCCTCTTGCTGTGAGGCTACAGCACTAATCACTGCAGCACCATGCCATCCTGCAGAGTGCATATTTATTCACTATAAATATTAACAGGCTGTCAGGGAAAAACACACTGCTCTAAATCTGTAATAAATGTTGGATGTGACTGTCTACTTGATACAAACTGATTTTATGTTAATAGCCATGTTGATTTAAAATTCTGGTTGGCCAAAGCCAGTCGGTAACCACATCTACAGTATGACTCAAGCTTTGTAGAACTTGGTCCAACTTTGACAGGACAAATGGCTCGAACAGAAACTGAAATTACCCTCCTGATGACTGGACAGTATCATGAGAACAAGTTTCATCTCGCAGAGGCCTCAAGTGACTCTACTTTGTCTGGTGTAGTGGAAAAGATATTTGAAAAGGTAATGTGGTATTACTTTCATGTTCAAGCTTGGTTCGGTAACTGCTTCCAAAAAAATACCTGACTCTTTATATTTGAAGTAGTTTGATGTTAAACCATAATGTGGAAATGTACTACATCCCCATTATATTTCAGTGTGAGTATGAGGAAATGCATGAGGGGTTTTGGGGAAGTAAAGAGTTCCTGCCAAACCTTTTCAGGATAACATTTGGCAGTACCCATGTATTCTCAGAGAAGCGGTGCTACAGAAAAATGCAACAACAAAAAAACAAAAAAAAAAAGAGAGAGAGAGAGAAACGATTCAGACTGAAAAACACTACATTTTACCCTCCTGAGACAGCTGTAATTGCAGGCTGCAACCTGCCTGGCACACATCTAGACAGTGAATATTGAGATAGCACCCACAAAAGTGACACACTCTCCCATTTTAAGATAAAGCACCTTGTTTTGCAGTAACGTTCAAACTGTATTATTCGAGTGAACTAAAGCCGAAAATAAGTTCACTCTTAACTACAGAGCAAGCTTTGCAGAACGTGTAGCAGCTGAGGATTTATGATGAAAAAGAAATGGGAGGGGGGGGCGGGGGACTATTCATATGATCAAGACAGAAAAAAAAAACTTAGCCCTTGTTTTTCTTGTAACCGTTCACTACACAGAGCTAAAATGAAAATGATGTATTTACACATTACAGAGCGAGAGAGAGGGAGGAGAGTTTGCATATCAAGAGTTTTTGGATAGACACCAAGAAAGTGGACAATTGCTCATTCTTAATGTAGCACGCCGTGTCATATCTGCTTAAATAAGAAGCTATTCACTTTGAAGTGAGGCTCGACTTGCACACAGAGCAACATTTTAGTGATGCATGAGTGTTTTTTCTTTTGCAGTCTGTGAATGAGTCATGCTTCTGAGCGAATACCAGGATACACAGCTGAGGGCAATGTTTGACGTTTTCATCACTGTTAAACAAAATGCCCCCCACCCTCTTCGTTTTTTTAAACCCACACACACACACACAAACACAGTTTTATGCATGTGTTTTGCATTTCAAATCTTTGTTGAAAGATTTAGTAAAGCTCTATTCTATCATCATGGTCACAAGCTCAATGTCAATGAGAAAATGACCTCTGCAAATTACATGGCAACCGAGTTTATAATCATCTATTAGACTGAGGTTTGGCTATTTTCAGGGAACCAGTTGATATTGAATATTGTCAAAGGCAGATAGAAAGCTTCAAGTGTGCACCAATAGCTGCTTTCATTACCGTAAGAAATACACTAAATTTCCAATTCATTAGGTAGAGCTAGATAAAACTAATGCAGTTTCATACAACAGCCCTGCAATAAATCCAACCTTCATGAAGGTTATAATGTTCATGTTTTTACTGAATGTGCTTTAGAGGTGTATTAGAATTGTATTGCATTATACTGAGAGGTGTTTTTCTCCATCCATACATCTTCTGCCGCTCATCTGGGGCTGTGATGTGGTGGCATTAGAGCTGAGCAATGAAACCCAGACATCCTTCTCCCCAGCAACACTCATCAGCTCCTCTCGGGGGATCCCAAGTCTATCCCAGGCCAGGAGAGATCTATAATCCCTCCAGTGTGTTCTGGGTCTGATGTCTGAGGTGTTTCTAATGACCAATTATCAAAGATACCCCTCAGTATAATGCAATACAATTTTTCTTTCACAAAGTACAGCCTCCAAAATAACTATAATGTTGAATCAACACCTGTCTAAAACTGGTTAAATGAGAACAGAACATTATAAATGTAAAGTGTGCTCTTGTATTATTAGACTGCATTGGCTTCCATTAGACTAACTCTTGCAAGCATGTAGTCGGCAAACTGCTCCTATCACAACCACTTTAAACTAACTGAAAAATTAATGAAAAATACAAAGAGGAAAGAATTTGCAGAAAAGCTTTTACTTTGGGAAAATGTGTAATAGGTGATATGAACAAAACCTCAGATGAGATGATCCAAACAAGACATGATGGGAAATTAGAATAACTCAAATATACACAAAAATAATAACATGTATTCCTTTGCTGCTTTCTCAATTTTCCATGTGTGGGATGGTCAGAACATTCATTAAAGTCAATATCAACTACTTTCCAAACCACTGTTACACTCCTCTTGTATACTAGTACCAAAAGGCAAATTTAAGATGATCAATGATCAGACTATAAAAACCGTAAAAGTTTACAGCAAGAAAAAGCCAAAACTGACTGTGACTTTGGGTAACTAGGCTCACAAAGATACATACAAGTTGCATGTGCAACCCCAGGAAAATAAACATTTGAACCAAGGGATAAAAAGTTCAACAGTAGTTTATAGTGCAGCTACAGCATGTTGACAGTGAAGATAGTAGCAGCTCCAGTCATCATTGCCACCAGCGTCCCCTGATTGACATCTGTCAGTAAACACAAAACTTAGTCCTTATACTCTGTGTACTTCTTGGCCGAGCCGTGCACCTTGCTGGCGGGGTACTTCAGTCTGTTTAAGGCCATTTTGCGGAGCACCGCTTGGGGAAGGTCGACGTGACATTTCTCGGCGAGCTCCACCAGATAAATCAACACGTCGCTTAGTTCCTGGCCGAGCTGCTCCCGCTCAGACTCGGTCCAGTCTGGCAGTCCTTCGGCCACCTCCCCCCGCCACTGGAAGAGTTCCGACACCTCGCCCACCTCCCCGACCATGGCCAGCAGCAGGTTGCGGGGCTGATGGAACTGGTTCCAGTCCCGCTCGTCCGTGAACTCCGCTTGCAAACGCCGAATATCCTCGATGGTGGGCTCGGAGGTGAAGGTGAACCTTTTGGCCGCCTCAGCTCCTCCGTTTTGCAGCTTGGAGGCCGGTGAAGCTTCCTTTGCAGCGCCGTTCACAACAGCTGAGGGTGAATTGCTGCCAAAAGCGCCGTTTGTGGACACCGACGACTCATCTTTTACTCCACAAGCTTTCTTTCCGTTTGTTGCCATCATTTTGTCACAATTTTATCAACTGTGGCACTTAAAAACAAGTTTCAAACTCTGTAAACAACACTCACAAGCCGCTACCATGCGTAGAAGTCCCGCCAGTTGTCTAAACGGATATGACGTCGCGTATGCCGGAAATTAAAAGCGCCTACAAACACTGTGGGTATTGTAGTTTTTAACAGAAAACGCGTTAAACGTCGCTTAAAAACTACAATTCCTGTGATCATTTGCGTCTCTCCGGACACAACATGGCTGCCTCCTCTGTGGTCGCAAGTGAGCTGCTAAATAACATGAAGAAACACATAATGCATCCAAAGCTTTCGTGTGTGGTCAGGAGATTAATCACACGAAGCTGTCGACATTACAGTCAAGCGCAGCCGAGAGCAAAAAGGTATGTGAAGCCGCTAAGGTGGAGGTAGTTTGTGTGTTATATCGCCATTAACCTGCCTTACTAACCTGTAGGGGGTAATAAACAGCGAGGTGTCACACTCAAAGGCAGTAGACGAGGTGGATGGGGTAAAATCTAATATCTTTCTTTGCATATTAAGAGATACTTAGGACTTTAACTAGTCTGTGGCTACTCGGTAACTTACTGGAGAAAAAATAAGCAGCTGTCATTAAATTATTAAAAAAAAGGTTGTCAGGTCGACCCACACTGACCATCAACTTGAACTGAGTATTGTTGCCATGGTTACCCACTGCAACACTGTGCGAGGATGATGGTTGAAGCATTAATCTGTGTCTCGTTTAAAGGGACACGCCAGCAATTTATTACAACATTTTAATACATTTTGGAGATTTACAAGACATAGATTGGGAAAAAAGGAGTAAAGCAGTAGAAGCTGAGATATTCTGTTTTTATATGTATTATGAGCCAATCTCCAAAAAACCGCTGGATCCTATGTAGGGCTGGGTATCAGTACTCAATACCTTTCAAGGTATCGACCAAAATGTAATTTTTGATTGATTTGATTGATCCTTTTTGCACCCATAGTTAGAAAATATAACTATTTTGTATGGTCCTGCTCACAGTCAGGTCATTGACCCACTGCCACAGCAGCTACAATCTGGAGGAGTTGTGGCATTTTATGCAATTTAATGCTTCTATTCACATGGTGGGTATCAAATAAAGTACTCAATTGGCAACAGTATCACTTTTAAGGTACTTGAATTGGTACTAGTATCGTCATTTTTTAAACGATACCCAGCCCTAAACCTACATTTCCCATAGTTCAAATAAAGGTCAGGTTGTCCAGTAGACGTCATCAGGGTTGATAGTTCAACACCGATTTGTCCATCTGGCCAAGTGTCCTTGAGCAAGACATTCAACCTCCCAAAAAAATAGCTCTAATGTGTGGGGGGAAAATTAGTAATTAGTAATAAGTTATTATGGACGAAAGCTTTTGCCAAAACAATAAAGTGTAATGCAACAAAAACACTGGTTCCTGTTATAAATGTGTGACATCATTGAATTACTATTTACTACTAATAGAATTACATCACTCAGGCTATCTATGCATCCTTTACACAACTCCATCCAGAGCCATAGAGGACATTATATAACTGCTTTCATGTGCTAAATAGTACTCTCCATCTCCATGATGAATAAACTGTTCATGTGTAAAAACCTTTAACCTGGTTCTGAATTTAGTACAAATCCAAACCAGTCATCTCTGCAACACCTAACCATGTAAAGGCAAAACACTGTAAGCCCGAACCCCAGCTACTGTATGCAAATCTTTACAATATACTATTTTTGCAGTTAATGTGCAAGGAAACAGTATACTTTAATATTTTATACTTAAAAGAAAATTATACAATATGCAACCTTTCTAAATATTTAATACTGTTGTTTTTTTTACTGGAGGTGTCTCATATTTATTTCATATTTATATTTAATATTTTGCAGCTGTGAGCACCATCTTACAACAACAGCACCTTAAAAAAACAGATAGCTTTTTGGGTTTTTTTGTATACTTATTTCTGTCACTTTTCCAGCATGAACACATTTACATAAACCTGCTTAAAGTTACTGCAGCGTGTAGTATGAAATTGTATATCGCTCAATTTCTGTCTGATTTTGTTTCCTAGGTTTACATATATTGGAGAAGTTTTGTTTCATTAGGTTATGTCTGTCTCATGTCTCCTTCCTCTGTGCCTCAGCGCTCCTGAGCAGCTGGTCGGAGTGGTTGGTTTAGAAATCCACTCTCAGATTCACTCCAACACCAAGCTGTTCTCCGGCTCTTCGGTTCGTTTCTCAGCACCCCCAAACTCTCTGGTGTCATTCTTTGATGCGTCCTTACCTGGCACATTACCTGTAAGTGGTGGGGTCCCCAGTCATTGCACAGTACCTTGTTGTTTTTTATTCCTTTTCTTGTCAGGTCATTGGGTAATGTCCCCTGTGATTCCCCAGGTCCTCAACAGACGATGCGTGGAGGCAGCAGTGATGACAGGACTCGCCCTCAACTGCACCATAAACAAGAAGTCACTTTTTGACAGGAAACACTACTTCTATGCCGATCTCCCTGTGAGTTTTTCCACTCCCTGTCCTCAACTGTAGTAGTTCTTTGCAGCATATAGGATTTAATAGATGGTATAGCAATAGATTTGGTCTTAGTAGAGGTGTCTTATCTGACAAACAGCACTGTAGAGCTGCCATTGTCCTTTACATCATGCTGCATCATTGCCTTTGCATTGATATAAGCTGTCCTCATCTGCCTGCAGCCTCTCCGTCAGAGCACTCCCAGTGAACTCTTCCGGCCATGAGCTCTAAATGACATAGTGAGCAAGTCGTGCTGAAGCAGCAGAAATGCTGTTTGCCGAACGTACAGACGATGACACAGAAAGCTGTTAAAGAAAATGGACTGTGTTTCCTCACTTACTAGCTCATTTCATTCACTGCTCTTCTAGCCTTACATTTTCTACAGGTCATTTCCCTTTCAGTGCCTTCGCTGATAATTTGGGGACAGCTCTTATATTCACATAATTTGAATCATTATTGGAGTCATAAAAACTAAAGGTATTTTTATTTAAACTGAGTAATCCTGGTTGAGATATATTACACATAATGATGTGTGTAGCTCTTAGTTTGATCATGAATCGTCTGAACTAATTAGGAAATATGAAAATAAAATAGTTAATTGAAAACTTAACTATTTTTTATGGTCATTAAGATGACTCCTATTTTCAGCGGTTACCTATAATGAACTTCATTATGTTACAGTTTTCTTCTTAGGTATCTGTTAATGTAATGGTTGCTATCTCATCCTTGAATGTAAATTGCGTTTGAGTACATCGCAAACAGTTGGCTATTTACACATCCAGCAGATATAGAGAAACGTTAGCTTTTTTTCAAAGTTGCGTTTCTAACAACTTGGTGAATGTAAGACCAATATTTACTCAACATTTGAGGGTAATATTTGGCTCTGTACTCACTAAATGCTTTACTAACTTGCCTGCTATGGCTGGAAATGGCGTTGATGAGAGCAGTGAGAATGAGAATGAGGCCAACGTGGAAGTAACTTAGAGCTGCATTCTATCAAAAGGCCACCAGGGGGCGGCCGTTTTGTGTTCTATACAAGTCAATGGAGAATTCACCAATTTCTCATTTGATTTCTAACCTCAGTAAACGTTTTCAAAATGTGTTTATGGTCTCAATCGCTAGTTTAAAGCCTTTTTCAATGCAATATGATGTTCATTTGTGAAATTTTGGCCTCCCTGATTTTATATTTGACGATATAGCAGGGTATGCATTGGGGGCTACGTCGTGATTGACAGGTTGATTGACCAATGTCCTCGAGATCCAGCCCTCACAACAAAATCGCAACCTCCCCGCTCTGCTGTTGGCCCCGCCCATACTTCTGCCCATGACTCCGCCTCATGCCCATACCAAAACAGTGATCTAAAAGACGCTAAAATGCTTGGAAGAGCTGAGGGGCACAGTAGAGTGTAGTGATAATTCTCCACTAATTCATCACTGGAGCAACTCTTTTCACATTACTCACAGCTTTTCAACCCATTGCTACTATAAAATATTGATTAGCGCACCTTTAAATTGCTCTTAAAACTCTTACTGAACTGTCCACATGATCTGAATACCAGTCTGGTAAAGTAGTGGTAAAGGTATTAAAAAACCTCTTTAACCTTGATATTTTGATTTAATAGTCGTTCGCAAGTGATATTCACTTTGCTCTCTGTAATGGAGCGCATGTATAGCAAGGTTTCATTACCCCTCAGAGTAACATTTTAAATCTCAGATGGAAAGGACAAAATGTCATGGTGACTTGCCCTGCAGAGACTTCTTCTAGTAAGTCTAGAAAATGGGAAAGGGGTCACAGAGAATCTGAATTTTAAATATTTTTCTGGCGCTTACAAAGCTAAAGGCAAGGTAACGAGAATGATAATTATGGACTGAAGAAATTAAGGGACAGACTTCCTTCTCGTTTGGTCACTGAAACTGCAAAAAGTAGTGGCATGAAGTACCCTCACCCTTTTGTGCTAATTTAACTGTACTGTTTTTCTTACTGTATTACACTGAAAAAAATCTCTTTCTTAGATATTTCTGATTGGTTTATACACTAATTTCTTCACTAAAGCAACTCTATTATGAAAATGTGGCTGATAACGCTTGATGCTGCCTAACAGTTTTCTATGGATCTTGATAGTTCCCCCCCATTTAATATTTCATAGATTTAGTGGTTATCACAATGTGGCAGCAGTATTTATTTTAATCAGCAGAGTAGAGATACATAATCTCCCCAGAAACTCCATGTATCTTGAAATTCCAGCAAAAAAATCCCCTCCAGAAGTGTCAGGATTAATGTTGGGTTCCTCTCGTATGTGTTTCCCGAACATTGCATCACCTCCTTTTGGATTCATTTTCAGTAACTGACACACACACACACACACAGCAAGGATTATAATACCCGACTTATAGTTTTTATTTTTCTGTAAGATTTCCCAAACAACTCATACCAGCAGGTTGAGCCGCCTGAACCTTTTATTTGAGGTTTAAGATTGACTGTACACACGGCGCACCATTCCCGCTGTTGCCTTGTTTACAGTCATTTGATTTGCATTACTCTCATCAGCTGCTCACAAAGAACGACCTTCCCCAGTGTTGTGTGAAACAGCTTGATAAGATGAAGTCAGTGTGGCTATAATTGTACAGATGATGAGATATTTTTATATTCAGCCTAAAGTTTGACTGTAATCAACTCTTATACAACCAAAACCAGTTGCAGCAAACGAAGGAGAAATTATTCTGCCCTTGAAAAATACATTTGTAAATTGCATTGTACATTATTGATATGTTCCACTAGAAATCCCTGATTGCATTTTGTAAAACACCACAGTTGCTCATTAAATGATTAATGCTGCTGTCCAACCAGCATTGCTTCTTTGAATTGAAATGGCAGGCAAAACACATATATAAAGTTTTTAACAGCCATTTAATAACATGGCCCAGCAGCTCCACGCTAATCTGCCTGAGAAAACAAATAATTACAATTTCCTTGAGATATTAAGATTCCAAATAAACAGACATGGCCTGGCTATTGAATCTCTGACATCTGTTTAATGAGAGTAACGAATGTCTTTATGACCTCCGTGGGTAGCTGAGGAGAACATCAGTGTGCAGGCGTAAGGAGTGAGGCGACTGACTGGGTCTGGTTTGTTTAGTGACTTTGAAATGAGTCAGAAAATGACTCAGCGGCTCACAACACGGAAATGAGTTTGTAGTGTGTGTGTATGTGTGTCTGATCCTGTACGTACAGTATGTGTGCAGGCATGGATCTGTAACGATGGATATGAAATGGGTGAAAAAGGCTCAGTCTGCTGTCATACCGTAATTGGAAAAGGTTAATGTGGCCACCTGGATCTTATAAACAACAAACATGACTCATCCTTCATTATATAGACTGTAGTAGTTGATTCATTATGCAGGAAATGCAAATGATTTTTCCACTCACACAGACACTCCCTGAAGTACAGGGTGGTGTGTTCGTGCTTCAGCCAGCAGGGACAACATTTACAATGGCATGAAAAGATTAAGTAAGAAACAGGGGATTTCTGATAAGCTGCAACAGTATTTACAAAATCCAGCAGATTTAAAGATTGAATCCGCCACGAGGAACAGAAATTGGAAAAGAAAGACTCCCAGTAGTCTGTTTTGCCTCGACTCATTTTTAAAGGTGGAGGTGTGCAGGTGATTGATTATGTCCATCAGACACATTGTACAGAATGCCAGTGACTAACAGCCCCCCGATCTCTTCTCCCACGCCCTCGCTCTCTTAGCATAAGTATGATTAATGTTTAGTTCCTGTGATGTGGTTGCCATAGTGACGCAGGGAATTAATACTTGGGGTAGCGGATTCCTCAGGAATACAGGAGCATATGAAATATTTATTCTTATGCTTTTGTGAGAAGAAACCTTGAGTGAAATGGCAGCACTCCCCCTGCATTATAATGAAGCCCAACCAATCAAGTCAACGCTTAATTGATGCGGCCTGCATCAACTTTGCATAAACCCATGACACTGACTGCAGCATCCTTATTACAGTTTTTCCACTGAAATAGTGGGGTTTCACTTAAATTAATATTTCTACATCAACAACAGATCACATAACTACTTCTCAGGCACAGCTGTGGATCAGGGGGTAGGGTATATTGTCATTTGCGGTTTGATTCTTGCTCCTTCTGTCTATTTTTACAGTGTTCTTGAGTAAGACGCTGAACTCGAAGTTGCTTCTGGTGGATGCCTTTGCACGACAGCTCTGCTTCTATTTGTGTATGACTGTTTGTGTGGATGTAAAGCGCCATGGTCATTAGGGAAGTGCTTTATACTGTACTGTAAGTGCAGACCATTTCATGTGAAATGCGTCATTGGCGATGACAAATCCATGGAGAATTCTGGACAGTTTCTTTCAGGTGTTTCAGTGTCCATCAGAATATTTTTAGATTTTCCAGCCTGTCCTCTTGTTACTTAAAGTGTCTGCTAGATGTGTAGATGGCAACTCTTTGCCACATCAACTTTGAAAGGTGATAATAATAGCTTGCTTTTGGTGCCCCAATGTGACCAAAAAATGATGTTCAAACATATTACATTATCACTTACATATTTGATTTATTTCATACACACAATCAAAGGAGGGATCAGTCCACAATATAAAAACAAAGGGAATATCTGTTAGACAGAAAAAGATGTCTATACCTACTATTGCAACAAGATGTCATCTTTAACTGAGAGTTTAAAGGACATGAAATGGATAGAACTATTATAACTGTATATCTTAATTAAAAGACAGCTTAACTGCTGTTACTGTCCTCCTTGGTCACTCATTATAGAGACAAAGATCCAGTCTTTTAACTGCTTGGTGCACTGTAACTGTTTCATTTCTTCCTTAGGGACATTTAAGTAGAGTAATGTGTGGTGTTTGTGGTTTTGGGTCCTCCTATTCACTAGATCACCTCCTAAAGTTTAGACTCTTATAGTAGTCAATTTTTCATATCAGGCTGGATACCAGATCACCCAACAACGGAGGCCCATTGCAGTAGATGGCATCCTGACTTACAGCCTGCTTGGAGGGAAAAAGAGGAACCAGGTGATGAGAAAAAAGGTCCACATCAAACAGATTCAGCTGGAGCAGGACAGTGGCAAGAGTCTCCATGATGATCTCCGCAGCCAGACACTCATAGACCTCAACAGAGCAGGTAACAATAGTCAGCATGAGTTTGGTTAAATTCTATATTTTTCTTACTGTCAATAAATCCCATCAAAAGAATGAAAACCAACAATGATTTAATCCTACTAACAAGTGATGTCTGTTCATCCAAAGCCTGAAAAGTCTCCGACAAATTCGATATTTACTCCATATTGTAAAACATACGATCCCCAATTAGTTCAAGAATTTGCTTTTCTTTTTTGAAACATGAAACTGTTTCTTACTTTAAATTTGATCAAATGGTTGTGGAGCTGAAAGCCACACAGAGAGTAGGGAAGTCAGAAAAGGTATTAAAAGATATACTAACACTGTTTGTTTTGGTCTTCACATGGAATTAGTTGAGATTTAGAAACTTCCTGAATAACAAGAAAAATGACATAGTTTTTAACAAAACGAGAGACAAATTTGTCGCAGAGCTCGGTGGGATTGATACCTCAGAGATGTAAAACACAGCTGTCTTCTCATTCGTCAGGTGTAGGTCTAATGGAGCTGGTGATGGAGCCAGACATGAGCTGTGGAGAGGAGGCTGCAGCAGCTGTCAGAGAGCTTCAGCTTATCCTGCAAGCCCTGGGCACCTGTCAAGGCAACATGTCTGGTACGGAAATCACTCTCTGTCTCTGTCTCTCTGCCTTCCTCTCTCTCCTGATCGCCTAACCTGAACTTATCTCACTCCCAGCGTGCATCTTTTCACTCTTTCTACTCAGAGGGCCAGCTGAGGGTAGACGCCAATGTTTCCGTGCACAGACCAGATGAGCCACTCGGCACCAGGACAGAGGTGAAGAACATCAACAGTGTCCGATTTTTGGCCAGGGCTATAGGTAAGTAAATTTATTGGTTTAAGGAAAGATTGCAATATGGCTATAGAGTGAGACAGGCATTTAAGGAGTTAGTGGGGTGTGTTTCAAACGAATGGGTCTTAACTGGCTGCATGATTGCTCACATATACACAATCTAAAATTAAAGACCTTTTTGTGACTTAACATTTGCACGCTGCATCACCCTGAAAGAATGACTTACAGTATGTGTATGTAATTGTGAGAGTGCTATAAAGTTAGTCTTTGTTAGTCAAAGGTAAGAGACACCTGCATACACAAAGAATGTGCACACACACTACTGCAGTTATTTATCTAACATAAACTTAAAATTGCCTCCACATGTAAAAGAGAATAGATTTTTTGTAGTTGTTGAAATAATAAGATGGCTAGATTAATGAAGAAACAGGAACTGTGGTTAGTATTGACAGTAACTTGTGATGCATAGGGACTGACAACCATTCACAAGCAATTAGCTGTGCGAAAGCTGTGTGTGATGGTGGATTGGCTTCTGGCAGCTGCTCACTTAAAAAAGCATAGATTTTCTGTCAGCTCAAACTTCACCGACTGCTGATTGAGCCTCACTTAAAAAGGTGACAAAGAGCAACCGCCAGAAATTTCAACATTTTACATGCAGATTCGACATACTGTGGAGCCGGGCTTGAATTATTTATCAATAAAGCTGTATCACATTTACTCTGCTGTGGAACTGGTATTTAAAAGTCACGGAGAAAAACATCATTTATCACAGTTATAATGTGGCAGCAGTAGGAGACCTGTGGATTGCCAGTGTTTCAGAGCAGATGTTTGGCATTTAACACAAAATTATATTTGCATGTACTGGTTTTATTGGATAAAGTGTCTGTGTTTGTGCTCATGTTCTCCCTTTACATCACCAGACTATGAGATCCAGAGACAGATCGATGTCCTGCAGCGAGGAGGAAAAGTGCTAAATGAGACCCGGGCGTATGATTCAAAATCAGGGTAAGAGGATGAGAGAGCCGTGCTGCATAATGCCAAGCTTAGCCACTACAACACCCGGATCTCTGCCCGGTTCATTAGTCCCAAGCTTTGCTGAGGAGGAACCTTCATGATAATGATGATGAATAGAGCCATTTGGATGCTGCTGTCGTCCTGTGTTATCTGTGAGCTATGTGCTACTCACAGGCTTATGAGCTCACACAATGAGCCAGCTCCCACACAGCTGAGGCCTTGATCATCTTCTGGTGCTCTGCCTCCTTCCCATGAGGCCTTGTATGTCCGGGGTACATGGTGAAGCGTGTTAAATAGTGTGTTTGATGGCCTGTGATTGGATCTTTCTTCTTGTAACTGTGAAAGTGGCTACAGATCTGACTACATTGGTTTGCAGAGAGCCAGACTGATTGGAAGGCATCATTTAGCATGTGTTCTCACTGTTCCCATTCTTATTTATTTCTTTGTAAGCTCTAATACACAGTATGTCTGAGGTTACCAGGTAACAGGGCTGCAAATATTTTTTATTATTATCAATTAAGTTGCCAATTATTCTCATTTGATTTAGTTTAGTTTATTGCATCTTTTTGTAGGGACCATGTACAAAAAGGCATCCATCTGACATAAGAAGATGTATTTAGCTACTGGCTCATTTTCATGTGCAGTCACTGGGCAGGTAGACAAGACAGATAAAACACTGGTACAACTCATACAATCAATACAAAGACAATAAAGTTCAGAATACAATAAATGCTATATTCGTAATCTATAAAATATCAGAAAATGGGGCTAGTGGCATGCTAGCTCACAGCAGTGCTTTGAGCTAAATGCTAACATCAGCATGCTAACATGCTCATAATTTCAAAACTAAATTTGCTGTTGTTTTGTAAATATAAAGTTTACCATTGTTCACCATCATGGTATCATGGCGTGTTAGCATGCCAACATTTGTTAATTAGCATTAAAGACAAAGTATAGCTGAGGTTGATGGGAATGTCTTTAGTTTCTTTTTTTTTTCTGTAATAAACTCATGATGCCACCAGAAGAAAAGTCGGAGGATTAACAAAGTTGTTAATGTTCATACTCTGGGAATCATGAATTTCTGCATAGAATCATACATAACATAGACATCTGTCTGTAATTGATTGATTGATTGACAGACCAACATTGATATCTCTTTACAATTTTCAATTTTAGCACAAGGTATTAAAAATCTTGTTTTGCCCGATAAACATTCCAAAACCCAAATATGTTCAGTTTCCTATCATAGAAAACAAGGATCTTTTGATTCATTATTCAACTATTTTCTTTTAGCTCTAAAAGGTATTAGATAGTGGTGAAAGACACTTCCTTTCATTAATTTTCTCTTAGTTTCTGTTTTTCAGTTTTTAAAAGCATGTGTTTATAAATCAGGATTATATTGATCATGGTGGCCTGTGGGCTAAGATGTATATGACATAACTTTAACATCACTGGTTCAAAATTGGATATGCATCTTTGCGGCATGTCATTTCCTCTCTGTTCCCACATTTCCTATCTGCCTCTCAATCATGTACCAACAATTAAAGGCAAAAATCCCCCCACAATCTTTAAAATATATATATATTTTTCCAAAAGAACATTAATCATCTTAATTTATAATGTTTTCATCTTGTCTTCTAGGGAAACTGTTCCTATGAGGGACAAAGAGGGTCTTCAGGACTACAGGTGAGTGTGAGTTTGTTGACTTTCTCCATATACAGCTTGTGTTTATCGACAGTTATAGCAGCTCCTGACAGCTTATGTTTATTGACAGTTACAATATCAGAAGGTGATCTTGTCCTCAGTGGAGACTGAAAGCTGATGAGAGCCTTTGAGTGGCAGCTAAATGGAAAGAAATAAACAGACAGTTCTCAAGCACCTTAGTGTGTGAATGACAGATGATGGTGTCAAATGATTAGAGGAGTAAGTGAAATGTGACAAGTGAGTGTCGAGGACTATTAGCAGCTCAACAAAAGCCAACCTCCTCTTCTCTGAGCTTATCTGTACTGCTGATAAGTAATTCTCTGTCTCCCTCCCATCCCTTTTTTTTACCACCTGTCCTCCCTTCAGGTTTATGCCGGAGCCCAACCTGCCCCCTCTGATTGTGTACGAGGATAACGCGTCGCTGCCCACTGGCACTGATGCGTGCCAGGCGGTGGTGGTGCAGAAGATAAGGGAAGGGTTGCCAGAGCTACCCAGTGTCAAACGAGACAGGCTGGTGCAGACGTACGGCATCCTGCCCGAACACAGCTTCACTCTGGTGGTGAGTTCATAAGTAGGCGAGAGCAATTGGGGAGAAAGAAGTTACTGAATCTGTTTTGTGCATCTTTCTTTTAATTGCCATCTGATCAAGTCCCAGCAGAGTCGGCTCGACCGCTGTTCTACTTGAATCCAGCACTCTGCTGGGCTGATTTCATCCAAATTAGATAATGCACATGTGAAATAATGAAAGTGTTTTCTTGCTGTTTTGTTGCAGAATGAGGATGGGCTTGTGGAGTACTTTGAGGCAGTGTTGAAGGCAACCAAGAAAGAGCCACGGAAGGTGATTGGCTGGGTGACAAATGATCTGTTGGGTCACCTCAAACAACAAGATATGAGTGCAAGCCAGAGGTGAGACACCGACAAATACAGACACAACTCAGTTTTATTCAGTGGTTTTGGTTTTTAATGTAGCTGCTTTTAACTTGAGAGTCCATGGGCAATGAGACAGTTTTTGTCTCAAACATTTGCTTTTTTCTTGTGAAATACTGAATAGTTTTTAGCCACAGGCCTCCTCTGATAATTAATTAAATGAATCAGCCTTGGTTAAACTATTCATCTCTCTCCAGGTACAGTCTGTGTCTGTAGGACTTTATTTTAAGGCGTGTCACAAGCCACTGCTTCAGGGGTTTAAATCAATTAAAATTCTAGGTCAAGTAAGTTAAATTGGTACCTAAAAGTGATTCAGTATATTTGATATCAGGCATATTAGCTCCATATCTTGCATGGAGCAGTTGACCATTTATAGCAGATGGTTATTCATTTAGCTTTGGAAGAAAAAACAGTGCTCTTTGAGGGCTGTCTCAAAGAATTGCAGCAACAACAAAGACTCTGAAGGTAGAGCTAATCCCCCTTTTAAAAAAAACACACACACACCTGAACAATAAATCTTGGTTTAATCAACAATTTGAAAACGTAGCACAAAAGGAGGAGGTTACGGTGGTTACGGGAAATATTAGAGAAATAGTGAGAAGTGTCAAGTTATAATCCATTACACCTGTATGAATAAGACTGGATGTAATTAGTCAGCTGGTAGTCAAGTAGTTGATAAACGAGTCAGTGATTGTGAAGCATGAATGAAGCAGCTGATGCCAATTAGCTAATACAAGTGCATCTATAGTGTTGTGCCTGAGCTAATGCAATGCTCTGCATCTAATAAATAATATTAGTAATATTACATTTAATTTGTACCACACTTTTCATTCATAATGAAATTCAAAGTGCTACAGTATTAGAGAAGACAAAACTAAATAATAATAAAAGTTAAGATGAAAGAGTATTCCTGAATAGAAAGATACTTAGGCCTTTTATAAAAGAGTCTGGGGTCTGTGTCGCTCTCAGATGGTTAGGAAAGCTGTTCCACAAGCGTGGTGCAGCAGAGCAGAAGGCTTGATCCCCCATGGTGCAGAGCTAAGTACTGGAGGCCCGGAGGAGCAAGCAGCTGGCAGATCTGAAGGTGCAGGTGGAGGTTTGTGGTAATAATCAGTTCCTGTAGGTAGGGAGGCTCATGTCTGCTGATGGATTTGTATGTGAGTAGCAGGACTTTGTAGTCAACCCTGAAGGAGACAGGGAGCCAATGCGATGAAAACAGAATTGATGTTGTATGTTGATGTTTTCGCAACTCTCATCAGGACCCTGGCAGAGCTGCTCTGAATGCACCAGAGCTTCTAGACACTCCTGCCAGGAATCCCTGTGAAGAGCGTATTGCAGCAGTCCAGTCTTGAGGAGATAAAGGCTTTGACAAGTTTCTCTGCATCTTGACAGTGTTAGAGAGAGGGGCAGAGTTTAAAGGTGTTTTTGAGACGGTATAAAGATTTTGCATGGATGTCTTTATAAGGTCATCAAAAGTCAACACCCAGATTAGTGTACATCTGACTGAGGTCTGTTTTAATGACGTTAAATATTCTGACATTTCTATATGCATTATCATATTGAATAAAATCAGACTCAGTATCCTAAAGATACTTAATTCACTAAGCAAAGAAATGCAATAAGTAGCTATCTTCTGAATTAAGTGGAAGCAAATATATAAATTAACAAGAATCATGACAAGAAACTCACTTCAGTAAAAATGGGGTTTAATTTCAGGACTTCATTGACACACATTAACATACACTAACTCTCAGTTGTTCTTGGCCCAGTATGACATAGCACTGAAATCCAACTTATTGAACTGTTTCCTCTCAATTCCCCAAGATGATTTGCACTGGATTAATGAGCATTTTGCCAGGAAAATATAGATTTTTTATTCTGTGCTATATAGTGTGCAGAATATTTTTATAGCCAGGCTGCAGTGTCTGGGCTGACAATGACAACACATAATCCTTAGTTAGATAGCATTATTCCTTTGTCTCTCATTCTTTGTGAAACATTTCCACGCCATACTCTAGTGTGATTGATAACGAGGATTATTAGCTTCTCAATGTTCACAAATACTGATTAGACCATCACATGCCATATACCATTATCCAGTTCATAAGAGCTCCTTTGACAGTCCTGACAGCCCTTCAGAGAGAAAGCCTGTTTTGACAAATCCAATTACATTTGTGACATCATTACCTTTTTGGGGGAAGATGTTATTTTGATCTCTCTCGCTGCTAAAGGGCTATGAGCTGGAACATTTTGGGTTATGTAAATGTTCCAAAACACTCCAAAAATTGAATGAAGTCTTTTTCAATATTTACTGGCAAAAAAGAAGTTTCCATGGTTCCTTTCACAGTTGTGATTAAATACACACACAATACTGCCCATTTAACCACTGGTGATGAGAAAATAACACCAGTAGTCTCCCACTGTTTCTGTTTATGTCAGAAAAAAGACATTCATTTCATTTTGGCAATTTTCTTTAAAATTACAGTTTAATTGAGATTGCAGCTAAAGGAAAAATGAGAGTGGTGGGATGCGTTTGAGTTATAGTTGTGAAGCTGTGATTGAGGGTCAGTCGCAAGATTACAAGAGTTGAAACTTCATTTCAGCCTGCTGAGTCAATATCTTAGTAATATAGTTTTATGATACTTCCTTAAAATGAAACATGGTGAGTCATTAGATGAAGTATGAACCAAAGCAAGTAATGGACTGATGTCAGCGCAACTGCTGTGAGTTTTACTTTATCTACCAGACTGTTGGAAAGTGTTTGTGTACGAGTGAACCTCTAAGTAGCTGGTGTTTATTTATGCATAATGTTGCATTTGCTTTAGTTGAAAGGAGGAGAGTTAAAGACAAACAAAGAGCAGCCAGCAGGACTGTCAAAAGCTGCAGGCATGGAAGAGAACCTCAGACTCATACATACTTAAAGAAACATTTTCATTAAGGCTGATAAATACCTGCAACTAAATTTTTTTTTCCATTATCGATTACTCTGCAGATTCTTTTCTTGATTTTTATTTTAAAATTATTTGCACAGGCAGAAAACACCAAAATATACGATAAATAATTGACAGGGATTGTACTGTGAGCTCAACCCCAAAGGCTCAACAAACATAAATAAAGAAATTGTGCATGTCTTTTTTTATCAGTCCAAAACCAGTTTACTATCATGCATGACAAAGAAAAACATTAACTCACCACATTTTAGAAGCTTAAACCAGCACATTGGGGCATTTTAGCATGAAAAATTACTGAAATTATTATTTGATTGGTTGCAGTTCTAATTTAGAGTTAATGGAGAAGGAGATTACTGGAAATTTGGGTATCAAGTAAAAAGTTGTGCTTTGTCTGTACTGTGAGTCTGTCCAAAACTAGTTTGACCCTGTTGACTCCAAGCCTCTGAATAGGATAAATGAAATAAGAAACTGGGGAGACATAATGGTCCGACAGCCAGAGAGATATAACTCCAGACATGTCATTAAAAGCTCGTCCGGATGCTTCCACCAGCTGAGACGAGTCACTCTTCCAAGATTTTTCTCCTCAGAAAAGTGGCTGGCGGCTGCCTGTGTGGGGAAACTCACTGCGGGTCCAGTAGCAGATTTGTGGCAGGATGGCGACAGGACGATGACAGATTTGTGAAATATTTCACCAGGTCTACATTAATGTCATGTTAAAGAATGTGAAGGATTTGAAAACATAAATATAATGAGGGTTCTCTATTTGACATATAAACACTCGGCCAAACCGAGGCGTGCCTGTAAGGATGGATATTTTTTATCTGTTTTTCCAGAGTCAAGGCCATGTTTGGAGAAGATGGATTATCTGGTTTACTGTGCACTCTAACCTGTTTGTCTGCTAGCCTGGGGAATAAACAAGCAGACACTGGAAACACATTACAGTCAAATCACAAATGTTGATAGACTCTTTCGTCCTTTCAGTCTGACACTCTCACTCTTTCTCAATCTCTCTCCCTCCTTGTTTATATCTCTAATTCTTTGGTCCATCTATTAAATTGTAATTAAATTATGCCTTCATCTGATTTCAGCCCAGTCTCTCCTCCCGCCCTCGCCGAACTGCTGGATCTCCAGGAAATGGGACACATCTCCTCTTCGGTTGCCAAGCAGGCCAGTCATCTGCACCGACCATGCAATCATCCCCTTCTATTTGTCATTCAATACAGACACAACAGCTAGAGCTCATTTGTGTTCCTGTTCTCACCTGCGTTCTCTTTGGTGCCTTCCTGCTCTCAGGTGTTCCAGGAGATGTGGAGGTCATCAGGCAAGACGGCCCCCCAGATCATCCACGAGCAGGACTTGGGACTTGTTAGTGACACTGCACAGCTACACAGCATCTGCCAGAACGTAGTGGATTCACATCCTGATGAGGTGAGAGCTCAAATGCAAGATCTCATAGGCAGTATATCTATTATTATTGCATGTTTAAGATGTTTTTTTTATTTTATTTTATTATTGCTGTCTCTCTTCATAGGTTCAAGCCATCAGAAATGGGAACAAGAAGGTTCTGAACAAGCTGATGGGACTGGTTCAGAAAGAAACCAAAGGCCGAGCTGATCCAGTTCTGGTGCGGACGATTCTGCAGGAAAAGACATCATGAAGGTCGGGCTGGTCTCAGAGACCCAGCCACATCACAGACTGAGAGTGAAATCATGACATGGTATGAAAGACAAGAGACAAGGTGCTGGTGTTTTCTGTGTGAAAATGCAGATATTCAGAGTAATCATGTCGTACGCTGGTACATGATAATTGGTCTTCTGTGACCTGATAAAACTATCGACCATCTGTACTCTCTGAGATTAACATTCTGTAAAAACTGTAAAATGTGTTCACTGGACAACAGCTGTTATCTGTATTTATGTGGGGTTTTTTTTAAAGATAAAGCTATTACTCTGTAACAGTGTTGTACCATCCTTTGGTTTATTATGTCAAGGAAAAGAAGGGACTCATGAATCCAAAGTGTATTGATATTCTCACCAGATGATGACATTATATGTACATTCAGGCTTATACTTTTATATTTTATTGAAAAAGTGTTTCAGATCAATTCAATGGTCCTGATAGTAAGGAAAATTGTGATTTTATCGAGACAGACATGTATATAATGTAGTAAAACCCTTACCATGTAACTTCATGTACCATTGGCCACTGCTGCACTGGCCATTATGGTCATTTGTGAGGCTGGAAAATCACACAGGCAGAATATAAAACTAGTGACATGACTGATGCCCTCTATTATGAGGGGTGGGATGAGCAGGTAAGTGAGCAGTGAGCTCCCTCTTGTGGTTGAAGCAGAATTTATTAAGCTTGTATTACATTTTATACTATGGTACATTTAATATGAATTGCCTCTTTCTAGAGGTGCAAATCCTTTGCACAATCTTATCTGCACTTTGTGGTTGATGTACATGTAATACAGGAAATGATCTAGCCTCATCAGCTGGCTTCCAGTTGTTAATATTGTGCCCATTCAATTCAGTTCAGTCAAATTTCATTTTCAAACAGTAGTTCTTATAGTAATATGGCACTTGATCGTGTGAGCAGATCAGAAAATGAAATCTTTTACATCATCCTAACTTCATAAGCTAGAGTGTCATTCAGTGTTGTTTTGTGGTCAGCTGTAACTGTAACTGTGTGCAGACTGTCTGTGAGCAACCTGCAGAGGCTGTAGAGCTTTTTCATTACAAAATAATTAGATTTCAGTTTTGCTTGTATTAGCTACAAGTTGTATGTGTGTTTCCAGAGATCTTGTTTTCAAACAGCAGCTGTAGCCTGAGGGTTTGACTGGTTTACCTCACGTGACATTGGCAGAAATATTGAGTTACATCGAATCACATTCTCCGGTAATACTGCCAGAGTGCATGTGACCGACAGACTGACTCTACAGACTGTGAGGTGACCATTTATCTTGCATTGATTGACCCATGTAATAACCTTTTTGCATAAAGGCGTATATGCAATGGTGTTCTTTACAAGAGATGTTCTAGTGCACAGCTGATTCACAGGATGTTTATGAGCTGTCAAAAGATTCTCCATCACTGTTTGCTTTATCTAGTGTGTCATAGTCATTGCATATGAACAAAGAGTACAAGTTCCTGCTCTTACCAGACCTAGTTTTGAACAAAACCTCTCAGGGCCATGGGCTGTTAGAAAAGTAAATGTGGATTAAATGAGGACGTCCACAGAGTAAACAGCCCAACCACCTCTGTCAAAGGAAACAATATAATTGATGGTGTCAGGTGGAAGCTGTTAGGCAAAGTAGCTGAATTTCTGGTTCCGAAACCTGGCAGTATTTAATTTAGTGGATAGGGTGAAAATAAATGTCAGCAGCACATAAATGCACACAGTTGGATTTACCAGAAGTTGTCTTTATTAAAAGAGGCATGCCTTTGTGTCACAGACACCAGCAACAAACAGCGACCTGATTACATCTGGGACAGAAAACTGAGGCCAAATGGTGTCAGAAAGAACCTTTGATATAAAAAACTACAGAGACAGAAACTGCTCTGTGATCTTTTTGCCAACCTGCAATACCCGTTTTGCTAAAACAGTGATTGTTACTGTGCTAGGTGAACACAGACTGAACAGGTCCTGGTTGAGGGGCTGTTTCAGCATTACTCAGTGCAGAGTGGCACTGTAGTATTAAAAGGCTGATAAAGTGCTCTGCAACATTCTTTTGCCAGAGAGAAAAAACTTATTCAACAATTCAGAAAATGGCATAGAGTGATAGAAAAACATTTGCAGCCATCTTTGTAGAAAAATATGAGTACACACATCCTACTGCATTATTAACTGCCTGCATAGCATCAAGTATAAATCGAATGGATTTAAACAGGAACAAAGAAACACAAACCAGATAGTCAAACTAAGTTAAACACATTTCTGTTCTTCTTGGATGAACTTATGAGATGATGATTCATCAGTCATTTTACAATACCACCAGATGTGCACTGTCTGCCTTTACATCCCATCTTTCTTTTCTCCTAATCATTTGTGTTTACCTTTTGTTATATAAACTCAAAGTAGTCCATTATCTCAGAATCAGTTTTAACCATTATTTTTCTTAAAAAGGTAATTCCCCAGATAACTGTCCACACAATATTGACTGCATCAATCTGTGAAATTATGAATGGATAGAGATTATTTTCTATAACTAAAGTAGAACTCTGCTGTAATATTGGGACAAAACAATACATATCACAGTCCCACATCGCCCATGGTCTTTACACTTTGACAATGGACAGCTTCAAGTTAAAAAAAGCTAAAAATTTCACTTTGAACTGTAAGCGTAACCTATAAAAAGGCTATATTACCCCTGTCTAAATCCATTCTAAATCAGGCAATAATGTGAACTGAAATCCTGATGTAGGCACTAATTTGAAAGTTCTGGTAAATTCATTTAAAAAGGAGGCATGCTTTATAACAAAATACATTTCTTAAATTTATCTGATTTTAAACAACTGTGCTCACCACCTGGACTCAAACAAAGGCAATTTACAACAGGTTGCCCTCGGTAACAGTTACAGTCTGAGATGGTTTTCAACATAATCCAAAACTACGACTCTCTCAACAGTGATATTTAAGACTTATCACAACTAAAACAGCACCCTACACAATACCAACACAGCAGATAGTGATGACAAACCTTAATAACTAAAAAGCCTCTAACACTGTTGCAAAAAAAAAGTGGCAATAGAAAAAGTCTCAAAAAAAAAAAAAGCTTAAATACCCCTTCCCATTCTGAAAATATTCAGAACTTAATTATAACCAACAAGAACATTGATTTGCATAGTGTTTTCTTACAATATGTACACTGTAAAGCTTTACTAATATAAGGCAAATTAAATATAGCATCAATAATCCTGGTTTTGGTGCGCTGGTCTGTTAATCTGTATGGATATGGAGAACATGTGGAACCCCGTAAGTGTGACAATCTAGTGCATTGTAGTGTGAATTGTGTCACCAAAAGGCTGCTTTTTTTGTTTTTTTTAAACGAGAACAGATGTGTTAATGTGCATTTTTTAAAAAGGCTCCTGAGGTACCATCATGAATCAACAGAAAAACACCAAAACAAATGTACATCTAACACCATTTAGTGAGGTTTTTAAAGACTAAAGTGACCAACCATGTTTCATCCCCCCAAAATGTAGTCGGCTGCATAATAATTCAGTTTAAGTTTGGATGTTTTTCTGTGATGACAACAGTTATAATTTATATTTTCATGCTGCTATTGAATTAGCAGGCTCGTCTTCTCAAAGCCAAACGGTGGCACCACATTGTGCTCAGCTACTGTAATCCTACGGCACTCCAGTAAGGCCACCTGAGTATTTTACAGAACCACACTGAGCAGCAGACTGTGGTTGGAGCTGGTTGTAGAAGACATTAAGAACAAGGGCAGAACCCCTGAAGTTCAGATAAGGGCTGATGATTGCTAAAAAATTGCCTCTTTTTTTGTTATTAAAAATAATTTGTCTACAGTCTTTGGTTGGTGGACCTAAAGCTCACTTTTATGAACATTATTGGCTGGTGCAGGTCAAGGTTTTCTAGCTCAAGGTCAAAACTTCCTCCTTGGCTGCCCGACACTAAACAGAATGATGAAATTAAAAAGCACATTAAAGTGATTATCTTTGCTTTGAAAATAAATACTCATTTTTAAAATAATTGTGTAAATCGCTGGATCTAAGAGGTTTCTTCATGGAGTAGTACCTGAAAAAGACCAGACAAAAAAAAGAAGAAGAAGAAGTAGAAGAAAACCATCCAAAAAGGAGTTTTAAAATCTTTCAGAGTTCAGTTGGACTCATCACAGAGGCCTATCAGGACACAACTAATCTTCCATAGGAATGTATGATAAGATGGAGTGCTCTTGTGCAATGGCAGCCAGTTCTTTGAGAAACTCCGTGAAGAGGACGGTGGCGAACACGTCTGTCCGGTCCAGAGAGATGGCTTTGGGCTTTGGTGGCGGGGAATTCTTCAAGATCCTCCCTCCCTCACCGTGTGTGGAGCCACCGCCGCTGTTTTTGTCTGAAATATGAAGATTTAATAAAATTACAATGATGAAAATGAAAACAATGTAAACAACATACAATACATGAAGTCTATCCATACGTTGATATAATCTAGGCGATGCATAAACTTGATTATGACGGATGAGGCCAAGGTTATTCTGTTTGTGCCACGAAAGGACCAGATCCAACAATTTATTGGTCGGCTCTGTTGTGAGGTTTAAGCTTTAAGAGTCTTTACAGCAATATCAACACTGACATCTGCTAATAAATCAGACAGCTTGTGAGGCTGAAAGATGCTGCAGTGAAGTCCGTATTTGCACATACAGCTGAGTGCATCACAAAACGTCCCATATCCATCAACCCCAAAGACATTTCTGTTCAGTCATAGCTCTTATTTATCTATTCTCCCAGGGAGGTTTCCTCCTAGCTGCTGAGAATAAAAAGTTGAAGGCCGTATCACAGCTTTGTCTCTGAAATATTTCCATACGAGGAGAAGAGAAGAGAGTATTGCACTGTGCATTTAGCCACAACACAGTATAACATATGTTCGTGCCTATAATTTTAAAACATTAAGTTTCCATTACAGTTCTTTCTGAGCTCCTTACCCTTAGTCTGTGGCCCTTACCTCCAAACTCAAACTTAAGTTTTTTTTATAAAGGCAGCTGGGCACTGTAGTTTTTAGCAAATGCCACTCAAACAGTTAAAAAAAAGGTACATGGTGCATCTGTTGGGGACTATTTTTAGTTAGAGATTAATACACATTTAATGCACTAGTCAGTGTTTATGGCACTGGATGTGAAATTGACTCAAAATAAACTACAGTGCCCATTTTTATCCTAATGAAGAAACACGTCACTGGAGTGCCTCGGGAGCTGAGTGGTTACTGCACATGTCAACTATCTATAATGTCCCTGATTTGAGTTTGGCAAGGGTCCTTTGTTGCATGTCACACCCATTTCTCTCTCCACTTGTTTCCTGTTGGTCTCTTTGTCAATAACTGTCCAATAAAGTCAAAAATGCCCCCAATAAAGACACACAGATTACATTTGTTAGTGGGAGCAGTTCATATTTGGGTTTGGTCTTCTCATGAGATTAATTAACGATAAGAAATATATAAAATTCATTATCTTTATTCTTCATGAAATATATTTTAAACATAATATATTCCTGTTAATGATTTCTGCATGTTTGAGTAATGATTTCAACCAAACTAGCAGGACTGTCAGTGCCGCTTCACAGAAAGAAAGAAAAGAGAGTGATCCAGTTAATTCTCACGTCAAACCTAAAAATTCACTTTTAAATTCCCATCATAGCCTCTTATCTTTCCACAAACATTCTTTCAACAATATTTTTTTGTAGTCTATACAACTCTGAAACCAAGAGGAATCCAGCAGTTCAAAGACATGCCTAAAACTCCAGGGCTCAGTCTTAACTGTTGCTCAGCTACAAAGACACATGACTTAACAAAATCAAGTAGAATTTATTCTGCTTCCCAACAGAAACCAAAACACAACCTATAATGAATACAGCAGCTGTTTTGAACTTGAACCAATTTGACAGCAAGTTAATGAAACTGAGGAACTCTATCAGAGTGACACCAAAATATGCTCCAAAGTCTTACAAAAACATAATGAAAGGTATGTCAGGTCACTGACTCCAATTATCAACCAAATGTTGGACTAATAATACAATATTAATTTGATAGCTGGTGTCTAATTACATGAGTTTAATACAACTGAACCCTATTGAGTATTTTAGTGATGAAATTAAGATGCAAATTAAAAGCCAAAATATAGTACAGGGAGCCTATCATAGGATGATTAACTGAGTTAATGAAGGACTTGTAAATACATGACAGCTACTAACTGGATTTTTGACTTACCACTGAATACGTATGTTTTAAATACTGGATCTTTCATGTATGAGTCATCTTTCTTGCCCAAAGTTAGATGAGAATATTGACACTGCCCCCTCACATCTGTGCCTTAATAATAAGAAGCCAGGCAATCAGTGGAGGCTCTAGGAAGTCACTGATCAGGGCTGAGAAATAGCCTGGCACATAACCTCAAACTGTTGACACCACATGAGGCTATATCAATCTACTCATCTAACTCCCAGCAAGGAAGAAAATGAGCACATTTCCCATATTTAGTAATAGATATTTATTTATTATTATAAAAAGGAAAATACTTTGAAACCACATTTTCAGGGGCTTTACGAATACAGAATACAATATGTGTGAATAACCATCGCTGGCACACAAAGATCCTATATGTGGGTGTATTGTCACCTGCTGTTCCGCACAACGCCTCCCTTGCCAGCAGCCAGTGTTGGGCGGCAGTAATCAGCTCTGGAAAGTCCCTTCTGCTGGCAGCCAGCTCTTCTATCTGGTTCTTCACGGTGGCTAGTACCTGAAGATAAACACAGAAAGGAAACTGAGGATCCAATTCATATCTGCATGGGTTACAGTGATAATGAGTACAACCTTTGGAACCTGATTGTCTTAATTAATGATCACCTGTTCAGTTACAAGCCACCATGTATGTTCAGTTAATGCTCACATTTCCAAATAATTCATTGTTATGCTAGTCCCACTCCCACTCCCACTTCCATTTCCAAAAGGTTAGCTGCAGTTTTTCAACATATTTCAGTTCAATACAATCCCTCACTACCTCCTACACATGCACAAACAAAACAGGTTTTTGTTACCTGGTACAGGGAGCGAACTGTCGGCTGAAAGACCAAGTTGGTGTTGAGAAGGAATGAGCGAAGCAGAGGCTGAGGGTAGGCTGCCAACTGGGCCAGTATGCCCGTCAACAACAAGTTGACATGAAGCGAGTTGGACAGCATGTTCTCCAGACGAGACAAAAGCACACTGACAAATGGACCTGCAGAGAGAATAATTACAAACAATCTTTCCATTGTGGAGCCTGAATGTAATTTTGTGGTCAATAATAAAGCTGCTGTAGCATTATGATTTCTGACTCACCTGTAAAAGGCACTGAATAGTTTCTATTTATACTTCCGCTTCGAAGTTTGGGGCCAAAAGGTGAATGCACCTTCTCTGGCTCCGGTGTCTCAGCAGAGAAGGAGGAGAAATCCATCTCCTCCTCCTCATCCTTCTCCTTCTCTGCCTCCAAAGGTGAAATGGGCTTCTTCAACTCTTCATCAGATTTGACAGTTTTTCCAACTGCTTCTTTGTCCAATGTACGAAGGAGCTCCTCGTACTGAGCCAAAAGGTCATTACCTGGCTCAGCAGCAGCGGTGGTGGTGGTGGTTGTGTTTTGGAGGTTGGAATCTGTTTGACCTCTGGCCTTTATGTCCAAGCTATTCTTGCTTTTATCAGCTATAACAGAAGTTGGAAGTGTTACACTGAGTCCATTTTTAAGGGGAACTTCAGCTGAGTCTGGTTGGGGTTCTTCTGATTCTGACCCGTTGGGTTTGTGCTTAACACGCTCAACATCTCTGGCATCTTTCTTTGCAACCAGATCATAAACCATGACATCGTCCTGGAAATCAGATTCCTCAATGTATGAGCCTTTAACTAACATGATGGCTGTTCTCCTCATCTCCTGGATGTGCTTTGGAGGTTCAGCAGAAGGCGGCTGTGGAGGTTTACTCTCAACAGGAGCCTCAGCAGACTGCACCGGGCACGCATCATAACTATCATCCCACTCCAGCTCCAGCTGGTTGACGGAGGGTGGCTCTGACTTTGGTGGTGGGCTGGGTCGAGGGCGTGGGGCCGGTGGCTGTGGACCTCTCTTAAGAGCCATCTGGATTTGCCGACACTTCAGTCCCGGCTCCTCGAGAACGCCTGGCTGGTATTTCTCAGGAGGGGGGTCCTCACCGTCATACAGGGCTGCCCAAACCTTGCAGGCCCGGATGCAGCTGCTGATGCTCAGTCGGGCATCGTAGAGGTAATGAAGATAACTGACATCCAAGTAGATTTCTGACCCGATGGTGCAGGAGTTACCCGAATCATCATCCTCCTCTGAGAAGCTCTCTTTGTCCTCTGGGAAAAAGAGATAGGATATGTTGATAAAAGTTGGCGTGCAGCTCTCCAGCGCAGTGCTAACATGGAGCAGAACTAATGAGTTTGACATGTAACTACAGGGGGTGAAGTGATGTAATGCAGGGAAACAGCAGGAGATCTCACTATTTGATAAAATATTCATAATCATCCATGTTATATGTTCATGTCCTAATTAAACGCAGATCAACACCTTGTAGTGCACTAAACTCAGAAGGTTTGCATTTATCCTGTGCTTGTTTTGTTTGTTTTGCATGACTGCATACCCCAATTACTGAGGTCGTAATATGAAGAAATCAAATGGGGTTATAAATGGTCAAATCCACTGGATGGATTAAACTTTGCAGCTGATTTGGAAGCAGCAAATTAAAATTAAAAAAAAAAAAAACATAAAAGCTATTAGAAATATGGCTGAAAAGCAGTCATTAATTCTGACTATTCTGAGTATTTTAGCTTTCAAAAATATTCTGTAGTCTCAAAGGACATTATTAAAATCTATCTCTCCTCTCTCCTGCAGTTGGTACAGGCGGGTTCAGTCTCTGGCATAAAGACACCTTAACTACGATAATAATGAACTGTACTCTATATCATGCGCCACATACTCCTTAAGTGCATGCTTGACAGTCGGATGGACAATTCATCTGACATTGTGATGACAAAAGTCCACAGAGGCATCACTAAAGCCAACATGGCAAAAAAAACATAGTCAGGCAGGTTGTTAACAAACCACCAGGTTAGCCAAACACAGGAAATGAAGGCCAGGTGGCAAAATTATTACAGATCAACTCCCTGTACACTGAGGGATTATTACCACCATTTTGGATGTGCAAACTTTCTGCTGTACCGCCAACGGCAAATAAAACGGTTCAGATAATCTGGGAAAACTAATGGCTTGTTTACAACCTGTATGATCATCCGTGTTTCCTCTCATCACACTTCATTATAGCAGTGTCTCTGTGTTGCCAGATCAGAGCAATTATTATGATGCACAATGTTATAATAACCCATTGAAAACTATAAAAAGAAGATTCATGTTGTAATAAACCTGACTACAAATGTTCCTTTAATGTTCATGCCCCTCTTACCTCTGGTGCCAGTGTTGTTGGGAGTCTCTGCACCTTTAGAAAAGAGGATGGAGTCCAGCTGTCGGAGAGGTGGGGGGCTGTGATCAGGAGAGCAGCAGGATGGCGTTAATGCCAGGATCTTTGCTGCTGACACAGAGTAGCAGTCCCTCTCCCTCACCACACGTCTCTGACTCAACATCATGTGATTACAGGGGATCAGGTACCTGGGGAGGCAAAGAGGAACAGATCCTGTTAAAAAGAAAACCAACGGGAGGTCATGGGAGAAGTATGCGGAGGAGGTGAACGGACAGATGGTAGAACAAGTCTGCCTGGTGGGAGGCAGAGAGTAAAAGTTCATCATGTCGTACGACCAATTAGATATACCAATGGTTCATTAATAGGATAAGTCTGCAGCGTGTGTGCCACTCACCTCAGTACGAGCTGCAGCATCACATCTTCACAGTATAAGCCAATGAGAGTGCGGAAAAGTGCCAGTGACACAATGCCCAGCTGAGACAAATGAGAATGACAGAGAGAACAGTTCAAAATGTCTTATTGATAAAAGTGCTGAAATGCTAAGTCAATCACAGTTACAAAAAATGAATCAACTACTTTGATAATTGAATAATTATTTATGTTGCTAAGTTACATCCATTGGTGCCCAGCTTCTCAAAAGTGTACGTTTGCTGCATTTCTCCTTTCTAAATCAATGTGAATGAAATATATTTGGGTTTTGGGCAGTTGGTGACACTCTGGGCTTATGATTTTTTTTGTGGATGTCTTTCACTGGTTTCTGACCTTTTATAGACTAAAGGATCTGGAAAATACAATCTGTAAAATACAGCTATTCAGGATGATGTAATCCTCATTGTTACAGTCATTTATCCTTTGGTTAGTCTAGAGATTTATATAAAGTTTAACATTTTTGTTAATTTTATATACTGCCAACAATTCTTTAAGTGCTCCTTTCAGTCAAAGGCACACCGCCTCTAAAAACTGGCAGAACATGGCTGCTTTAGAAATGCTGTTGTGCCTTAATGTAAAAGTAAACTGGAGAGCAAAACTATCTTGAATGTGGAGCATCTGCATGTTAGTTGAAGTTTCATTTGGCTCAAGGACAAATATGTGAAAAACAAACATGTTTCTTATTTTTCACTGAGTTGCTGGCGACTGTCTGCAAACAGGGGAGGGAACTCCCTGAGCCATTTACACAGTCGAACAGCAATGTAAAGAACACATTACTTATTCATGTTAGTGATTCAGTTTTAGCAAAATATTTGAGCAAGATGTTTCAGCATATAGGACTCTTTTATAATGCCGTTATCAGACGAATTTATTAACAGAAGAAGTCACTGCAACTGAGCATCACCATGGCAACAATCTACCAGCTGGGATGTTGAAATTTTAAGTTTCTCCTAGTGCCTCTGGGGTAGTTCAAATCTTAGAAACCTGAGTGATTAAACATGAATCATACTGTTTGTGAGTGCAATATGTGTGTGTGTTTTTTAACAGAAAACATGAACATTGGTTTTTGCCTGTTGGGTTCGTCACAGACCTGGAAGGGGGTGTTGATGCGGCTGACCAGAGTATCTAAGATGTGAACGCCCTCGTGTTGGTGCATGAGGATGAAGGAGAGGAAAGTCTGCAGCAGGGCTGGCTCAGTGATACTTCTCAGGAAGAGGTCGAGGTACGCTGTGGTGGTCATCACCTCCTCTAGGGTCAGCTACATGGAGGGAGGACTCATTAGTCAGCAGTAAGTGTGAGCATGATAGTGTGTGTGGAGTCCTATAGAACAAGTAAAATCATGATACCAGAGAGGAATTGGTTGGATGTGTCTATAAAGCAAGATGTTTACATATTAAGTAGATGTTAGACTATAGACTTATTAATCTGAATGCTCTATTTTTGTAGCACTGTAGGGTTCAGAACAAACAACAGTTATTCCTCTCTGAGAAATTTTTACTAATGCATGCAATGATCTAAAATTTTAATCCCATTCAGACTGCAAATGAACAAATTATTGTCTCCCTAATCACTATTACAGTCCAAGATTACCACAAAAATTAGTTGTCTTATGATGTATGTCTCATCTGGACAAACATAATATACTTTGACACAAATTTCCTTGTTTTCTACACAACCTCGTGTATTTTGGCAATAATCAAAATGCAGTCCAGAACAATGAGTGAACTGTTGGTAGTGAGGAATATGCCTAAAGTCTGTTTTTAACAGTGAGTATCTGAGTATCTGTGTATTTATTTGATACAGACAAGCCATGTTGAATGGATCACAATTTGCCTGATTTTATCATCTTTGTGACCACACCAGGAATGTCCATGTGCGTGAAAGTACAAAACCCAGACAAACTGTGATCCACAATCTGTATATATCAGCCCTGATGATGGACGCTGGGCTTGATAGTATATGTGGGGAATACATGCATGGATGTGAGAGTAGAAAGAGTACCAACCTTGTGAAGTGCTGGTGCGAGAACAGGCACAAGGAATCCGTTGTAAATATAGCTCACCAACTGGTCTCTGATATCAGGGTGGGCCACCTGGGAACAGCACATATCAGTCCAGAGTGCAGTGAAGTAAAAGGTTGTAGCTATTTATCACGAGTGAATACATTTTTCATGCAGGAGAATCATTGTCCATGCAGCACTTTCATGTGTTTCATACATGTTTTACCTGAATAACAGCGTTACAGAATTCTAGTGAGTTAAGAAACTGGACCAGGGGCGGCATCTTCAGCCAATCTTCTCTGTGCAGGCTGTGCCACTCCTCATTGGGAACCTCCAGTTTGGTGGGGAGAGATGAGTACAGGCCGCTCAGCCCTGTGGCCAGCACCTGTGGGGGAGGGAAAGGTGTCAACATCAAGTAAGACATTATTCTGGATAAGGTTACTGGCTGATTTGGGATTATTGACTACTGGTACTGTACATTTAATCCTGTTCTTTTAGTAAGACAAAGTATTTCAAATTGTTCATTTTTTAACGACATTCGCACTGTGCCTCTTGGGTATGTCAATGTAAGTCTATTGGTTAGTCCACACTTTGCGCCACGCTGCAGTATCTTAAAAACCTGCCAGAGTTTGTACAGAAATTCATGGTATCTGCATTATGAATCCTAATGATTTTGGTCTTCCTCAGACGTTTCCTCTAGTGCCACCAGCAGCAGAGTTTGCACTTAACATCAGAAATTCATGGTTACCACATGATGAATCTGGAAGCCATTTTTATTAATTTCGCAATAAAGTCCTTTCATCTCTATCCAGTACAACAGACACATAGATGTCACCATTTGTCAAAGAGGTTTTTCAGAGCACTTACGAAAATGTGTTTTAATGCAAAACTGTATTACCATTTTAATTTCGCTTTAATGCTACCCAGCTGTAAGCCTCCAGTGTATAACTACTCTCTGAAAAAGATAAGCTATTAGATATTTTACCTGCAATATAGAAAAAAAGACTGTAAATAAAAGGGTTTGCAGCACCTGTAATCTGATGTATACTGTGTAATGTAAAATAATCTGACAAGAAAAGAATTTAGAGAGAATATTATGGGCTACATTAAACGTTAATGAGGCAGTATATGGCCCAAATGATATACGCATGGCTTCTCTGCAGTCAGTTTTACCTTTGGCTTCACACAACAGACTTATTACAGTGTTTTATTACTCGCTACAAAGCAAAACACCTTTGTAAATCATTTCTTCATTTCTGCTTTTGGATAATGTGATGCAGATGTAAGCAGCAGTAATGCAGCAGCCTATCACATTCATACACTAAACTAAATGTTGCTCCTCATGTAGTAAGACAGCATGCATATGGATTTATGCCTCATACATGAGCAGCAAAGTGTTTTATTGCCTATAACACTCTTCCTGTAATCACCATGATATGGTAATTGGGTCACTAATTAATAAATTAATGTCAACATACCCTCAGTATAACTCAGGGCCAGTATTAATATCATTCTAACTTTTCCTAGTGAAGTCATTCTTATTATTTATAGAGCAGTATTTCAAACCACAGAGCCTATAGCACCGCAGTCTAATTTAACCGTAAGATGAGTGCATCATTAATGCTGCATTTCTGTATACATCCTCTATAGGATTATCCTCGTTGCTTGCCAGTGGAACCAATTAAATTCAGATCGCCGTTGTTAAACTGGCATGGCATCAAAAGCTGTTTTTCATTGCACTGTCTGCAGCTGTGGGTAAATGGCATTATTTACGTGGGATTAGCTTGCAACCGTGCCATAATCCTATGAATGCCAGACATTTGTAACATTCAGCGCCAGATATGTTTTAGTACATCTCGCTTTCTTTCCATGTCATGGCCACCTCAGTCATATTTAGTGTTAATGATGGAGAAAATGATGGTCATGTTGATAATGGAAGTACTGTCAAAGGTCTTGCATTCTTTTTTTCCCCTATATCAGCATCTATAATTAACTCATCTCTCTCATTCTCTTTCTGTCTGGGATGCTAAACCTGTCTTCATGGTATATTTTATCTCTCCATCTTTCGAGTGGGTCCATGGAGAAGGGAGGAGTTAGAGTGTGTTGATTTATTATCTAATCCAATAATTCGTCTAAATATTTTATCCTGATTATGAAGTCCTGGGTCACAGAAAAGTCAGGGAGTAATAATGATTATTAAGTCCAAACAATCTCTCATTCAAAAAAGGCTCAGTTAATGAGGTAAATAAAAAACACAGAACCTGAGTCTGGGGAGATTCACAGATGGAAAAAAAACAAAGAATGAGTGCAAGAGAAAGGAGAAGGAAAAGTATCTCATTATTTTTAAGGACTGACCGGACAGAAGTAAGTATTCTCTGCTATGTGTTTGGCCACTCGCTCGTTCTCAGCAGACAGCGACATAATGAGCAGCAGGGCATCTCTGGCTTGCTGGCCCACTGTGCCCTCCCTGTGGATGAAGGGGATGAGCAGGGAGAAGATGAGAAAGTTGGTGGCTCCCTGATCCTCACTAGTGTGAAAAAACAGCTCCAGAACTGAAGGGTCCTTGGCCAGAACGCAGCACAGCTGGTTGAGCAGCAGCACCAGCTCGTCTTCAACGTCTGGTACCGTGGTGCCTGAACAGGACGACAGCAGCATCATGAGGGGCCGCAGGATGGGCTTATGATGCAGCAGAGGCTGGCGCGCTTGGCCCACCAGCATCTCGTACATCTTCAGCTGCTCCAGCTTCATGTCGTCAGTGAACTCTCTACGGAGGCTCCACACGAAGAGACGCTCCATCACGTTTTCCATCACCACAAACTCCAGGATGGGGCCCATTGCACCGACCTGACCGCTGCCCTCCTCTATCAGCAAGAACAGCATGTGTTCCACATAGTTCTGCACAGCACTTGCCTCGTCTCCGGGGATTTGGCCAAAACGAGAGCTGCTGCTAGAGCCAGCGCTGAGGTTGATGACACCTAGAGAGGGCAGTGTGGAGGTGCTGCGCAGGGGGTCATGCTTTTCTAGGATCTTCACCACCTATAAACAACAGATAAGGAGGATATTACTTGGACTGAACTTTGCAAATTCAAGAGTTAAGTTATGCTTCTGCTACAACATTACTATATCCACAGATTGTTGAAATGTATCTTATTGTGTCAAAATGTACTAAATCAGTAAATTCACCCACTGAACAGACAGTATTTATATACCATGTTAAAGTAAACTAATACATTCATTAAAACAGGCAAATTCCCTTCCTAATCCTGACAGGTTAACTATCAACAAATATGGAGTGTAAACAGACCAGCAGCACAGATAAACTCAGTTTGGTGGCACAGAGTGAAACAGTCCATTGTGTATCCTGCCCTTCCCTTGTGTGTCTGCTGCGTAGAAACCAGAGTAACAATAATGGAGCCAGTGTCCCCGGCCGACCACTGCTGCCATGACAATAATTGGCTGTGCACAAGAGAACTGGGCATGGAAACAGGAGAACAGACTTTATAATCCCTGCCTAAGCCTGAGGGGGCCTGGCCCAGTGGCCTGAGCCTCAGGGATCAGTCCAGTCTGGTCCAGTTCAGGCTTTCCAGCCATTACTGAGGTGACAGGTAAGAGCTGCCTGCTGGTATGATATTGACACTATCAAGGTCAGTTACATACATGGTTGAGGTTTAATAAACCTGTTGCCCTGCATTATCTTTATTCATATTTTCAAATAACCTTCAACAATATGGAAACGAAGGACTAATATTCAGGGCAAATACATGAAAATCAGACATTCCCTTTCAGGTTTATTAAATTTTGATGTGTAGAGTGTGTGTATTATTTGTAAAACAGCTGCTAGTAAGAGTTATTTTTTTCTTGCTGTAGGTCTGACCCTGCTGACAGGCCAGTTAATAGTCTGTTCCACTTGTCAGAATATGGTTTTTACAGTGTTAAGCTTTACAAATTCAACCAAGCACCGAGCTCAGGCTGGGCTCAGCAACTTCAGTTCTGGTTGTTCTTGGCTTTGACTTTTATTCTCTCTATAAAACATCCCCAGGTGAATGATGGGTGTTGGCAAAACAGCAGGGTGAGTTATGGGAGGTTGGTCAAATAGTAGATGTGGGGGGAAGAATAGTGAAGTTGGTGTCACATTTATGAATGACATCTCCTCTGCTTCCCCACTCTTCCTGTTCTGTTGGACGGAATTATATTTCTGTTTTGAGGTTCTGTCCTTCAACACTGACTAACTTATTTCACATTTAAATCATCACAAGCCACCATCTGCAATATAAATCTGAGTGGGGAAAGCGAAAGAGCAGCCTTTGCTCCTCCCCCATTAACCACAATCACTGTGGTGAAGCTTCACAGTGTTTCTGCTGGGCAGCTTCCTGGTGTATGTAAATCTGTGCTCTCTGTAAAACTTCCTGGAATAAATGACAATGTTTGAAAAAAAAAGAAAAAAAAAAGACAAATTAAAGTGATTTATAATCATGTCAGAAATCTCATGAAAATACCAAACTATTCATTAAACCGAAGCCTGTACTTTCTGTACTATAAAAAGGACCAGTGTGTAGGATGTAGTGGCATCTGGTGCTGAGCCTGCAGACTGCAATAAACTGAATACCCCTCCTCTCATCCTCCACTTCCAAGCATGTAGAAGAGACTAAGGTGGCCACAAAAACGTGTGAAAAAAGAACCTCTCTAGAGCCAGGGTTAGTCCGTTCTGGGCTATACTGTAGAAACTTGGCGGTGCAACATGGTGACCTGCTGTGTATGTAGATATAGAGCTCATTTTAAGTAACAAACACAGACTAATTCTTATTTTCAGGTAATTATATTCCACTTCTGTCAAGTCTCTACCACTAAATTTTACACACTGCAACTTTAAAGCATATTTGAACTTAACACCTAAAGAAAAATCACCATAAGCTAGTGAAATTTAAAAAAACAAACAAATGTTTATACATAAAGCAAGAAATTAAATAACAATGTGCATAAATACATTCTCAACAGAAATTTTAACATTTTAAAAGGTTTCACTGTCTGTTTGTTTGGAGGTTTCTCGTTAAAATCCATACTGTAGGTCTAAGTATTAGTATGCTTGTCAAGTGCAGGCTTGGTTGAGGACTGATACTAGCTGACTTATACAGTGTCATATTCAGACAATGCACTGAATTATTGATTCATACTGCAGTTACAAACAAACCCCAGATATTAATTGGCTGACACTTTGTCTGTGCTCAAGTAGAAAATGTTGTCCGCAAACATATCTTCACCTGAGGGATGGGAGCAGTGACAAAGCCACAATAACAGATCCTGACCCTTTTGCTCTATCAAATGGTCCAGTTTAGTGTGAGGTGTGAGAACTAAAGCGGAGGTCTGAATATGTTCTTTAATGTACACTGGATTTGGGTGTTGTGACAGAAACACTCCACGTCACATAACAAAAGCACAGCCATAAAGCTGACAGATTTAGTAGATGTCACGTGGCATTAATCATGAATGGTATGAGCCAGTGAGTGTGGAGAGCGATAGTGACGAGGAGCAAACTGCCCACAATACCCAGTCTATAGTTAAAGATTGTTGGCAGCCGCAGTAACAGACAGTTCAGTCTGTACGTCACAACAAACACAATGAGCTCTGTGAGGCCTGGAGAGCAGCAGATAAGACACAGCAAATGAACATAAACTTAATCTGCAGATGAACCAAGCAGAGCGTCTTACAAGGGGCAAGGCCAATATTACTTACAACATGTTACTTGGATTTCAAGGCTTTCCAAGCTAAAATCAAAGTCGAGAGCATTCTTATCAGGCTACAGATTAACTACGCATAGAAATAAGACTCTGCAGGAGTAAAACTGTGCTGCCTGCCACTTTGCCTAAAGCAAAACAAGCTTTAATCTGGAAAAGTAAAACCAAGCAGACAGGTAGTGACATTTATTATGAAGCTCAATTCAGGTAGATGTGAACACACAAAAGAAGTTTTTTTTGTATTATTAGCATCATAGATAAAGTAAATCCATTTTATTTTAAAATCAAATGACAAACTGTCCCCTACCATCATATTCCTGCACATTGTCTGTGACTTGTCTGGACTGCAAAGTCAACCCGCTAAACATGGTGGTCTACCATATCATGCAAGTTTGTAGTGACAACACAGCACAGAGCCTCCACAACCACATTAACAGATACACCCAACATAATTCTCGTCACCAGAGTGATTGACCAATTCTAAAATATATCAAACTAGTATGACAAAAAAATCTTTTTTACAGGAAAAGTAAGCTATTTCCAAGGTCAATAATAAACCTTCGAGATCAATTCAAAGTCATATAATAGAATTAATAGAATTCCACTTGAGTTACATCCAAAAACATTTAAAAAACTGTGCTGAAAACAAATTCTCTCCTGCAAAAAACTCTTCTCTCCTGCATTACAAAATCTATAATCTCTGAATATATTTTTCTGTTCAACTGCTGGACACAAGATGTCTCCTGCTTCACTGTAAAGTCCATTCTCAGTGTTTGTGCTCTGGAGGCCTCAATTTTCCACCTCACACTTATGCAAGTCCAATATTGAACCGGGAGTGGCTTCCAGAAGAGTCAAATCATGCTTGTTGCTGCATGTACGTCTTAAAACCAGAGAAACGCACGCACACACACAGCTTGCCTTGTGGCGAGTTTCATTAAAACACAGGAGGAATTCAACTTAATTAAACTGTAAGCACCATGCAGCCTCCTTAGTGACAAAAGCCCACATTGGCAACCACTAATGTAGACATGAATGCGGCTGACACTTAGTTAAAGCAACCAACACACGCTTCTCTATCCTGTCAAAGTCTGGCCAGTGTCATACTCATGTCAGTACGTATAAAGTTTGTTCATCCTGGTGTGGGAGGAGTAGGCCTAGCAGGCTGCCAGGTCCCACAGGGGTGAACAGGGACACATGCTGCTGCTGCTGCTGCAAAGAGCCGAGAGTCTGAGACAGACGACTTCTCACTGCCAAGATTCCACAGGCCATGACCGCACGAAGTTTAGTGTTGGTGGGACAGCACTGGAGTCAGTTTCTACTGTCAGAGTGTGAAGTACAACTTAAGCAGAATATAGGCCTAAAGAACAACAACTTTGACACTCTTTGCATGATGCAGATTCAATGTGATGTGTTACTTGGAAGTGGAAAATACATGGAGGTTTTCCTTAAAGGAAACACAAGGCCAAAAGGTTGGAAACCACTGTTTCTCATGAAGAAAAACTAACAGCACATAATTTCCCCTACAACCACAAAGGTCCCATTTAAACCTAGAATTAACATATGATTTGTATCTGGACGTCATTCATCTCTGAATCACTTTTTGTGAGGGAAGACTTCTTGCTACTACCACGGCTCAAAGCGTTTGCAGTGCTTTCTTTAGCTGGCAGGGAGAGGCTGAGCTAGGTGACCTTTGAATATATTGGGACTATTTTATTATGAATGTGATTAAGCTGTACAGATTTCATTTACACCTGGCTGAGAACCACAATCACATCACAATGTGAGCCTGACCACCTCCAAATGTGGTCTGGCTGATCTGATCACAGTACACTCTGACTGCATTTACACAACTTTTTACTTATTCAGGTATAGCCAGATCACACTTTAATATCAGATGTAAATATCATTTTAACATTGCTGTTTGAGTCCATGTTAAAACAATGACGTACAACATATTAAATAGTGAACTTTTGAGGTGTTACTGGCAGATGTTTTGACTTTGGATAGAGCCAGTTTACGTATTTCTCTTTGCTTCCAGTCTTTAGGCTTAACTAAGGTAAAAGTCTCCCAGCTCTAGCACCATACTTAATGCACAGACATGACAGCAATATTGATCTTCTCATCTAAAGGCTAATTCAAGGTTGGTGTTACTCAACAGAAATTACATATTTCAGATAGGAAAAAAATGTAATTTAACACCTTCCTTTCATGATGCACACCTGAAGAATTTCGTTATGCCGCAGACAGCATCACATTTTTCTCACACAATGCGATTGGGTAGCGTTACTAACATCGCCATGACGATTATAGTTTTCACTGAACTTCCTCATTCATATTTATGGCTGTAACTTCAGATAACTTCAATGTTTAATTCGTTTAACTAGCTCGTAACCTTTTGCTCAATCATAAATTGAAACTGTCACCTGACGCTTTAGTTTCTGAACAAAAACGTAGAGGGACCTACCATAAATTAGCCTGACCTCTCTGCAGGAAAGCAAATTCGTATATATCTGGAAATGTTGTAATGTATGTCCAAAAACTATTTCTTCAAGTTGTGGGATTCTTGATTTAGTGCTGGTGTTTACCTGAGCCCAGTGGTTCTTGAACACAATCATGCAGGTCTCTGGATCCACCCCTTTCAAGACCAGAGACTGCCCGTCTTGGTTTCCATTGGCAACCATGGAGGCCATCACGGTGACCAGATCATTCGTGGGTTAAACCATGTCATAGGCAGGAGAAGGAGGACATTCCTGACTGCTTACTGGGTGCAACCATAACCAAAGGAGGAGGAATAATCACAGGGGACCTGAGGAAGCAGAAACAAAAACACACATCATCAAACTCAGATCAACAAAAGGATTTCACTTCATAAAATAGTAGCACAGATGCAATGATATGACTGGTGGTGATTGCTGTACATTGCTCTCCTTCTCTGCCTCTGCATGGCTAGACAGCAGCTATGACAGGCATGCAGGAAAGAGAACAATAACAGGCAATGTCAGATGACTCAGTAGAGGAGAGAAAGAGACACATTGGGCTTGACTCTGGCTCGGAGAGTTGCCTACCGCACTGTGGACTTCAGACAGAGCTGTCAAATTGCTTTTGGAATACCTCGGACGCCCAAGTGGATTCCAGCAAGCCCCCTGACATCACTCTCATTACAGAAACATTTTTTGACATCAGAAAGCGAACTGCAACTGGGTGTGAACTACTCTGGCTGACTGTGAGGAGTTAGGAGAGGGAAAAAAAGAAGAATGCTTGTTTTGTAGCTCAGACATTGATTTTGGTATGTGCTGTTTTCATTTCTGGAAGAAAAATGTGACAATATTTTAGCCAAGCATGGTCTGCTTTTCTCGCATTGCTTGTTTGGATATATAGATATATATAGCTTTGCAGTCAGTTCCAACCATACAGTCTATGGTTCCAACACTCACATTAGCACCATGGAAATCTGGAAGTTGCCCATATTTTGTCCCAGAAAGGCCCTAATTTGTTGTTTCCCTTGGAGAGGACATTACTGAGAAGATTGATTCTGTTAAAACAAGAAAAAGGTTTTCACTTTCCAGCACTGGAAACAGAGACTTGTGCTTTTTTCAAAAATTCCCAATATGAGAGGATTTATGAGAGGATTTATCTCCTTGCAACAAGTGGATGTAGGTCATGACTGTCATTACAATCTGAAGTCACACAAACACAGTCATGCTCAAGAGATACATTTCATTTTCATTTCTCCTGCAACTAGCAACATGTTACAAGAGTTTACACCCTATGAGGCACAGCTGCGCTTTAAGCTAGATGCTAAGATTAGCATAACAACATGCTCACACAGACAATGCTAACATGCTGATGCTAAGCAGGTAATATTTACAATGTTCACCATCTTAACTTGGCATGTTAGCATGCTAATGTTTGCTATACAGCATGAAACACAAGTTGATGCTGATGCTGATGGTGTTGTTATTAAATGTCAACTAAAACTTTTACATTGACAATGGCAGTACATGAAAAGTCGGGGACTCACCAAAGTTATAAATATACTTCCTGTGGGGAACATGTACATGTGAGCCAAGTTTCATGGCAAGTCATCCAATAGCTGTGGAAACATTTCACTCACTAACTACCAACATAAACCTCATGGCAGTGATAGATGAGAAGTCAGCGGATCACAGAAGTCAGTAGGGGACTTCATCCTCTGGGGAACATGAATGTCTGTACTAAATGTCATGGGTATCTGTCTAGTAGTTGAGATGTTTCAGACCAAACTGGTGGACTGGCAGACAGTCCAACATTGCCATCCTGAAAGACACACTGCTATCGTGGCTAACAACAAACCTCCCGACTACTCAACATGTGGCTAAACAAATCTGTCTCTGAACACCAACACAAACTCAGGACAAACTTTAACACTCACTACCCATTACAGGACAACACGGACTCAGTCACCACAGGGGATCAACTGTGAAACAAGCAGCAGCTGCACACCGCAATACCAAACCAGAGCTTTGAGGTTCCTGCCCCTAAATGTGTCTAAACCAATCACAGCCATCCACCTTCTTTTGAATTCACTTTTCCCCGAGTACCACAGAAACATCCCCACCAACCACAGAGTTTAGGCATAACGAGGCAAACTTACAACATCTGCTTTTGGTTAGAGGAGAGTGCCAGCTAGTTGAATTCATAAAAAAGGAATGTTAAATCAGCATGGAGAGCATGTCGATGGGTTTTCTTACCTTCGCTGAATCATCATGAACAGGAATGGGCTGCTAAACAGACGAAGACCTCATTCTTGTCCTGTTGTCACAAAAAAAAGAGACAAAGATGTGTGAGGCGCAGGAAATGAGTGTCTGTGTGAGAGGCGAGGCATGGTGGGAAGTGACTGGACATGAGTAAGCTGCTCCGAACACCACTTGGATGGAGAGGAGGAGGTTACGAGGAGGATGGGAGGGGAGAGCATGAGGGGGAGGGAGTAAAAAAAATGAAAAGCAGGGTAAAACAAAGTCTACAGAAAAGGAGCAGGTATGAGAAAAATGACAACAGTGTTTACATGCATGAAAAAGTGAAACCAATCTTACGTCAGCATTTAATATTTCTGCAGTAATTCAGCATCAGTATCACATCCTCATGATCCCTGTCTTGTAGGAGAATAACACTATTGTCCTTTCCAATTAGTGCTGTGATGCAATTGGCGTCCCTCTCAACTGTGGGAGGCCCGTTCCTCACCAACAATAAAAAACTGCCCTCTCCAGCACCAGCACCATCCATCGTGGGAATCATGTCACATGACCCTGCGGCTTCAAAACTCTCAGTTTTAGCTGCATGTAAAATATAATACACAGACTACATAAAACCACTGTTGAACCTGCATTGCTTTATTTGGTTGTTGATGTTTGGGGCGGTAACAATTCAAAAATGTGGGTTTCTTGGAAAACAAGCACTCTTTCATAAAAGCGTGATGTCGTATAAACAGAGAGAGTGAGAGGGAGACAGATGGAGAGGGAAGTGTGTGTGTGTGCGTGTGTGTGTGTGTGTGTGTGTGTGTGTGTGTGTGTGTGTGTGTGTGTGTGTGTGTGTGTGTGTGTGTGTGTGTGTGTGCAAAGAGGAGTCATCAAACACTCATTTTGTTTTTCAGGCTGGTTTTGTGCCTCGCTGTGGACTTGTACATCCATTTTTCCCCTAGCAGCACCCACGGAGTTGTTCAATACATTCATTTGTACATTTATCCATTACATCCAATGTAAGCTGCATTTATTTTGTTGCATGCATATACATTGAGAACATTTCTAAGAAGTGGTTTTGTTCAAGGACCCCTCAACATGTGGACAGAGGGAGCCTAATAATTGAACCACAAATGTTCTGATTAATGGGTGGTCCGCTCCAACAATGGAGATACACTAGCCCCAAACTCATTTTCCAATCAAGAGCAGCAGGTTTTAGACGTCATCTGCAATTATATGCTGTTGATTGCAAATCTTAACATAATGGTCGCCATATTTTAAACATTTACTACTACCTCCAATATCAGTGATGTAGAACACATTTTGCCTTCAGCTCTGTTAAATTTCACATAACCTAATTTAACTAAAAAACAATGGGCTCAGCTTAGCTAGCAGATCACCTCTGATGATCCATGCGTCTTCATTAAAGCAGCAGACTGACAGATGGATAGAGCAGTGCTGCCGACAAAAATAAACGTCAGCCTATTATTGCTATTGCTTTTCAGACTCTCAAATATTGATATTGGCTTCAAACATCTAACAGTGACAGACAAACATTATCACATTGAATTTGCATACTTTGTCAGAATTTGTTAATATATTAACAGGGTGAATTTATGCAGAGCAGTTATCTGTATTTTAGACAGTTAACAGTGATGTAACATTTTGCCTGGGTAGCCTAAATAGCTGCATTCACATTTCAAGCACTTCGCCCTGACTTTTCTTTTAAAGCTGTATTTACTTGTTTATCAAGCTTCAAACTTTTTTCCATTATTACTTTTTCTGCTACTCTTCTTTGAGGTTCAGTTGTTTCAGTGTTGGTCCAGCTGTCTCAGTACAAAACTGAATGGTTTCTGATAATAAAAAGTTCAGCACCAACAACCCAAGTCACAAGTTCAATTTTTTCTTTCTTTTTTCATTTTTCATTTTCTTTTTTTTGTCAGTGGTATAACAGGCTGCTGGATTAGGCTGATATAATCAATTATTATCCCCTCTCAGACAACAATACACTGGCAACAACTGCCTTTCTCCTCACAAATATACTTTGTTTGGTATACTATGTTTCTCTCTTGAACTCTGAGCCAAATAGGTCAAGACTTGGATTTAACATGCCAACAACTTATAATACTGTACAAGATCCAATGATGTTTGAAACATGCACTTTTCCACCTGGCACAAGAAAGCTGCTCGTAGGATAAAAATACGCTTTTTCAACTAAACTAGTACAGTCCTCTTACTGAAAGTCATGGCCTACATCGTGCTCTCATTTACAGTACCTAGTGTTACGCTGTCACACAGAGGGACAGCCTACAGTTACCCAGAAGACACTGTTCCACTTGCTCAAAATAGCTTAAAATACAGTAGAGCCAGAAATGGGACAGGCAGAGCACATATGAAAATGTAGGTTGTTAAAAATACATCTTCTGTGTGCATACATCTGTGAGTTAGTTTAAGCTATTTTAAATGTTTACATGAGAGTAAACCTAGCGTGTGTGTTTACAGTCTCAAACTGCTGGCATCTCATCATTACACTTCCCTCGCTGGATTATCCGCATTTGGTCATTTACAATTATCCAATTAAGGCAATTTGATAATTACACATATTTGTATCTCCACAGGCTACACAGGCAAACACACAACAAACAGAACAGAATGTAAGACAGTGCTGTACAGTATACAGCTGTCCTTTCCTCGTGTCACAGGGTTGTATTTTTAGGAAAGCACAATGCTAATGCTAATAAATGTCATTGTCTCCTTTCAGTATGTTGCTATTAAGGACTATTGACATTTGAATAATTCCCATCTTCCATCCAATGCCAATTAGCATTTTATGATGCATTTTAAAAACCATGTTATTAACTGAACAATAAGCCTTTATGCATTGATTATATTCATCTGCTCTGCTCATTTTTTTTTACTTGTGTGTTAGTCAGAAACCCAATATGCTGTTCTTTGATATGGTGCCATGATTAAAACCTCACACAAGCCAAGTGTTCAGTTACACCAACAGTAACACATTACAGTGAGACACATGTGTTTCTTCAGAAATTCTCCCCCCACAAAGATGTCCTATTTGTTTAATTGACTTTTTGCCAAATAAAATAGGCACATCATACAATATGAAATGTAAACATCTTATTTCTTATTCTTCAAACCTAAAAGTCCCTTGCAGACATTTTTGAAAATATAAAAATACTGTGCTTGGAACAATAATGTATGTCACACACACACACACGCACACACACACACACACACACACACACACACACACACACACACACACACACACACACACACACACACACACACACACACACACACACACACACACACACACACACACACACACACACACACACACACACACACACACACACACACACACACACACACACACACACACACACACACACACACACACACAATTTGCATATTAAAAGTTTAACTACTGAACACAAGGCGTCTCCTGCTTCCCTGGAAAGTCTGTTCTCAGTGTTTGTGCACTGAATGCTTAAAAGTTTCAACATCACACTCCTGCAAGTTGCATATTGGAAGAGGATCAGCTTACAAACTAGTCACGATGTCATGTCACAAATCATGCTCGTATAGGCACACCCCTTTAAGTCAGATTTTCAATGAGCACAGAGAAACTTCCAGCAGATGAATGTGAAAACAGCCTCCCAGTGTCAAACACACATACATCATTCTGCACAGTGAATATCTAACATCCAACTGTAGAGAACACTTTTTTTAAGGGGAACTTTCCATCATCTCTACAAAGTTTGAAATTACTTTGACATTCAAGCTCTCTACATAAAAAAAAAAAATCACATATGTGACATTATTTGTAACTAATCTGTTCTTGAGGAGTATTTTACCAGTTGCTGTGAGACTGTGAGGTAATTGACAGTGAGCAGACCAAAACATAACACCCACATTACATCTCTGTGACTTACATACAAGTAAATTACCAAACACAATGTACCATAACACATTTATGGATGAATCATATCTGTTCCTACAATGTCAACAGCAAACTGATGCATCAATTTAAGTCATTTATTATAACTAAAGAAATATGACAGAAAGCTGTAATTTTCCATTCTATTAACCATCATTGGACATTGTGTGGTGTTGCATAAAGAGCACCAGGCTTTGTGTTTCCCCACTCCCAAGGTAAACATGATGACAAAATGAGAGCACGAGCTATTGTGTTGCACTTCTGTGTTTTGGCAAAGTGGTTTCGGACGAATCAACAAAAACATAAAGCTCCAGGCTGACAGCCATAATCACGAAAGACAAATCTTCACCTCTAGGGGTTTTTGTCATCGTTTTCTAGTCTGGTTTCAGGCATTGTCAGCTTCCTACATCCCAGAGGATTTCATACATATACAGGCGTGGTCTGGACAAACAGCTTAAAGGCAAGACACACCCTTTACTCAGAATAAAGATCATATTTCTTGCTAAACAGGAGTGTTTTAACAACTAGACCAGAAGCTTTTTTAATCAGCATTCAGAGTAGATATGACATTTTTCTTTTCTAAAATAGTCTTTAGACTCAGGCTTTTTGAATGATAGTCATTTGATCACAACTTCTAGTAAACAAAAGTAGTCACTCCTCTGACTTTCATTTCTCCAGTTTTACGGTCTCTTCTCTCACAGAGGGGAAATTTACAGTGGCCAGGTGGCAGCCATGGCAACCCGCTGACAGACAGGCCCATTAAAGTGATAGCAGCTGCTGAAATATTTAAGGCTACAGGTGAAGTCACTGAAGGGCCAGAGAGTGACTGTCCTTACTATTTATAGTCTTCACCATCCTCATCCAGTCAACAAGACAGCAGGGAGGAAAAAGCCATTCAGTTTCTATGTCTCGATTATTCTCTTCAGCCAGCAGGGCAGTGACCTTCATGCTGGACCACTCATCTTAAGGAGAGAAGGACTCTGATTGAATTCATATTCAAAGCATATTTCAGATTTGAAATAGACATGGAAGTATCTTAAATGATTGGACAGCATCTAATTATTTTTTAACTACTATTTAAAAAGGGACAATTTACGCTAAGATTAGACATTTTTCATTAATTACTAACCAAGCTCATTTTGACAACAGCACAATCTGTTTTTTTATCATCACAGCATTATCAACTCTCAAATCATTTGGGTCATTTAGGACTTCTGACCAATGAAAAGGCTGCAGATGGACATGAAAGGCTTTCGAAGATGTGGTTTATTTAATACACTGCAGATACTGAGCGACATTACTCTTCATTTGGAGTTATGTTTCTGACCACCTGATGAATGCAAGTCCAATCTTCACTGTTTTTTTTAGCTGTTTTTGGTCTCTACCAACTCCTGACGGGAAACGTTGGCTCTTTAGCTGCTAAACTGCTCCACGCTTTTTACCAACTAGCTGCTAATTGCGTCTACAATAGGTTTTTACAGCTTTTTTACTAAAACAGCTGTCTGACACCATGAGAGCAGTGGTGACTGAACCAAAACAGTAAAGTTCTGGGCTGGAAAATTTTAAAAAAAACAATGAGCTTGAAAGACGTTATCAAGCTCTCCAGAACTGAAGAAAAACTGCAGAGTAGGCTGATAATTATTTGTGGATCCATCACCATGAGTGACCCCTTCACATTACACATAGTCATTTAGTCCATTGTTAATGTGAAAAAAATGGATATAGCTATTCTAAAGTCTCTGTAAAGCATTGAGTCTGAGAGTGGTTCTCCATCAAAAAACTGTTTAGCTACAACTTTTTCTTTATTCCTGGCCATAACGTCAGCATTCAAAAAACAAACATTCAAATTTTCCATACTGTATATAGTATCCCTTCAAAACCTGTGACAGGTTGTTTCCTATCAACACATCACCATGCAAACAGGTGCTAAATAATGTCTGTAACTAGCCTAGCCTATAAGACCGATTATGTAATCGTGTTGCTACATGCTGCATGTCTGTGGATTTTCAAACGCATATGAATGCCAACAGGGTGTTGGCTGTCGTGTTCACCTTTATGTTCCTACCATACTGCTTTCTGATCATGAGAGGAGATTCATTAACATGTTCAAACATACACTCAGGTACCTCCTTTAGCTGGAATGGAAGAAAAGAAGCCAAACAATCAGAAAGGGGAAAGAAAACTGAGCTCTACATGAAATAGATAAAGGATAAAAAAGACCAGCCAGAGAACACAACAGGTAACATGTCCTATTGTTAAGATCAAAGACTTTTGAATCAGATTCACATGCAGCACCTTTCCAGAGTTCAGTCTACAGTGAAGAGATAAGGCATGGAAGGGGCAGGGCAGTGTGTTTCCTGCCCCTGATATTGTCCAAGTGTTATCTATGTTTGCAGGAGACAATTCATGTACAATATGCAGTATGTGTGTATTGATTTTACTACTTCAACACAGGGAGTTACCTATGAGCTTAGATAACAAAGTGAACCGCAAAAGAAGATCACGTATAACTCACATGTCCATGTTTTTCTAACTTCCCGACAGGAGCTTTATGACAAGGCACCCAACAAACAATATAATAAATCAATTAGTGTATCACAAGAAAATTAATCTGCAACTACCATTTAGAGAAAATCTGATCATTTTTTAATATTGTTTGACATTTATTAGCCGAAACAACTAACTGACTAATCAATAAGGAAAATACTTACTAATTTATCCATAAATTAAAGCCATATTTTTTCAAATATGTTACTGCATTCTTCCCATTCAATAATATTATTTGAAAACATTACGGCTCTTTTGCTCTCTTTTTTTAGGTTACATTTAACCATAATAGTGTGATTGTGAATGGGTTTTTTTCTAGTTTAGTTTATTTAGTATATTTTATTTTTGCACAAAAATTACACAAAAAATAAAAGATAATAGGACTACATAGAACAAACCAAATGTATTTCAACATATATATTCTATAAAACTATAAAATACACTGCTCTCTTAAAGCTTCATCAAGGAGTACCCCTCCCCCGAATTATTAAGCTCTGATGAGTTACTTATGAATGAAAGAGAGATTCATGACTCAGAGGTTTGGTCTTGAGAAAAATTATGAGGGGATTCTCATAACTGAAAGGTCAAAATATGACTATCATGTTAGGGTCAAAAGGGTCAAACTTCTCTTTGAGTCCTTAAAAAACTTCCACAACTTTCCAGAAATGTTACTGAGGACATGACCTCTGTGATGCTTTGAACACATTTTTTCCCTGTTTTCTTGTGACTCATACCAGTTAAATTACTATATTGTATGTACACAATGCTGGGCTGGTGACATCACTCTAACTTTCATGTTAACATGGGGAGACTTGAGCATATTCCCACTGTACAATAGGCTTCTGTCTGTGATAAGAATGTGTTTAGTGTGGGTATATCCTATCTGTGCTACTGCTACTTCCTCTGTAGCTCGTTTGCATCACATCTCATTTACTGATAAAAAGCTGTGTTTGCATGTGGAATGGAAGGGGGAGGACAGAAGATACAGCATGTCTGTGAAGTTCAGAGATGTTTATCAGATAGACGAACGCGAGCTGCAGCGCTTCACCCATGTAATTAGTCAAATGGATGAAAAGGAGGGATTTGATATGAAATGGAGTCGTTTGAAAAATCTACGGTACACAGCTGACTCAAAAACTAGGGTATGCGTTTTAAAAGGGAATTCAGTGCATACCAAAATGCCTCTCGGGCTCATCTGTGTCAAATATTTGCTTGGGTGTGGATCACTGAACCTGTTTTTTTTTCTCAACTCCGTTTCCTTTTTCAAATGTGAGGACTCAACTCTTGTTACCTTTAAAGCTTTAAAGAGTTAGAGCAAAGAAAATATTTAAATTTCCCTTCAAGTGACTGCACACTTCTATCTGTTGACTTCTTTCTACATGATTTTCAAGGCAAAGAGATGCAAATTCATATTCTGACCTATGACAATATGTTTATTTTACTTCATGTCAGTGACTGGCTTTCCTAACACAGGAAACGAACAGCAGACTCCATAAACAAAACATATACCCTCATTCCATTTCACACTTTTACAACAGAAGTGGTTCAACCAGACTGTGTTACAATCTCTATTCCTTTCACAGTGCTCTAAAGTAGAGTCTTTTGAAGATAGCTCAGGGAGTTTGTCGAGGACTAGAGGGCAACTCCCTGTACTAAGCTGGAACACAGTCTTGCCCATCTCCCAAAGGGCCCTAAGAAAAATCAGAGCGATAACCAGATAATTGAAAGAGAAAATATTTCTGTCGCACCAAATTTTGTGGAGCTTTTCAGACTTTTCTCTTATTTTTTGTTTTTCTTGTGAAAAACTGCATAATTTCATTTCTTCAAGGATCTAAAAATCCTTCAAATGAAACAGCTAAAAACTTACATCATGAGGGGTCACAAGTAGACATTAATTCATTTATTCAATTATTTTAAGTGTCCTCCACAAGCCAAAAAAGCCAACAAAAGGTCAGTTGGTGTATTTAACTGTAACAACAATTATTCAGTTGAAAATTTTATAAAGCCTGCTGGTTAAAACGCTGCCTTGTCCGCTGACCTTTGTCTCATGTTATACTTCTCTCTCTACTCATGTTTCCTGTTTCCTGTTCCTTGCTGTACTTTTGACTATCAAAACAAGGTAAAAAAAATGTGATTTAAAAATAGTTCAACATTTTGTGAAGTAAATTGAATCACTTTTTATCCATGAATTATGAGAAGATCGATATCGCGGTCATGTCTTTCCAATAAGTATGAAGCTGGAGCCAGGAGGCTGTTAGCTTAGCTTAGCATTAATGCTTAAAGCCAAGGGAGACAGCTAATCGAGCTCTGTCCAAACTTCTACCAGCACCTCTAAACAGAAATTTATAAAATGAACATTTGTAGTGTTGTTGAGAGCCAGTTTAGCCTTTTCCTCCTGCTTAATGCTTAAATAGGCTAATCCAGCTTCATACACACACAAGAGTGGTAGGCTATAAACCTTTTCATGTAGCCTAACTATTAGAAAGAAAGCAATAGCGCATATTTCTATAAATGTTAAACTTTTACTATAATTTCAAGAATAGTTAAATGAAGAGGTGACACTTTTTGCTCCAATAATTGTACTGCCAAAAAGATTTATAGGTTGTCTGCCACTTCTCAGGGTCAGGAGGGGAGCAGGGAGGGTGGAGGGGCTAATCCCCAACATGGGACAGAGCTGAGCTGCCTGTGTCTGCGGTGGGAAAGAAGAAACAGGTTAACACACACAAACACACTTACTGCTGCAGGTTGTTGATAACAGCACCCGTTCCATTTACATTTCCAACAAGATTCGGCCATTTCATGTCATTTCTGACCATTTTTAAAAAGAAACTGTTCCTTGCTAATCTCTTTTTGCAAAAACACTGGTTGACTGCCAAAGTCTTATGATCAAATATTCTTGAAAACAATTCTAGGTTTAGAGCAACCACTGCTAAAAAGTTCACAGCAACAACACTGTTCGGTCAGTACTGTTGTTTTTACTATAGGCAGCAGCAAGCAAGGTGAGGCTAATCAGATCCCAATCACTAACTTGTGACCTGAACATATACATGTAATCACATTAGTATGACCATTATTCACAGCATGGCATGCTACGGTGCCGACTAACAGAGACCCTGTGTGTGACTATCTGAGTTGCATGCAGGTCCAAGGACCGCCAGATTCTTCCACTATTTTAAATCTGAGTCCCTTCTGAACATCACCAGTAATCACACAAATGACTGATTAGCTGCACATTCCTCTCATTCCTCAAAAACTTCAGTTTCAACTTCACTTGCATTCTTGCTGCATGTAAGCATTTATGTTTATGTTCTGGATGCCATTATAAAAAGTGGGAGAAATTGTTTAGATTTGCATCTTTGCTGCAGTCTCTGAAGTGGAACAGATTATGAAGCAGGGCCTGCGCAGCATGTGACCAATTACAAACAGCAGAGATCACACCGTATAAATTTAAGCAGCATCAGAGAGATTTCTCTATAAAAGTCTTGAATAAGTACAGCTTCTTTTAAACCACAGGAAACTACTTCTCAACAATCATCAAACCCTTGTCCTTTCACATCCTTGATCCTTTACAGTGCCGGCATTAACAAACACAGCCTGAAGACCTTCTATTATGTGATCACACTCAAGAGGAACCTTGATGTATTTACATCCCGTCCTCTAACAGCAACCCACCTCCAGTGAGAGTGCGGGAATGAGTTGGTGCATCAGAGCTCGTGTGTTTTCAGCCTCCACATGAGGAACATTTTGAAGAGCAGCTCACTGACCTCAGCAGCCATCTGATGATGACATGCAGACATTTGTGGAGGACACTCGTTCTCATAATTAGTAACACACAGTTTAGCACGAGTTCCCAAATTTGTGGACTTTTTTTTATGGACCCCTTGAACAATGCAACACGTGAACCCTAAAAATAATCTAATGATTAGTCCATTAATCGATTAGTGGATTGACAGAACATTTTTCAAAATGTTCTGACATTTTACAGACAAAACTATTAACTGTTAGTTGCAGCCCTATAATTATCCCATGGCCCTTTCAGATTCATCATTCAGGGGCCCTGACCAGGCTGGAAACCAGCTGTTTTAGGCAATAACTTTAGGGGCTGGTTAGCTGGAGATGAAGGCATTAATGCTCAATCCTGTAAATGTATTTCTTTTATCGTCAAAGGTCTGTACATTTTAATCAGTATCTCAATTCATGTTAGCATCAAAATACACTTAGAGATTGTCAATAATGGGTTAGGGTTAGGGTTAGGTTTACACACATGTTGAATGCAAGTCCAGCAGTTCAAGAGCAGTACTATATAATTTCATACCTAGATCACAAGACAAGTTCAAGAATTAACCATAAAGCTCAAACTAACAGAAAATTGTTTTCAAAAGTAATGAAACAAGTACACGAAAAAAGCCATATGTTTCAATATTAAAATGTTCACCTAATGTCTCTGACATCTGTTAACAAACACAAAAACAAACAGGATGGAAAAACAGCTTCCCTGGCAGCAGAGTAATAAATCAGACAGGGGATTGGGCAGCTCCTCTGACGGTTTCTCTCCAGAGAGAAACTAGTTTCAGTCATGCATGTCTGACATTTTTCATCCCCCAAAACCCAGCCTGAAAAGCACACCAGGTGATTGTGAATAAACATTGATTTAGCAGGTGGATAGAAAACACCTGTAGAGGAATGATACACTCACACAAACACACAGAAGGTCTACCATGAAACATTGATGATGTCTGCTGGTAACTCAACACCACTCACATTCTGCCTCCCTCACAATGGATATCTGAGTTCAAAGCTCGTTAGGACACTAGCTTGAAAGGTGAATCAGGACAGGTAGGCTACAGGTAACTCCAGGCTTCTGTTATCTAGGCTGTAAAATGGCTTTTAAAAGTTGCAAACAACCCTAACACGTGAATATCATATTTTTTGAAGGAGTGACAGTCAGGGCATAACATGTTGCTGCAAAATTATGAAACCAGTTACATGTGAAAACATGTTATTAAGCAGTGGCAGATTTTTTTGGACGTGGCTCTGAAATTGTAAATATAGCCCACAGATAGGGTGGGTCAACTTTGTCTCTATGGTGAAGACACAACAGGAAAGCCAAACCGACTAGAAATGTAATTACGTAGTTCAACTTCAGAAGGGAGTCGTTATTTTACTGGGAACCCCTCAGTAAACCAAAGCACTCGGCTGGTTATCCCCCTGACAGCAGTTTGGAGACACCCAACCCCTCCACCCACCCGCACATGTCAATCACAGAGTCAGACAGATACAACAAAACACACATGGCCCAGCAAAACCACACATGTCACGGCGAAAAGTAACATTTCAAAGGTTAGTTAAAGCTATTAATGTAAACAGGGTCAGTAAGGGTTGTTTTGAGCTTTCTTTCCTTCTTACCGTCGCACGGACGGATCCTCCGGTTGGACGGAGACAGAGAGAGAGAGAAAGCTCACAGCAGTTTGTCCACCGTCGATCTGCAGGTTTCTAACTACAAAGTACACACACACACTCAGTATGTCCTTCCAAGGAATACACAACCGGATCGATGTTGATCACAGCTGCACAATTTCTCCCCTTGGCAGCCTAACAGAGCGCGGAGGTATTACATGCGAAACCAAGCTCCTTAACCTGGTCCACAGTGCACAAAGGTGAAACTGCTCTAATCCTCATTTGAACTCCTCCCACTGCGCGCTGTGCCAGGCCCACATCCAGCAGAGGACTGTTTTCACTCTCATGTGTTTTTCATATGCTACGCTGTAGTTTCCCTCACGAAAAATAGCAGTATGAAAAATGAGAAGTGGCCTCCATCACAGTGAAAGAATGAATCACTTCAGTAGTATGACTAGCATATGTGAAAACTAAATATCATTGTAATTTATTATTGCAATCCAATCAAACATGAAAGAGCAACAAGTCATGACACACTTTCCAAAACCTGAATTTGGATCAGAATTTCAGATGTTTTCTTGTCTCCTTTTTCTGAATTGCAAGATAAGTCTGATTGTACGGATTTTGAGGCATAACAGGTGTCATGTGCTGTGGGTTCCTTTGATCCAGATCAGATTAGATCATTCAGAGTTGACATATGGTAAATCTGCACAATATGTCGCCATCTGCCGGACAAAGAAGTGGGTCTCAATGAATATAAACTGCAGTATAAAGGTAGATTAATGGATGATAAATTAACGGATGTCCAGGTAATCTCCCCAAAACACTTTCAGGTGTTTAAAAATCTTGTTGTCAACACATGCAAGATGTAGGATGTATATTTTACTCTAACATCTCCTTTTCTAAATGAATTGGTTCCTTATAATGCCAGCTCACTGTCTCTAAATTCATCCTGTATCCAGACTAAGACAATGCCAGTATTTCTAACAATATTTAAACCATAAGGATAAAATGTATACATTGAAAAGTAATATGAGACTGTAGTGACATCTGGTGGATGAACAGTTGAACTGCATCTCTCCAAACATATTTGAATATCAGCGAGCAGACCACCTAGGAGGTCACGAGGTCAGTTTGGTTAATCAGGAGATGGCATCTGAAAGAGATTCCTGTCACCACACATAACACAGATGACTTTTGATAAAGAAGCCTAGGTGGGGAATGTTTCAGGTGAAGAGCTTTGTGATAGGTGTGAAGCCACAGCTGCCACTTTGAAGCCAACTCACTTCTGTAATTTTGTGTTCCTGGCACTGTGGAGCAGCATTTACACCTTAATTTGAGGATATATTCTGAATTTCTGACATCCTGTCAAAGATTTCAGAGTAAATTGGCTTACCCACAACCTCAACATTTTTTGCATCCCTGTTTAAAGATTAATCATTTGGATATTCAACTATATGTTTTTCCTTTACAGTACCACCTTCTGTTAGCCTGCAGTTTCTTTTTCACAACCTTGTAGTCTTATAAATGACTTATCACTGAAATATGAAGTACAGTAAATTATTTATTAGCCATTAATGAAGCCATCAATTACAAATGACAAACCCTCAATTTTTTCTAGCTTAACCACACTGTCTTGGTTCTTTATAATTCCTTCAAGTCTTCTGAAGTTCAGTCACAGGTTTGTCTGAGGAGACAAAGCACCAAAATCACTGCCTGTTCACTTTTTTTGTTTCAAACTCCAAGAATTGTCTGTTTGCTGATGTTTAACAAGGTTAAACATGAAGTTGAACCTATTGGTTAATTGGGTTAACATTAGTCTTAGCCTCAGCTGTCATTGTGTCCATGCAGTTTTGGACTGTGTTGGCTGTTGTGGCCCGATCAGTGGCACCACCTCCACCCGTGCAGGGAGACAAAGTGCTGCTGTGCGCAGGACAGACAACAGAAACTTCCAGCGGACAGGACAGAAACGTTTTATGTTTTATCGACCGTGTACAGAGATGAAAGAACAGTCAACTGCTCTTAAAGCGTGATTGTTTGTTTAGATCCGTGTTTTTTTTATTAATTGCTACATTGTTTTAAATCCCGATGGCCGAAGCCCGACGAGAAGAGGAGGAAGAGGGGGAGCGCAGAGATCTGCGGGACGTGCGGGGCAGAATCCAGCCAGCAGGTTTGTTTGGGAACATAGTGGCTGACAGTCCTCTGATGAGCTAATCATTTAACCTAGTTTAATACTTTAATTCAATAATAAGAATTCAAATTAAAATAATATATATATTTTTGTAGTTCAAAAAGGGACATAAGTTCATTTTGACGTTTGAAAATATAATTGACGAGAAGTTTTGTAATTGGCACTGAAGTGCAATTAAATGATTTGTTTAGTTGTTAGTTTTGTGAGTTTAAAACCTGTACTAGTAATTACATATATGTCACATCACTGTTTTAAAAATGTGAACGTACTGTTTCCAGGGAGCCACCCGTTACTTTCTGTACAATGAAAATATGAAGACTTTTGAAACTTACTTGAGTTGTAAAGTTCATCAGTCTACATTGATTTTCTTAAAGTTGTATTATCATTTCAGCTCAGAATTTACAAAAAAATTGATTTAGACTTGATGGATTGCACAAATTACGCACATTTCAAGTCTGCTGTTTGCATTTTTATGACTGGAAACCAACTTCTGTCTAGAAAGGAAAGCAAAATAGATCAGACTTTTATAACTGTATCTCATGCTGTTTGAAAAGACTGCATGATAGTTAAGGTTTTAAACATGCCAAAACACTGGTATGATCCTTGAAAAAATCAATCCTCTTTTCACACCCAAAAAAGTGTTTTGATATGTGTACTCAATGGGCAGAAACACACCAAATACATTGCATTTATCTTTTAGCATGGGTGAACATTTCGAATAACTTGAAAATATAATCACCATGTGTGCCAATAACTGTGAAAACATGGGTGAAATAAACATTCGGGGGGGTTTCTGTGTATGTATTTGAGCTTTGACATCTCTCCCTCAGTTGCTATGAGACACAAACCTAAATGAGTTAAGTTGAGGTGTGTTTAGGCCACATCAGAAGTGACTGTTAGTATAGTATAGTATATATCTTACAGAATACTAAACAGGAAAGAGTGCTTCTGGCTGAAATTGGGCACTGTTCACTTCCTGTCTAAAACAAAATTCAATTAACAGTCATTAATATTGCAAACAGTAGTTTTTTGCAAATTCATGAAGTGAAAGTATCATTATTAGGAGCCACTGGTTCATCATCGTCATGCACCACTAATGAATATGTCAGTGGATTAAATATATATGGCTGTTAAAATTAAGAGTAATAGAGCAGAATACCTGTTTGTCAGAATCATTGACTATCACTGTAAAGTCAAAACTTTAAACTTTGACTCACATCTCATAGTAATGTGTGTCACTTATTCTGAAAGGAAACAACACATTTTGCTCCTTTAAAGTTTTGATTAGCAGTACTTAACTTGTGATTTACCTTTATGAACAAACATTAGCTTGATATACAAGCAGAATTGTCTTAGTTCGTCCTTGTTATATTTCCGTTATGGCCCAGAGGAAACTTTATTGTCAATATGACACACTGTCCTTTGTTGTTTCTTGGTAACACCTGGTGCTGGAACACTTATATCCCAATTTTTCTCTGTGCCCTGCCCTGCCCAGCTATCTGCAGCCGGTGAATCAGCTCAGACTAACCCTCTCCACCCCACCACCCAACCGCACCCCGACCCCACCAGCTGTCTGTATGGGAATTCCTGTCAGTCCCTCAGGGCAGACAGGCTGCTGTGTCATGAACAACCTGTCATTTTCTTCCCTCTTTTAAAATAATGTTACAAAATGATGCATTCCATCATTAGTGGTTTTGCACTGGCCTAGGAGCATTTATGAATCCACATCAGATGCTGTTTTTGGTGGTTTTCACTGTGAATCACTCGTCTGCATTGACACCGTCTAATCTTCTCTGACTAGCGGTGCACATCAGCTGCTGACATATTCACACATGACGCCATAATCAGTCAGCTCCACACTGTCTTGTTTTTCAAGTGAGGGCAAGTCTGTTGTTTTGACCTGGATTTTTTTAAATCATAAATTATACTTCACTGTGTACATTTTACATGAATTTTGTGCTTGGTATCACAGGTCTGCCTCTAAAATAAGAAGTGTTGCATTTATTCCAGCATGTATCAATAGACTTTGGAAATTGCCTCTAACCAAAGTTGGAGACAGACTAAGACTTAACCCTGACTGAGACTTTATGTTATTCTGTCTTCTCTAGTATCTATAAAGTTCTGGCTGCATAGCATGACAGAGAGAGACAGAGAGAGGCAGATTGTTTTTCTTTCTTTCCCTTTGTTGCCAGCCTTTTCACCAGCTGCTGTGTGACTGCTGCTGCTGTGCTGAGTAATGACAGCATGTGTTCAAGTGAGAGCGCGGCTGTGAAGGGAAACCTCTCTTGCTGACCTCAGCAGCTTTATCGTGTGTTTGTGGTGTCTTTTCAGGTGCTGACGTCCCCCAAATACAAGGGCTGTTTACTGATTTGTGAAATCTTTTGGAAATGTCAAGGAATGTGGCAGGGTTGGCCATTTCCTCAACTTTAATGCTAACTCAGTTGAATAATGTTTTCTAAGTTTTTTATATGGTAAATCATATGCTAAGTAAATCATTCTTCCAACAGTACTTAATTTTACCATGATCTGAGTTAATCCTTAAAATTGTCTGCTGCATATCCCAGTCTGTCTGTCATGACAGCTGAATGTAGATTTACAGTTTTGCATGTTTAACTAAGAGTATATCTGAGCTTATGTGTTTGAAACAATAATGTGTATCTGCTTGATTCCCTTATTCTGTTCTTCTTGTCTCTGTAGGTAATATAAGAAGAGTCTTATAAGCCAATGTTGGCTGGGCACCTGGTGTTTGTGACACTACAATAAGAAAAAATCAGTTCAGTTCAATTACTGTCCAGTGATATTTGTGCCATGTAGTAGATAACACTAATAATAGATCAAAGCAATTATCCTCATCTGGTTTATATTGGCCTGAAAAAATCTGACGTAACCTGTAACTTGTTTTCTCACAGGTTATATCGGGATCAGATCTGTTACTTTCTGATCTACATACCAGTGTGTGTTTTTCCTTTCACTCCTATACTAACTATACACAACTATACTCTGTCTGCAGTCTCCAAATTAATGCTCTTTATAAATGCATTGTATTTGAGATGATATTGTCTCACTGTTGCAAACTTTCCCACTGCTCAAACCTGATAAAAGTGAAGTGCTGTTTATTAAGATTTACTCAGACTTAACCACAACCCAACCAACTAGTGAGCTATTAAAAGTGTTGATTAGTTTTGATTCTGAAATATCATCAAAACTTCTATTTACTATTATAATTATTATCAGAGAGCATCAATTTCCCACCCAAAGCACTGCAAAAGGATTAATGTTAATATAGTTGGCTTGACTTTTGTAACAACCTATTATGGGTGTTTCAGAGAAGAAACGTTAGAAGACAAACACACGTTACACATATTTGAAAGTCACAAAACAGATTACCTGTTACCAGATTTTAAAATTCTCTTACTATTTTCAAAGTGTTTCTTGGTCTTATGTGGACTACTTATCTGAAGAGTTCTTAATGTATGAACAGTAGAGCTCCTCGGGTGCTGTGGGAATGTTTAAACTGAGTTTAGCTCCTGTGCTCCAGGCTGTTGAAACAGTCTCTCAGAACATCAGCGAATAGATATTTTATAATGTAAACTCAACATCTTGTTTTTTAGTCTGGATTTTGCCAAGAGTCTTTCTATAATCATAAGCTGCGTCTTAATTATTTGTAGTTTTTAGCTGTGTATCGGTATACTTTTCTCCAATTTGTTTACTTCAGCATTTAGCTTAAGGTGTGCAACATTGATTCAGGCTCTTGTTTTGGGTTGTAGTTGTAAGTTGTCAGTTGTACTAATCTGTATGAAAGATGCTATGATTATAAAGTTAAATTAGTTTATTAATAGTTCCATCTTTATTGTTTTAGCCAAACAAAAAGGCAGTGAAGTTAATGAAGCACTTGCAGACTCATGCCGTTTATGGATGGCGCAGAGTGACCTGAATATCCCTATGACCTTTTACTTTGCAGGAAAAAGACAGTGACAGTGTAGTGTCATGTGGCACCACCACTTCCTGAATGACCACATTCCAGTTCGTTAGATTGGCTAAGTAAACACAGGAGAGCTGAGACATTACAGGGCCCTCCCTCTCTTTTATGTTGTCTGTGGGTGTGTGACTGCAAGCCTCGAACTCTTAGTCCCACTGAAACATCACAGAGACACTCATTCTGCGTACCTGGAGGAAGGAACTTGATGGAAATATCCTGTTAATCCTGGAGGTTTTATATTTATTGGTTGAATTCCTCTGCAGGTAGGGTGCCTTGTTGCATAGTTTCACTTAAGAGACAGTGTCTGTACAAGGTGACACAACTGTGTCTTTATGTTACGTTTATCAGTCTGCACATACGCAAGGAAGTGATGAAACTAAGACCAAAGACCTGTTTGCCATTGACTGAAAGTACAGAAGCTCCATTCTCACGTGCTGTTAAAGTGTAACTTGAGGAAGCAGCAGTGTGGCAGATAACAAGTAACAGGTGTGACAGGTGTGTTTGACTGTAAACGAGGTCATGGTTTCACTTCCTAAGAGATTATTTGCATTACTGATACTACTCCTTAGCCTGGCTATAAATGTGAAAGCTACTTTTAAACGTGTTTACCACTTGTTGCTGCAGTAAGACATGAAAATCAGGCACATGCCAAATACTAAAGCAAACAATAGAAGGAAGTGAATTGCGTGTGTCTGAAGCATTGCCTGAAAAGTACCAGTGCACAGTGCTTTTATATATGGGAGAGAACAACATTAAAATTAATTTTAGCAGTTTGGCTTTCCACAAACATTATGTAGAGTCTGTGTATTATCTAGCTACAGTGCAAAAATAATTCATCTATTGTATTGGCACAATTAAATGAGCATTGATGACATTTAAAAATGAAAGAAGGTGTCGCACTGACATCATAGTCTGTCTCTGTATCTTTTAATAGTAACATGCTTCATGCTTACATAATTGCTTCTTTGTGAATTTAGATTTACATCAACGTGTTTACATAACCAGTTCATCAAGATTTAATAGCCGATCCAGCTGGTCAGGGTTAGGTTCTAGTATTTCTAGTTTATACAGTTCAGTTCAGAATCTAAGCTGAAGCAAATATGATTTAAAATGAAACGATACCTGTGAGTTCAAGTGCTGACTGTCAGCTTCAGTATGAATGCACTGAAATCCACATCAGATGAGTTGTGTACGAACTGTAGCCCCTAATTTTTGGTTGGGGAACAAAAATATATGGTTACGTCAGTGAGTGAGTATCTGAAGTAATTGTGATGTTTTGCAAAGCCTATACTGCATTTCTTGCTTGTTTTGGTGACTTTTACTTTCAGACTATTCTTCATCAATTGAAACATGTGATCAGATGCATTGAGTTTCTGTTGCTCACTTTGCCAGACAAGAACATTCCTGTCTTTGCCTTAAAAACTTCTTGGTTGCCTTGTTTGTCTGCTTAGTATCATTGACCTGCTGCAATTCATTAAATGTACAGACAGAAGTGCTACAAGTTCTTTACTGTTCAATCAGAACGGATGTGAGCACCTTCAGACACCCTTAACAAACACAGAAGGGGTTGTCAATTTAAGCCACAATTTGTTTGTTTGATTCAGATCTTTATTGGGTCAAAATTTATGTTTTTTGGGGGTTTTTTTGTGCTAGGTGATATAATTGTAACCCTTTGATATGACCCTACGTAGTATACCATGAGATTATATAAATTTGTCTACTGTCAGATTTTGCCAAACAGTTTATGGAGTAGTAGCAACCCCTGAATATTTCTGAGTGTGCTGTTTTAGGCCATTATGGGCAATGCTGTAAATCAATGAGCAGGACTGTTTTATGGTCATATTTGATGCTCAAATCTGGTCAATTTTCCACAAAATATACTGTACTATGTTAATATCAATATTGCACAAAGAAATGTGTATATACTATGACAGAGATGAGTGCCAGCATGCTACTGTTGTTGCAAGACCCCACTTATGGAAATAGTAACACTCTATTTTACTTCACAGATCATCCAGAGAGAACCAAGCCAGATCATTTTCATTCCAGGTTTGTTATTTTTGTCTTTTAACAAGTGGTTTTATACATCAAATCTAATTGTGTAGTTTCACAAAACTGAATCTGTGGCTGGCAAAATAGCACTGTCCCTTTAACAGTCAGATCTGCTGATGGTTGAGGTTGTGAATGGACTAAACAATGCACTGATCTATCCTCATTGAATGACTGAGGTCAACATGGGGACGGATGCATCATGCTGCTTTTGTAGTTGTTGTTTAGAGACATTAAGGAGACTTGCTAACTGACTTTTGTCGACCTCAACAAGACCAGGAAAATGAAAAAACATAATTGTTGATAGACCACATAGGCTGTGTTATGATCCTGGTGTTTACATCTTAGCTAATCACTTAACTATGTGAGGTGGGCGAGGATTGTTGGTCTTTCCCCCAGGTAGTTTACATCACCCTTCTGCAGTCTGTCCTTAATGAGCAGGATATGTCTTAATGATGCACCTGCCTCCTCCGTCAAGAGAGTTCAATGTAGCTTTGGTAAAGAGAGCATTGGCACAGACTATCATATTAGTTTAATCCCTGCACTTTTCAAAGAGAACGACACAAAAGAGACGGGATCTTAATATAATAGCGCAGCTGCTGTGAAGTTTAGGATTAGGAAAGATCTAAACCCTTGAGAGGAAAATAGTCTGAGGATAAAGTGTTTGGCTCCTGTCTGGATATGATGTAATACTCAAGAGCAGTCATTTGAATTATGGTTGTACGCCCTGTTGTAACGTGGAAGTGGTGACATCCACTGGTCATCATGTTTTTGTAAGGTAGGTAGATTTTAAACAAGCACGTGACAACGGCATTTGCAGAGATTGTATTCTTCTCCTATGTAACTTTTAAATAGTGGAGGTGTGTTTCATAATATAAATCTGTGGTAATTTTTTACATTAACCTATATATAAAATGTTTTGCGTTCAACAACCAACACTTTGTTAAATAGTCATACAGAAGTAAACTAATCACTCCATTTGCTTCTTTTAGTTTATCCCCCAGGACACTGCATACTAAAATTGAGTATATAGTCTTACTGTGTCATATTATGATGTATTTTAAAATGTCATAAAACCCTAACCCTTTTTTATAATATTCTTTTACCTATCTTTATATAGTTCCCGGCCAATTTTATTGTCCTATGTATTCTCATTTTCCTTTAAAGTTAGAGGTTAGTTTAAATATTTTGTCATTACATAACTTGGCATCAATAGAATAAACTAGCAGCATGACCAGAACATCTTGTGCAGTGTTGCCAGGGGCAAATGAAGACATTTCCTTTTACCCACTGAGTCGTGTTACAGGTATGACACCAATCTTTTCTGTATGTGTCCCACACCTTGTGATGAATGGATTTCCTGTTCTGTTCTCTCTTTCAGCCCAGGGCCTCTGTCTTCTATACGAGCTGCTATCAAACGAAGTGAGTTTGATGACATAACAGGTTTATTCCTTGAATGTGAAGTTAGTCCATGGTTGACATGTCAGTAGTAAATGTTAATAATCTAGGATAAACACACTCTTTTTAAATTAAAGTTTTCAACCAGATATGTGACGGAAGCTTGATAACTTACTGTTAATGAAATCTTCAAGTTTCTATCTGAAATGTAAATATGTAAAATATGATGTACTGTATAGAGATGTAAATTTAAGTGCTGAGCAAGTAAAATTCTGACAGCTAATATGACTTATTTCTTCTTTCAGCAAGAACAAACTCTCAGGGTGACATTACCAGAGACAGAAGGTACTGTTACTGTTATTATCTTTATAATCCATGTTCATGTTTACTTGATCATTGTATACTTTGCTGGCCCAGAATTGTTAATGACAATTGAAATACACTAAAATCTACAAAATCTACATCTAATTTGTTGCATGTTGCTTTGCAAATAACCATAACAAAAACATTGTTCATAGCCAGCAAGAAAGTAATCAAGTAGTCGCTAAGAAATAATTCATAATGTAGATTTGATGTGTACATTTTTGTTGGTATTCTGAATGTAAATATGGTTTCTCTTTCAGGCGACCAGAGATCACCATCATCTCGGCAGAACCTCTGGTCAGCAACAACTGGTTCTCAGGAACTTCTGTGGTTTTTTCACCTCCCCCTCAGTCAGGCTGGTCTGCAGGCATCCAGACTGTTTCCCAGGTAGGCCTGATCTGAATGTCTGTGACAGTCCTTTAATTCACTTGGATGTTAGCCAGCTTGTGGAGGTTCTCAAAGATTAAGCGTGGTATGCCTGCTGAAGAATATTTCATCCTAATGAGGAAAGTTAAAAAAAAAAAAAAAAACACTGAACAGGGTCATATGCAGTATTTTTGAAGTAGGCTTTGAAGCCTTTCTCCACACTGCCAGAAATTAAATTATAATGTTGGATGAAAATCTGTTGAATTAAATTATATTACTATAAGTAAAAAAATACCAGTATTCCCACTGTGTGTACATTTCTAACTGTAAACTCTTTCTAAAAACCCCAAATTCTTAGAAGAAATGTAAGGGACATGTCTGTATGTAAATCATAAGTGTATACACAACGCAGTAAAATATCCCATCACATACTGGAAATGCAATAGCACATTGGAAAATAATATGTGTGCATGTGTGTGAACACCTTTCTTTTTCATGACTTAGCCCCCACCATCCTATGACCAGGTGATTAAAGAAACCCAGGAAGAGCACATTTTAAAGCCCACTGCAGCCCCCCGCCAGTCCACCTGCACCACCACAAGTGCCACACAAACAGACCCCGTGCGGGAAGACGCAGCCGCCACTGTCCCACAGTGCAGTGCAACTCCACCGTCGGCAAAGAAAAGATCTGCTGGTGAGGCATTTGAGAATCATTGGTGGTTTTAAGTTTCAATCTATTTCTGCTACACAAGATCATTCCTTACGTTTACTTGCAGGTAAAAAGCCACAAAAACCACCAAGGCCATCGTTGCCGAAACCAGTGGACAGAGAACCAGCTGCTGTTAGTGTTGGACCCAGTGATGAGAAGGTTGCAACAAATACAACAACATCCACAAACACTGAGGAGCAATGTGACTCTAAGACTGATGTAAAAGAAGACAACCAGGCAGAGTCTACTCAAGCATATACCAGATCTGTTACTGTGCACTGGGATATTCCTGTAAAACATACTCCACAGCCTCTTTCTGCCTCTGATATCCCTGCTGAAACTACTCCTCCCTCTTCAGACTCAGAGCACAGTCAGCGCCCCGTTCCACTTCCTCGTATAAAATCCCGAAAGCAGGCCAAAATTCAGACTTTGGTCAAACTCAATGACAACTGTGACAACGTTCAAGTCGCCTCAGTCACTGATCCAGAGGATTTCTCCTCAAATAAGTATCTGAAGGAATTGTTGGAGGTCTTTAGTGTAGATAACGAGTGTGAGGATAACAGTGATAACCAATCAGACGAGGTCTCTCAAGGTGAAGATGATAGTGGAGATATGAGTTCCAGCCACAGTCAACGAAATATCCGGGCAAGAATCCAGGCCCTCGAGAGCCAAACAGAAAATGGAAATGTGGTTGAACCAGCCAAACCAGAACCCCTACCCAGGAAGGCCACAAACAAACCTCCAGTTGCTGCTAAACCTTCCGTATCTTTTAAGCCTCAGTTAAACCACAGCGTTGATAATGACAATCAAAACGTACCAACCACAAACATCCCCCAAAGCCCTACACCAGCCCCTAGACCTCTGCCACCCAGGAAACCTGCAGGACTGTCTGTAAAAGAAGAACTAGACACTTTACTCGCTAAGGGACCCGTCCCACACCGGTCACGTCCTTCATTATTGACCAGAGCCAACAGCATCTATGAGGAGGAACCTTTAGCAGCTCCCCCTACACCCCCAGTGAAGCCTTCCAAGGAACCTCTGAAGCCTAACCTTAACATTAACAACCACAACTCAACCGTGGTCAGAGGGAATGAGTGGGTAGACAGTCCATCAAGTGAGTAGCATTTTGTTTTAAGGTTCATAATGTGCAAGACAAAGAGCACTCTATAAGAATGCATCTGATATTTTTTGTGATCTATTCATCTGTGTATTAATCTATTGATAAATAGATAGTTTTATCATAATAATATACTTTTTAAGGACTACTTTTCTGAACAATGTATTTTACATAAGTCAAAACTATGTAGAAGCAACAACAATTTTGTCTATAAGGTTAAAATTATGTTGTCAGTAATCAGAGCCCAAAGTTTTAAAATGGCTAATCTTGTGTGAACAAAGGTCAAATAACCCATTTTTATAATTGTCTGTTGCCATAGTAAATATATGGTATTTCAGGGAAGTTTTGGGTAGATAATTGATACCACCCTCATGTCTGTGTGTTAAGTATGAAACTAAAGCTAGGAGGCAGTTAGCTTAGCTTAGCTTAGTATAAAGACTGAAAGAAATTAGCCCAAGTTTGTTTGTCAAGAGCATATAACACTATGTAAAACCCCAGATTTTTACATTTCTGTTTCAGATTAAACAGATGAGATAAAAGCTAGCTATTTCTCCCCATTTGCAGTCTTTATGCTAAACTAGGCAGATGCTACGCTAGTTTGAGCGCCACTGTTCTGGATGACATAATAAAACTTGCCTGTGATGGCATGTATCGCAAGAAAAATTGGTAAGTGTATCATAATAAATATACAATAATCTCTTTGTTCAGATCACATACCTGTCAAGCCCCAGCGTAATGTGGATAACAATGACGGCTCGTTCACTAGAAATAGTGTAACAAGGAGACCAACCACCATCAGGGTTCCCAGCAAAACTGATATATGTGAGTCCAATGTGTTGTAAAACATGTCTGTTAAAATATCGTCAGAATTATGTCAAAATATACTGAAGTTCATTTGTTTAGCGTTTTGGATGATACTACAGAACTGTTTCCTAAATTACATATACATATACATTGTACATACCTTTCTATCTTTCTATATTTTAAAATACCGAAATAGTTTGTGGTAGACATGCATATCTAGAGAAAAAAAGCAGGTGTTGGACCAAATACCAAATACATAAAAACATGAAAAAAGATTTTGTTTCTTGCTAGATATATTGTGTTCACTATGTTGTAGTAAAGATGGGTGTCCTCTCAGTTTCAGATCATGTCCAGGACAGTCCTCCTCCACTTCCTGCTCAGAAGCCCATAGGCTCCCTGAATACCTCACTGAAAAAAAGCCTGCCCCCCATCCCCAACCAGCCCTCTCAGGTAGGATTTGTATCACAGAGTAGCTACAGCTTTCCGAGTGTCGGCTCAGAACGTCCGATCTTTATATAAAAAGTAAAGTGTCCACAATATTGTGGTTATGCAGTTATGCAGTTCTTATGTAGAAGGGAGTTTTTTCTTCTCTTACAGTGCTATTGTGGGTTGGTATTTCATCTCTAAATCAAAAAATAGTTATTGGGATTGGTTGCAAGGTTTTGTGCTATAGTGTGTATCTAGCTATAAACTGTGATGTGGTGCATTTTGAGCCCAGAAAGTCTCTTTCTATCAGGTTTATCTTGTCTGTCAGCCATGTAGCTTACCTGCTTCATTTCCTCTGTTTTCCACAAACAAAGAAAACCATTGTGGCTTCATGGACACATTGCTTGCTGTTGAGCCAAAGCTAGTTGCGGTTTCTATGGTTACTATGGTGTCCAGTACTGTACACTGATTCAGTGAGTCTGTTTTACTGCTACTAACACACTCCAATTGGATTCTTCTGCAGGAGGTTTTCAATGTTGGACCGGAGCTACCATCTCAGTAAGTGAGGGGACAAAATCTTCATTCAGTAAAATTTCAATCTTAAATGGTAGTTTACTTTAGATATCTTTTAAAGATGATGATATTTAACTTGATGATGATGTTGAACTTCAGGAAGCTCAGTACAAGCAAAAGCCTCCCACCTCGCCCACCTCCAGCTAAAACAGGCCCTGGAAGACCTCCCCCACCCAACCTGCAGGCCACAGGTCGATCCCAGTCAAGACCAAAGGAGGCGTCACCTAAGCCCCAGACACATAAGCCCCACAGGAAAGGACCAGTCTTACCCCCAAGGCCCAACCCAGGCCACCGCCTCTACAACAAATACACTGTGAGAGACTTCCCACTATACACCTGTGCACTGTCACTATATATCGAACACCTTATGTTCATTTGTTTAATTTTTGCTTTCCTCCATCAGCTTCAACTTCCCCATGGAATCACTGTCTCTGACTACAATGGGAGCAACACAGGAGAGCTGTCATTTCAGGTGACAAAACAAGCTTTTTTTTACCAGCTTAGATATATAAGTGCATTATTTCACACATTACATTACACTGTCAAATCCACAACTATTCAGCAACAGAGAATACCTTTTGTTGCCCTTTTCAATAGAAAAACGAAGTGCTTCTGTTACTTGAGGAAATTGACCACAACACATTTGAGTGCCAAGTTGGAGATACCAGAGGTAGAGTCAACAAGTCACGCATGAAGGTCATCACTCCTCTTGACTCCGTCTCAAACATGCCCTCATCACAGGTAACTTAACTTTCATTCAGGACTTTAATTTATGCCCACTCGGCTCTGAGAAAAATTAACCTAAGTAGAGTTTTTCTCCCTACAGAGTGCCAGTCCAGCTGGTTCAGGTGGAGCTGGGTCTGGGCTGAAGGTTCAGGCCATACATGACTTCACACCAGGTGACATAATTTTCTTTTAAATAACCATAGAGCTGTGAGAAGTGACAATATCACAATACCACTGAAATAACATAAATATATAAACATTTTGGATGTGTAAAGTATGTTGCTGGGGTCTGGATGAAATTAGTGTAGCATAAAGACTGGATGCAGGGGATAAATAGCTAGCATGTCTCTGTCCAAAGTTTCAATAATCCACCTATAAAGCAAAATTATTAACACATTGTTTATTTAAACTGTAACATGAAAACAGCTGTTTGTGTTTTTGGGGGGAGATGCTGGAACAATTTAACATGTTGAGAGTATTAGAGCTACTGGTAGGCTGATATTTTGAACTTTGGCCAGAGCCAGGCTAGCAGTATCCTCCTGCTTCCAGTCTTTATGCTAAACTAGACTAACCAATTCCTGGCTCCAGTTTTGTAATTAACATATGGACATGAGAGTGGTATCAATCTTTTATCTCAGTGTTGATAAAAAGCCAATAAGTGAATTTCCCGAATGTCAAACTATTCCTCTGATTCTAGATACTGGCTGAGAAAAAATCAAAAGGATTTGTTGGACTTGGATGATATTTTTGCTATAATAGATAACTGTGAGTGTTCTTGGCACAGAGGGTCCAGGAGAGCTCAGCCTGCGTGCAGGAGATATTGTGAGCATGGTGGAGCAGGTGGACAGCGAGTGGTACAGAGGCACTTGTAGAGGATCTACTGGTTTCTTTCCTGTCAATTACGTCAATGTCCTGGTAAATGTAATTCTTGTTCATGCAGACATCATCTGCATCAATATGTGTCAAAACACCTTTTTTGGAGAGATTTACATTACAGTTGGGGAAATTCATTATCATTTTCTTCTCCATTCAGTCAGATTCACCAAAACCCCTTGTTGAAAGGAAAGCAAAGCCAGCATCTGCAAGAGTCAGGTAAAGTTTTGACAACATTAAATCTGTGCACAGGCATTCACAAACTAACATGATGAATTAACGTCATATTTAAAATGCTGCATGTTTTTGAAGTGGTCCCAGATGCATGGCAAGGTTCGACTTTGAGGGCGAGCACAGCGATGAGCTGTCATTCACTGAGGGCGATGTGATCCAGCTGAAGGAGTACGTGGGACAGGACTGGGCTCGGGGACAGATCGGAGTCTCGACTGGAATCTTCCCTCTTAACTTTGTAGAGGTCATTGAAGATCTGCCTCCGCCTCCAAGTCAGCAGCAGATGCAGCCCAACAAGATAGCGCTGCCTGGTGAGATTGCCTAGAAGACTAAATCCACTTTTTTCATAATGTGCTGACTTTGGTTTAATAATATCATTTATACTACACCAACATGTTATCCTCTTGATCCTCAATCAAAAACAAAAGAGTGGCTGTGTCCATCAGTGAAGAGCCTATCCATCCTTTTCCTTTGTGTTGGCTGGCATTTTACTCTGTGGCATGCCAGGAATGTGTGCTTCTGTTTGTGTTTCATTACATAGCTGTTTACAATAGGTCTGTTTACACACTCCTGCAACCAGGTCCACAGCCAAATTAGAAATACAGGCTTCATGAGTTCTCTCATGACTTTAATAATTTATATTTGTCATCTTTTATATTTCAAATTAGCTGTTTAAGTTCCCTCTTAAGTGATCAAGTGTTCATTTAATCAACACAACTAAGTGAACTCTAATTAATGAACTAGTACACCAGTCTTCCTACTAGAGAATTACTACTAGATTGTTTCCAGGAAACTTCCAATTAAAATTATTAGGAAATTACAGACTTGCATATAAAGCATCAGTTTTTTAATTATTTCTAAATGGTGTTTCAAAGATGCTTTGAGTTAAATATCAAATGTTTTCTGTCCTTTTTTTGCTGGCCCTAAGATTTTTAAGAATTTAAATATACAAAATATAAAAAGATAAGTTTTTAAGTACAAAATGTAAACTCCCATATATGTTCAGTGTTGTTGTTCTCTTCCTCTTTTCTTTCCTGATAAAATAATAATTCATGATGAAAATGTATGATCATAATTTAATAATATATGTAATTTTATACCACAGGCATGGTTTCCTCTCCTAGTGCCAACCCTAAGGTTGCCAAACCGGCTCAGGTAACCAATATTTGTATAAACAGAAACCTCAATATGGACGATCACAGTGTTGCATATTGTGCACGTGTTCTGTTTTAATTACCGTCTGTACCATCTCTTATCTTTTTCTGCTTGCTCTGTAGGCATCTCAGGCCACTGTGGAGTGGGTGGTGGCTTTGTATGACTTTTCTGGGAAGTCAGGGAACGAGCTTTCCTTTCAACAGGGCGACTGTATCCTGATCACCAAGCATATCAACGACGAGTGGAGCTGCGGCAGGCTCAACAACAAAGAGGGCATGTTCCCAAGGGCTTTTGTTGAGAGCAGCACTGGTATGAAGTTCTCAGTGTTGTTGAAATGATGCAATTACTGCCCTCTACAGAGGTTACTATTGTCTGTAGTATTTACAGTGTGCCTCTGTTACTGAACTCATAATCAGAGCCAATTAAAACAAATAATTAAATGGGACATCAGTGAGCTTGTCTGATAGTGCTACCATGTGGTTTGTTGAAAAAAAAAAGAAGTTTTATCTTAATTACAATTAAGTTAGGGCATTTTTTTTAACAGTTTTTTCCACTTTAATTGGCACAAATGCCTAGTTTAGTTAGCTATTATTCATTTACTTATATTATTTATACATCTTCCTCAGCAGGCCAGCAGTCATCTAACACGCCGCAGAATAGAGCTGCTGGTGGAGGGAGAGGCCGGGCTCTGTTCGACTTCACCTCAGACTGTAATGAAGAACTCTCACTTAAGGTACTGTGCTTGAAATTTCTCTCCTATCAAGATTAATTTGCATAAATTCACAGTTCAAATATCATCTGTTGAAAGTGCAGCCACTTACAAATCCTCTCATTCCTTGTTCGGTAGGTTGGGGACGTTATCACCAATCTGGAGTCCATTGATGAAGAATGGTTTCTGGGTGACTTAAGGGGGAAAAGGGCCCTGGTCCCTAAAAACTATGTAGAAATACTAGGATAGATATGTGGCTGTCAGTACAAACCGAAGGGGACACTTGTGGAATGACCAGAACTGAAACGACGCCTAAGGACAAATGTTTTCCGTTGTGGAATTTATAAACATGAACTTATTTTAACTAGAAAGCAGTATTTCATTTCCAAGTAGTGCAACATCTGTTTTCTCCTGCAGCATTAACTTAAATAGTGTTTATTGAATAATTTACCTTGGTTATAAATAAATAGTGTGAATCAAGCTGTCAATTCAAATTGACTTACAACTTATTTCTGATTCTTCACCACTTGTACATGTGCGCCATCTAGTGGTTTGTCCCTTACTCTGCTTCATTAAAGCTTAATCACCTGTTGCATATTGTACAAAAAGTGTCCTACTTTCACTCTTAAGCTACACACCCTGGTCTATTATTTCATTACATGGACTCGAGTTTAACAAATTAGGAAAATATAGTACTCACTACCAAATTAAATTGTAATAGCATTGTTAATAGTATTTTTTCAACCTGTACGCATGTTTTCCCTGAATTGACACAATTTTCAAAACTGAAATTATCCTTGTGTTATTGTTAAGTCCCACTTACTGCTTATTCCCAAGTCACTTAACATTTACTGTACCTATAAACACTGGCAAACACACCTCATGATACACTAAAATTCAAATGTAACTTGGCAACTTCAAAGTGTAGCAGACTCAAATTGAAGTCTTCTGGATTTTATTTCATTTGTTTGAACAGGTTATTATTGTGTCTTACTGCTGTGTGTGTCTAAATTTTCTAGTCCTTCAACTGTATGCACAAAAAAAGACCAAAAGAACACAGTACAGTTTGAGGTCATTTACATTTTTTATTAAATCTGTCAGGGTGTTTAGACTGTCTCCTGGATGGGGGGCTCGTAGCCATCAGCCCTCTCCACCTTGGCTCCAGTGTCATCACCGGAAGCCTTTGCGGCACCGCCGGCACCACCCTCACCATGGAGCTCCATCAGTTTGCCCACTGTAACGAGAAGATTTAAAGTTAAAAAAAGGGCACATGGAAAATTAAGTAGTGTTTAAATAAATAAATAAAAATCACTGACATTGTTAGAGAACACGGTTAGGGAACATCAGGCGATCTCTATTTACAGTAATCAGGTGATCATATGGGACCGAAAACGTGTCATCACTTGCTCCCATAAGTGGAAAGCAAAGAGTGCCACATCCCGTTTTGTTGTGTATCACTTACACTCAAATTTGGGCTTCTTGAGCATCTTGACCTTGCGAACGTAGACGTCGTGTAGGGGGTAGATGGACTGGCAGGCCTTCTCAATGTCCTTGCCAACGCTGTCTGGGATCCTGGAACACAACACAAGACATTTTAATGCTGGGGTCACCAACCTTTTTTTAGAGATGTCACAGGTCCACATGATCATGTTTAAGTGATGCCCACCCGGTGGTTAAGTCAAATATAACAAATTCAATCGAAGCAGAGACTAGACCCTGTATAACATTATACAACAAACAATCTAAGTCAGTGGTAGTCATATTTTGACCACTAGCATTAGAGGTATGCCATGAATATACAATAAAATGATTATTTCCATTAAATTAGGGGCAGAAGAAACTGTCCAACTTACATCTTGTTGACGACTTCCTTCAGGTCGTTGGTCTGAACCTCACGGGTCATGATTTCCATCATCTTCTTGCGGATCTGGCGGACCTGCTGGTGCTGGGCATAGGAGGTCTTTCTGATCTGGTTGGTACGCTTCTTTGTGAAACCCACGCAGAACAGACGCAGAAGGTAGCCATCGGTGGTCTTCACATCCACATGGGCTTCAATCATGGTCTAAATGGACAGAAAGACATTTCTGGTTAGATTTGGAAAATTACAGATGGAAAGATGCTGTGGTTACGTTCCCGTGCCTCTTACCAGATTTCCTTCATCACCCAAAATATTGTGTTTAAATGAGTTTGAGTTGTACCAGACTGCATTAAAGGTTTTCGTTGTGTAGGTTATGTATGACCCTCCATTCAGGGACAAATAAAGTCTTGCAACCCATATATTGATTTCAGTAATTTTAGTTTTAGAATTGATTTACAAGTTATGTAAAGTCCAAGTGGTAGGTGTCCACCAGCCACATGGCTACTCAATGTTGAAATTTACACTGCTTAACTTCTGATGAGCATATGATTAACAGTTTGCTGCTACTGCACTGCATTGTTTGGGGTTTAGTAATCCTCAAGACTTTCACACTGTTCTGCCACCTGAAATATCCATACAAAAAACTGGTCTATAAATACAAATCATGGTAAGGCATTTCCAAAAGAGGAACTTCCCCAAGAGACCAAGAACGGCTCTTAGAACTTAAGACCTAAACCTAAATGTAATCCCTGTAGGATAGCTCAAAGTGTGATAAAGTAGCTACCCCAGGTGTAGTGCTTTCTAATGGTTCAGGGTTCAACTTTGCAGACACTGGCTGCTTTAGCTTGTGTACTGCTCTTTTCATAAAACACAAGCACTCTAGCATTGATACAAGGGAGCTGACATATTTTAGTTTCTTACAATTTAAAGAAACTCAATTGTTTGCTTCCTAACTCAGAAAAAAAGATAACTGTGTTGAGAGCATGGGAGTGCAAGTGGTTGTGGGAGCTAAAGAGTGAAAGAGAACTAGAACTAAAAGACTTATTGTTTTTAATGTGACCACAAGACAAACACTAAGCTGATCATTGTGGGGAGAGGCACTCTCAATTTTCAGCCTCATTTTATTCACCCATCACATTCAACCCAACACCACTCACACAACAGTAGATACAAAGAATGACATGACCCAGGGGTTTTATTCTAATTCGCAACCACTGGAGTCACATAATCTGTCCATCTACTTTGCCTAATTTTTATGGCTCTTTTTGTTCCTGACTATTGATCCTGGAAGTTTTCTTTAATAAAAAGGGATTTTTATTGCCATCACTTCTTTTAACTGTGGTCACACACACACATATTATAGAGGAATTATATATAATGTGTGTGACATTATTGGATATTCCAATCTCACTACTAGTGGAATTATGCCTGAATGACATGACTACATCCAGTTTTTGGCCCTATTTGCAGGCAGTGAAGCATCCATGAGGATATCTACCAGTTGCCCTAAATCTGCTCAGCTCTTAACTTTCCTCATCTTTCTAGTCACATGCTCACTTCACTGAACACAGCCACTAATGATGGAAGTTCACTATACTTAGTTTAACCAAACATCATTCTTTGGTGGGAATTATGTTTAAAGTTAGGCTGTATTGAACCTCAAAGTAAAAAAAACAAAAACTTGGATCAAACTTGCTTGTACCATTTTCCTAACCCTTGATATTGGTGATAAATCACAAGGAATGATGGGTACAGTGAAATATTGAAAGACATACGGATCATTACCTGCCATTTCTTGACCATGGAGCACATTTTGTCACGAGTCAGGTCCATGCCGTGGAAGTTTGTGAGGCAGTTCTTGCCCTGAACATCCTCAGTGATGAGCTTGAACTTGCGGAAGGCCACCTCATCGTTCTGCAGGTCAGCAAGGCTCACCTCGAACACACGTCCCTTAAGACCGTCTGAGGCAATTCCTAAACGGTTGTGAATAATATGAAAGGTTAGAAAACAAGTATATGGACTGAATAAAGGCAATTAAAATTAGAGGAATGTACAGGATAAGAAAGTCAGTTGATCTCATAAGTAATCATTCTCATCGCATCACTAAAGAGTCCAAAGTGGTTTTAGGGTGAAGACTTAAGGATAGGTTCACAATTCAAGTCTCAAAAAAAAAAAAAAAAAAAAAAAAACTTTCAGTGGCCCAAATGAACACTGAAACAGCTTCAACCACAGCACAAAAGAGAAACACAGAGGGAATTTGAGGCCAGACAGACCAATTGTGGTAGATACACCTTCTATTTAACCAACACAGACAGCGCATATACTCACTTCAGCACCTGACCGGTTTTAGGATGGACTTCAAATTGTGAACCAGTCCTTTTGTGACTACATAGTTTCATTGATTCAATAAGTAATAATGTACACTCACTCCTGTTGCAATTAAAGCAACAAAATCTTCTGTTTTAACTGGAGGTTAATGGATTCACACAATGTATAGTGATAGTACAGTACAGTGCAGTATAGTAAGTACATTTACCTTCATTATTTAATAATACAAAAGGGTAACAAGCATTAATAGTTCAGATGCATCTGCACAATAACGAGATCAGTTTGTACTCAGTTATATATTACAAAGAGGATGAAGAGATGTGAGTCATGTGTTAGCCAGTTTACCTCCAGTTGTGAGCACATGTCAGACAGTCTATTACGGCACATATTAAGCCATTTTACCACATAAAATGCAGACTTACTGGTTCCCTGGGTCCTGGTGACCAAGGTCTTGCCAAGATTGCGGATGTTGAACATGGCAGGTGCCTTGACATCATACCAGTCCTTCTTGGAGAAAGGGTCCACACTGCAAGAGAGTGACCAGCATTTAGTATTCATATAAAATCCACTAACTCTGTACGTGAAACCACACAGCTTCAAACTAAACACTGACTGCTCGGGACCCCGATGCTAACACGCACTGCAAAAGGACACCACTCTAGTTAGCAGCCACCATAAGAGGATTTGATTCAATTTAACTTGTCCACAATATCTACAGCGACTTTTAACACATGTGAATATCAAACTTGGGTTGTTCAATAGTGTCAGTATTATTATTCGTATCATTAAACACTTCACTGTGGATTTTGGCTGCCCTAATGAACAGCATGATCGGCCAAAATCAATGCTAACACATACAAGCTAACACATACAGCAGTTCACGTTAGTGGCCTTAGTTGTGTGTTAGAAAACCCGGCTATAACTGGTTCCATTTACACACTCAAAAGTCTGATTAAGGTTTAGACGTCTACCTAAACCTACTAAATCATAAGAAGACGTGAAATCGCAGAGTTAAAGGAGGCAGCATGTTACAACTCTATCCAGCGCCAGAGGCCGGCGGTGTACAGCTTAGCGCTGGCCTCGTAACATCCACTTAAAATCGGCTTCATCCTTAATTTTTTCTCAACCAAAGTTCTGGCAGTGTGAAAGATAAACCTTATTTCGTGATCCGGTGTATGAATTTAGTACTTACATCTTCTTTTTGGCACCTTTTTTGCCGCCTTTGGTCAGCCTCTTATTCTTGCCGACTGCCATGTTGGCTACAGGGAGTGAAAGAGGAGGAAATTCGAAATCACGCGAGAGTTAAAGACACTGATACCGTGAGATTTAACCTCATCTCGCGAGTCTTTGTTTTTGCTGCTCTCTTCTGGTGAAAAGACAAAACATCACCGGGTGTCATGAATTCAGTGTATTTGTGGTGTGTGGGTCAATGAGGTTTTTTTGTGTGTGTGTCTATGTGGTTAAGTCAAATTAACATTTCAGAATAAACGTTTGAACACCTTGCACACATTTCTTTTTTGTGGTCTCAGCATCAAATGTCTGCTTAATCCATTTTGAGAGGATATATTAGAGGGAAATGGGAGAAATGCACTGTAGGCAGACACAATATTTAATATAATCATTTATTGGTGGTTACACCATGTGACATTTTCAGGAGCATTCAGTATTACTTTTGGTTAAAAAAAATGTGTGAATGTCATTTCAAATGGCATGTCTCTTTGAAATCATTTGTAGAAATGATTTCAAAGAGACATTCAAACAACATGACTTTAGTAAGTATGTAAAACTTTTTTTTTTTACTATGACTATAACAATAAAGTCAGTGGAATTTCAGTTTCAGTTTCACACAATATCTTTTCACAATTCATTTGTTTATGAAATTCAAATGCTTCTACAGGTACCATGAGCACTACATGTATTATATGTTTAATTCATGGAAGATACAGTGTCTGTTTTACTAAAAAAACATGACTGTACAATGATTACTTGCATCATAAAAGAACAACAAAAACATTATCCTCTCTGAACAGGAAGAACCAGTCTTTTAACACATCATACAGGTGTGTAGCTTACTCCACCCACACCATTAATATTATTGTAACAAAGGGAAGAATTTAATCCGTTGGTAGAAATTAAACAAAAACTGTGCTTCCCCAAGAAGTATACATACACCAATAGTAAAAGGTTTTCATTTGCTATTATTTGTTCCTTTTTTTGGTGTCTTGTAAGCCCACTTGGGCTGGGCACTTCTGGTGCATGACACGTTAATAAAAAAAAATAAAATTAAATAAAATAAAAGTAATAGCAATAGGAAACTGCAGGTAGCTGGGAAGTGATATCTTCCTCAGACTATAAATGATTGAACGAATCAATGAACAAAAACAAACAAACAAGGTCATCATCATCAATGTATGAGCAACAAATGAGCAACTCAAATAATACTAATCATGTTCAAAAGAGGTAAGAGGAAGTTGAGAACTTTTCTAGTCCTACCTCCTCATACTATATGTGCAATGATGGCCGCCCACCTAGAGCTCAGTTCTGCCTGAGGTTTCTTCCCTTTAAAGGGGAGTTTTTCCTTTCCGCTGTCACCAAGTGCTTGCTCATGTGGGAATGTTAGGTCTCTTTAAATCAAATTAAAGAGTACGGTCTAAACCTGCTCTATATGTAATGTGCGTTGAGATGACTTTTGTTGCGATTTGGCACTATATACATAAAGATTGATTGATTGATTAATTGGTTGAAAATGTAAATTCAATTCACAACCATCAGTGTCCATGCTGTCTAATTCAATCAACTCAAACAAATTAACCCTTTAGGACAAACAAGAACTAAATACAATTCAAACAGATACACCTAATCATTCAAACAGCCTACGAGCAAAAACCTAAACAAAAAATCACTGGTCCATCTCACAACTGTTCAGTACTTTGTTTTTGAAGAGTGTTTTTAGTTTGCATGAAGTCCCACATGTTTTCAGCTCATCACTGCAATTAATTCCCAAACTGATTCCCTCGGTTGTAACATAGTGATGTTTTGCATGTGTTCTTACTGGTGGTTTAATGAATAAACAAGTTTATCTCATATGGAACAACTCTTGGATATTACTATGCTAACTGAGTGTTGGTGAAGAAAACACTGACATTCATGTGTTTGTATCCAAACAAGTAACAAAGGTCTGATAATAAATGTGACATTTATTTACAACCAAGAACATTATGAAAATGAACACAGTTCACAGTTTTTATAGGAAATTCACTGCTGCAGAGATTATGACACTGGAAGTGCCACCTACAAAGTACATTTAAAAACTTTGCACTTACGTTAGATGTTCCTTACAAAACATTCCAATGTCTCCTTGTTTTTACATCTGTACTTGCATTTTTTATGCTTAAGCCATTGGAGATGTTCACTAAATTATTTGTACAATCATCAAGATTGAATTGACGGTTTGAATGGCAGATTTTATCATGTGGAATTTTTTAATCTTACTTTTTTGTAATCATTAACATCCTTTAGCTTAAAGTGTGTTTCTTGAAAGCTTTTGTCAAACACAATCTGAGAGTAAAGCTCTAGGCAGGTGCTAATAGGTTGAACAATGAAATATCTGCAGCAACGATGACTATCTTCAGCTCAGATAATAAGAGTTTAGATTTAGGTGGCAGGAAGAACAAAAGGTGATTACAGTGAAATATACAACTTTAATATGCCACTGAATGTCTAGAGCTTGGAGTCTCATTATCTCTATAAAGCACAGTTATAAAAAAAAGAGGCTTGGCTCATGTTCAATTCAAAGGTCAGTAAAAGCATTTCAAAGCCTTATTTAAGAAAGGCTGTGGGCTGCAGTGAACAAGTCTGTTGATTTGAGGTCATTACATCAGAGACAAGGCTCATGGGTGGTGCTATTGGCTTCCATGACTCCCAGGGTCCCTGAGGGCTCAGCTACACTTTACTGGGAGGTCAGTGGTAACAGTGACGACAGCTGCCTCTGTGGCAACAACACTCAACCATCCTGCAGAGGAAAAATTAAGTCACCAGTATGAGCAGAGAAATGACAAGACAAATATTTAAAATAAAAAATATGGGTATTATCTAATGGATAATACAGTATGAACACTGTTAGATTCATGCAATAATATACATAGATGAAACTAAGACCTCTACTCAGTTACGTGAACATCTCATGTGTCATGGGTTATTGGTTGTGATTTGAAAAGGCAAGCAACGCAGAGCTGTCACTATGGTTTAATGTTTGGTTTCTATTGCCTTGGGATGCAGACATCTGTCGATGTGCTGTCGTGCTGTAGAAAAATAAAGTACTAAACACAGTTCACCATCCTTTCTTTCATTCACAGCATAAAACTGTGTTTGGGCTTTGTTCAAAATGTTCCACTAACAAAAAATATGCAAAATTAATACAGTTTTCCTGTGGGGACTCACATTACAGGTCAGTTATATAGTAACTTTTAATTTGTTGGTTTGTTTATCTATTTTGTGAATTTTATCTTTAAGAAATGCACATAATATTCTCTGAAAATGTATGGAAGAAATTAGCTTACATGAGTACTGTACTGACTGTACAGTATTAAAGGCAATGAGGTGAAAATTGTTCTGCATCTCTTGCTGCAGATGCTTTTTGTTATGTAGTGATACGTGAAACTCATGCGGAACACCACAGTCCAGTTGTGTACTACTGCAATACTATTATTTGCTGAAGTTCCTCATTGCAGTGATGCCACGAGGTTAAAACAACAGTACACTGTATAAGAAGTCAACAGTCACTTTGTTATGGTTGAAGTTCTAAATATAAAATATAGAATATAGTTTTTTGTCAGAGTCAGTTATCATCAAATGCTTGTAAGTTTGTACTGTCAATGCTAAGTTTGCAACTTGCTTTATGGCTGAAATTATGACATACTGTATGTGTGTCAGTCTCCAAGAGAAGAAGATACCATTTTAATTGAATTTTGGTGAGTATTTTGATCCTTTCGTATGGAAGGAATATCAGCATTACCTGATAAAATACTCAATTGCAAGTAACTTTACAAGAATGCAGTGCAAACTGTGCTTGAAGTATCAGACGTACTCATGGTGCAGACTGAACCCTCTCAAAGGTATATTATCATATCATTGGATTAACATTACTGACACATTGACGTATACGCAGCATTTTAATGGTGCAACTGGTTTAAGTGGAGCTAATTTTAACTTCTAATTAATTAATATGCAGAGCAACTGCAGCTATAAATATACTGGAGCAACAATTACAATTACAACAGTATTCATTCACTCAGTGTAGAAGAGGCACTGGTGGAAAGTCATTTAGTAAATTCACTCAAGTACTGTACTTCAGTTCAGTAGAATGTGAGGCTCTTGTGCTTGTACTCTTTTGCTACTTTCATACATTTCAGAGGGTAATATACTTTTTACTACATTATATTTACCTGACATCTGGAGCTGTGGTTACTTTGCAAATAGATTTTTCCTTCAATACATGTGACCATACTGTTATATATAAGGTACACATTATTGTATACTATCCAAAACAATAAAAAGTACAGAATAAGCTAAAAACATTAAAATTATGCTTACATATGAATGCATCAGTGCTAATCCAATAATATAATGATATCCTTAAAATATAATATGACCATTCAGCATTATGTTGTGCTGCACCATGCATGTGGAACAGCTTTCCTAACCATCTGAGGGCAGTACACACCCTACAGACTTAAAAACCTTTTTATTCAGGTAGGCTTTTCATCTTAACTATTTTATTTTGTTTCTAATGCTGTACCACTTTCAAATTCACTATGAATGAAAAGAGCAGATTAATTAAGTGCATTATTATTATTATACAAATTCTGTGCTTTTACATGTAGTAGCCTACTTCCAGTATATTTGGATGATATCAGGCTATTTAGGTAGCTTTACTCAAGTAAAATGCAGCAGTTTTTACTTTTAATAAAGTATTTTTGCTTCTTCCACCACTGAGCTGAAGTACAAGGCATAAAGTACAGATAGGTACCTCAAAACTATAGGCTACTCAAGTGCAGCAGAATACTTGTTGATGTTGATGATTACAAAGGGGGTTACATCTGAAGTCAGACCAGATTTTGTTCAGGAGGGGAATTTTTTTCTCATTTTAACATTGTTACTGAATACATATATACATATATTGCTGTTTTTAATTCTTTGAAATTAATTCTATGTTTTTATTTTGTAAATAAATCATGACTTGGGCTTAAATGGTGTCACAGAACCAATTAAGCCCATGCAAGACTTATGACATTTTTCTTGAAATATCTTTATTTTATAATCTACATGAACTAATGAATAAATGTTCAAATGTGAGATAAATTAGAAAACTAATCAAACAGTAATCAAATGTAATACGTTACATTGCTTTGATGAAGTAATTGAAATAATTACATTACTATTACATTTTAAATGGGGTAACTATTAATCTGTAACCTATTGCATTTCCGAAGTAACCTTCTCAACCCTGTTTATATGCCTCTCTTAGGACAAGGGGACACAAATCGTAGTAGCTGAGTTCAAATGTTTGTCCCTGGATGCCAGTGAGGCGTACTAAAAGGCACCTGAGCGACACACCTGCCACTGAGCCGAAGACACCCAACACTCCCACTGCGCATGCTCAGCTTCACTCAAGGGCTACACTGTCATGGCGGTGACGAGCTGAAGCTACCGGGGTAAAATCAGGAAGAGAAAGCGGCGCAGCTGGGTCAACGTTGACGTTTAAAGCAAGTCAGTGGAGTTTCCCGGGGAGGACGGAGCAGACCTCCGTCCTTTGTCGACTTCCAACAGAGCTGCTGACGGACTTGCCCCCTCTCCTCCTCCACTACCCTCCTCTTTCTCTCTCTCCAGTTTGTGAGTTTTTCTCCTGCCAGGCGCGCTACCTGTCAAGTGTGTGGACTCGGTGACAACAGCAACTTGCACAGCTTGCACCGGGGGATATTAAAACTCACTGTACCCTCGTGTACCGAGAAGAGGAGGGAACTGCCCCGCTTCACCTGCTCCCCTCCTCGGTATACCTGCAGCACACTTCCACACGGCTTTCAGCAGCATTAATCCATCCGTCTGCTATCAAGTTACGGTCCTGGGGAGAGGAGTATAGTGCACTGTGGAGAGAAGCGGTGACATTTGTGCCTCTCTCTCTCTTTTTTTTCTCTCCTGTGCTCACTTTCGAGGCTTATTTTCTCAACTGTTTTTGGATGGGGAGGGAGACGTTTTGCTTGTGTCCCTGTAGACTGTCAACAATTCAGCTGGACGGGAGATAGACTCTCCTCTTTTTCTCCTCCCGACATCAGCCGCACTGTCACCATAGGAGGTGAACAGGTGCCTTACCTGTGAACGCCACCTGTCCCGTCCTTCCGTGTAGCAATGGCTAGCGAGGAGGCAGCAGGTGATGGAAAGGACGGGAGATCAGGCGCCATGGCGCTCAACCCCGGAGTGCCTATCAGGGGGATAAGGATGAAATTTGGCGTGCTTGCTGGCCTGGTGGAAGTTGGGGAAGTTTCCAACCGAGACATTGTGGAGACGGTGTTCAACCTGGTAAGCTGATTATAAGAGCTCAAAATAGGCCTTGGATAGATAGCACTGTCACACGCTGTGTAGTACTGACTGTGACATCTGAACATTAGGGAAAAAACAGGCTGACATCATCCTCATTTGCATAACAAGGCGTTGATGGTCTCGCACCACTTGACACAATTTATTTAATTTAATAATACTTTACCGCCAGTTGTTTTAAATTGTCTCAATGATCAGCTGCCACTCATTGGAAACTGTGTCCCTAGTTATAGGTTAACTACTAGTTGCTCTCTAGTTGCCCTTATGTGACATTATTATCTTCTTTATATAACAAATAACACATGCTAGTGTGGCTTGGGTTCCTCAAAAGAGCTTAAATGTGAAATTTCTATTTTATTGCCCTTTATTTGTGCTATACAATTTCCCACTTTACTGTCTACAGTATTCCAGTATATGTGATTGCTTGGTGTTACCAAAGATATCCGTTTAGCTGAGTAAGACATGGTGACCAGTGTCAGAATCATCATGGCAGCCAGTGCTTTTTGTGACATATCCAGGTCAGCTAGTGTGTGCCTTATCTGTCTACTACCTGTTGGCCAACCGTAGTCTTTATCCAGGTTGGTCTGACTGTAGCATTGATAGTCCTTTGGCTGCCAGAGTTATAAAAATGACTTTGCGACACCTGCATGAGAATGAATGAAATGAACAAGGAAGTTTAGTGTGAAGGAGAGCGTGCTCAACAGGAGCCCGACTGGTTAGGTGGGAGGAAAAGACAGGGAGGAGAGGTGGAGGTGGAACCTGCAAAACTGCTTTGTCACTGTGGCAACACAAAAGAGTCCTTTTTAGAAAGGGAAGCACATCCTCCACCCATGTAGTAACAAAGTTTGCTCCAACACCAGCCCCTCACAGAGGCGGCAAATGAACTGTAGTAGCTGTAGCACTGCAAGACACAGATCTATTCTATCATCCAACCAGCAGGCTGACCTCTGGGTGCAACAAGAAAGCTTGTAGATCATAGCTAGCTACTATATCATCATTTTTGTTCTACATCTTAAGTTTGACATGTAAATTGAAATATTTGTGGGGATTTTTGTGCAGTTTCAGCGCAAAAAACTTTGACCTCATAGACTATCTTTGTAAAGAAGAAGTAGAAAATGTAAATGACTGTTATCAGAGCATAAAATCAGTGATGTGTTGTTTCTTACAAATCAGCATGGCATAGATGTCAGAGCTGAAAAAAAAAGTTTAATTTGAAAATCGTGACCTTTTGAAAATCGAATTGTGGATTTAGAGAATCGTGACACCCACTGCCCCTCACCCTCCACACGTTTTCTCTCATGCCCTCCACATCCTCCACTCAGCCTCCAGTTGGGAGATAGCCTGATTTCCCACAGAGGCCAGAGTCTTCTCTTCTGTAGTGTCTCATTTGCAGCCTCTCACTATATGAGCTCCTCACTGTATTTGATTAAATGCAACGTAGTTTTCTCGAGAGAATTGTCTTAAAAAATTCTAGTGTGACCTAAAACAGCGCTTGTGATGACTCGTGACATAAGAGCTGGGCTTATGAACACCAGGATTCTCTGGTTTTAGAAAAAAACGGCTCATTATGCCGGCTTAGTTTTTGCCTGAAGTCAGGAAAGCACTAAAGTGCATCTCATATTCTTTGTCAGAAGAGCTGTAACTAACACTACAATGACGGTTTCACACTTGTCTCTCTCAGTGGTCCACACTAGCTGGGTATCTGTTAAGTGTACTTTTATGTTTCACATAAAAGTGAAGGTACAATTGAATAAACCAAAAAAGGAGCAGTTGAACCCTTTTTAAGCAGAGAGTCAATATTTAAACTGCCTTCCACAATGTTTTTAATTAAAATCTATCTGTGTGGTGAAGTATCTAAACACACAGCCACATATTTACTGTAGTTGGAGACTCATATTTAGCAACTAAGAAATGTTGTTTGCTTTCTCATAGTTGGTGAGATGGCACCTGTCTCTGTCTTGGTCAACAATCACAAAGTCTGTTCAAAGCAGAGCCATTGCACTGGAAGAGACACGTTTCACACCATGTTTATTTATGTCATTTGTTTTTTCATGCATCCAAAAACCAGCATAAAACAAGACACAACCGCACACAACCTCCCTTTGCCACCTTCAATGTGTAGCAAGTTTCGATTTTATGATTGAAGACACTACAAGTCTAATCACAGTTGTTTTCTCTTAGTGTTGCCTGTTTAGACGCACTCTCTGGAGTTTTGTTGTACGGGTTAAGGTGGGATTACGTTCCCCCGTTTTTATTGTTATTGGTCCACGATTTAAAACACCTGTGTTATTGATTGAAACCTCTATTGTTCAAAACATAAACACTGTGTGAGGCTGCACAGATTTGGCAGTACAAATCCTCTTTAAATCCATTTCTTGCAGATTTGAAAGCAGCAATATTTTTGATAGTAACACACTAAATCTCAATCAAAGGACTAATAATAATGTGAAAAGGCTACTTCCAATTCCATTGAGAATCACTGCCCTACTTCTTGCTCTGCACAGCTTTCTATCACTGTCAGCTCACTGTTTAGCTTGTGTGACCAATAAAACCAAAACCATAGTGGTTTAGATACAACAACAGGCTGAATCTCCCAGCCCATAAGATCACACAAAGTGATTATAAGCTTATTGTGTTGCGCAAAGAGTCTAGTGAATGAAATTTGACATCTAGCAAGCAAGAGAGACGATTCAGGACGTCTTTCTAGTTACCTCTTTCTGATCCAATGTCCAAAGGTCACTGGTGTTTTAGCCCCAGTTTGGTCTGCCAACGCTTCAGGAAAACATCTGTGTTTCCTTGGTTAGTAAATGTTTTACTTCCTTCCATAGTTAGTCGTTTCTTCACCTTTTTTTTAAGGCAAGAGTACAATACAGTCAGTTTGTGAGCTCCTATGCTGGAAGTGGCTTCCCACATTTAACAGGAAACAGCGTTATTTTTATTTTTTGTTGCTGTCTTGGTTTGCCAAACCAAGACAATATGCCTAAAGCTGCAAAGAGCTGCAAAGTGAGCTGCTAATTCTCAGCAGGATTGTCTGCAACAAAGACTACTGACTGACGTTTCTGCCTACTCTGATATCACTTTCAGTTTAGGTGACGTTAGTGGGAAAAGAGTTAGCATAAGCTCAGCATGTTTACAGAGTATGACAGTTGATAGTGAAAGCACATTTTTATTAAAAGTATATACATGATAACACACCCTTACATAGGATAATAATAGATGAGACAGGGAGGAGGATTTCTGTGAAAAATTAGTAAATTGTTTTTTTAAAGGACATTATCACTGTTAAAACAAAATTATTCAGAGAGGAAACAAAAAGAAGTGCAAAAGTGTCCTTATTAAAATTCTGTATCTATGAAATTCTACCCCTGTGGGAACATAATGGTATTCTTAACAGACTGGACCATTTTTTCAACTGAGCTTTGCTTCTGTTCTCATTGTGTCACACATGTGCTGAATAGTGTTATAAAATAATGAAGGTTGATATGTGTGTGTATATGCTGATGCTGATATTGCTGACAATACCTGGTCCACTGCAGTCTTATCTTCCACTGAGCAGAGCAGCAGAGGATCTTTAAGGACTCTGGGAACTATTGAGTGATATAAAGCTCTGTACAGGAGTGATGTCCTGAGCCAGTTAGGTGACACTAGAGATGGGCGAGTTAGTGGTGTGGAATGTAACTTTGGCTTTATTTGAAGACAAGGTCATGGAGCTGACTGCAAGCTTTGTGGACAGTAATGGGAACCAGAGGCACAGTATTTGGCCACCTGGTTGTGTCCATGTCAAAGTTTATTCCTGCAATTTGAAGTATTACATTCATTTTAATGAGATCTGCACCGGCTAGTTCTTAAATTGATTTGTTGAGCCATTGTGGTCTTTGAGAAAATGTTCTGACCTTCTTTAGACCTAATGACTTATTGGTGAATTGAGAAAATAATCACTAGATTAATCAATAAAGATATATAGTAGTTGTTGACCTAATTCTTATGTGTACTGTATACAGCACCAAAGACAGTTGGTCTGTAACAACAAAGGGCAGGTGGAAGTTTAACTTAGTGTCATGTGTTGTATATTTTATTTGATATATGAAATGACCATCTGGAGGACTGAAAATCTATGAACATATGCTCCAGTGCCTCAAACACCGATGTCATGCTATAACACAGGACTATATGTAAAACTGCAGTCTAAAGATTTTTTGGAGCTTATCTGTAATAACTCATAGAATGATTCAATTTGATGTAGTAGTATTTTCCTCAGCTGCTCTCTTTCCTCTCAATCTACTTAGCATCTCTGCTAAGCTGATTTTATACTTTGCACATAAACTTCCTGCCTGAATACAATTTATTAAACCTATATTAGGCCGTAACTATAGCTTAAGAGCCCTCTTACGTTTCAGATCTTTTTAATATTTCATGTGATGTGCCTGTATCTACTTTCCTTTGTATGGGGTGGCCACAGAAAACAGCTTTCTATCCCTTTTATTTGTGCCAGAGAGATAAAGAATTCTGTTTTTATATTTGTTCAGTATCATTTTAAGGTGCCACTCTCTGTCTCTTGTGCGTCTGAACATGCACATTATCTGTTTGATGGTGTGTACTTCATCATCTCTAGTACTGATGTTGACACAGAGGATCTTCTTTTGAGATAGGTTGTCATGAGTGAAATTAATTGTTCTAAACTGCATCTTCTCTGGTGGTTCTTTAAATAGTCTACATAATGTTTTTTTTCTTGCTCACCACTGCAGGGAAGAGTCATGCACGGTAGTTGTGGTTTTAAAGTCCTGATTTGAGTAGCTTTCTTTCAGTACAACACTAGTATCAGATGTAGACTTCTTTTGGCTTCTACTAACTAGGGGTGGTATAAAGTATAAAGCAATCATTTGTGTATTTTTGCAGACCTTAAAAAATCATGTTTTCCCACTTACAGTTACTGCTAGAGATTTGGTTAAACTGACCTTTTAAAGCTTTACGCCAGTATTTTCTTGCATAATCCTCCATCAAAAATGCATGTAGTGAGAAAACATGAGTAGTGAGTGATGTGAATGTAGTAGTTTTAAAATGGCAATATGAAATCAATAATAATTACAGGCTTGGGAATTGAAATAGAAAAGTGCATCTCTTTCTTATTGCTAACCCTGTCTGTGTGCGTATGATGAATTCAAGAATACAACAAATGGCAAACACACACATACACACACATATATGCACACACACTCAGTCTCTCTTTCTCTCTGCACACAGTCTAACACAAGTGCCAGGGGAGTGAGGGCGATCCTTGTCCTCTCTCCAGGCATGCTTTACCCTCTCTGACAGTAACAAAGAGCCCTCTAATCTGACACATGAATGAAACTCTATCTGCTTCTCAGCGTTATCTGTTGCATCAGCCCAATTCCACAGTCACACCTTTCTTCCTCCTTTCTCCACCGTGGCTGAATTTAGTTTGGAGCACTTGAGGGCTGTTGTTCGAAAACAAGCACAACCTGACACGGTTTTTATACCCTTTAAGTGTGGGATTATTATTATTCTTATTATTTTTCTTTTCAACAACATGACCTTCAATGCACAGCGTGTCCATAATTGACCTTGTTATTTCCCTACACAAAAGAGGACGTTTTTGTTGCCATTACACCATTATGGCCATAACTTGTTTATAGTTGTGGCAATTTCTTTGTCAGGTCCAATTTTGCCCTGGATGGGAATATTATCTGTTTTAACATGTTTTATTACTTGGAGTGGGTGCACTTTTTAATTTGATACTGCCCTTGCACTTACACATTGTGATGATAATTACACTTCTACAGTTGTAGCAGTGAAACTAACACAATTAGCATCTTCTGGGTGTGCACACAGGTTTGGCTAACCAGCATGCACTTACCTTTAACTGGTTCTAAACAGCCTCGATTGGATCAGGGACAGTCTGTTTGCCGCTTACCTGTATAATGTGTCAGTATTTAGCCCCGGAGCAGATCAGATAATGCACCCACCATACCGCCCTCACTTACTGTGTGCTGACAAACATGCAGATGGCCTTAGGATTCAGCAATGTTTAGAAGAGATGTGTGTCAATTGTGTGTGAAAGCTCGAGATAAGTAAGTTGGGGATTTGAAACTGGGCGGTGTTGTTTCTAATTCAACAAAAATAACACAATAACATTGTGTTTGTTTCTTATCTTCTTATGGGCACAGTGGTTATAAAAACACGCCACATTTGGTAATTAAGTGCTTAACTTCCTCAAGACATCTTAGTGGAAGGGATGCAGTCAGACATGTTGACAACGGTTGTAGTGTAAGGGTTATTCTCTACTTGCTGTCACAGAATTTTGACACAGCACAGAATAATCTATTAGCGTGTTTGTAGTGTTTGTAGTGTTTGTACACGTTTCAGCCCAGTGAGCACGATTTTAATTATTAATTTGCTTGAATTTTCTGCACTTATTTGTACACTAATTGGTTTGTGTGTACAGCTGGTAAACAGAGGAATAGATAAAATTTTCTACCCCACACACACGTTGCTTTTCGAAGTCATGCATAAAGTGTTACATAGAGAGAGCACAGAATAGATAAGTTCACATCCATTGTTTACTTGAAAGTTGTTATTTAAAGCTTTCAGAGTTATTGTTAATTATTCACAGGGGACCAAACTTGGAGAAAGACTTCAACTTCTGTTGTTAAGGTAGTTTTATATCTGTGCGGCTTGGTATTCCTCTTTCAAATAAAGCGAAAAAGTCATATTTCTTTGGTGAGCAAAAATCTTTCTTCCAATATTTCAATCTTTCAACTTCAAGTTTAAGAGTGTTTAGTGAAGGATTAACTAGTCACAAATGATTTATCTGGGTCTGACGCTGCCTGCTTTTAGGAATCAGGGCCCTAATATAGTCCACTTCTTGGCCTACATATCTCCCCTTACTGTTTCTTCTATAAACAGTGCCAGCCCACAAAGGCATTTCAGCTAAATGCTACTGGTTATGGTGGACAGCGCTGGGAACAGGAACGGCTGGTGATAGACTCAAAGATCAACAGGATGATAATTAAACTGCGCCCCAGACTCAGCCAGAGGGGCAATTAGAAACTGCTCTCTTGTGTATGTGGACTAATATTGTACTATTAGAGTAGTTAGGTTCAGTTCACCCGAATTAGAAAAACAAACTTTTTTTTTTTGATTTACAGTTTGACTTTTTAGGGTCTTTATGAGGGGATTCTGATTTTCCATCTTCTGTTTAGTGTGTTTAGAGAACATTTCACACTAGTGTTCATATTCTACTCAAGAATGAGAAACCAAATATTTTTCTCTGCCTCAGCCCCAATTGGTTTTTGTTTTGGCACAAACATACACACACACACACACACACATACACACACACACACACACACACACACACACACACACACACACACACACACACACACACACACACACACTACAACTCAGTGGACTTTTGGATGATCTCCCTTCCCCCCTCCCATTCATTTTTGAGCTGCCCACTCAAGTCGGGGTGGCAGTGGCAACAGGGAAATCAGAGCCTTGCAGAATTCATTTTTCCCAGTAACTTTCCACTGATTCCATGGTCTGTCCCAGAGCTGTGGAGAGCTCCAGCTTATCTGAGGTTTACTCCAGAGTCATCGGGCATGCAGACCTGCAAGTTTTACTAAACCGCTGACTATAAACACCAAAGATTTTCTGTTTCGTTTCCTGTTTGTTGCTCAATGTTTACTATAAACCCAAGATTCTTGTCTTTATAATTACTACCAAACATAATAGTATTTTATTTATTTTATTTGAATGTTTATTTGTATAGGGACAAGTATATAGCATGAACTTATTCCATAGTATTCTTAGAACTGGACTGCATAACTTCAACCATTTGACCTTAGGTCAATGCCATTGTTGAAGTAAAGACGATGAGCAATGTCTGGACATGAGACACAACTAATGAGCTGTGGAAATGCACAACAATTCCCAAAGACTAACTCACACTGGTTACACACACACACACACGCGCACACCAAGCAAAGAACTACTGCTATGCTAATACGCTGGCATGGTGCTTAAATTGACATGTTGGAACACTATAGCAGAGCTTTTGGCTAAACAGGAAGCAGTATTAACCTCCCGGCCTGCTATCGTCTCTTCTCAGCAGGGGGTGTAATGATATGCTAATTCTGCTTTCCTGCCTGCCAGCCAGGTTTCAATGTTGGCTGCTGAAAAGGTGTGAATATTAAAACATGGCATGAAATGCTGCTCCTTTCGTAAAATAAATGGTATGTTGAAGCCTCAAGGTGTCGGCTCACTATAATGCCTGTGGTGTAGATTATTAAGCGAAAACACAATGTAATTGTTAAGTGAGATCACTGAAGCTTCTCACGGCGTGTTCAGATCAAACGCAAAGCAGAGTTTTTGCCTCATTTTACTTGCACGAGTTTGACTTTCGGGATTATTTGTGTTTATTCACCCCAAACAGCCAGAATACATTACTGTACATTAGCTGTAAGCTAACAAGTAACGGCAGGCACAGAGGTGGTGTGTCTGTTTGTGTTCAGTTCAGCCTTTGACTCGACTCAGAACTCACCAGGAACTCTGATGCTTTGTTATTTCCCCCTAGTCTCTCCTCTTCCTCTCTCCTCTCTGTATGTTTATGAAGTACATTCATAGAGCCCCGTTGAAACATTTTCAACTCGTGTCACACTTATTTGCCTCGCTTGGTTCAAGTTTTTATGTCTATTCGTGTCTTTGCATTGACCTTGCATGTAATTGTGCCATGTGCTTTATGTTTGTTCTGAACACATCGCAACAGGTTTAAATGCATGATGTCTAAATTCTAGCACATTGTATGAAAATGCATCTTGCTTGGAGGTTTGTTGGACTACTTCCAATTACATTGCATTATATTTCAATAATCATTATCTTTATGAGTGCCACAAGAGATTTATCCTGTACTTTTTCCCAGTCCAGTCTTAAAGGATAGGTTCACTGTTTTTCAAGTCTGTCTTAAAACAACAGTGAGGGGCCCATATGAACACTGAAACAGGTTTTTCTTGTTGGTTTCTTGTCATTCCTCTTTTTCATACTGGCCATTAAAAGACCTCCCTGCCCCCAATCGGGAGACAAAATCCACTGAAAGAAAGGTTTTTAAAAGTTGATCTGAAGATAATCTGAGTGTTCAGCTTTCTTGAATAATTATTCTTGACTGATTAATACAGTTTCATGTGTTCAACACATCTTTCCAACATGCATTTAGGTCGAGGGCCAGTGGTGTTATTACTGTGCATTCATTTGCACACAAGACCGTGTGCACTGAGCCTCTAGCAGTGCAGAGGACTATTACGCTTATATACACTTGGTCATGGTGAGTTGACACAACTTGCTCTCGATGGCCTCTCTAAGGACACTAGACGTAAAGAAGTTTAAAGTGATAATTTACTTTTCTAGTATTTTGATAGTATTTTATTGTTCAAAGCTTAGTCCACTATATGGAGCAGGATTCATAGAGGACCAGTACAGGTCAGATATTTCTCCTGTTAACTTTATTATTTTATGGATAGGACGTGACGGTGGTGATGGCATCCAACAATTTTTCACCTCAGACAAAGGCTGATTTGTCTAACAGGACTTTTGCTGAATACTGACACAATGGTTACCATTTAGGACTTTTTCCCTCCCTGCTTGTAAGCAAATGCTCTATGTTTAGCCTGGCCTGTAGTACGTTTGTCTGCATTAGTCATGGGATATACTTCATGATTATACTCCTCTTAAGGGATCGCCTGTGTCCCCCTAGCCTATAGTTGTTAGGTAATTTAGTCTGTTATAATATTATCATGCATATTATTGGCAGATGTGTGCATGTCTCTAGGCTTTATGTGCAAACGGATAGCCACATTATAATCCAATCTTCTCCTCTGATGTCCTCAGATAGATGGTTATAGGGCAAATCTGGCAACCAAAATGTTTAGACCTCCAAGAAATCTTAAATGATCTCTTATTGGGCTATCACAAAACTTTGTGGCATGTTTTTAGAAATGTTGTGAAGATAAATACAAATAAAATCTGTGAAAATATTACTGTGCCTTGCTGTATACTACATGTGAGGCTATGAAATAAGAGAAACATGATGTTGGGGGATGCACATAAAAATGTACAGGCCTGTGTCTTCACTGTTGGTCTCCCAGTGAACAGTTCTGAAAAAAACTGGCCCTTGGGCAAATATGACTGGCGACCCTTAGATGGTTTCTCTACCCTTGACCTGCTTTCAAACTCTGCATCAGCAACTCATCTGTTGCCAGAGCCTGGCATGCAACCTGTAGGGAGTACAGGCTGCACATCAGAGGTGAAGCTCATAAGTAAATGCTGCACAATAAAATGTAACACAGTATTTTTCTTTCTTGCAAATATTCAGCTTGGTGTGGATGTCTGACTAGATCTTTTTTTCTAAACCAAAGAAAAACAAACAAAAACAGAGGAGTTTAACTTCAGACTAGATGGGAGCTCTTTCTTCTAACTATTTCAGACACACAGTCAGAGCTGTCTACCTCTCGTAGCTGTTGTTTCTTTAATATTTGTTTAAATTTCTGCCCTGCGTCTACAACTACACATCTCTTTTTACACTGCAAGGTTTCAGTGGTTTGCTTTTCTCAGCAAGACCAAAACTTCCATAATGCCATGACATTACTGTAACGTCACCTGCTAAAACAGTATTTGGTGTCAAAGTAACTGAGTGGCACATTTTTCTTTTTGTCATGTGTAAACACGTTATTCTGATTTAATTCAGTGACAACAAGGACACTCTGCTATTATCAAATGAATTTGATTCTTTCAAATAGCAATAAAAAGATTCTTAATGATATCAATATCTAACTGGACAACATTTAATGCACAATGAACATTGTAAATCTGAAATCATGTAACATTTGTCTGATGACTGTATACTGTTGCCTAACTGGTATAATGGTAGTGGTAGTAGCTAATTGAACAAGTTTAACAAAAAAAAAAAGCATTTTTAAAAAAATTGACAGCACTGCTTTGACCATAAAATGTAAATAATTATAACTTAACTGGATTCTTTTAAATATTCATCATACAATTATTCACAGCATCACTCATGGTGTTTTGAATATATGTTTTTATTGAAATGTTAATAATTTAAAGCTAAAGCTTGATTTATGCTTGGTCATGAAACACAAATGATTTATGTTGCACCTTTTTACCTGCAATCATAACCTGAAAACATCAAGTAGAAAGAGAGGAAAAGCTGGGCAGAGTGGTCACACTGTTGTTTAACCCATGCATGGGCACTAGAATAAATGTGTAAAATTATATTGCTGACATAAACTCATCAAATTCTTAATCTTTGGGGAGATGGCTCCGTTCAATTGAAGCTCGAGGGTTTGCTGTTGCTGTCGCAATTATATGACATCACACAATACACGCTAGATGACGCCTCTGCTCCGACGACGTTGCCACAGCAACCTGTCAGAAAAGAGCCAAATCCGATTTGGACACTTGCTAAAAACAGTGTGGACAGTCAGGCCTAAAAATCGGATTTGAGAAGGAATCAGATTTGAATCAGATTTGCCTGCATTGTGAACGCAGCCTATGTGAATTCGTCCTCATATATAAGTTACTTGCTAGTTGAAATGAATATTTGCTTTTTCCATTTCAATGCTGTCTTCACACAATGTCTTCTTTCAGCATATTTATTTATATACAAATACAAGCAAGTTTTGATTGCTGTAAAAGCGCCTCCATTTGAGCAATGTTGTCTTGCTTTGATTGTAATGTCTGGATGTACCAGGCTTTGCTTCATGAGGAGGAGGATGTGGAGGATGTGGAGGATGAGAAAAGATTGTGGAAATTGGAGGACTGCATATTTTTAATCAGTGAATTTATTTGGGCGTGAAGGTTAGTTGAAGGCCATGTAATCCACACCCAGACATTTGATAAACTGCCAGAACCACAGATTAGGCATTTTTAGATTTCCTTACAAAACAGGGAATACAAAGTATTTTTTATTCCTCATCATTTCTGGAAGAGGAACAAAACTTACTGGAATCCCCCCCTCCCAATATTTGAGAAAATATTACATTTTAAACATGATAAATGTCAAGTAGATATTTTCAGATCTCAACTGAAAATTGAGTTTCACGGTTTACACATCTGAAGGTAATCACATTTGCTGTCTCATGACCTTTACCTATAAATGGCAGTCTCCAATCATTTCCAAGTTCTTTATGGTAGTAACCAGTGAAGAACTTGGTAAAGCACAATGTAAAACCTCCTAATCCTAAAACTCTTATATTTTTCTGTGAGGTTTGCTTGAGAGATCCAAGTCGGATTAATCAAAGCACTCTTAACTGCCTGAACTGAATGGCTGAATAAATTCAGATTAGGACATTATAATCAAGTCTACCAAGAAAGGCAAACTATCTGTTCATAGCTTGATGACAGGTCTATACCGCTTGTAAACGTGTTTGGTACAACACTGGAAATTCTAATAGATGAATACTACTGATTTTCTTAAATCACTTGTATGTGTCTCTTAAGAAGAAATCTGTCCACACCAGTGGTTCTTATTGACTTAACAGTAATATGGAACTGCAAAGCAATAAATCCTCACATGTTAGGTGATGAAACAACAAATATTTGGGATTTGTACTATTTATTTTATATTAACAATGTATTAAAGTATATGAAAGAGTAGATGGCCAGCATTTCATTCTAAATCACAAGGTATGATGTTACTCATCCTGCCATAATCCACGTCCAACATATACACTGGAGTTTTTTAGATGTCAAAAGAATGATGCACTAACCCATAAAACAGTGACTGTCTAGACATCAGGGCATGCCATCACGCATCCACAGGGCCATCAGACAGGCAGCACCTGGTCACAAGCCACCAAAAGTAAATGTTAAAAGGTCGAGTGTGTTCATACTGGTACATCATTGGGGTTATCAATTTGGCATCTTACATCACAGATGTTTCATTGAATTATACCTGCATCAAGGTTCAGCAGGTAGTTTCGATGTCCCAGGGCAACTGTTTTCATATTTGAAACATCAAATAAAATAGCGATAGCTCTTTGTGTTGGTTGGTTTACTTTACTGGTGCTCATTCAGTATACACTACAATATATACACAAACACAGTATACTATATCCTGGTGCACACTATGCACACCACATCCTAGTTTGCCATTTCGTAATGCATTTATTCTATTTTTGTGTGATTACTTCCACATAGGGGTGGAAATACCAAATCACACTGTCTGTCAGGAAGTACTGGCGTTTGCACTGACTGCTTTATTTAGTCGCTTTCAACATCAGCCTTTGTTGGAGAGAATTTTGGGATTTTACAGAGGAAGCTGCAGTGACACAGGAAGTATAAACCACAAGAAGCCCATTGGAGTGGAGCAACTGTGCTGCAGACAGTTTCCTGATCCCACCATTCAGCCTTTCCCTTTAAAAGATGTTTAGCTGAGGTGTTGGAGATTTTATGCTTTTTGTTTGCCATGGAAGTCAGAAAGAATGCTGTTCATAGCCAATTAGGCCTCATGAAACAAGGAGGATATCAAAACACCTCAGACAGTCTCTTGGCGTTACATGAACTTTTACCATATTGTTCCAGTTTCTTACATCAGCAGATTATTTCTCTCACATTGAGGAGCTACTAGTAAAATATGACCTTAATCTGACCCTGTTATTATTTGTTTGTTCTCCTTTGTCTTACTAGTCTCAATCAATCAATCAATCAATCTTTATTTGTATAGCGCTAAATCACAACAGAGTTATCTCAAGGCACTTTACACATTGAGCAGGTTCTAAACTGAACTCTTCAGGTTAGTCTGTCATTATAAGAAATGTTTAATGGTACATTTAAGACCAATACGGTTGAGTTAGGGCATCAGTGGCATATTCAGAGTTAGCCTGTGGAAAAAACTAGCAGTGCTTTGCAGCAATGTTTGAACGAGCAGATCCCTGCATTGTATTGTTCTGTATTCTTTCTAGTACATGCATGAACCCGGGGTGTATGTTCGGTCAACCGCAGAAGGTATTGCATATTATCAGTTGGTGATGGTAATGAGCTGTAAAAATGGGAAATGTACCAATGAAAGGCAAAACTTGTAATAGGTTCAGAACAATAAAAAATAATTAGTTTTATGAGGCAGGGATTGCAATCAACATGTTTGTTAGCTTCAAGGTTGTGAACAAAACTATGTGTGTGTGTCATCGGGTATCTTTTAAATTAAAGTAACTAATCAAAGGTGGGTCCTTCATGTTGAAATCTTCTTTTCACTCCTTCCAACAAGGCGAAGTGGAATTCCTCACTAATGTTTATCTCTTTCCTTTTTCACCTCCCTGATCCAGCTGCTATTTTTAACATGTTACACCAGAGCCAATCTTCTGCTACTATGCAAACTAAAACCATAGGCGTTGCTGTATCAAACAAGGGAATTCTTTGTTTTCTTTGTGAACAAATATCTACTTTCCATGCATTCAAATTGTCATCTCTCTAACAAAAGACATATATTCTCTAGCATTACTTTTGTTAATACAGGATATCTCATTCCAGACAGACAGCACATAAAGATTTTCTCAAGTAGAAAGCCATGCAGTCAATAAATCATTTTCTAGTATCGTTTTAATTTTGAACATCTCATTCCAGAAGCAGACGACTTTTAGTTGGTCAAGGTTGTCCTGGAAAACTGGAGAGAGATTGCCCTGAAGCCTAGATTCTGTCTAATGAGGATCATTTCCTGACAAACCTTTTCCTTTTGTTGACAATAGCAGCCACACTGCAACTGAAGTTAGATTTAGTGCAGGATTAAAAACGCCTGTTATACAGTACACCACCATTTGTAATGTTTTGCCAAAATTTTCCTTGAATCAAAGTAAGAAGCTGTATTTTGACCACGAGGGGAAGTGTCACCCAAATGTATGAGTTTGCTGAAACATAAGTGAGCCATGTGTGATAAAAGTGTTCCTGTGGATTACATTCATCCGCCTCCTCCTCCTTACTCATTGTTTTAAAAGAACTCCTCAACATGGGATTGTCTAGAGTACTGTCATTATTACTGCAGTACAGTATAAAGAGGATGACATACACAAAGAAATCCCCAGAACTCTTCTTGACTTCAACATTCATTCCTTTGCAATAAAGTTGAAGATGAAGTTTAATCTATCCAGTAGGGCTGTCGATCATTTTTTGGATTAATCAATTGATTGTTTGGCCTATTAAATGTCGCAAAATGATCAAAACTGTTGATCACGAAGGGCCAAAAAAACCATAAAATATTCACATTTCAGATTGCTCAAATAATGAAACGATTATCAGAATAGTTGATGATTACTTTTCTGCTGACTAATAAATTAATAGACTAATCATTGCAGCTCTACTTTTTTTTTTAAACTGGGCCAATTTCAGCTCTTGTTCAGGAGTAACCTTCAATTGTATTATATAAGAGGCATATTTTGGAGAAAACTGGCATTTTGCGGTACGAGCACATGTACCGATACTGCCCTTTTATTAAGAAGATCAGATAATAGACAAGGTGTGAGGGATGCATATTAAATACAGTTTCTTTATCAATGTGAATAACTCATTACATGTATTCAGTCATGGCCAATCCCTGATGTTACCCCAACAAATCATCCCAGCAAGTTGAGGTATCAGAATCAGCATCAGGACAGAAAAAGTTGAAAAGGTGTGTCCCTAAATGCTCAAATACCTGTAATTTCAGCAAACATCACTCTGTCAACAAGTAAATTAGAAAGGTTGGAGCAGCATGGCTGGAAGAGATCTTCCTGAAACCACTCTCCTCTGTTTGGATGAAGTAGGTCTGAAATATGTATCTGCTTTCTGTTTCCTTGCTTTGGATCTTTGCCTCTTCCTTATTAATCCCATGTCATGGTGCAAATGGCATAATGGACACATGTTTGACTCCATTGGTAATTTCTATCTATGTGTTGTTTTCTCCATGTTGTACCAAATCTGTTTTGAAATAAACAGAGCAACAAAAGAAATTATTTGTTCATCAAGCTGCTTCCAGGGAATGATCATATTTAATGTAGTGTAAAAATGACTGCCAGCCAGTGTTTAAAACAAACGCTTGGCAGGTTGCCCTTCTGAAGATATTCTTAGAAATCCAGCTATTAAAATATCTCTCTCTCCGCCTCCCTCTTTTTCTCTGTCTCTCATTATCATGTTTATCTCAAAGTGTAAGAAAGGTAGGCACTGTGGAGAGAAAATGAACCCAGCAGTGTCTTCTAATTTAACAATAATGAGTCAAACCTTTAAGAATAATGTTTCAGTTGAATCATTACTATTTGTTTATTATTCCCAGTGTTGGCAATCAACACACAATGAGTACTTGGTGCCATTTGGATAAAACGTTCATAAAGTGGCTTTTGAATAACAAGTTGTTCTATATGGAGTGCGTGAGTCAGGTAAAAGAAGGGGGTTGTAGTGAGCTGTGATCATTGAACCAGTGTTATTCCATGGTCACTGCATGCATAATTGTCACCACTTTTCTTTCCACTCCCGCTTTGACAAATGTAGAGTGGCGGACTCCTCCATCGGGCTGGATGTTGGTTGGATGTTTTTGTGAATATTTTTCATGACAGAAGCTAGACTAACAAGCCAAAGTACATGTGAAACAGGTAGTAATGCATAATTTGCTAGTTCTGTGGTTTGGTTGTGTACAGGGACCAGTCCACCTTTTCTTACCCAGTACAGATTCTGATTACTACTCCCTCCAGTTAAGCAACAAACACAAGGCGTTCTTCAGGTTACACGCATTTATTGCATCCATGCGATCAACATGCCGTGAGAACTAGATAAATAAAATACAAAATCATACATTTACATATGAGGTATACATTCTCAAAGGGAATAATAATTTAGCATTAAACATAGGTGAGATAACATGCAGTTATCAGGTGAACTCAAATAATTACAAACATATAGAAATACAAATAGACCTGAATACCTCATTAGCCACGTTAACTCAAGGGGTAAGAAAATGAACCTCCAGCTTTATAAGTCATCACTAAGCTTCATGCACGTGCACATAATACAGCAAGTAACTTTTAATGACATCCTCTGTTGAACTGAACCTTTAACAAACAACAAACAAAAACAACCCAAAGAACATTTCTTCCGCTATCAAATATAACACACTCCTTTTAACATATGTTTTTATGTGTATATTCTAACTTATATGTTAACTCATGTTAATAAACAAAATAAATATTTGTATCCAAACATAAATTATTCTAATTTTTAACTCAAATAATTAAATTAATTTAAATTGTATGACTAACTTTGATGGCAGCTACACTGATACCTCAACTTACTGCTATCTGTTCAATACTGAGTCCTCTCTTTTTCTGTTTAAAATCTGTGTACCTCACTCTGTAGAGCTCATTGAAATCATTTTCATGTAAGGTAACCTATGGCGAAGGATTGCTGCTGTGACTGAATTAATGTAACTGGCAGTCTTACATATTATGACATTGACAAAGAATAATAAGGTCAGAATCGCAGTATTGTGAAAGAAGAAGTTTGCAGGGAGCTTATGTGAGTCGTGACATTAAATGTGTGAGTGTGTCTCCATGTAATGCTTGTTTATCTTTAAAAAAATGACAGTTAGGTTCATAGTTTAAAACAATACCTATGACTATCTCTGTATATAAAATACAGTTACATTAGTAAACATTAAGTAGGTTCTTCAGTCTTACTTCATATTTTGCTGCATCATGACTGCACTTCTGCCACGTCCATATCCTCAATTGTACCTCGCCCCTCTTTCTTAATCAGCCATCACCCAACACTCAGCAGTCTTCCTGTTCTCCTCCATTCTTTACTGTGTACTTGTTTACATTGGGAAGGGGTTGACTTCCGTTTCCTGTTGACGCACAATTTGCTGGTAGAAATGGATTCATTTTATTCCTTTATAGTAATTTGATTCTTCTTAGTACAGCACAGAAATTTCAGTTTACAGTTAGTTATTATATTTTGTCATATTTTGAGAGTTAGTTAGAAATAGAGGTTTTATTGCCCAGCACTCAAGTGTATTTCGCATATTTTCAGCCCCAGGTTATCACCTGATTTGTATTTTTTAAAATAACTGAGCTACAAATGGTTCCTCTTACCATTTGATCTGACTGTGAAATTCCTGTCATTTGATATAAGCTTTGAAATTAATTTGGTTGTGCAATAGCGATTAACCGTAATGATTAAAGGAAATATTACGGCATTTGTTAAACAGGCTTGAGCATGTACGAGCTCAAAATATATCCTCCCGTTCATCACTGAAATGACTCTTGTGTGTTTTTATAATCTCTTTCGAATTCACAAGCCCCTTCAAGTAATGCACCTCACTTTCACTCCACGACCACGTCTGACTATTTCGTCTCATCTCCTCCATCAGAAGCTCATTCCTCCGTTTCACCGCCTGCACTAGAGGGATTTGAGTAGGACAGATTATTTGGTTGACCTCCCTTTTCTGCTGGAACCATTTCAACATCTCACATCAGAATATTGGAAATGTGAGTGTTCATCAGCAGCGAAGAGTGCAGGATTATAAGATGTTGTCATATCACGAATCATGTGTTGGGTCACTGTTGATGGATGTTTCGGTTTGCGGTGAGTGTGGAGGGGAGCCTCTCATGGAAGAATAAGCTAAACCGCCTTTGGTTTGACAAGATAGCTTGTTAAAAGAGATTTAGTTAAAAGAGCTGTTGAAAAAGTAGGCCATCGGTGTGTCGTGAAAGCACGGTCACTCTGACAGCCTATTTGGTGAGTATTTCACTACTTTGGTTTCTAAAAAACAGAGTGAAAACCAATGCCACAATGGGTTGTTATCACACACAAGCTGACATTTATAGTCCTCTCAAAGAGAACAAATTGAACTTGCTCTTAAAAATGGCAAACATTTACATATTTTTTTTCCTCTCTGAGCCATCACAGTACACTCATGCAGTCATAACCAACCATTCAGATGTTTAGACCTGTTCTCATGTCTAACAAGAAGCTATGAAGACTTGAATGTACTGTATGCTGATTGTTCAGAGCAATTCAAAGCCTGATTCAAAGCTGTCTAACAAAAGTAGCAACAGGAGACATGCGAGACGTGAGCTCACATCTATCATGGGCATTGTCCTATTGCCCATTAAAGCAGTTGTCTCGTTCAGGCAAATTACTTCATATTCAAATGATTTCACCCATAGAATTAATTGCAGTTTCATTAGGGAGAGAATTGAAAGATGAACATCAACATGGACACACGTACACACAATGAGTAGAGCGGCTCATCGCTCCGTAGCCGTGGCTTGGCAGCATCACTGTTTCTGCCTATTACATTTAGCTGGGTAATTTTCTTCCCTTTGGTGCAAAATGGCCATCATTTGTTGCTCGCTCTCATCATTAGCATCATGTGGCTCTCTGTAATGCTTTAGAAGTCTCCAAATAGCTCTGCTCTTCTATAGTAAACCGTTACTTGTTAATGTCTCAGTCTCTCGCTGCCAAAATGTGTCTCTATCTATGTCTTGTAAAAACAGTGTTGACTGATGAACTGTAGTCTTTATATAAACAAATCCGAAGCTACATATGCGATGATGTTACTCCTAATTAGGGCTTGACTGATATATCTATCAATAATCTTGTACAGAATATACATTTAAACACACATCTTTTGCAATGATCCATCAACTGTGGTTATTAAACACCTGTGACAAAGATATGTAATGGAAGAATGATATTTTACAGTTTAACAATAAACTTTATTGTGTAAAATGACTGAAATCAGTGCACTGAAACAGTAAACTTCACTGGGAATTTAATAATTACAAATAACTATAAATAAAAACAAAAAAACACATAGAACAACAAACTAACATATACATAAAATGAGTATATAATTAAAAAGAAATTAATATTGGTGCATATTGGACACGCCAATACCGATATAGGCCAAAATCTATATATCGATAATCTCAGGTGATTGATCTATCTGTCAGGCTCTACGTTTAAGTACATTTTAGAGAGTTTGACAAAGAAAAACGTGAATCAGTGCATGCTTATAAACTACATATACACACATTTATTTCAGAAAAGATGAAAACTAACATGACATGATTGAGTTTTATTTTTTGTTTCTGGTATTTCCACTCAGTTTGGATGGAAGTGTATATTAACAACAACTTATTTAGAATAGAAAAGAATAGAATAAAACTTTATTGTCCATCGTGGTGGAAAATTGTCTTTGGCTCACCAATAACAGACATACAATAGACAGAAATTATATAAAAACCTTAGAGCCCATAAACTCCATACAATCTTTTAAATACAACACACATTTTAAATACATAAAATACCTAAAATATATAAGGTATCAATAGTGCATATCAGTTCCTGTGTGCGTATTGTGTATTGATTATTTGGAAGTATTTAGAATTATTTTCCTTCAAAGGCCCTATTGTGCAGCCCATAAATACTGTTGACACATTTTGTTTTAACTAGGATTTGGTATGAAAGACGTTTTTTGCCCTGTGGATTCTAATGTCATATTTGACATTGCATTTGTAATCACAGCTTTCCAGAAGTCTTAATCCTTGATTGCTCTGGCTATCAGGTAACCTTGAGTACAAGCAGAGCTCCGGCAATAGATACAAATTCTGGTTCTGGTGCACCAGTTTGCCCTGCCATCCTCCCCATGTCGTTCTCCATGGAGACCATAGAAGCCTGTTTGTGCTTTGTGTTACGGCCCAGTGGCTGCTTGGCTGCTCAGCCATGATTAATTCAGGCAGGCCTCATGGGAGAACAGCCAGGCTAGGTTACCCAGCCAGGGATCTGGTGTCTAGCTGCCATAAAGACACTGACTTTATGGCAGCTTTAGGTGCAGAGCTCTCTTGGCTTTAGCTGAGGCTGTGGTTGGCAACGTGTAACACTTGTTCCTAAAATAGAGCAATGTAAATGATTCAATTGAACAGTTGAAGAAATTGAAACACTGGAAACCTCTTTGGCATTCACGAATAGACACATGACACATGTTCTCTCACAGCTACAGGAAATGGCTTTTTGTTTTTGCTGGCACAGTTGGTAAAGTAAATGGTTTCCAGGTTTGAAGCAGAGTGCTACTATATGATAAAGTTCATTTGAATATGACATTTTATATCCTCCTGACACACATTTCTATCGTAAGATGGGCCGTTGACGCAACTCCAGAAGTTTCTAGTTATACATGTCAGGTAAAACATTGACCTCAGTAGCTTAACTTGGTTGGTTTGGCCTATTTTAAAAAAAACTGGGATAATATTTGACTTGATAACAACAAGAGGAAAAAAAGGACAAATTCTTTACAGGTTAGTCAGCAACTCCAGACCAGACAGGTTTTACAATTTTTATTACAGACTATATTTCCTTTTTTTCACACAGTCCTTACATGAATACTGGTATTGAAGATTTGAGAGGCCAACGGATGCTGCAATGATTGATAATGTCAGATAACGTTATCTTTGTTTGTCACATTTCATTCATAATTCAATAAGCAGATACCTTCAAAAGAGATCATAAGACTCTAACACTCACAAATGACAGCTGTGGTCATATTCTTGCTTGTAAATTTCTATTCTCTTCTTAGCTTGACTATCAGTCTTTCACAAACCACTTAAACTGTGTACAAAAAGGTTCATTTTTCACGTCACATTGCAGAATTATCTATATTATGTTTTGAATAAAATTACTGACAGAATAATTACCAGTGCTTGTCACAAGTTCCTGGAGCCCAAGTGGATTTTGGGATTTTGTTTATTTATCTGACCAAAACCCCCCAAAACGTTTTATGAATCAAAAGAAGAAAGTTGTATAATTTTATTACAAATTGAAGTAGGTCATGGTGGTGGTGGTTGATGATATCAGTACCTCACATCATGAGATACAAGATAATTGTTCAATCTATCTTGAAATCAAACCTGTTTTCAAATGTCGGAAGGCACAAACCGGACCCAAAATCTGCCCTGTTACCCTCAAACCACCTGCCATGTGCATGTAAATGTAGTGTGTGTGTGTGTGTGTGTGTGTGTGTGTGTGTGGCACTCTGTCTCCATCCTCCTTTTTGTTCTCCATCCCCTTGGTCAGCTGACTCTGATGGATGGATGTCTCGCGCACAGTGGCAGGCTCATAAATCAGCACTTACTGTGGCAAAATGGCACCCAACATCCATTAATGGCAGACCTGACTGCGATTGGAGGCATCCACCCTCAAGTTCATACACGCTACTCTGTAGAGACATGCGATTCATCAGTGATCTGCTAAAAAAGAAAAAAAAGAAGGAGACAGGTTGCCAGTGGGGCATTAAGTAGTGCATGTGTTAATATAAGTGTTTTTACATAGGCTCTGGCATGTTGCCCTAACAGCTGGGCTAGCTGTGATATTTAATATATTATTTACTTATTTTCTCTCTCTTCTTCTTATTAGGAAACCTTGGAATTTTTCCATCTATATCTAACTTTCTCTTATTTTTTAACAGCTGTGTCTGCACAGTGTCAAATTGGCTATATATGGTAGTTTTATATAATGGTTAGTTCAACCAAATTACAAAAGAAACCTATTTCTCAATTACCTCTTGTTGGATTTGTCCATGCTGTGGTTTTGCCTCCTTTTCTATGCAATTTAAAGTAAATAAAGTTTTCTTATTTGTGGTGCGAGTAGCATTCAATTTCAATATTTCATAAGAAATTCAATAGTGAAGTAACAGAGCGGTAAGGCAACTGGAAAGACACATTATTTTTTAAAAACTTGCTGTTTTCAAAGTGCATTTTTAATGCTTTGAGCATCATAAATGAAATACCATTTACTCTTTACCAGTTGTATAGGAGGTGGAGTTAAGAATCTATGTGCAAGATACCAGTTGGGGTAAGAGAGAAAATGTTTTTGATATACAGTACTTCAGTTAGCCATTCATTAGATATTGGCAGAGCTCTGACAATCAATTGATTAATTGATGTCAATGGACAGAAAATAAATAGGCAACTATTGTAATAACAGAATCATTTGACAGTGACGATCATTCAGCTTCCACCTTCACCTTTGTGAGGATTTACTGATTTTCTCATCATCATTTTAAACAGAATATCTTTGGGTTTTTGACTGTTGGTCGTACAAAACAAGACATTTGAAGACATCATCTTGGACTTTTCAAATATGTGATGGACACTCTTCACGGTTTTCAGAATTTTTATAGACCAATTGATAAATCTTGAAAATAAGTGGCAGATTCATTGATAATGAAAACAATAAATAATTGCATAAATTATTTATCTATTTATTTATTTTTTAATAAAGTTTATTCATAAGTATTGTAATTGGTATAATTATTGGCATAACAATATGAAATATTTGTACTTTGTACATATTATTGATAAACAAGAATGTATGAGGTTTTAAAGAAAATGGGTTTATTAGATGATGAATAGTCTCATTGTTTTTTCGTTGATGCTTTGACATGAAAGGACAAATAGATATTCTGTGAGATGAGGTTAAAGGGACGTTAGGTGGGGTCTGCGTCAGTGTTATTGTCACTTTATCTCCTGTCCTGTGTGATGTTGCAGCAGCAGCAGCATTTTCACAGTTCCCCCTCCTTCACTATCTCACACCCAACACACACAAACACATGCCCTCAGAGTTAATCTAGCCTCACTCATTTTAATGGGACACTTTCCATTCCACAAACCCAGCAATATTGTTTTCACATCCAGCCTGCGTAATGGCCGAATATGACTATAACATGTTCATTTTTTTGTCCAGTCACACCTCCTCGATTCTAGCCATGACAGCCTCACTTTTAAAATTAATTTGACATCAACATTGTTATTTTCCTTATCTTTTTCTATTAGGCAGGGTTCAATAATAAAAATGTCATCACAACGATTAAGATGTGACAAATTATGACATTTACGGCTCATACAATTTATGTCCACACACAAAGAACATCACTCCTTTGCAATAAGACAAGCATTATACCTCACCACTCCCTGAACAAGCTTTAGCTGGAGCTTGGGCTCTCTAAACTGAGTGAGATATATTTACCTTCTTTCTTGCTGATGTAAATAATATTTCATGATTTTGATCGCTTGTGTCATAGATTGTAAAAGGAAATTTGCTAATTAATTTCTCTCAACGCAAAATGAAACACATTCCCAAGTGTAAAAGATATGAAGATATAAACACAGTGCTCTCACCTTTTAAAACAGTGCATACTGAGTAGCACCTGGTGTTCAATGTAGATTTTACGATGAGGTTCACGTCACTGCAGCTGAAGCACTCTATGTATTCTCTTGAATATCATAAGTGAAAATGAATCTCAACTCGGGTCCGTGTCTGCCAGGCTGTCAGATGCTGTTAGTATTCCGGTGCCTCCTACAGGAACAAAAGACCTCTAAATACTCGTTTCACTGTTTAGGGTCTGCCTGGATGTCTCGCTTAGTTTCACTGACATGGCTACTTATTTGATATTTCGTCACTCTTGGTTTATCACACTGTTTCAATGCTAGCAAGTAAACAGTTGAATCGACTGTGAGACAAACATACAGATAGACTGACAGAGACCTGTGTTTTTCCCCTGACCTTTAATCCACTTGGCCAGCAGCAGCTGTGATGCACGATTAATCATCTGTCCAGGAGTGTGCACATACATAGTAATGTGAAAACATTTGTTTGTGCCCTTTTGAAGCTCTTGCTTATGTTTAACTGGAGATAAAAGTGGAATTTGTTGCACATTTGCACTTATTGCTCTTTTCTATTTTTATGATTGCTGACTGACACTGAACACTTGCTCCCCCACACCCTCCCCTGCCTCCCTTTTTGTATCTGTCCCCTCCAGCTCGTTGGCGGCCAGTTTGACCTGGAGATGAACTTCATCATCCAGGAACCGGAGAGCATCGTGTGCATGGTGGAGCTGTTGGACAAGTGCGAGCCCACCTGTCAGGCCGAGGTCTGGAGCATCTTCACAGCGATCCTCAAGAAGAGTGTCCGCAACCTGCAGGCGTGCACTGATGTGGGCCTCATCCAGCAGGTGGTCCAGCGTATATCCACCACCGACAGCATGATCGCAGGTACTGAAGACAGCAGCTTCTTGAAAAACTCTGACATGTTACAAGCAGTTTAATCAACCTGCTCATCTGGCCCGTCCTCTTAAACTCAGCTTAAGCCATTTATTGTGTTTGATTAGTCAGTTATTATTATTTTTTAATATAAAGGTCGAATGGAGTTTTGTAGCAATAACAAAGATTGCGCAAGACACCGAATTAGGCGCTGAATCCTCACAACTGCTAGAAGACGTTTGATCTTGTATGAAGGGGAAAGAAACTGTGAGAGGAATTCTAACTTTGTAAATGAAATGAATAATTTTAAATGAAGAAACCAATATTAGCATTTAAACGTTTTTCTTTCATAAAGTAACTTCATGGTTTAGCCCTCCAGCATTGTAGGCTTGAGTATTCCCTGATGTATTGCAGTAAATAAAGACACAATCATCCTGTACAGTCTCTCCAGAGTCTAGTCTGTTGCCCATCTGCAAATTAGTACAAATTAATCCTACAGTGTGCGGCTCAGTGAACTTTTCGCCGGCTGGAACAGTGCTGGCCTAGAGGGATTGTGCAGTCAAGCAAGGACAATATAGCCCAGCAGTAACCAGACAGCTGAAAGTGATGGTTATAGTAATAATCACATAAGTACAAATGCTATGCTTTTTAACATGTTCGCAAAGTCTTTCTCAAAAGTTGTTTTCATAGAACAGACATACATTTCTTTTAATTGATTCACATCTACAACTTTAACTGCATCATATTAAGCTTAAAGATTAACCTTTGCCTTTTTTAAATCCCTCTTTTGTTGCACTCACGGTAGATTTGTGGGCTGTCTCTTCCTCTCTTCACATAATTTGTTTGAAATACTGACAGACCTGCTGAGTTTGGTACTTATGTGAAAAAAAGACATGCCCAGATGTAGCTGCCACTCATCTTTGTATGTGCAGAAGTACATGTGCATACTAGTCACAGATCTGTCATACTCTGCTTCACCATTAGTCAGTAATAATGATGAATAATGATGAAAGTCAGTGCACTCCCAGAGTCTCCTCTCTATTTTAAGTCTCCTGATTTTTAACTTGGATCCTACTCATCCTACTTTAATTATTCTCAGCTCCTGGTTGCTGGGACATTACTGTAATATCAACGTCAAGATGCCAATAAAAATTGAAATCATTGTGAGGTCAATGGAAAAACTAATACTGATCATCTCGTTGAATGAGCAAATTTGTTTTTTCTGGAAATGCAGTCATCTGGAGCTTCCTTTCACCTTCAGGGTGGATAGTTACAATGTGTCTTTCTCAAACATGTTCAACCCCTGAATGTTTCTGTGGTTAACCTCTGCCTCCACTGTGTGTGTGTGTGCATGTCTCTTTCAGACCTCCTGGTGGACATGTTGGGCGTGCTCGCCAGCTACAGCATCACAGTCAAAGAACTGAAGCTTTTCTTCAGCAAGCTGCAAGGGGAGAAAGGCCAGTGGGTGAGTCAGAGTCATACCTGTGTTGGTTGTCTGGGACCTGCATGAGGAATGTACTAGCAACACTTCAACTGCTGCCGTCCCCCGGGCCAATGCCCTCGTCAGAGAGACGAGATAAATCATGTGGAACCAACCTACTACTCCATGACCAGTGGTCTTGAATCCAGAGCAGTGCTACATTTTTGATATTAGGTTGTTCATGAGATTAGCCTTAAGTTCTGAATTTGAGTTACTTCTTCCAATCTATATTTACTGCAACATTACAACATTACGAGCCAAAAGATGCAAGACTTAAAGACTTAGTTAGAGAAAATTATTTTTTGAAATAAACTGCTGTAGTTGTTGTGTGTTTCTATAAGGGAATAGCCACAGTAAACTCAAGATGTATGATGCATTCTTAAATGTAAGTTACTAGATCAAGGCAGAATCAGTGGCACAGAAGAAGAGACAGACGAGGTAGAAAGAGAAGAAGAGTTAACTTATTGATCACTGATACTAATCAAGTTGCCAAGGAAATGGGGCAAGTTGCTTTTGTGCTTCTAGATTCACCTTTCTCCCACTTTTAAGTAACTCTCGCCACTGCTCCTCTCTTCTTTTCATCTCTGTGAAATATCCAGGGAGATTTGATGGACGGAATGGGTGCAAAGCTTAACCAGGAAGTTCTGTAACAGTACTGCACATTGTAAACTAAAGCCTTGCCGAAAATTGTAAAGGGATTTCTCTCTTATTTTTCCCAATATCAAAATTCTTTGAGGTAGAAAAATCGTATCTATTAAGGATGTTCTTTGCAGAACAAATCACTTGTACACTTTAAACACTGATATTAAGAAGTTTCTCTGTTCTGCTAAAATTAGTAAATCTCTGGATGTCAATGTCTAATACGTCTGTGAGGTAAATTAAAAGCAGTGGCAAAGCTGCACTTGCTTTTTATCATTTATGGCTGCAACCATGATCTGTAAAGGGCCCTATTTTGATCGTACAACTACAAAGACAAACACAGGGTGGTAGGTCTTGGGCGCTCTGACTGTGTGGGCGTCTCTAAGCATACCTGCTATTTTGGTTCATGTAGGTGCAGCAGAACAAAGTGCAAAAGGGCTCGGTGACGTGGAATATAAAGTGGAGGATGTGATAATTAATAAATATACTATTATCACTGGATCTCAGAACACTGAAACAACTGCAGCAATCACAGTGAAGTAAGACTAGCTAGAGTAGCTTAAATGGAAAGACTGTTCTCTAGGAAGGCATATTGTTGTGTGGATGGTGCAGAACGCTGTGATGTGAAAATACCATGATTAGAATAATGATGATTAGAAGAATGTACAATAAATCAGTGTAATGATGATAGGAATAAATAATACATAATCTTGGTGAATCCGTTTAGGTTTATATGATTGCATTATCCCCAATGCTGTATCAGTTTTAAATGTCTAAGACCCCATTTCCACCAAATTACCTCCCATCTGTCTGTGCCTCATCTCCCACCTTTGCACTGCACCCTTTGTGCTTGGCATCAGACGGGCAAAGCTAATTTCAAGGTGAGGAAAAAATCAAACTGTTTTAGAAGTGGTAGTTGTGGTGCCATGTAAGTTGGACACTGAGAGTTCAACTAGGGTTTAGATTACTTGTTGTGTATATGTATGCGTGTTTGGACTTTAATGCTGTTAGCTGTCAAAAATCATCCCTGTTTATTGTGATCTCTCCTCAGCCTCGTCATGCAGTGAAGCTTTTGTCCGTGCTGAAGTACATGGCCCACAGGAATGGCCCAGACTCCTTCTTCAGCTTTCCAGGGAAAAATGCAGCTGTGAGTACACTTCGTAATGCCACAAATGTTGCCACTGCATCACATAAATAATTCCTCCTTGAGTGTTCAGTCGTAGATGACCTAACAAGTGTGAATTTAGCGTTATGAATGCTTGAGGATGTTGGGTTGCAACATTTTTCACTTTATATTAATGTGGTAATGGTCAACCACCAGAATGTGGAACTCAACCACGATAACTTCCTGAAATTTTCGAGAATTCGTGTTTTACTTCATAATAATAAGAGGGAGAAAGACGGGACTTGAGATATTACATTGTGATCTGAATTCCTTTGGTAGTTTCCATTGGTCCAGCCATTCACTGTCACATTTTTTCCATTATACAGTAGGGTTCAAAAGTCAGAAACCACTTTCCCAATCAAATCAATAGGAAAATAGTGTCAGACTTTTGGACATATACACATTATTTTAGTTACTGAAACTCAGACCTTCCTCATACCTCAAAGGCTGTGACACACTTACAGAAAAGTGTCCAGAAATGGAGCTAATACTGTGCTTCTTGATGAAACTGAATGTCTGAGCAACATACGTCTATATTATTCATGTCTGTCTGACTGACTTACTTGTTGGAGCTGTTGCTGTTCAGCTTTAGACTATTCAAACAGTTACATCTTGCCTGCACACTAATTTATTCAAAACATTGGCTTTCTTGTTCCTTGCCACTGGTATCATAGAAAATCAGGTTGGTTAATACTATAGACGTAACTTTAAATAACATACAACTGTTATTAGCTTTTGGTCACCTGCTGAGTGTTAAGTATACAACTTGCTTGGATGAAATACAATAAAATACACATTACTGGATCAGAGATTACCTAGATTATTGTACAGATATTTTAAAAGAAAGAAACATTCATTTCCTGCAGCAATATCCATTTCACATACCGTGTTAGATTTCTTTGTACTTTGTGCTCATTGCAGTTATTTTTTGCTCTTGAATTTTAGAATACATTTCTCATTACAATGGTTCTTTAATCAGTCAGTAATTCTGAACATTAATTAAGTCTGTGGGACATAGCAAATCATTTCCTTTTTGACTTTTTCTTGAGTTATCTGTGGTAGGATTAAAGGAAAGATAACATGATTATTATAAGATGAAGATGATGAACATTTTTCATCAACCTTTCATCACATTAAATGCACAGGAAACTGTGTAAATCTGTGCATCATTGAATGCTGCATCAGTCTATGTCAGACTCTTTACATTATGTGTGTGCGTGAGAGTGCAGAAGTCTGTCTTGTGGGTTTGGGTCTGATTTGGTTGATCTGAACTCCATTAGTACTGTCCTGTGTGTGTCAGCACTGTGTTTAAAGACCGTGTAAAGTGAATTCAGACCTTTTCTTCTAAACACATTAAATAGGTCATAAATGTATTTCTAAAAAAGGTGTAAAAAGTATTTCAACCATTTAGATTTGAATTGTGGAGCTAGGCTTCACACACTGTGTTTCAAGATTTCTGTGTTCAGGATTTAGTGGGCAGGTCTGAAAAGCACCGCCGCATAAACCCGCCCCAGCTGCTGTCGAGGTATAAATACATTCAGCGCACACTACTACTACTACAGTCTACAGTTAGCCAGTTAGTTGAGTTAGCCGCCGAGCTAGCAGCTGAGTTAGCAGCTGAGCTAGCAGCCGAGTTAGCCGCCGAGCTAGCAGCTGACTTAGCAGCAGAAAGCTCAGACGTAGCGTCCATGTTTCTGGTAGAGGTGGTGACTTTGATTGACAGGTGACACTTGGTAGGGTGGCGGGGTTTCAGCGGGCACTCCCACAGCATTTGGGAGCAGAGAAAGAGGCAGATTTTTTTTATATTTGGCAATTTTTTTAATCATTCAAATTTGGCAGGGTGGTTAACAACACACTTTTCTGTGGTATGTCAAAGTCAGAACACATATTTATTCTTACTTTACACAGACTTACATATGTCATAAAGAGCAATAATGGTCAAACTTTCTAGGAGGGCATGTTTGCGTGATATTTTTCCCCATATAGTGTTTTTTTTTCTTTCCTGATCTTAAGACTGACACACTGTACTAGCCAAAAGAGTTTTAAAATGGTTAATGTGTCCCTTACTGTATGTGGTCTGTGATATGTGTCTCACTATCATCTTCTGTTCTCTTCTGTTATGTTTTTTCCCTAACAGGCTATAGCTCTGCCTCCCATAGCGAAATGGCCATACCAGAATGGGTTTACATTCCACACATGGCTCCGCATGGATCCTCTCAACAACATCAATGTAGACAAAGACAAGCCTTACCTGTACTGGTAGGTAACATAGAAAAACTGTTTTCTGACCAATAAACTTTAACCCTTTTGCCTTCTAACTGTTTATTTTGTTCAAACTTCTGCATATACCACTGACTTAAGAGGTAGTATATATTTTTAGTTTAAACAATACAAAGAGAGGGGAATTGAATAAAAAGTTGGCTGTGCAAGTAAGTAAATGTGCATTTGTAAATGTTCATCAAAGTCCCCAGTATTACTGTGGTATATCTATAAACTGCTGAAAATCTGCAGCCTCCAGCCTCAAAGATGAAAAACAGTCGTGCTTCCCTCTCCATCTTTCCTGTCTCCTCATCCTTCGCTCCCTCGGCGAGAAGCGAGTAAATCAAGCCCTCCGATAATCTCATTTTGAACCAATAATTAATTCCTGTCAAAAATCTAATTTATACAACAGGGATCTGTTTGGGCTTCTGAGAAAATGATAACCAAGCCGGGCAGGCGACGAGCTGCTTGAGAGAATCTGTAATAAAAGCTCCTCTTCAGCGCAGTGTCCTTTTAAAAAGAAATAAATTCACTAAATTACATGCAGGGGCCCCATCTTGCCGGGACACAGCGGATGATGGGAAGAATTTGTGGTGCTGAGAAATGATTGTTTGCTATCTTTATCCTTTTCAGACCCTTTTAAAGTGTTCATATGATTTATTGGACACTATAACCCTTGCCCTTGTTGCCCTTGAATGTAGTCAGCATGAAACATTAACTCAGGAACTAAAGCTGTGTGTTTCCCTTCATTTCTTTCAGCTTCCGCACCAGTAAAGGCCTAGGTTACTCAGCACACTTTGTGGGCGGCTGTTTGATAGTGACCTCATTAAAATCCAAGGGCAAAGGATTCCAGCACTGTGTGAAGTACGACTTCAAACCACAGAAGGTATGAAAAGAACAAAAACAAAACACAACACACGTCTGGTAACAAACCAAGTATTCGTGCACATAAAAAGACAAAGTCCTGCAAAGGGTCTCTATCTAGATTACAGAATTCATGTCATCACACACAAAATCAATTTACATATACGCACACAATGAATCTAGACCTTGCTGTATGAAGGAACTGCCACATCTTACCTGACTCTGGGGAAAAACAAAATCAGAAGAAAGAGGAATGAGGGCAACTGGAGAGAAAGATTATCTAATACACTCAGTCCCTTCCAGGCACAATGCATGCTGAAGACCATCGCAGTCAGTCCTTCTCCTGGCTGTGATGGCACCGCCGTACCTCAACAAATCTCACGAGTCAGAACTCCTTTTAGTTGATTTTTCACTTGTGTATTTAATGCCATTATTTCATGTTAGGAAATTTCACAATGGTAAGACCTGATTGTAAGGCTGAGGAGAAAACTAAAAATCTAAGTAGGTGGGATTTAAGCTTGAGGGGACTGATTACTTAAACATGAATTAGGCTAATGGAGTAGGTTAGATGAGTCTCACCATATGCTGACTTATTGATATCTTGTTGTCTGTGATTGATACCTCAGATATACTGTAATAGTTTTAGTGTGAAAGTATGCTGCTTTTGTTTTCGCAGTGGTACATGGTGACTCTTGTTCACATCTACAACCGTTGGAAAAACAGTGAAATTAGCTGCTATGTGAACGGAGAACTAGCTTCCTTCGGAGACATTGCCTGGTTTGTCAACACAAGCGACGTAAGTAGCAACAATTTAAAAAATGCTCTTGGAAATCAGCTACAAGCTTTTGTTATATTTTCCAATTGAACAAATTCTCATGGATTATTGATTAGAGGGATAGTTTGACCTTCTTGGAAATAAACTTAATCTCTCAACCAAAGTTAGATGAGAAGATTGATGCCACACACAACTCTATACAAATATAGAGATACAGCTAGCAGATGGTCAGCTGAAAGACTGGAAACGGGTGAAACAGCTGGTAATAGACCTGGAGACTGGTGTCATTCTTCTTATGTAACTCTTTGGAATAGTGAATAAGTGTACATGTCAAACTAATTTTAACTTCTTTCTCTCTATAGCGTTTTCCGTGTGTATTTGACTATTATGGCACAAACCCCCATGGCAAAATTTACAGTTATAATTCCACTTGCTGCATTGTATACTGTGTTAGAGTTAACAAGAGATGTGGGTCCATGTAACAAGTTTTCTGTCAAATACCAAGATATTGCTGCTGGAGTGCGTTCAAAAACTGAAAGACTGAAAACCAAACCTCTCTGTCGTGCCCTTGTTGCTCACACATAGATCTAATCTCAGTCTTTGCTATCAGAGGGCTTGGGGGTGAAACCATTTTCTCCATCTTTTTGCATGGATAGTACAGGGGAAAATGATTACATACACTGTGCTCCTCTCTCACATCACAGTATGAACTCTGTCACAGTCCTCAGGATTGCTTTCTGTCATGCTGAGATATGAGATTTTTTAAATCAAATTTTTTGTAAGGAATAAAAAATGCATCTGCAGTGTAATATAAGCCTCTAGATATGTCAGTATGTCAGAAAGCAAATTAGCTACTTGATTGAGATGTGTTGCCTCACTGACCATGACCGTAGGAAGATTAACATTATCATGTTAGCTACGCTCCTAGTTTGAGGCTATGTGTTGCTGTTTATAGTAAGTGCGAACATGAATTCCCCTTTGTTCTTTCTTGCTGTTTTTGCACTTTCCTGTATTATTTCCTTCTTCACACCCTTCCTTCCTTCCTTCCTTCCTTCCTTCCTTCCTTCCTTCCTTCCTTCCTTCCTTCCTTCCTTCCTTCCTTTTGATCTTTCATTTATTTCTTTACACCCAAACAAATTGTTTCTTGTCTTTTTTACCTTTTTTGTTAATTCCTCAAACTACTGCAGACATTTGATAAGTGTTTCCTGGGATCATCGGAGACGGCAGATGCCAACCGTGTGTTCTGCGGACAGATGGGGGCAGTTTATCTGTTTGGAGAAGCTCTCAGTGCTGCGCAGATCCTGGCAATCTATCAGCTGGGTCCAGGTTATCAGGTGTGAGATCATAACACTAGAGGCAAAAGTGCTATTATGAGAGATATGCAATAACTGATACAGAGAAGTGATGTGTGCCTTACAGCTATTAATGTTCTAAATAACTAAATACTGTGCCAATGATATTTGTCTTGAAGGATGCAGTGCTTTTTTTGGAGCCTTTAAAAATAGAGAATCTGCTTTATTTTCTATGGTCACCTGATGACAAATGTTAATCAGCTTGTAAAGTCCTACCTCTTAGTTGACAACAGCAATAAAGTTAACAAATCATTTATAGTTTGAGGGCCACTACATATTCAAAGTTATATGAGTCATCTTTAAACGTAAGCTTGAAGGCAACATACTTTTGAACACCCTGTTGCTTAATGCAGTACGGTTGCAACTGTGTACGGTATTTGACACCTTACTTTATTAGTGCTGACACAGTCTTGGTCACGGACCCCTTTTACAATTTAGTTTGCCTGTTTTATTTTCTAAGGCACTGTTTTATTTTCTCTGGCACTACATCTCTTTCTTTCTCTTCTCCTACTCCCTTCTCCTCAGGGCACATTCAAGCATAAGGCCGAGAGTGACTTGCTGTTTGCGGAGCATCATAAGACCTTACTGTACGATGGAAAGCTGTCCTCTAGTATCGCCTTCACTTACAACCCTCGCGCCACAGACGCCCAGCTCTGTCTTGAGTCCTCCCCCAAGGACAACGCCTCCATTTTCGTCCACTCACCCCATTCGCTCATGCTGCAGGTAATAATGCTTTCAATTTTGGCTTCTATCGTAGGTGATAGGCTCTTGCATTGGAATTCATATTGTTGGAATTGCCATTATTTAACTCGAATCAAGAATCCATCATGCCAATACCTTTTTTGGAGCAATACCAGTACAAATTCATTCATCACCTGTGTGCCTGCTCCTTCCCTCCCTCTGTTCCGTATGTACCACATTTTATTTAGTCTTTCCTCCTCCATGGTAATGAAAGTGGCCCAGTTGGCATCTTTTCATTTTAATAGCCTCATTAGGGCAGAGGTGCAAATGTGTTGAGCTAGCCAGACTGCTGCAGCTGCTGAAAAATGCCACGCTGGTGGGCTAATTATGGAATTAGCCTTCCCTGCAACTCCAGTTTGGTTTGGAACTACATGCTGCACAAAAAATGTCATGCATTTTTCCTTTTTAGAAGTGGTTGGTTATCTTTGTGGAAGTTTGCCACTTTGTGCTTGAAAATGTGCACGCACGCATGCACATGCAAAAACACACACACACATACACACACACACACACACACACACACATACACAGACACACACACACACACACACATACTGTACACACACACAGACACAGTGCCATGTCTTCACTCACTTTGAGTTGTCTTTTCTCAAGCACTAATTGAGTTTTCTCTCATGCCCTCTCATCAAAGAAGATGCTTTGTTTCCTTTGTTGGGGGAGATTTTTGCTGCCACAAAAACATATGCCCCTTCCACCACACAAACTCACATAATATGTGACCTATATTTTCAGCTTTGCCATGCCATGCTCAAAAATTCCAATCCTATGGAGATGAAAAAGTTTAGCTAAACCACTGCTGGTGTTGCAAAATATAACAACACAGACCCCAGCTGGTGAACTAGACTACCTAATATTAAAAGGAAAATTTAATCGGTTTCTGCCTCATTTCCTGTGTTTTCAACATTCTTATGTCGTTGGTCAATTAAACTAACAAAACTAAATACAATCAAAGGGTTTACACTTGAGTTTGAGTTCTTGAATTGTATCATTTACCCTCTCAAACAATGAGCATATCCACAACCTGGAATTTTTATAGAAACTGTTGTAAAAAAATGTGTTAGCAAAGGTAAAAATGGTTTAAGTTTAGGATAAATATTAGCAGTCAAAGATTCAGATGTTTCATTATGATTTGTGCTCGTTAGAACGGAAAGCAGATTGAAGCAGTACAATAAAAGAACAGTGTTTTATTCGTTTGTGATCATTTAGTATTCTTTCAAATAAATGAACACATAGAACCAATTTATTGCACATCACAATGATTAAAAGAGCAAATATTGTGACTGAATTAGATGATTACTGTGTGACTCATATATGTACATTGGCCGTGTTACATGTTAAATGTAACCATATGGATTCATGTGCGTTTGTTTCTGCAGGATGTGAAAGCGGTGGTGACTCACTCTGTCCAGAGTGGCATACACTCTATTGGTGGTGTGCAGGTCCTTTTCCCTCTCTTTGCACAGCTGGATTATTGCCAGCCCTCCAGCCACGAGCTGGACACCTCTGTCTGGTAAACATAAACACCAAGACACACGCACACACAAACACACACTTAAAATGTTCAAGGAACAATTTGTAGTTTTTGTTTATTCTTCACTCAGTTTTATCATGATTTCGTTTGGTATCAAGCCACTGAGATAGCGTATAACATATAATGTGTAAATATTTAGGCTGCTGGTTTGATGGTTGTAAAGTAGCATAATCAGTCAGTTAAGCTCCAGTGTTATATTTGTGCTCAGGCATAATGGAAACTCCTGCTACTGCTGTACTTTACAGCTGATGATTTTCTGGACTGCCATCCAGAAAATCATGTTCTGCTTACAATGTGCAACTTTAACTAGTGAATTATAGCCTTTATTAATATTTATTATGCTGGAGAAAATTAAATTGGCTAAATACTGTAAGCCCCTTTCAGAAATTGAATACTATTAATTCAACAATTTGAAGATGTGTGAGACACTATTTAACTTATTTTTAAGATGATATTGGACATAGTGTTTCCCCTGATAGTTAATGGGGAGTTGAAATATTTACTAGTATAAAATAACATTACATCAAGCTAAGATATAGGTTTTCACTACAAATGGCTGGTATAGAGAGAGCCCATTAAGCCTATATTTAAACATTTTTAATTGGCCCCACCTTTTAAGCCTATTACTGCTGGTTTTTCAAATCAGTCCATCAACTATCTGTCAACAATTGTTTGTGCTATCGCTATATAACTACAGTAAGTGTTAAAAAAGCAGTCATGAAATAGGTTTTATGTTTTATGTCATGCTGAGCTTGAAAGCTGTGAGACTGTCTTGTAACTGCAGCGTTGTTGCTGCGTGTGCTGCCCTCAAGGTGATGCTAAGTAGAATCTGTTCTCCCAGCACAATGGGGACACAACACCCTCATTCAATCACATTTCATGTAGGATATGCCCTTCACAGCCAGGACTTTGTCAGCAGCTTACATAGATTATTGTCACTGTCTGACTCACTGTCTCTCTCTCTGTCGCTGTTTGACTGTTTGTGTACCTCTTAGCTGCACTTTGCTATCCTTTGTGATGGAGCTCTTGAAGAACTCAGTGGCTATGCAAGAGCAGGTCCTGGCCTGCAAAGGCTTTCTCGTCATCGGCTACAGTTTGGAGAAGGTAAGACAAACACAAATTGACTCATCTGGCAGTGAAATCCACAAGAGAGCTATCCTCCTCTACCAGTAGCTATGCTCATAATAAACCCAGCAAAGTAATAGGGTTGATCTTCATTCCCTTAATACCACAAACACACTAACATAGGCACACACCAACACCAGCACTTTATACGAGACAGACTTTGTTTTCCCTCAGCTGTATTTAGAGGTCACAGCTGGCTTGTGTGCTTGTTAGGCAGAAGAGGAGCTCCTCATCTTTCTCTGCATGTGTCCTTTCCCTCCTCTTTCCATTTTGCACCTCATTCACCCCTTTCACTGACCTATCATCCCCTCCCCCTTTTTCCACCTCCTATTGTGCTACTTTCTCACTCCTTGTCTACCTGTCTGTGCTCCAGTCTTCCAAGGTGCATGTGACGCGGCCTGTCCTGGACATTGTGCTGGCCTTTTCCAGATACCTTAGCAACTTGCAGAATGGCATCTTGCTGCTCAAGCAGCTGTGTGACCACATTCTGTTCAACCCTGCCATCTGGATTCATGCCCCTCCCAAGGTAACATGAATAAAATGTATGAATACACACATACACAGACATGCACAACAGCACATTTTTTCTCACTTGGTTACCTTTGTAAGGATGCAGATATGCACATTCACATGTAGACTCAAACACGTATTGCTTACTACATACAGCTATGCACACTCACAGATCTGCACAGTTAAAATTACCTCCTTTTGCTCTTGCCCTACTTTTTATTTTCAGTGTTTCACAGTTCAGCTTGGAGTTCAAGGTTATCCCCCCACCTGTAACTCGGTGACTGCTATTTAAGTGAGAATGGGTTGCCGGCAACCCTTAGAGGCTTAGAATCCTCCATGTTCTTCTCATAGGAACAAGAATCAAGGACACAGTAAAACTGGATTGTTCCACCCAAACTCTAAAGTGTGTAAGTATGTGAGATTTCAAATGTGTTTTGTCTCCTACAGGTGCAACTGACACTGTACACTTACCTGGCGACGGAGTTCATCAGCACAGTGACTATCTATAACGCCATTCGCAGGGTGGGCACTGTGCTGCAGGTCATGCATACACTGAAATACTACTACTGGGTTATCAACCCCCAGGACCGCAGCGGAGTCATACCCAAAGGCCTAGGTGAGAGTGCCCACAAAATGCAAAAGTGAACTGTGTATATGAATGGTGTTCCCATTCCTCTTCTCGCCCTCCTTTCAAATATGTATTCAGGTCGTGCATGTAGAGACAGATTTCACATGCAGACACGAACATGTGCACAGACATGTGTGCACAAATAAACACACATTCTCACATGTTCTTACTGGAAATCCTACAAATGATAAATCAAGTGCAGAACTTTACTTTTAAAAGAAAAAATAAGCAGACTTTACAATTTCTTGCCCTATCTTCTTCATCTCCTGCACAGTAGCTCATTTATTAGCTACATTCAACAGTTATTGTCTGCTTTTTGGATTTTCAGATGGTCGAAGGCCAAACCAGAAGGAAATCCTTTCGTTGCGAGCCTTCCTGCTTTTGTTTGTCAAGCAGCTCATAATGAAGGTAAGTTTATGCCCCGTCACACATAGAAACAGACCCACCTCGACCTACATCCCTAGCAAACACAGCTGAGGAAGTATTATATTTGGATGCCATTATTATGTTTACTAGTAGTTCCTTAGTGATAATGTGCCTAACATGTACTGTAGCTGATGCTCTCCAATATCAGTGATCATCAGTGACACCAAGATAAGTAAGAACAAACTAGCTGCCACTTTTTACAACAGCAAGTGGAGTTAACTCTTGGCCAAACTGTCATTCTTCTTAAATGTCAGCGAGGGGTTTAAAACTTTCAGCTATCGTTACAGCTGCCCTTTGGCAAATAATTTGCTGTGCACTTAGTAATGTATGTGCATACATTTTATTCGAACTAGCAAGTGTAAAAAAAAAAAAGCGTCATATCCTTAATCTTGGAAGGACTTGTTTAGTTTTTGAAAATCAATTAAATACTTCTAATATATGGATCTTATTTGAATATGTCTGAACCTTTCCCTTGTGTCTTTTATATTGAACCAGATATACATATTTCTTATTAAATGTATAATTTTGTGCTGTTTAAAGCTATGATGTGGTCATCTCTTCATCTTAGAGTGGAATGAGCAATGATGTCCTCTCGTGGTTTTCTTATCATATCCACATTACAAATCAAGTTTGGGTTTTCATAATGGTGAAATAATCCGTCCAAATATATTTTAGGATCATGGAGTGAAGGAAGACGAGCTACAGAGTATCCTCAACTACCTCCTTACCATGCACGAGGTAAGAATGCATACTGTACTGAGCAGAAGAAACCTCACCACTAGGTGGCATCATAACACTTCTGTACTGTGTTGTGTCTTCCCACCACCTGATATGCACAGCAGGAACAGTTCCTCTTGCTAAAGGAAGAATTACTGTTTCTTGTTATTTTTCCAAGTTTGCCAGTTAGAGATCCTGACAGAAGTGGTTTTGTTTACAGTGGAGTGATGCATAACAAATGAATCAGTCAGTTTGGTCAGTTCCACAATAAAACCATGAAATAATAAGGGGTCATTGCAACATGGCTCAAAAAACCACCATTCAATCTAGCTGCCCTTAAATTTATAGAGCACATATTGTAATACTTTAGTTCAGAAGCTTTCTACTGAATGTTCTCTCTGTTCTCCCATTACTGCTGCTACCACCACTACTATAGATTATAAAAATAAACAGCACATATTTGCTTTGACATAAAAAAACGGACTTATACTGTATCTTTATTCTTCTATATAATTCAGCTTTATTAGATGTAGTTTTACCATAATAGCCTCAAGTCTTCTCTTTGTCCCACAGGATGACAATCTCATGGATGTGCTGCAGTTGTTGGTGGCTTTGATGTCTGAACATCCTGGGTCAATGGTCCAGGCCTTTGACCAGCGCAATGGGATTCGGTAATGTTTTTATATTATATGCATAATACATACATACATACAGATGTTTTATCTGTATGCCTTTACTCAGTGTCAGAATGGTCAAAAGCAAAGTTGAGAATTTTAAATATTGATAACTTAAGTCTTGTATTGCTTTATGTTATGTGCTCATTGTTTTGTTTAAATTAACAACAGATCAATTTTTGTTTTTAAATTAGATATGTGTTTGGCATGAACTTGGTACATGCTATGTACAGCTAAATCCCTAATGGAATGCTGTAAGTGTGTAAAATATTGTGCATTTTATTTATTTATTTATTTTTTTAATTTAATTTTATGGTGCAATACAAGAGTTCACCAACAAAACATACAAACAGACCAAAAGACACAGCACATAACAGCGGGGAGAACAACACTCACCGAAACAAGTGCATTTTAATAATTGATTTTTTTTTTAATTGAGTTAAAAAAAACAATTGATTTTTTCTCTTTTCTACAGTGTGATTTACAAGCTTTTGGCATCGAAAAGTGAAGGAATAAGAGTGCAGGCACTCAAAGTATTGGGCTACTTTCTGAGGCACTTGCCACCAAAGTAAGTACAGTGAAAAACCTAAAATACTTGTGAATATACTCCTGGACTATAGAGGTTGTAGATCTTAAAATGTCTACATAGTTCAGTATGTGGTAGAAATGTAAATTATTTATAAACACACACACACACACACACACACACACACACACACACACACTTATTATTAGATCATGCTCAGGTCGTATTTTTACTGTTCCCACTTAATTTTTATCAGTAACCACCAATTACAGTGTTGCACACCTTATGCTGCAATAGTAGCAGAGGAAACAACTCTAGTCTTGCCATGTTGGCAACTCCATTTAACCCATGTGATCCAAAAGCAAGATCGACTATAAGGCACTCTCCAAACAGTCCACTGTTTTTTAGCTGATTTACAACACTAAAGATGATCCATGATCAGAGATGAAAGCGACAAAGAATTTTCTGTGAAGGACTGCTCTTACTTAGTCAGCAGGGATTCTCTTTTTCATTTCCTCCATGTCAAACGTCAGCTGGAGCTCAGCAGATTTATATTGTTGCAGATTTCAACCGTTGCAATTTTTTGATTCATCAGAAACTCCAGATTTTGCCCTTGTCATTTCAAAAAAATTTACGACATTCCAGGACAGTTTGAATATTATTCAGTATTACTTTTGAGATAAAAAATATCTTGTGCTATCTCTGTGCACTTATATAAAGCCAGTTTTGTATGTTATGTTCCAGTTTAAGAAATGCACTGCATTATTTTCAGATCCAGCAACGGTTTAGGCCAAGTAATGTTTACTGATAGACCTTTGACCTCCTAATGTTCTGATTAGGAGAAAGTCGGAGGTTATGCTGAGTCACGGCCTCTTCTCGCTGCTCACTGAACGCCTGATGCTCCACTCCAGCCAGTTCACCATGACAACGTACAATGTGCTCTTTGAGGTCAGTCAGCCTACATTCACGTTCAAAACCTCCGCTTGCAAAACAGAAACACATAAACATTTATGTTCAACTGTATGGCATTATTTATTTTTAATGTGCAGTATGTGTTTGAATTACAGCAGTTTAAAATGTTCACCATATTAGTGTACTATTTCTTCCAATTTTGCCTTTACTGCTCAATATAAATATTTAATGAATTATATGAAACAATAAATTGTATGGCTGACCACCTGCAGAAACTTGATTTGACAATTATTTAGCAATATACAACATGACGGTGAAACATAAACATAGCTATGTGTATCTATCGTGTAGTTTGTTTCCCTGTTATTGTTAAGACCTATGTTGATATTTATGACTTGAATCCCCTCTCTGTCCCTCGGTAGATTCTTACAGAACAGATCTGCACTCAAGTGATCCATAAACAGCATCCGGACCCAGACTCTACTGTGAAGATTCTCAACCCACGTAAGTGCCTCCTCTGCGCCACACTACTCTCCTAAATCATTTCCTGCAGCGTACCCTCTACATACCTATTGCTCCATACTGCACTAGAGGATATTCCCCATGGAACCGTGCGATTGCTATATACAGTCAAACAAATGAGCGACATAAATTTTGCAGCCAGAGGGTATTTTCATACAACTGAACCTCTGATGTAAACCTAGCAAGAGGATAGATAGATAAAATATACACACATCTGCTAGTTGTATTGTTAGTCCGTATCATGTTTTGTCAGGATTAATTTACAGATAAAGGAATGATGAATATAATGAAATTATGACATCACTTAATTGAGTTTATTAGCTTTTTATATGCTTATGAAACAGATGTATGCATTACATAAATTCAATCAATTATTAAATAATATTTAAGCGAGTTAGTAATTTATTGTTTTTAATCCATTTGTTTAAATATTTTGGGGTAAAAAAGTGAATAATAAAATGTGTTACCCTTGTATATTTTATTTTACCTTCCAATGTAGTCTATCATGTTGAATCATCTAGAATGCATTTTATAATTAAGGATTAAATATTTGTTAGGATCATGACATGTAATTTAACATAACAATGTAATCAATATTATTTATGACCTAAATAACTATGTATATGGTTTGCATATGTATATGGTTACTATATAATGTATTACTACTGTGTAGACTAGCACACATGCCGTGAGTGTGTGTGTGTATATATATATATTTTTTTTTACCAGTGAATAATTACGACAAGAAAGTGAATACTCAGTTTCTATATGCTGCAACATAACAAGCTGAAATGGCAACTCCAGGCTTTGATCAATGTTCCCATTATATAATTTCAGGCCGTTACCTCAAATTTCACGTCAGCTCACAACATTTTTTCATATGGTGAAATCTCAAGTATTCATTTCAGCTAAGGAAAGAAAACTTTCCTCTCACTTTTATGCTCATGCTTCTGCACAGGCACATGCACCTTTGTACACATACACACATGCAAAACAGCTTTAATCAGTTTGAAATCCAAGCACTTGGTATAATCACAACCAAGGTTTACTTCCAACCAGCCTTAATCTGACAAGGCCCTGCTGTAGTCACACATTGATTATCTTAAGCCTTTATTGTGTTAAAAACTCTTCTACCCAACCATCCTAGACAGGCGGTATATATCATGGGTTTGTACATGTGAGCACATTCTATGAAACATAGAGCGGTGGTCTGTTTCTCCTTTGCTGTGCATTCTCTTGATTTAATCTGTGACAAACTCCCAAAATGGCCCCCTGATTGCAGTCTTTAGTAACGTCAGAGCCAATCAAACAAACCGAGGAAGTACTGTTTCCCTCAAATTAACTCAAGGGAAAGGAACAAGAGCAAATGGAAAAAAGAAGGGAATACGCCATCCCTCCATCCTCATTCCCGGTACATGCTGGGGTAATTTTCTGGCGGTAAAGGTTCAGCGACTCATAATTTGAGTGACTAAGGCGTAGAAACAACACAACCGTCTGCCGGGGCAAGGGGGCATCGGTTAGCGCCAAGGTCTGAAGAGACAAGTGAAATCCAAGCCCTGCCGTCTCTCTACTCAAACTAAATGGACACTGACATTGCCTAGATAATTAATCTAAACAGTCAGTCTCTTTGGTTTAACCGAAGCTAAGCCTTCCAGAAGGGCCTGCGACTCTGGCTCTCTCATTTGAAACAATACCAAAACCATTACACTATGATAAAGATCAATGGCCCAGACTTTTATATTCTCCCGTGTTCTGTTTTTCTTACCACAGGCACAGATTTTCAGGTGTGTACGGCTGGGAATTCAGATAGTTTGTGACACAATGATTTGCACATGTTGAGACCAATGTATGATTTAGCTGTTGATTTGTGCAGTTTCCCTTTCTGTGCCCAAAAAGCAAGTTTTATATCCTAGCAGAATGCTGGATGTTTCCAAATCCAAACTTTTTTTTTTTATAACCTTTGAAAAAACAGCTTGCTGTAATGTATTATCTTACAAAATGGACAACACAGACAATGAGAGGTATCCTTCACATGCACTGTTATTTTTGTAACTCTATGAATATTTTTATGTCAGCCTTCAGCAAAAATATATCCATTCTGTTTAATGATTCTAGAGATTCTGAAGGTAATAGCTGCTCTGCTGAAGCACTCTCCCCCATCCCCCGAGAGCATGGAGGTGCGCAGGGTTTTTCTGTCAGACATGATCAAACTGTTCAATAACAGCAGAGAGAACCGCAGGTAAGAATTAAACCGTTTCACAGGATTGAAAACTACATCACACACTACTCTGTGTTGTGTTTACATCTGCCCTGCACCACCTTCTCATACTGTAGCTGTGCACGTTTTTTTTTGTTTTGTTTCAGGAGCCTGCTGCAGTGCTCGGTATGGCAGGAGTGGATGCTCTCTCTGTGCTACATCAACCCGCGAAACAGCGAGGAGCAGAAAATCACAGAGATGGTGTACGCCATCTTCCGCATCTTGCTCTACCACGCCATCAAATATGAGTGGGGTGGCTGGCGCGTCTGGGTGGACACCCTGTCCATCACCCACTCCAAGGTCAGAGCGCTCATTATAACCATGCACGCCTCACACACACACACACACACACACACACACACACACAGATGTTAGACATAGCTTTGTTTATCTTTCTCTGTGGATCTTCCTCTATCTCCTCATCTGTTTCATTTTTACATTTTTTTGCGTGTTTCATTTCTGTTTCTCTTTGTTTCAGCTCACACACTCTTTATCTCTCTCTGTAAACACAAGCGCGCGCACACACACACACACACACACACACACACACACACACACACACACCTCATGACTGTAATCGAGTCTTTGAACCTATCCTCTTCTTCAGTTTGTTTCCAGCCAAACGGACAGCAGTATTCAGTCGAAGCCATCAGCTCTTTCACCCATATGTTTAGCTTGATTCTGACATACTGCAATACATCATGTAAGAAATTAGAGACCATTACTGTCTGACCCTTTTTGGGTCTTTTGGGTCAGACTTTGCCTCTCAGTGCCCATCAGATTAAGCTATTGAAACCATACAGTGATGATCATTTAAAACTGAGTTGAACTGTAAACCAATGAGAATGAGTCCAACAGCCCTTCCACTCTTTATTTATATATAGAGTCTCTTTCTTTCACGTTGCACGGATAAAAATAAACTTATGGCACTTCTTATTTCCAAAAGCTGAATTCAAAATATTGCTTTAGAAATTCAGTGTTGATATCATATTACGCTACTCTGTTCCAAAGCAGTGAAGTAATTGAGGTTGGTGTCAGATTGTGGTCTGGGGGGTTTTTAAGCCTGGCAGATTGAAGGTTGAGTTAAAGAAGTGCTTGTGATATGAGACGCTTCACTATTGCGTGGTTGCTGTGAGTGCTGGCGTCCAGTAGGGGGCACAGACAGACTGCCTGGGAGATGATCAACATGAAGGTGGCAGTTAGCAGGACTGTGTGTTTTGAATGCTAGATGCTCTGAACTCCCCACATCTCTGAACACAGTAGAACTAACCTGCACAGAAAATAAAACATGTACTTGCAGAGGCTGAAGGAGATTTTCCACATTGGCAGTCAAGGTATTTGATGTAAGACAGTCATAAAAAATGACTACATAACAAGAAAAACTTGCTAAATATTTACTATTACAGTGACGGTGAAACTGTGACTATGAAAACATAATTTTTACTTGTTATGTTTTCTATTTAATTTTGTTTATGTAAATGGTATTGTTAAAATATTGAAAGTCCAATTTTATTATCTTAAGTTTAAAATGCATCTGCTCAGTAATATAAAAAGTGCAATTTTGATATTTCCATTTGGCAGTGTCAAAACATGGTAGCGTAATTATAATAACCTGAGATTTTGTTAATTAATAATGATAATATCTTATTGATTTAGGACTTATTTTTATGTGAAACATTTGTCTGTACATGTAGCTGCAGTGTGGTGAGGTTTCACTTTGCAATGTAGCAAAGTGTCCAGCTCAGTGTTGTGCATAAATAGTTTTTTCTTCTTTGTACACGACAGGCTGTAATTGTCTTTTTCCTATAATTGCACAAGATTAATGCTGTTTCTCCTTGATAACAATGCACAGGTGTAACAACAAAAATTTGCACACAAACTGTGTGTGAATAAACCCAAGCACGTAAGATGTGCGTTATACACACTGACACACACACATACATAGTGCAGGGACCCCGCCTGTGAATGCGATAGTTGCAGCCGGTGCTAGCCACCAAGATACATGCATCTGCTATAAAAAAGCTAAAGAAACTCAATTGCAATTTTATTGTCCCGTTTGATAGATTTCCTGCCACCTTTGTAGCACCAAAGCTGTTTGTCACTGTTGCTCTCTCCTCCCACTGCTGCAGGGCTGTGTATGTGTGCATGATTGTGTGCCCGTGTGTGTACAATCATGTGTATGTGTGTGTCTCTGTTTGTGTGAACGTGAGTTACCAGGCACATTTTCTTTTTACCCTCCTTTTCTCTTGGGCTGCAGGAAGCCCTTCTCTCAGAGCCCATTGAATATTCATCGGAACCGTACAAGAACAATCAGAGAAACAAGGCCTCATAAATACAACCAGCCCACTGGGAGCCTCTTGATAAGTGCATATATGCATTCACAAATACATATTTGAACACTTCTCTGTTACATAGACTTTATGATTTGGTTTGCCTTGTGTCAAAAAATTGTAAAATTGTCATCTTGGCCTGTAAGATGAAATAGCCTATGCTAAATGTGTAATTTCACCCACTGCTAATAGAGACACATCTTTGAACTACAATGCCCATGAATGTATTATTGTTTTTGATATTTAATCAATTCAGATTTTTACAATTTTCCCATTATGTAAGGCACAATATAGTTTACTTTTTATTTTTTTTATTGTTATACTGGCAAATAATAGACAAACAAGAGGCTCTAATGTTTTGTGAGAATTTAAAAAGTCCATGTGTACTGGGTTGCTCCGTGTGTGTGTGTGTGTGTGTGTGTGTGCTTATGTCAGTCATTAGGAAGTACTGTAAGTGTATCTGCATATGTGTCTCTCTGAAAAGACAGATGTTCTTGCAGGTGGGCACGCTGACACAACAGCCCTCCCACTCACGGCCCACACACCCACCCAAGGTGCCCCTCGTCCATCTCTGCACACAAATCAGTTTGAGAACAAGGAGATCTCCCAAAGAGAGAGATCAAGGCGTGAAGGTCCCTCTGTCCTTCAGACTCCCACTGTCAGCTAACTTCATTATACCTGTCAGACATTTTACCACAAAGATAAATATGAGCAGAAATGAGCCAACAGATCTTTGACAAAACAGAATACACTTTATGAGCTGCTGGTTATGTAAGTAAGTTTAAAAGTTGAGCATTTTTGGAATAATTGACTTCAATTGTATTGAACCAGACTTTTTGTAGTTAATGATGGAGTTAAATTGTTTGGACCTGAAGCTGGTGCGGTTGGGGTTTATTGAGTCATTACATACACAAAACTCAAGCTGCTGTTCTTGGCAAAGGGTTTCAGATCAGCGCATTGACAAGTGGACAAAGAAAGGAGAAGTCAGAACATGGAAAAGCCAATGCTACATAATAGCCTTGAGTCAAACGTTGTCAATGCTACTCAGTAGCAAACTAGTCACAAGTATTAGTATCCAAGCCTTTGATCTGTGATCTTGTAATTCTCAGGTAATTAGTAAAATCTCAAAGTGAAATGTATGATAATCAAATAATGTCTTATTTAGCCCACAAGAGTCCTGGAAAGGGATTTTTGAACATGCTTATTTTACTATAATATGTGATAGACATTACAGATAAGGAATGTATTCATATCACTAAATCAGATGGGAAGAAAAAGTATTTTAACAAGGAGTGAGAAAGGAAGATATTGTGAACAAGAGCAAAACCACACAGCTAGCACTGCAGTAGCAGATGACATTGATTTTGGAGGAGGAATTTCATTTAGCTAATCGGATTAGAGCCATGCTGCCCTCCCCATTTCCCCTTTGTTTTGTGGTTGCTCTCTATCTATCGATCTAAATGGGGACTCCCAGGCTCCTACTGTGGGGGTCTCCCAAGATCAGCCCTTTGCCACCCCAACCCTCCACTTCCAGTTTGTGGTGTGGAGCCTCTGCTTATTCTGGATCTGTTATACTACACAGACGTGGGGACAAAGTTGTAGGTTCTGTTTGCTTTGATTTGGAAATGTGATAGCTGTTTGATGCAGTTGATATTGTTGGACTACAGGAAAATTGAGATTTGATTTGATTTTTTCTAGTTGTTGAATTATACGTGATATCTTTGGTCAAAAATGTAATTAGAAATGAAAAATACTAACTAACCATATTGATGTATTGGATTGTATATATTTTTGTTTATGAAGTCCCCATCCCAGACGTTTCAAATCTTTTATATGAGCTGGCAATGCTCTGCCCAGTTAATACCATGTTACCTGTCACGTTAGAGAAGCCCACCATGTTTTTGTACATTACCATAACATTTTTCCATACCCCACTGTGGCCAGGCCAAGTCATGGAGTAGGATTAAATTAGATTAGATCAGCGCTGATGTCCTAGCCACCCAAGGCAGTTTCTATATATTGTAGGAAGGCTAAACGTTCTTTTAAAAACCACAGAGACATATACTACCTCTGTCTAATGGTAACTGGATCTGTTTCAGAGCCCCATTTAAGGCCAACATACATCATCTTAATGTACAGACTGCATCCTGTATCTATGACGTTATGCACTACACTGCTCTCCCGCATAATTTCCATTGGAGTGCACTCTGAATGTAGCCTTTTAATTGCTAAAAATGCTAAATGTCAAATTAAGCTCAAACTAATGGGGTAGAAGGTCTTGCTGTGTGATCACGGGGAGAGAGGGAGGAAGAGAGAAAGAGACGGACGACTGGCGCATTTAGAACAGGCTGTGCACTCAGAAACAGCTATGGATTACCAATCACGGTTTCCCACTACAGAAGATTAATGAGCACCTGTGTAGCAGGCTAATTTAGAACAATAACGCCTAATTAATTACAAATAATCAGCTTCTTTCTCTCCCTTTTCTTTCTTCCACTTTCAATGACTCACTTTCTCTCTTTTCCTCATTTGCAATTTCTTATTTTTTTTTTTTTTTTGCTTTTTGATCTCTTGCTTTTTCATTTTCTTTGTTTTTCTCCCCCTCTCTCCTCCTATCCAAATAGCCTCAGGTGAAAAAGCAGCAAAGTGGGTCTTGTTTCACCCACCCCCCCTCCACCCCTCCAAACCCATCTTTGACTTTCTGTCCTCCAAGCCCAGTGATTAATGCGGGGTCTTAAATTAGGCGTGGGAGGATTTGCCAATGCTGGACACGCACTCAGCACAGCTCGCAGACACACACTAATAGTATCTACAGCTAATCTATGACTGCTTACATGGATGGGCTCTTCCTCAAATGCCACTGCAGACCATTGTCGTTATAGACTAGCAGTCTAGTCTACCCATATCAGATGGTAAGGAGACTGATAGCGGTTAATAGGCTGTGGGCAGTTGCACATGAGAGACAGTAAAAGTTTTAAATATGGCACAGTAACCCAGAAATAGTCCCAGTGGTTACATGTAAAAAATAAGATGAAAACTAAACCACATTCTGAGAATCTGTTGCTTCCATAATTTGAAGTCTGAAAATATGTAAAAGTCTAAAAGTTTAAACTAAGGGATATCAGATAGAGAAGAGGTACCACAGGTACATAATAAAGTAACCACTAAAGTGTATCTTGATGGGTTTATATAACATGAATCATCAAAAGTATTGTTTGAATGGTTTATGACATAAATCATCATTTTACTGTGATGTTTAAATGTCCTACATGGTGCCTTTTCTATGTTCTCCAACAAAAGTGTATTAAGGAAACTAAACTTAAAAGACAATGTCAGTTCATAACAACTTGGATCTTTTTCTGTGGTTTAATAATAGTATTAGTGATAAATGATTATAGTCACCAAGTTAATTGCAGTAATCTGGAAGTGCAACAATAGGTAATGATTCAGGTTTTAACCAACCCCCCGCCCCCCAAGTGGTTATTATTTGGGGGTGCTACATGTTTGGAAGAGGAAACAAAGGTCAAACAACTACCCATTTCAAACATCCACAGATTACAGACTTCCTGTACTAAACATAGTTGTATGCACAGTTTCTCTGTTAAATGTTGGATTATCATAGACATTTTAGGTTTGCTCACTTTTAGTTAGTTTCCAAATAAAGTGGTTTAGAAAATTTAGCTAAACTTTTGGCTAGTTTACAACCTGTCTGTTTTGCCCCATTGGATGTTGCCCTGTTCCTAAATCTGACCGATTAAAATAATGAGTACATTGTTAATGTAAATGATAGAAACGATGGCCAAAATGACAAAAATGGAGCCCAAGTTGTACTAAACATAAGAGAGACAGACCAGTAGTGTGTCATACATTAATAGTAATATTTTTTGTGTGTATGCAGGTCACCTTTGAGCAGCACAAAGAGAATCTGTCCCACATGTTCCGTCAGTACCAGCGTCAGGAGTCTGCGGGTTCTTTACGCACTATCCGAACTGTTTCTGGTGCCAGCCAAAGCTCTGAGACCACGGAATGTGTTAATGGGCCACCAGCAGAGGAGGCCGCCCCTTCCACTGTCATTGAGCTTACAGTGGACGAACAGCCTGATTCAGCATCGAGCTCCACCATCACTTCTAGCCCACTGGAGGCTGCTGATGAACGGGGACAGGCATCCATCACTGTGTCCAACATCCTGGCTAGGGCTGAAGAAGACGACCAAAAACAGGTCCAGGAGTCTTCTACAGATGGGACAGAAGCTACTGGGATGCAAGAAACCAGTAAAGATGGACTTAGCGATGAACCCAACAAACAGGAACCAACGACTGAGAAAAACGATAATCTCCAAACATCAGTTAGCGACCTGCCTGAAACGAAGGCGGCTGAAGTGGTCAGAGACTCTGCTAAAACATCTGCAAGTGATGATATGCAAACACCTGCAACAGATGATGCAAAATCTGTGAGTGAAGATAACAAAGGTGAATCAGCAAACTCCATGACAGATGACTCGTTAAAGGGAGCAGACACAGAACTGCCAGTGATTTCAGATCAAGAAAGTAAGAATGATCAAATGTCCACTGAGAGTACAGCCTGTCTGGAGAACAGTGTGCTGGGTGGAACATCTTTCGTCAACGAGGACCTGGTTAACGTTTCGTCTGTTAGTGACCAGATCCTCCCAAGTGAGGCCGATGATAGCCAAGAAGAGTCCTCTTATGCGTCTGCTACTGCCGGAGATGAAGTGGAGGTAGTAGAAAAGGAGGGAGATAAACAAGATGAAGATGATGAAGGCAAGAAAAATGAAGGACAGGAATTTAAAGAAGAAGAAGAAAAAGATGAAAAACAAGAAGTTACAATAGAAGGAAAAGCTGAAGAGAGTGAAGAACAGGCGTCTGGTTTAGAGAGTCAGAAGGTGGAGACAACTCCAACTGCAGCACCTGAAGAAAACGTGATAGAACCACCAAAAGAAATAGTTAAAGATGATCAGTCTTCCTCCATCACTGAAACCGCTTCTGCAGACCAGCAGCCTGCAGATACCACACCGCCCTCTACAGACCAGGAGGTTGCAGCAGCATCAGACTCTGCCGCCGCCTCGCCTAGCCAGCCTTCAGAAACTGCTTGCACTACCGGGGAGGAAACCCTGACCAGTGCCCCTGACAGTAGCGCTGCCACCTCCAGCTCTGACACCCAGAAGAGTGCAGACAGCAAGACCAAAGAGATCAAAATTGCCAGGCTTGACGTGTCTAATGTGGCCTTAGACACAGAAAGACTTGAATTGAAGGAGACCTTTTCAACAGTATGCCTCTCTTTGATTCATTCCTCTTAATTTCATTCTGATGTATTATATACAGTAGATTGATATGTTAATTTTTTCCTGAAGAATCAAATTAACAAAATTGAATGTTTCAATCCCTGTAACTGCTCTCTGTGTTGATGATGTGTTTGTAGGAAACAAGCCAAGGCCAGCCAGCTGCAGCAGCACCAGCAGCACCAGCAGCACCAACAGCACCACCACCAGCAGCAGCGGGAGGGTCTGCAGGCCAGCCGAGGGAGAGCGGCACCTCAGCCCCTCGTTCCACCATGTTTCGTATCCCAGAGTTCCGCTGGTCCCACATGCACCAGCGCCTCCTCACTGACCTGCTCTTCGCTATTGAGACAGATGTCCAGATGTGGAGGAGGTAGGGGCAACAGTCAGTGACGTTGACTTTACCAATGCCTTGAGCTAACAATAATTTTGTTAATTGATTAATGGAATAAAGATTTATTGACTCTGTGTCTCTGAGGAGCAGGCTGAAGATTTAATCCCACCAGTTGTCTGCTCATCGAAGAGTGTGTTTGAAAGAGTCATTCACAAGTCTTAGTGTAGATACTTTGAAGATGTTTCTAATTTAGGAATTTGTTTATTCACTTAAAGGCAAGTAAAAATAGTGGCCGCAATCACTGTAGTAACCACAATCTTTGCACAAAGCAGTACTGCAATTTACTTTACATTAAGCTTGAACTAAAGTTGATGCAATGGAATGAATTCGTCATCGAGGGCCCTTTGCATCAGACTTGAAAGTGTAGACTAATGCACTGGAAATATTTCTGTAAAGACGAAGGATATTTATATCCAAGAAGGTTAGCAGTGCAACTACTGTAGGTGGAGCTATGAACACTGTCTGATCCCTTTGGTATTATTTTTATATTATCCAAGTCAAGTAAATTAATTGTCAGTAATATAGATGTTGTAAGTGTTGTTCCAGCCCGGTTTCATTTTAAGTTTGTGTAACTTCAGCTTCTGCTGTTGTGGAGGACCATTTGACTTTGTGTTTTGGTAACAAAAACAACCATTTTTTGTCCTCCTTCTCTTCAGTCATTCCACAAAAACAATTTTGGACTTTGTGAACAGCAGCGAGAACGTTGTATTTGTCCACAACAGTATACACCTCATCTCCCAGGTGGTGGACAACCTCATCATGGCTTGTGGAGGCATTTTACCTCTGCTTTCTGCTGCCACCTCCTCCTCTGTGAGTTTCCTCATGTGTGTGCTTTGTGTGTGTACACTTGTCTGTGGATACATGTGTAGCTGATGGCTCCAATCACAGGAAGCTATCCATCCACATTGACCTTTCCCAATCGCATTAGACTACAGTTAACCGCTTCCTAACATTGTTATTTTGTTTTTGTGTTGTCTGACCCCGGTGACTGTGGTCGTCTGACATGATTCTTTGCTTCCGCCAATGACCTGGCCGGCCTGTTTAAGAAATGGGTTGATGCTCAGTTCCATTATAATTCAGTTGTTTGTGCAGTATAACCAAATTTAAAACTGGAGGTGACGGAGTCCAATCTTATTGTAAATTGTGTGTCATTGTGATGTATTTACTATAGTACTGTGCAATACCATACATGTTTAGATATATGTTTTCATGGAAGTAATTCCAATACTTAATAGTTTCCTATTTAAAAGTCCTAGAAATGTTGTCATGTTCAGAGCCAGCATTAGATATGAATGTAATTTTACTTTTGTTGTTCGAAAAACCAAAAATAAAAGGTTTAATTGACTATTTATTACCTGGAAAAAAATGAAATGTTCTTCTTATATGAAGAACATATAAAATGAACTGTGCTTAATATCTACTGAATCAACAATCCTTTTCCAAAAAGGGATGAGGAAGCTTTTTTGTTTTTTTTGCTTATCAGTTACTGATCTGTAATTTCTTTTTTTATCTCTCTACTACCAGCATGAACTAGAAAACATTGAACCATCCCAAGGCTTGACAGTGGAGGCTTCAGTCACCTTCTTACAGCGGCTCATCAACCTCGTGGATGTTCTCATCTTTGCCAGCTCCCTCAACTTCACAGAGATAGAAGCTGAGAAAAACATGTCGTCAGGAGGGATCCTCCGACAGTGCCTTCGTCTTGGTAGTCACATTGCATTTTCTGTTTTGTTACTTTTCCACATTTTCATTTTGATTGACTCAATATTCCTGAAACTGCTCATTTACTTCTACTCTCATGTACTATATTCCTCTGAGGTCCTATTACTTATTTTTAGTGTGTTTTTTCAGATGTTTAGCTGTCTTTCTACTAATGCGTTCCCTCAATGAATTTCCTTTGTTTATCTCCTCCTCTTACCAAGCCCTCTGCCCTCCCCTGTTCATCGATCCACCTCATATCAGCTGGCAGTAGCCTCTTGTATTAGCCCCAGTCATGGCTCCCTGTAGCCTTTTTGACCCTCCCTTCTGTGTTGTTTCTTTCTTTTCTGCCGTCTTCCTCTCCATCTCCCTCCGCTGCTCTCGTTCCCCTGCCTCTTTCACTCTGCTCGTATCAGCGCTCTCTTATCTTGTTATTATAACCCCACTGCATGGCAACACTCTAAAATGGCTACTATCATGATATAGTGAGTTCTCCATAATGGCCTTGGCTGTACTGTATTGCAGCGTAGCCTGAGGCCTTTTTCTGCCTTCTGTTCCAGGCTATTAAAGTTTCCTCTGACAGCATCAAAAAGCCAAGCCTCGCTCTAGCTGAATAAAAGATATTGAAATTCTTACATTATTCATTGATGGTGTACCTTTTTAGCAAACACGGAACAACAAAGTATGCACACACACATTCAGAGTAGAAGCAATGCAATACTTTCTGCACTGATTTAAATAATTTCTTCATGCTTTGTTTCATCAATGTAATGGTGCATATCCAGGTACTGGTTTTTGCTTTTAGCTACTCATTACAGTGAAGGTTGCAAGCAAAAAGGCTGTCAAAATGTAAAGTTTTAATACAAAGAACACTCAAATATTATCCAGCTACCATCGCAGCTGTTGGACTTTTGCAGGAAAGGGATGCCACTGTACTACAGGTCCAGTTTTAGAAAGCAGCCGTTATGAAATGAATATTTGATGAGGTATGTGCTCCCCATTGCTGGCACCTAATCTGATTTTGGAAGACTGTAACAAGGTTTTAGCGTCTCCACCCCCCCCCCCCCCCCTCTCTTTTTATAAATGGTTGTATGAAAGAGTAGTCCTAATGGAAAAAGCGAGCCCATTTCCAGACGGAATAATTCCCTCCTTCGTAATCTAAATGGCTCAGAGTTAACATTTGTCAGTTGTCAAGTACAGCACAGTGGGGGTTGGGAAGGGCTCCGACAGAGGGAGCAGTACATTAGATTACAAATGGTAAGCGTGCCAGCTCGGAACGCACCTAAAGTTGTGGGACCACGAGATATTTTTTGCGTCGAAGGATGTGTCTTGCTACTTGGCACGTGCACACTGTACCAGCGTAATTTGTTATGGAGCTCCACACAGTGGCTGTGATTCAAGAGCACACCCTTGCACTACGACCTTGGGAGGAGAGGTGGAGCAGGGAAGAGTGAACGATGCTGCCAGAGTTGGCCAGAGCGCTGACCTTGTCATGGCCCCACTTTTTCTCCTTTTGTTTTTGTCTCTCTCAGCTTCTCCCCCTGTGTCTTTTCTCAGTTCATTTTCTGGGTTTTCACTGAAATGTCTATATTTTAATGCATTTTCTTTGGTTACCATCTCTTTTTAAGGCACACCTTCCACATATTTCTTTATAAATTACTATTTATAGAATGTCACATAATATTTTTTTCTCCATCCTTCTCCAGTGTGTGCTATGGCAGTGAGGAACTGTCTGGAGTGTCAGCAAGCCCAGTTTAAGCACAGCAAAGAAGGCTCAGCACACAGCTACACAACCATGCCCAGTGCTGTGCTTGGAGCAGCCAAGTCTGCAGCAGCTCAGGCAAGTTATCCAGAACACCATTCTACACATGTTCTACACTTCCAATTTGTTTAACAAGTCTGTGTTATAACTAACTGTATGTAGTATTTTTTTTTTTTTTTTTTTGCCTCAAACTACATTGTAAATAACATTGAAAATCTCAGCCATCTGCCCTTGCCATTTTATTTTTTGAGTTATTTTTTTTTTTTGGTAATAGCTGCATCGTCTTTTGTTGTTTCCCTCCTGTACTCACTGGCAGACCAGGAGAAGCTTTGCCCTTTTTGTCCAGCTCCCCAACAACAACCAAGTGTTATTGCATTAGCTCATATCTTATTATATTACCACACTGGTTGCTATTTGTTACACTAGACAAGGCCTTGTGTCATTGCTCCTTTGATTTGATACAGTGGCTTCCAGTAAACTCATGTTGTTCTTCCCTGAACCGGGTGTTAAAGCTCATTTATAATGCAGTGGCTCTGTAGAAAAGCCATTATGTTAAGGACATGATCCCAAGAGGAATAGCATCCCTAAGCCATGAAACATAACCCGACTCCGTGAAGTGCACATGGATTAATAAACATCCTGATAGGTGTGAAAGTGCATGTGCTGTTAGCACTTAATTTGTAGACAATAATACATTTCATATGGTAATTGTTTGATTTTCATGCATGCATGCAGAGTCCTGTTGACGCAGTGACAGGTGGAATGTCTCCTGTCAGAGATCTGGACCGGTTGCTCCAGGACATGGACATTAACCGCCTCAGGGCTGTCGTCTTCAGAGATATTGTGAGTCATACAGCAAACACATTCTCATACTACACAGACATACTGTAACAGAGTGTGCATTCAGTGACGCCTATTACATTACTTGACTATCACAACTTTCTGAAGAACATACACACACACACACACACACACACACACACACACACACACACACACACACACACACACACACACACACACACACACACACACACACGCGCACACACACAGATTGCTTAGTGTGTGTTGTTTGTTTCAGGAGGACAGTAAGCAGGCCCAGTTTCTGGCTCTTGCTGTGGTTTATTTCATCTCAGTCCTCATGGTGTCCAAGTACCGCGACATCCTGGAGCCCCACAATGACAAGAAACACCCTCAACGATCCCAGTCTTCCAGGAGCACAGGTATAAAGCAGCTCCAAGGAGAAAAACTTTCATCCAAAATATTTATCTGCTTAGCAAAATAATACTGCATGCTGTAATATGGTGGTTCCCAATTCTTTTTGCTTGTGAGACCCAAATACAATACTATTTCTACCTCTGACCTCTTGATGAAGAGTTATGTTCCCTTTCTAAATATAGTTATGAATAAATACTGGAATGATTTTATAGCCTAATAAAACAATAATAAAGTGGGAAAATATTAGAAAAAATTCAAAAAAATAAACGTGATTTAGTGTCACTGAATTTGGCTTCATGACCCAACTGCTGTGATTGTTATTTTTAATACAGATAGTGGTGCCATTTCTGGTGGGCTAGAAGTGGAGAATGGTGTCTCTCTCCGGAGGTATGATTCTGGCATCGGTGATGACCACACCTCAACCGCAGCCAGCGATGCTGATCTGTCATCCTCTGGCGTGGCTCACGGCCCAGACGCCATCTCAGAGGCCTTGTCTACGCTGTCGTCTGAGGTCAGACCTGCTCAACCTGCTGACTCAAAGGGCAAGAATGTGAAGGACATTCTACGCAGCCTCGTGAGCACTCCAGCTGATGATATCATGGTGGATCCAAGTCTGCTGCCCCCGGTTTTTCTGGGAAGTGTGGGGGATGCAGCCAGAGACTCATCACTGCAGTTCCGCTCATTTGATAGGTGAGGGCTCAGGTTCAAACATGGCTTGACACACACGTACAGTATATCACCATGTTTATAGGAAATTCTATTTTTCTGCTCTGCACCTTGGTGTTTGTTGGGGGGGTGGGGGCTGTACGAAATTCCCCTGCTGTTGACATGAGTGCGGACCTGACAGCTTCATCAGTTTCTCAAAAGCCCATATGGTGTATACTCTTGTGATTCTTTAGCTTCACAGTTGACAGTTTCATGCCATTTACCCCAACATAACTGCAGGGGACTTTTGAAAGTCAGACCTTGAAGACATCTCAGCTTGGTATCCTCAGAGGAGGCTTTGGTGGATCTTGAAAAACATTCTGTAACAGAAAACCCTTTTGAACTAGGATATCCTAGTCTCCTCTCCAACTCTTTCCCCCTTACTCCCATTGTTTTTTCTGTTTGCTGTTGATGCAGGTCCTCATCCATAGCAAACCGTCTTACAAAGAACCTGTCTTAGGGAAAACAGGAGTCATGTCTGAGATGAAGAGACAGAGCGACAACGTTGGCAGGAAGCTGTTTCTTTTCACCATGTCACAGATATTTAACGAGTTTCTTTTTCATCTCTCCTGCTACTCGTCTCTCCCTGTCTAACAGTAGAAGGGGTATCCCCTTTTTTGGCATAAAAGCTGTATAATTTGCATTATCCCTGGAGATTGAGGGGTGAACAGTCAGGAGTAAGGCTTCAAAAGCAGATGCATGTACTGAAGCCGCAGACGGGCCCAGGTGAGAGGGGATGGTCACCGGTCTGGTTTGCATTTGGAGCATTGATTCCGAGACAGACATTCACAAACGGCTGAGGGGGGAGAGGGTGGTAAAGACTGAGAGGGAGATGGAAGAAGGGGGGGGATGCCTCCATGGGGGTGATGTCAAGTCAAGGTTCTCATGTATTGAGGAAAACATTTCCCCCATTTCTTTCTCTCTTTCTGTCTCTCTTGCTTTCTCCCTCACACACACTCACAAACACACACGCACACAGGCTCAGTCAGTCCGCCTACCCCCAACTGTGGGAATTCCACGGCATCTCTGTGATCGCATGTCTTTATCTGAGGAATGCTTTGTCAGGTCTCAGGGCGCTCCTCATATCAGGGGGATTAGACTGGCTCCTGTCCGCTGAGCACACTCAGTAGGAAGAGAGGACGTCAGGAGAGCTGGAAAACATAGACTAACAGCTCGCTCACTGCCTATGGGAGCCTCTTCATACGAAGCATACAGCCCAGGCACAGCCAGCAAAGTTTCCCTCAGCTATCTTTTAACAAGAGATGGAAGCTACTCTGAAGGGTATTCACACATGAATACATTGTAGGGCTGCAAATAATAATTATAATTATCAGTGATATTTTTTGTTATCCCATGAAAATACTAAAACCAACAGTACATTAGTCGACTTACTAAGTAGCTGCAAAATTTCCAAACCCAATCTGTGACTCAGTCCAAAATCCATTGGTTACTACTGAAGATATAAAACTCCAAAAACAGGTTATAAATATATACTTTTACAGCTTGGCATTGTAGTTGTTAGCATATTTTTCTCAAACAGGAGTAACTAGTGTACGTGCTGGGGACTATTTTCACTTGTGCGTTCAGTGTGCAAGTATTTTTTGGCTGTTAGACAATGTATGTGTGATTTACTCAAGATAAACTGCAGTGCCCATGTTCATCGTATTCAAGGGACATGATGTCACCCCGTATAACGCTGTGGCTCATTAATGTGGTATAATAGTTTTTGGACAACAGCATAGAGGAATAAGGTTTGGACTGAGAAAATAAGCACATTTTTATATTTGAGCCAGTGAATGTTTGGCATTTAGCTTCATAAATGTCTTAAACAATTAATTAAATCACTAAAATCAGCATTTGATAGCCACAAGCCTTTCTTTTATTATTACACATTATTTTTGTTACTATGTACTATTATCTATGACATCCAGTGGCTTTGCACCTTTATTTATTCACTTATCTCCTCAGTTTACTACTTTTTATCAGCCTTCTGTCTCTCAGTCATATACTTGCTAGTTCTAGTTAACATGCATGTACATGTAGTAAGTTGTCACAGTGTTTATTATCTTGTTGTAATGACTCTATCGCTACCTGGCATCTCCCCCCTAACCAGTAAGTCTTGCAGTGACACCACTGAAAGCCAGAGCTGACATTCTGCACTGACATGTCCTGCCAAAACATGGCAACTTTCTTCTGGCCCAGAAGGCTGGATTTATGAGACCAATGTATGAAAAAAAGCTGGGATCTCCCAGATAAAAACTGGGGGTGGGTCATGGGGTGAAGTATCCCTACTGATTTATTTACCAGTGGAGACCTGTTGGATTTCTCCCATCCATTTTTCAGCCATGCCCCTGTTATGACAGCCAGTCTGCAAATATTTGCTGACACTAACCAGAACTAAACAGTGTCATTGTACAAGCCAGTGATTTAGACTGCATGGTTCAGCAGAATATGTGAGTGTTAGACATTGGAATATACATGGTTCAGTTGTTTGCATTCCTGGCAGCAGACTCTGCATGCATGTAAGAGTTGATGTACAGAAAAGCTGTGTTGCTGGTGAGTTGTTAACGTAGTGCTTAGAAAGAAGCTAAGCTTGTCAGAAACAAACACAAATTAAATAGTGAAAGTTTTTGCCTGGCTATTGAATTTCTGCACCACAATTTACAAATAGGAGGCTCTCTGAATAAAGACTCTCTGGATATGAATGAGGAATCACACACATATTCACCTGTTGTGATGCACCTGGAGCAACTTTTCTGCTGATCCTATTGTAGACCATGAAGTTAACAAATCAACTCTTTTGTAACCTTGTTGTTGGCTTTAAATATCAGGCATTTGAATGTCATTTTGATTTATGTTACACACAGACAACAGACTTTACTGATTCCCTCATTTCATTACTTTAAATAGTTGAGACTCACATTACAACCTAATTAATATGTTTGATTGTGATGTCCTTCCATATCAATATTTGAGATATATTTTAGAGATACATGTGAGATTTTTTAATAAATACATAAATTAAAAGATGTACATTCAGCCAGTTTCTTCAACTTAAGATAATTGCAATTAAAAATCACGTAGTTATTAAAGAATCAAACCAAAATAAATAAATAAAATTGACAAGCAGTAAATACATTTAACTTCAATGAACATTACATTTGAAACACAACCTGTAAAACATTAATGTATATCATATTTCTCTTTGTAAGCCGAGCCGATGTTGGCGCAGGCTCTGTTTCATACGTTCGGTCTATTTTTGGTGTTCGATCCGAGTTACGCTACACTGTAAAGAAGACAGAGGGCTAGTTACCTCCATAGGTTCTTAAGTGCTTCACTATGTTGCCCATAGTATATGCATATACAAACATACACCTGTGCATACATATAAATATGTACATATATACAGCCTAATTCAAAAATACGTATGCTTTTATAATACAAAAACCTTTTTTGCTACTTCAGACCATATTTCAACATTTTCTGCCTTTGCCTGACTTTTTCCCTGACCGCCCCCTGTCCCGAATAATTTAATTAATAATTTAATATCCAACGTATGCATTTTTTAATACATATATACATCATACATATATACTCAAATACACTGCAAGATCCTTGCGTGGACACACACACACACACACACACACACACACACACACACACACACACACACACACACACAAGCAAGCACACACTTGGACAAACACTGAGATTCTGCTAGTCTCATACTTTGTGGGTCCCAGTTGCTCCATGTCATCAAGGTAATACTCCACCCACGCAAGCCATCATCATCTAATCACAGCTGGAGAGAGTGTCACATACAATGGACTTTTATTAGAGTTGATTTGAAAGTGTGTATGTGCAAAAGTATCAGTGTGTATGGTGACTGAATAACATTTTTAACATTCACATGCACAAGGTTGCATGAAACAGGGGTAAAAGGGGAGATCAAAGCTCTGCTGGGGTGTACACTCCCCTCCCGTGCATGAGTCGGCTCTGAGGTTAACACTTCAGAGAATGGTATTTTTACACACACATACACACACATGCACCATTCACACTGGCTTACTCTGTCTTGCATTTCTTTTACCTGAAATAGCAGAGATTACTGGAACACAGTGTTTACTGCACATGCACATATCCATTGTGGATTAAAGCCTTTAAATAATTCAGCCTCAGCACGCACGCACGTGCACACACACACACATACACACACACACACACACACACACACACACACACACTGCCCTGGGCCCCTGTTTGTGGGTTGAGTGGGGCCGCTGACGGCTGATTAATCGACTGGGGCGGCCCACTCATGATAAGTGTGGCTAATGACCTGCTGAATAATTCACTGGGCCTTTGCTGTGGAACAGATGGAAGGCCAAACACATACACGGACATGTTCACTGGCAGATTCGTACACACTTTTGCACTCATGCATTTATTTGTACACTTATATGCATATATTCAAATTTTTGTGGACACACACACATGCACACTCCCAGTCTCCACTCACCAGAGGTTCTTTGTCTGTCTGTCTTTCTCTCCTGCTGTTGACACTCGGAGTGCTTCACGTCAGCGCCGCCCTTGTTTCCTGATACCACCATCAGGTCCACTCACTATCTGAACAAAAAAAAGTAACCAGATACCTTTATCTACAACCTTCCTGGCTATCAATACTGTTTTCAGGTTTTTTTTTATGTACGACTCTGGACCTTTTCAGTATGTGTTTGTATTTTAAACACAACTGTCAAATCTCTGGGTTCTAATGCAGCTCTATTATTCTCAAATCATAGATCACTCGAAGCAAAGGTCAACTGTCGGGGTTTAACATTCACAGTAACTTTTAATAGATCAGATCAGCTGCCTTAAATCAACCAAGAACAGCCTTTGATTCTGCAGCCAGGTATCTGTCTGCACCACAGGGAGCCAGATCCAACTATCCTCTCGTGTGCATATACACACGCTGACTCTGTGAACGTGCAGGAATGTATGTTAGTCTTTTGTCTTTTGTGTATGCACCCGTTTTTTTTCTTTGTGCATTCAAATTTTTGCATTAGATGTATGCTTGCATATCTGGGTAAGTCTGCATTGGTTTGTGTTTCTGAGAGGGAGCAGTAGCCGGTGATTAGGCCCTGCTTCCCCTGTGTCAGCACTGATAAGCAGGGCCAAGGCTCTCTTTGATATGGCCAGTGGTCTGTCAGAGCCTTGTTTTAAACTGACAGCTTATCTGCATGCTGCTCTCCTCCCATCTGCTGTTCACCGGATGAGAATTGAACTCCACTCAGTCGTACCCCATCACTACGTAAAACACTTCCCGTTTACTTAACAGCATGGACATCTGAAGACGCACCATTATCATTACCCAGATAACTCTGCAGAGAAAGAAAAACATCAGTTCTCTAGTTGTGATTTTGCAATAATTTGTAATGAGCTTTGAGTGTTACAGTACTTTTATGACACTTGTGTTTTTCATATATTTTATTGTTGATATCAGGATCATTGCCACACATGCTTTTGCAATTTTAAACTTGATCAGAAACTAGTACTTACATGATTTTTTGTTGTTAATGGATGAATGGATGGATGAACTTTGCCTAAAAATCTAAATTTAGTGAAGTTCTCCTACAGCTGTTAAGACAGATGTTAAGACAACATTATGTGTGTGTGTGTGTGTGTGTGTGTGTGTATACATATATGTCAAACGTGTATATGACATATTGACATATTTTGTTAAATTAAAAAATGGGTTTTGTAAAAGAATATTCCTCAAAAGAAGATATGAAAACCTTTTTTCCCAGATACTCCAGTATCAAACCAAAACTTTATTTTATTGTTCTATACTTTACCAGTCCCACTACATAATTACAGTTCTTGAAAGATTGCATTTGCATGACAAAAAAATCTTGTAGCCTGTGCAGCAGATTTGTAATACATACACTGGCAGTGGTCTGCGGTTGTCTTTAGTTCTACAAGTATGTTGTTTCAGTTAACTGTAACTACAGATAAAGTATATTGTGATTGTTAAATCACTCGTTAATCCTGCCCCTTGCAATGTTTCCTTAAAAGCCTGATAGACTTCACAAGGCTGTTGTATTTTAGATCTAGATTTAATGCATGAAACAATTAGTATATTTATCAGCTAAAAACCGCTGCATGTGTTCTTTTGATTTTTTGGAAAGATTGATGTGACTATTTTAAAACATTTTGGTGTTGGTAAAGTTGCTCTGAAAATGACTCTTCTACTCTAATGGATTGATGAGGGAATTGTTGTTCTTGCCACACTGTGTACATAAAGGTCTTAAGAGGCTCACTGAGAACTGGCACCATCAGCATGTTCTCACAATAGTTCTGTCAAGGTGACAGTTAAATGAATAATTTGTCTCTTCTCTCTACAGAAGTGTTGTCGTTGCACCTAAGAAAGCGGGCATGACGCCGTCTCCAGGCACTTCCACTCCTGTCCCGGCAACCACTGCTTCCTCGGTGTCCGGTGGGACACCCATTGACAGTGTTGCTGTGGTGTCTTCTGGTGAAGCCTCCCAGAGCACCTCTGCAGACTCTGCTGCAGCTGGTGATTATACGCACGCACACACACACACACACACACACACACACACAAATATTGGAAGGGCAGTGTTTCTATGAGGGCAGCTAAGTCGTAGCCTGCTCTGAAAAGTCAATATTTATTTAGAGCTTGTGCACCTCTGTGTGTCTGACAGAATAATATGGCTGTGTTTGTACAACGTAATCCAGTTATCTAAGGACAGAGAGGACATGAAACACTTGGTCACACTAATTCAGTTGCCATTGAGTTTTTATGAAGTAGGAAAGATGAAAAAGAAAAAATGCATGTCATAAAAATGAAAAATATGAAAAATAAAAATGACTAAGTACTATTAAGTACTTTTTATAGGGGAAACATTTATACAGTTGCATTACAAGTTATCACAATAATTTCTGGTGCAAAGGTGTCTAAATATGAATCACCAGAATAACAAGTCATACTTTTTTCATTGGAACATTATGAGCCACTAATTCTTATATTAATTGATTTAGAAGTGACAGGAAATAATGACCAGATTTTTAAAAAATGTATATGCATATTTCAGTGTGTAAGAATATGAAATAGTTTTTGTTATGAAGTCTATGTGCATTTGTGTTGTTTGTCCATGTGAATAATGATGACTGTTAAAGCTGTGTGCGTAGTTGCGTCAGTTTATGTCAGTGACCAGTGTTGAGTAAATATGCTTTGTGAGCTTGTGTGTGTTTTAGTGGGGCAGTGGGGGGGACTAATGGAGACGTTCATTTACTCCTCTTTGTTTGAAGGAGCTACTTCACCTCGAGAGGGATACTCTCACCAGGCCCACATGGCACTGCTTAACACCTTACATGCACATACGCACACACATGCACACACATTCCAGGCCACATTACACTGTCTGTCATTCCTTAAGAGTTATCCCTGCTTGGAGACTGTCCTGGCTGGAAAAACAAGCCGACTAAAACACCAGAGGAATCCCCCTCCTCCATATTCAGCTGGGCATTAGCTTATTTATGAGCCACAGGGAAGTGAATTTACTGCCAGATCAATCAAACATGGACTTTGTACCTTGTGTGCCTCTGTCTCCAGAATGAAGTCGTAAAGCACCTTTTAGTTGTATAATGAAACAGTCACAAAAACAGCCCAGAGGGGTAAATTGGTATGTAATGACAATAAAAGCAAAAAAAAGTAAAAAATAATAAAGACGAGGAGCTTCTTTTTCCACCACAGGTGTAACACTGCAAATGATTTAATTATAACAAATGACTCATTATTTTGCATGTGTTAGATATATGGCTGCAATTAAAAAAAGCCATTCAAAATGATCACCCTGCTTTAAGTATGACGGCAGCTGACAGTGAGACATTGCCAACCTCTCAGTGTACAATTTAAAGGTTTCCATCATGGAAACCTCAGAATTGTAAATTGATAAGGAAGACATATTGTGGTCGGAGTACATCATCCGCTATCTAACCATAAAATTATACTTGTACCCCCACTTGCCCTATTCGACCATAAATCCCCTGATTCTATACATTTGAATGGAGACCATTGTATTATTTCATAAGAGGCATGTTTCCACGCAGGTTTATGGTGCTGCGCTGGCCGTATAATGTATTGCTGTGTGTGTATTTATGTGAGTGCGTGTGTGTGCAAGGTCTGTGTGTGTGTGTGTGTGTGTGTGTGTGTGTGTGTGTGTGTGTGTGTGTAGCGTCCTATTCTTGTCCAACATCCAGACTAATAACAGAGTTCTTTGGTTTCTCCCTGCAGCAGGCGGCCAGGTTCCAGCCAGCGCTAGCTTGCCATCTGTCCCCCCACTCTCCCCTGTGACCCAGCACACAGCCCCCAATATGAGGTGATTCATCTTCTTTTCTCTCTCTTTCACACACTCACATTCACACGCACACACACACACACATACACTATCAGCTCCTGCAATGCATTTAAACACACACAATCTGTTATTTATATTATCAACTAATTGTTGCTTTGTCCTCATTCCAATCCCCCCCCTCTCTTTCATTAAAAACAAATATTTTACTGATGTTATATTTTTAAATGGTTGAATGATATGATTTGTTTTGTAGTTGCAGGCCAATTGAATTGTACTCATGTATTTTGTTTGTGTGCTGTTTGTATTACATCTCTGCATCGCTAGTATCTCAGAGCGTCTGGAGCATGCTCTGGAGAAGGCAGCTCCTCTACTGAGAGAGATCTTTGTGGACTTTGCCCCTTTCCTTTCTCGAACCCTGCTCGGCAGTCATGGACAAGAGCTCCTCATCGAGGGCACTAGTGAGTATAGCATCACAGAGACTCAATACACCGTCTATTACTATTTGTTCCCAATGCTTGTTTAAGACATTGTTTCACTTTGTCTTTGTAAACCGTCTTATAAGTGCTCTCCTCATTTAGATGCAATAACATCTCGTGCCTGTTGTTAATCCAATTGCATGATGAGCGTGTGTTGAGCCCAGAGCTGGTAGTTGTGCTGAAGGTTTCCAGGGGGCCAGGTCAGAGGCCAGGCCACTAATAGCAGTGTTTGGGATGTCTGCTGCCACCAAACAAAATGGAAAGTTGATTGATAGCTGCAGGGGGGCCTGAAGAGAAGGCAGGGGGAGGTGTTTGTGTGTATGTGTGTATGTGTGCGCTTGTTCATCTGTGTGTGTTTGTCTGCATGTGTCTCCATGTCATATGAAAAGCCAACTGAAAGACCAAAGGCTACTCTGCCTTCTTTCCGTCTGTGCCCCTGCTGCAGAGTCTGGACACTTTAGTTGCCCCCTGCCCTCTAAAAGCCCAGAGCTCACCATTAGGGATCAATGGGACATATGCTGGGCAAGTCAGGCCTGTAATACAAGGCCCAAATATGTATTAGTTTACAGTAACATCATGTCGGCTCATTAGGGCCATCAATACTATCTGCTCTCTTGCAGATGGCACAAGGTTAGGTTATCCGTGCCTGTTTGTGTGTGTTTACGCGCATGTATGTGCTCCAAAGAAACAAGGAAGCTTGATGAAATAAAAGAAACCAAAAAAATTGTCAAATGTTCATTGCTTGCTTTCTTTGTCTTCTCCAGGCCTGGTGTGTATGAAGTCCAGCAGCTCAGTGGTGGAACTCGTCATGCTTCTGTGTTCACAGGCAAGTCTGGCATCTTTATCTTTTCTTATCCCTGTCCTCGGCTTTTTCCACCAGACTTGATTTATCAGGCTCACCTTGAGTGTGGTAAATCCAAAGCCTGGAGTGGACAGTGAGCCATCTAGCGCCTTATCTTTCCTCCACACTGCCTTGTCTACCTTTCCACATTCACGCTGTCCCTGAGTAAGGGCAGAGAAACTGGAGAAAAGGCATCTTCGGCTGCAAATATTGGTTTGAGGGTCAAGGGTGGCCGACCTGTCCGTGTCACCTTTGACCCGAGCTCCAGTCCCTGTGGCCTGGGCCAAACTGATGAGGAGGGATAATGTAGATTTGATGGTGCTTTGCATTGATTATCCCTCTCTTCTCTGTTGTCTTGTGGGTGTTTTGTTGCCAAGTTTATTTAGCTGCTGCCCGATTCATGAATACTAATTCAAGGATCATAAGCAGGCGTGGGCAGATCAATGATAGAGAGTGTCAATAGATCACTCCAGGATGGCTGATTAGCATTAAGATACTCAAAGCTACTGAAGGCTGTGTAGTTACTGTATGTGGACCAAAATCCAGTACACAGTGTATTATACATTTATGTGTAGATGTTTCTCATATGCAGTGTATTTATTCAGTGTGTAAGTGTTTATTTTCACAGTTGCCCTCATATAGACACACCAAGCGACAAGGACAACAGATAATAACTCCCCTCTGGCCCTGTTTGTTTGCGTCTTTTCCATTTAAAGCACCTCATGAAAAAACAAAGATCTCCAATAATACAAAAACACATCTGATTAATGAGGTCTCTCTCACCACTGCGCTCTGTTTTTTTTATCAGCTTTATTTCCTCAAGAAATAGCGCCTGTCATCTGGCTTTCTTTCCTCTGCCTTCTCCCCCTTTTAACCCCAATACCCTATTTGGTTCCCATTATTCACTTCGCTTCCTCTCTAAAAAAGTAATACAGTCAGATTACACATCTGCTTGGATGTCAGTGGCCGTGCATAGATTTGGGCTAGTGGGACACATGGAGGGAATGTGAACCCCATAACGTCCGGAGACGAAGGAATAGCAGGAGTGAAAGCTAGATAGAAAACCAAAGAGAGAAGAATGACAGGCTCTAATGCACCTATTTGTCATATCTGTCAGGGTGTTGTTTAATGCTAATCTAATCAAAGGCAGAATCTCGGTGATTGCTCCGCTGCACAGCTCATGCCTCGCTTCCCCCTTTGGTCCCCAGCCCAGGCTATTTCTTCCTTTCTCAAAGCTCCAAGCTACCCCACCCAATCTCCAGAACACACGCCTGCACGCACACACATACACACACACACACACACACACACAGGCACACACACTCTCTTTCAGTGAGCAGACCAGGGATTGGCCAGCATAGTGTTGATTGCTTCAATAAATCATCCAACCAAATTCTCTCACAGCTAATGCAAATGTAATTTTATTGTTGTGTAAAGGGGGAAAAGGAGGGGGTGGGAAGCAGGGGAGATATGCTGCTTTCCACCAGGGAAAAGAGAGAAACAGGGACAGACTTTCCTCTGGGCTAAATTACAATGTATAATTATTTGTGTGTTTGTTCTTCTTGTGGGGCAGCGAGAGTGAGCTAGTGCTATGATTGATGACGTTATTTAGCAAAGTTTGTTGGGCCCCCTGGCACAGGAAGCACTCAATTTTCTCACAGGAAGTGCCTCAGTGGCCATCTTGTGACTCTTTCCTGCCTTCAAGCCAACCACTGGAGAGAGTAGATAGAGATGATTTTGATTGATTTTTCTCCCCCCTCAGGCCCCGCACCTTCATCGGAGATGCGATGCGATACCATCTCTGTGAAATTTTAATTAATTTCCCATGCTTTGAGATGGAGTGGAGCCAGGGTGAAGGGTCAGGAGGCAAGGGACTGCAGAGCAGTTTTTAATCAGGGATCCTATGAAAGTTGCATTGGCGGCCCCATCAGCTTGGCATTGAGGAGGGGATTGTAAACCGCTGTTTGATAGTGCCCCATTTCTAAACAACTACAGCAGTGCTCCCAATTAAAGGACCATTTTGATCAGACATTAACTGTTGTGGTGGCATGTTGCCTTGTTCTCAGCTGTAATATTGATCCTTATGGACCGCTGAATATACAAAGTGAGGATTAATGGTTATATACTGCAGTTGTGAAAGAGCTGAACTTAATCTGTACTTGGTGGTGTTGTTCAAGTTATACTCTGTTACGCAAGTGCTTAAGAAATATTGCACAAAAAGTGGAATTCTGTCATTTCTCTTGTTGTAAATGGCTTAAGATAGTCTCTCGAGTTGAATAAAGATCTATTATTCCTTCCCTTGACCAACTCAAATTACAATATGATGCTTAGGTGTTAAAGAAATTATTTCAAATAAATAGAGAAGAGATTTTTCTAAGGTGAATGCGAAGATGTCATTGTCCTACTAGGTTATTGAATGTGAAGCCTTCCTCAAAGTAGGTCTTGCATATTACATGAATATCATCACTTGAAAGTAAAGAGCCACTCTCCCCCTCTTCCCATTGCCCCTGATTCACCTTGACAGTTTCACTCTCTCCCTCACACTTGTTTTCTCCCATATTTGTCATATTTACGGACAGTGTGTTGTTTCCTGGGTGCACTTCTTAAAGTGGCTTCCACCCAAAACATCTGATTAATAAATAACGCGCTGGGACAAGAGAAAGAGCTTCCCCATGCGCTTGCTGCCGTATGTCCAGAGCTTTGAGAAATCATCTCATCGGATACTTGACAGTCTACGATGAGCAGAGGCCCATAAATCTCCTCAGTAGCTGCATTTGTGTCCTGTAGATCAGCCATTATTGTCCGGCCCCTCTGTCAGCCCATCCATCCTTTTGCCATTTATCAGAAATACATCCTGTACATGGAGTGGAAGGAAGAGAGAGAGTGTTGTGGGCTTGAGGAGCACTGGTTTCATGGTGGTCAAGCCCAGATAGGAAAGACTGCTCTTCCTCCCTATACCAAGGGGAAAACCCAATTTTCAGTGTAGTGTAATTAAATCTGAAGTAACTTTTCTCATATCAATATTGTGTCTAAATTTCTAACCTCAGTTCTCTTTCTCTCTTCTGTTCTTTTACCAATGAAGGGTTGGTTCATCCAAGTTACACAAAAAGAAACAAATCATAGCTTTGTTACTTACCTCAAATGTTATCCAGCTATAGATACTTTTGGTTTTATTTTCCCCCGTTTTAAGATATCAGTCAAGGAAATGTCTCCACTTACCTCAACCCCATCACAATGAAGATTAATAAATGTAATTTGTGGTGCTCACAGCATATTATTGGAATCTACATCCTGCCAAAGAAATAGTTGTTTTAAAAAACATTCAGAGAGGTCTGCGGATTAACCAGAGTAACATTGAAATAATTCTGAAGAGTAATGTTTCCGCTGATTTTTTGTAAACCTTTGTAAACCTCTGTAAACAAAGCCAGTGCAAACAAAACAAAAAATATATTCGTTGCTACATAGAATGAGTGTGAAATGTAATTATTGACCTTGAAAACAGTAGTTTTGACAAAAAAAATCTTGACTTCCACTTTTTCAAGAGCTTTGAACTGTATTTTCCATCTTCCTCTGCGGAGGGACTTTTCTCAGTTGTTGCTGAGGTAGCTCAGTTGACCGTATTCAGTTGTCCAGTGAGATGTGACTGAAATACCTGGAAAAAGCTAGTACTGTAAGTTACCAGCAAGTGTTGCATTACACTTTACAAATGACTAGTACTCTAAAGCAAAATAAGTGAACCTAAAATTCCTTTCTTTTCCTCCTCCATTCCAGCATGTGAATACCTCCCCTTCCAAGCATGTAGGAGAACCCTGTGTGAACACAAAACTTGTGAAAAATATGAAAGGCCCTTTCTAGAGCCAGTGTTTGGTTTGTCCCTTCTTGGCTACCGTAGAAACATGGTGGTGCAACATTGCGGTGCAACATAGCAGCCTCCGTGGAAGGAGACCTGCTCCCTCTGTAGATATAAAGGGCTTTTTTAAAATAACAAACACAATTATTCTTTTCTTTTGCATGATTATACACCAATTAAAAAAATAGTTATGATATTCCATTTCTGCCAAGGCCGTTCTGCTGCATGTCATCAAATTCTACACACTGCACCTTTTATTAGTTAGGAATTAAAGCTGAACTATATTTACTGTTAAACAGGTGCATGTTAAAAATTATTTTGGACTAATGATGTATTGAACTAAATGGCTGGGACAAATACTATCTCTGATCTGAACAACTAGCATTTCATTGTGACCACCGATGCACGTAATCCTTTAATAGTAATTCAATAACATCAATATTAACCCCACTAATCCAATGACCACGCATTATCATATGTTCCCAGCCAGCCTCACAAAAGTTAACCTGTTTAACAGATGGGTAGCTCTCTTCCAGTCAGCGGGGAGAAAGACATTGACTTCCCCAAACACTTGGCTCCTCCTGACCCTTGACCCTCTGACCTCCAGGTTAGAACTAGAGAGTGGTAGAGGCATAGAAGTTTAAACCCCTGCAGTTAGGGAACAGGCCGTGAGTGCATGGACGCTTGCTCTACAAAATCAATACGATAATCTGAGAAACGAGGGAAACAGGTTCGTAGTTTAGTTGTCATGAAAATAGGAATTCAGTTTTTAAGTTGAAACATAGGGTCGGTAATTACATTGTGAGTTACGTCTTTTAACGGTTATGTTGGTGAAAGTGGTGTTTGAATTGCTAAATAGTCATTTATATCTGTCAGTGGTCATATTTCTTCTTCTCTCCCGTTACTGAGGCTTTGATGGATCAAGAGCAGACCGTGTTGTATGAACCACTTGGGGAGCTGAGAGAGGTGAGAGAAGTGGCGAGGAATGTGATGAAACCAGGGGACAGAAATACTTTCCCCATCATTTTCCTCACAGTCAGACTCATACCCCACTGTGCAGTTAAACAGGCACACAAGGTTCAAGATCAGTGCAAATCAAAGTGTTATTTTTCCTCCCTCCCCGTTCGCTCTCACCCTGTGCTCTGCTCCTGTGCCCCTTTACAGCCATGCCACGCGGCTCAGCCTCCCTGCCATCACTCTCTAGTTCAGAGGATAATATCATGTTGTATATTCTTTGAAAGGGTACTCTCCTGTGAGACGTAGAGAAAACACAGTAACACCAACTGGCACTTAATTCTGTAGGCTCCCTATCGTTGCCAACTATGCAGCCAGAGAGGGGGCGGTGGGTGTGTTGTGTTGGAGGAGTTGGGGGTCAAGGGGGTTTTCCTGACAGGAAGTGAAGTCTAGCTGAGAGGGTGGAATCAGACGGGAGACTCCTAAAAAATTGAGTGGCTTTTAATTTGGCTCCCAGCCGGTTTTACTGTGAGCTGGCTTCAAGTGGCTCGGGACTGGAGGGCCTCAAGTGGCATGAATGGTCGGTTATTTATACACAATGTATAATCGTGTTTCAAATAAATGAATTTCCCTGACAGAGCCCTCTCTTCCTGACAGGCACTGTTAATGTAATGTTTTCCCACCTGACAGGTCCCAAGTTATAAGACCCTGGAATATTTTTTCATATATTTTTCCCCCTGCTATCCTCTCTCAGTTGTCATGCTGATAAAATCATGTCCCGCCGTCTTAGCTAAGAACTGGAGTGGAAATTCATTTCTCTGCATTTTGTTGATTTAGTAAAAGAAAGGTTCAAATCTGAGATATGATTGATTGTTAAAATAGGAAAGTTCAATCTTGTCATTCATGATCATATTTCAGAGGCCCACTTTTGAAGACACTAGTATTGAAAAGCTCTGTCATCTGAGAAAATATTTTATAGAGAAGAAATTCCTGTTAATAACATCCCTAAATTGATATTCATTCCAGTGAGTCTATGCTCCAGTTCTATCATTTTATATAATGTATTCCTGGAAGAATTACATGATTGCTTTTTAAAAGTTTAAACAAGTATTTTTTTCACGTACAAGAAAATGACTCAAGCATTTTTGGTGGTGATTGTCAGCAGTCCCTGTTCAGCAGAATATTTACAACATTACCCACAAGGTACAGTACATAATGGACTATCACTGCTTTGAACTGGTCTGTTTTGTGCTGCACTTTTACTCATCACTCCCTGTCACGCCCACAACAACAGGATGCATATTCTAAACTTATGTAATACAAAAAGCAGTCCTATTTACAGTATGTAGCCCTAAATCATAACAGAAGTTATCTCAGGGTGCTTTTCACATAGAGCTGTTATAGACCGTACTATAGACCCAACATTCCCCCATGAACAAGTACATGGCGGCAATTGCAAGGATGAACATCCCTTTAATGGGAAGAGACCTCAAGCAGAACCAGGCTTTAGATGGGCGGCCATCTGCCCTGACAGTGAAGCACAATGATAACAATAACAACAATACAAATGATAGAAATATGGATGATATTTACTGAAAAGACTAAACTATTTCTGTTGCAATAACTGTCTATTCCAATATATTTTAATCATTATACATAATATCATTCAGAATGATATTATTTTTCAGATTACTGATTTGTATGCGTCTTCTAAAAGAGGTAGCTTGAAATTTACACTGAGGTTTAATCATCACCTGAAGCCTAAGCTATCAAGACAAGCAGTCTTACAAGTAGAGCAAATTTAACCCAGTGCTGAGGTAAGCTTGAATTAGAAAGGTATAAAGAGCTGCACAGTCATTTGTATAATGCACAGGTCTAGGCATAGTTCTAGTCAATAAATGAATGTAAACTAAAGAGGTCATGAAATAAAGGGAATAGAGACATTGAGTCATGTTTTCTGAAGTATTTTTAGTCCCCCTGTATCATCAAAAAATCTACCGACTTAAACTGAGTGAGTCAAATACCAGATTTGTTGCAATTTATTTAAACCAATTTTATTATATACTGATGCTTTAAGAAACTGTGTGTTGTGTGTTAAATGTACTTTCATGCACAGCTCCAGTGCTCTAACATGTTTTTGGTTTGTATGTTAGGGGTGGGGGGTTGAAGTTCTGTTTTTTCATTCTTTCTGTTAGTGTAGCCATGAAAATGTGAGTCCATGAAGCTCTTGGAGACCCTGCAGTGTAAATATTTGGACATCAGTAAATATTCTGTCAGTTGTGAATTTGATCACGCAAACACCAATACAAGTGTGTGTGTGTTTTTCTTTAAGCAGATACCATCTGAACACCCACACGTGGTGTGCTGAGAGCTGAAGTAGACACACCGGTATTAAGTTATTCATATACACACACACACGCACAAGTTTTCAGACACATCAACATGAATGAGCAATAAAGCTAGTCAAAGTCTGCATTAATCATACAAAAGAGCTTTGATGAATAACATCTTTCATAGTTCATTCTAACTCATTTTGTGTTTGTCTTATTCTTCCGCTCACTTTGGCTCTTTTTTTAGGGGCGTTGTTGATATCAGACCACTGATCATAAACATTTGGGTCACTCAACTACAAAAAAACAGTTTCCTTGTCTGTTATTTTTTGTTGTTGTCAAAATGGAAAGGTCAAATTCAAAATGTCAAGATTTGTCACCACTGTTTTTGATGTGAGTATAAGTGATCATAGACACTCTTATATTACAGCAGTCACTGACAGATTTATTTGAATTAATTTAAGATGTCCAACATGTTCAAAACATATGCGTTTTTCTTTCCATCTGCTAAGCTTTTTTGTCTCATCGCAGGCTCACACTGTCACCGTGTTATCAAACTCTTACACTTGTAACTCTTACACATTTTTGGATTTGAAAAAAACAGTGAGAAAAAAAAAATCAGTAGCTTGCAGCCTCGTTAATTTAGCTTCTGCTTTGCTGCCACATTTGACACAAGGATTTATGCTTTTGTCCTCTCATCTAAAATTGTATTCCCATAGCCTTTCAAATCAACAAATACTTGTGATTATGAGTGATGCTACTGAAAAGCACTACTGACTTATTTATTATTTCGGGAGAACAGAGACATTTCTTTCTTCAATGTCGGAAAATGTTTTCCTTGTGTTGTGGCGAGCCTGATGTTTGAAAGGCGATTTTGCTCAGGAGGTCTGTGTTTTCTCACCAGTGGTAGTGGTATATTTAGATGTTGATTATGGATAATCAGCTGTAATGACGGAAGTGCATGGCATGTGTGTTTAGACTCAATGCCATCAACATGGAACACAGACCAAACAGAGCTGTCTTATTGACTTCAGATTGAGACAGGCATTTCCATGAATAGATTAATTCATTCATTCATACTCTAACACGCAAAATTGAAAGAAGAAACAGAATGTAGCTCCTTCTAGCTGTGTTAAACATTGGTATAATGTCTGTCTAGTTTCAGGATCATGGGACAGCACTCTTTCTCTGTCCTGTCATCTGTTAGGAGGTCAGGTTAAAGGTGAGAGGTCACAAATGGCTGCTTGTATCCTCTCATCAGGACTGCTGTGGTCATGGCCCCTATCGCGGTCATAAAAGCTGTGACACTGCTGACCAGGGCAGCCAAAATCCAATATTCCATCACTGACCTGTCCCTGTTTCCTTTTTGTCACCAGGAGATGCTCCTCAGATCAGGGTCATTGCTTTTTTAATTCAACTAGAAGAGCCATTTCTTAGCCCATAATGACACCATTAGTCTTGCTATCACCTTTGTCCGCGTCCACAAAATGCCAATGGCCTCAACGCCGTTGGTCAAACCTAATTTCGAACCAAAGCCTTGCATCACTGCTGCAGTTTTTGCAGTTGATGATCTTTGTATTTTGGCCGTAGTTATATTTTGAAATTTGTAGCCTCCTGCATGAGAGGCCCACGTATTTTAAAGAAATCACATAAAGGAAATTTAATGTCACTGGTTTTCTGGTTCTCCAGAGAGTACGGCTCTATTTACGGCTTCACTTCCTGTGGTGTTTATTTGAAATCCGGCTTGCACAGTCTGGCCTGGTCTGGAAAATCCCTACGGCCACAGGCTAACACTCATGGTTAATGTCCTTCAACTACAGTCTATGCTTCAACTAGAAGGCCCCAAGGCTACTCTCACACACTTCCTCCAAAGCAAGCCTCAGCCACAAAAACCCACTGCCAGTACTCAACTCCAAAACACTGTTTCCACTCCCAAGTGCAGAGTCTTATTCCCTATGTGCCCTCTTTATTTGGAATGTATTGTAAACACGGTCAATGCCAATATGATCCTTCAGGACAAAAAGCAGTTATGAACTGAGGTTAAGTGTTGGGTTGTTGTCTGTATGACGTGCAGTTGGTTACGGAGTGATGGTGCACAGGCATCTCCGAAGAATGATTTCTCTGGCTCGGTGTGTGATTGGTTCTGATGGTTTTACATTTGTTGTGCAGGGGAAAAAATGTTTATGGTTTTGAAAACAGGGGGAAAAAACTGTTTATGGTTTTGAAAATCATCACGTGTGTACAGATATGTTTGGATTTGTATTAGAAATTCTTGTAAATTGATCTTTCCTTCCTCCTTGTAGCGCTGATATCCTCGTCCCTCTGGGCTCTCTAGGTTTACTGAAAGGGCAGTCTCTACATAAACACACAGTTTCCTCTATCAGCTCAAGAGATGATGACAGCAGAGTTTAAAAAGTTTACGCTTGAATACACATTCACATAGCATATCTTTCATGTCATAGTTAAACTATAACATCAGTTGAAATAAGTCGTTTTGGGCACCTTGTTGAGATTAGCATGTCTGTAAGCCTTTAATAGAAATGTAGATCATTGTAGAGGCTATTTCTACAACTATTGGAATAATTTAAACATTTATCAACACATGACACATTTAATAATATCTGAATTATGTGGAGTGCGTGGTGGGGTTTAAACTGTGATTAATGATTTTTTTAAAAGAGTAGTTTGGTAGTTTAGGTTTTTAACATGAGGTTTTTCTTGCATATTTCTTGATCTCCCTAGAGAGGAAGAAGGGGGGAAAAGCGCTGTGAGGTTCAGACAGGCCTCATGACCTTGTTGCTTTATTATTCTTTTAACGGTTGTGTTGGAAGGTGTTGAAATATTGAACAGAGACGCGATGACCGCTGAGTTTCCCTTCTCTCGTTGTCCCCCGAAGTCGAGGATATAAAGTCACACGCGGCTGCGGTTGGATTGTTTAGACTGACACCTCGAACCATAACGTTAGTCAAAGGGAGGCGGAAATTTGTGTATTTACATGTGATAAATGCACTCTCAACACGGCTTTTTCACTCCTTTCCACCCGTTTGCCAGCTGATTTTGTAGCCTGTGACCAAAGCAGTCGGTGTCCCTTTTTGGATTATATCTGATTGATGATGGTTTTTTGTTTTTAGCACATATACCTTTATAATATATGGTGTAGAATAAATGATCTCTACCTTTTTCAAATTTCTAACTGTTCAAATGTAGCATTCCCTCTCACTTCCACATGTGCTAAGAGTTTCACAGGACTGTGTTTGACATTAATTCTCAATAATGTTGCAAAGTTATATTAGCAATGTGTTGATATTGTGTGTGTTTGCTTGCAGGAATGGCAGAACTCCATCCAGAAGAATGCAGGTCTCGCCTTCATCGAGTTGGTCAATGAGGGCAGGTGGGTAACTCTGGCCTGCTAACTGCTGTCCACTCTCATTGCAGCAGCACTTCTTCATTATCTTTCCATTCTCTATGCATCGACCATTTTCCTATTTCACCTTCCCCGAATCACATCACAGCCCCTCAGGCCCCCAACATCCCAGAAACCCTTGTGATGGGGTGGCTATTTGACCAACAATCAAAGATCAGGGGATGCTTGGGAGAGTGAGCATAGAGGACCCTTGAGTTCAAGGCTCCATTCAATACCTGCTCATCCCTGAGGGATTTGGGAAAAGGAGAGGGATGACAGGGGCTGTGATCGCTGGTTCCTCTGTGACACTTGTGATATCAATCTTGGTTTCCTTCTGTTACTGTGTCACATTGTGTGTTTCTGCTCAAGCTTTTATCTGCCTCCAATAATCTCTTCTGTCTTTGTCTGTTTTTTGTCTTTTTCTTGTTTTTTCAGTTATCCTGACCTTTTTTATATCTCATTTTTTACTTTTACTCCTTGTCTTCCAGATGTCGATTGACACACTTTCCATTATCGATCCCAGATTTTAGAATTTGCAGGTTAACTCACAGTAATGCTAATGAGACTTATGCAGTCCTCTGACTTTTTTGCTGAGGTCTCACTTTAAAGAGGCTGTTTTTTTTTACGACTGTAACTCAAGCCAGAGTTAAAGTGTGATTTTTAGTGTACTTCAGCATGGATGAAGATTTACGCTTACATGTCTGATCTGTCTCTTAGTTGGGATGAAACAGTGTTTTAAAATTATGAATTGAGGGATTTAAATCTTACTTTGTGCTAAAGCATTCATAAATGATTTACAAATGTCCCTACCAAACTATCAAATGTTTCCGTTTAAAGTCAGACATGGTACTGTAGTATCCACAGGAGTTCCCCATATTATTTAATAACTGTCTGTAATTTCATTTTTATGTCTAATCTGTCGAAAGTCAATATCAGCTGGAAAAAAGCAACATTTTAAACCTATTCAAACCTGTTATTCTACAAAGAGGATATTTATATGCAGAAAGAAATACACCTTAAAAGATATTGTAAATCTGTTTTTTCCATATGTATGTGAGTACAGAGCACCATAAAGAGAGGCAGTGGTTGGGTTATTGATAGCGGGGCCTGGACAGGGCCAGAGAGGCTACAGAGGCCCCAGCACCTCCGCTCCCCTGCTGCCCTGTGCTGAAACAGCAGGCTTAGGTTACAGCTATCCCCTGGCCCCTAAACCCCCACCCCACCCTCAGTTCCCCCATCCCTCCTTTCTGGCCCCTGGTCTGTTATTGTTCCACTTTGCACAGTCCTGACCTTTAGGGCTGCGGAGAGGTTTCTTCGACCTGCACACACACGCACACACATAACATGCATGTTTCATCAACACTGATAAGAAGAGGGCGGGTGGTAGACTACATATGTAGCAACATGGGCAAAGATCCTCCCTCTTGTCAGATGCATATCATTAACAAATCAATTAGCACCTGCACCCCTGTTAAAGGATGTAACTGGTTTGGTCTTGTTCCCAAATTAGATTTTCTGCTAATTTTGCACGGGTCTGTTCAGCATTTTATGGATATTACATGGCTTTTCCTTCTCTAGGTTAACAGATATCAGTGTTGAACAGATGTTAAAAGTACTCTTAGTGTCAAGATTTTAGGATACTCCTAAGCCTCTGTGTGACACGTTTCTTCTTTTGACGGAAGTAAATGAATCACATTACCAACATCTGTACACTTAAGTTCAAATGTAAATAAAAAAATGTAAATAGCAGTATTTCTGATGATCTGGCGCATGTCTCCCATCTCCCCAAGGCTGCTGAGTCACACCATGAAGGACCACCTGGTTCGTGTGGCTAATGAAGCAGAATTCATCCTCAGCCGACAGAGGGCTGAAGACATCCATAAACATGCAGAGTTTGAGGTAAGATGTTGCATAGTTCTGGCAACCCATGCACAGACACATAAGCAAGGGCATAATATGCCCATTGACTTAATTTCTTCTTATATAAGCAAACTTAATCATCCCTAAATATGGAACATTGAAAGTCCATCCAAAATATATGTATTTTACAAGCTTACCGTAGCAAATACTGGAACTTGCCACATGTTCAAAGCACAAGAAAGGTGACGGATTGCCTAGTTTTGCATTTGTGAAGCTGTCTCCTCTCCTCGTTTGTTTTAGTATGCAGTGAAATATGAATGACCATACTGATAAAGTGATTGCAAGTTTTCATTGAGGAGATAAAGTTAGATAGCATTGTCATGTGTGACATGATAACCAAATTAGCAAATAACAAACCAATTAACAATGCTCAGCAGAAGCAATATGAGGATCATCTCCAACCATGAGAGAGTGCAGTGTTTTAACAACACTCCATTGTAGATGGCTATGATACTTTTATTGAAACGCCTACCTGCTTATGTGACATCATGAGAATTAAATGAGATAATAAGATGCAGCTGGGAAAGACAGCAGCATTATTTAATCTTTCCCATTTCCTTCTGCTAGATCCACAGGAGCTTTAGGCTTGCTGAGCTCAGACAATAAAGTCCATTTGTAATTGAAGGCCCATTGCACTAAGACTACTTTGATAGAAATGATTGATCGCTTGATATTCTTATGGTCTGCTTGTAGATGTATTTAATAAAAACAAGAAAATGGTAACAGTCAGTGCGAGCTCAGAGGAACTTATCCAATGACTACTTCAAACTTGTCCATCAAGCAAGATCTGTCACAGCAAACCGAGAGGATAAATGTTTACTCTTCAAACATAACCCTGTACAAATCTTGAACACGCACACAAACACAAATACAGACATACACACACACTGAAGTAGTTTGAGGCTGGAGATCACGCTTGGCACATATCGCTAACCAAACATTGTGTAGTGTTAATTTATCCCCGTGCCTCTTGGCCTAACTTCAGGCTTGCCCCCTGAAACATAACTTCTCCCCCTCTCCTTCCTACCAGTTCTCAGCACAAACGTTGCCATTCACATGTAGCCGCCGGGCCAACTCTGTCCTGACCCATGGGCACCCCTCATTACCTCTTTCCCAGTCCAGCTCTGCTACGCTACCCTCCCTCTGCTTTCTAGATCTCACCAAAATCATTTCCTGTCCCGCTGAGATCCTGTCCATTATACTCCCGCTGGGGGTGTATTTTGCCAGTGACAGGAATATGGCATCCTCCCCTCTCTTCCCTCCCTCCCTCCCTCTCTCATTTCTCAGGAACCTGCCAGCACTAAAAGCTGCAGACAGACCTGAGAGGTGCTGGCCTGAAGGGCCGACTGTGTGTAAACCCACCACCTCCACCTTCACTCCCAAGCCTCAGCTCTCAGCTCCCACTTTGCAGTAAAATGTGATGCTTTCCTTAAGGTTCAAGGAAGGGTCTCTCTTACATTCGGGTAAAGTAAAATCCCTGAGGAGCGTTGAAAGTCAATCAAAGGGATGGGGGCACAACTCGTGCACATCAAACTTTTGTCTTGGATTGCTAGGTTTTTTTCTCTCCTCCTTGGATAGGCTGCTTTTTGTGTGATTGGTGTGATTTACATATTTTTCCTGTGAACCTTTATAACTCACTGTGCTTCCAGTGTCAGTCATTTACAGAGTATGATCTGACCCAGTCTGACCTTATCATCAACACAGAGACTGCTGGAGTATGATTTAAATCTATTTGGCTGAATGTTGTTGATTTATTTTATTCTACTGCATACAAATTATACAAATGCATGTATGTCATATTAGGTTGTTGTCTTCATCTGATGAAAGAGCAGCACAGGGACAAGGAAGGAAAAATGACTCGGAGCATGGTGCTGACTGGCAGACTCTGCAGCCAGTCTGCACACAACAGCGTCTAATGATCTGCTCTGCCTAGGCCTCTTTCTGGCCATGCCTCTACCCCTTCTCAATTTCCCAAACTCCCCAGTATTAGTCCCCGATTCCTATCCTGGCATACAGTACTTTGGCTCAACATTACACTCAACAGGCAATGTCCCCAGCTCTCCTAACCAATTTGATTAATTGGCTTTTTTGTTGTTGTCTGTCTTATTTCTTCGTAATCACATTACTGGTTTCTGTTCTTTCATGCACAAGGCCTATTATGCCCTTAAAATCTTTACTTTACATCTAAATAACAAGAGCTATTGAGGGACCTTAGTTGCATGTCATACCCTATAATATATAAAAAATAGCAAAAGGCTATTTTTTTTTTTTTTTTTTACATAAGACTTTAATAAGCATGTTGTCATCATTCAGTTTACTAGCACGCACGAAAACACTATGATTTTTTTTTTTGTTAAATGAATGTTGAGTAAGAGAAGGCAAATGACAGGCAGCCACAGACAAGACATCTGCTCTTCTGTTTATTTTAACTGATTTGCTCTGTAAGCTTTCTTTCTCACCCTGCTATCTACAGTAATACTTCATAGTATATACAATACTGGGCCTTTTCTAGTAGCTACAATACTGCACACACAGTGTTTTGCTTCTAAATGAAGCAGCACTATCAGCTACATGAACTGAACAGTTGACTGAAAAAATACAACTAATGGAAAGCTATAACTTCCCATTAGTTGTATTTTCTTGTCATTTTGAAACTTATTCTACCACTGCAATCTTCCAGCCGTCTTTAATCAGATAGCTTCTAGAGCTCATCCCAAACTATGTTTCACAATTGAATTCCCCCCACTTAAATGCAGTTGCTCCTCAGTGACCTCTGAGAAGAAGTGAACCCCTGATAAGTCTTGCTCTGATATTGCTGTATTGATTTTTGCCCCCATACAAGCTCTGCTTGAGCCTGCTCGAGCCAACGGTTTCATTTTGCACTGCCACAATAAAAATAACAGGCCAATGAAACATCCCCCCTGAGGGCGTGGGTGGAGGGTTTTGAAATAATTTTCAGCTATGTCCCAGTTTCTTAAAGCATCCCTTTCTCTCTATTGTGTTGTGGCGACGCTATAGGTTATTTTCTTAAAGATAGCCCAAAATAAGCCCCCAAAATCACTCACTTGGCTGTTATTGGGTTACACTGCAATTCAGGAGTTTCGCTAAGTCATGCATTATCATTTGCCAATACATAATCTGCACCCCCTCCTCACTATACTTTACTGAATCTAAGAAATGTGGTTATAGTTACACAACAGCACCAAATGCCAACCATGGCACGAAAAAGTACAATCATTCAAAACAACAGTGAAAACAAATTTATGTTTGCTGCATTGTTAGAGTTCATATCCTTGAGAAGTCAGTGATAGAGGAGTCTTTTGATTTAGATACCGGTTTGCCTCCTAAGAGACATAACATATGCTTTCTCTCTCTCGCTGTCACTCCCTCTTTCTCACTCACACTCTCAGTGGCTCTCTGCGGGACAGAATTGAGTTATCTTTGGCCCTGAGAGTAAGTTATTACAGTGGGCTTAGGGTGAAACAGAGATGAAGATAACTAGGGGGAAATCCAATTACCTTTTAGGGTTCTCTATCTAATAGGATCCTTAATGTGAAGGAAATCTGAAGATCGGATGCTGCTACCCAGCACAGCGAATGATAGACTCTGATATCTTCCAGTGGAGCAGGAAGGGGAGGCCAAGAGATGGATAAAAGCAGCAGAGAGAAATCGAACTCCCTCATTTTATTGGGCTGTTCATTAGGGATGAAATGTGGTGGGCTCAGGGGCACAAGGGCAGATAAGAAAGTCCAGATAGGGAAGAGTGAGCAAGACCCAAGTCATTTCTATTCTTTCTTACCCTTCCCTTCTGCTCAATCGTTTTCTTTTTTTATATACCCTCTTGATTCATCCTCTGCTGTTATATGGAGTAATTGAATTGACTGTCTGAGAGATCCTGTGAAAGCCAGACGATAGCAGCTAATTAGAGCATGGCGTCATTGTCTTCCCTCTGCTGAGCTTGTAAAACGATCTGATCCTTCTCCCCACGTTAATGACATTAACATTGAGCTGATGCTCATTATGTTCGATTATCATAGCGCCGGTCTTTGGAAACCTGAGCATCACAGACCTGAGCATCACAGAAAGAGCCTGGGCAATGATGTACTGTTACAGCTTAAGTTAGATCAGCTCAGTGATTTAAATATAACCAGCAGGCAGATCAGTTCACTGATTACACAAAACCTGTACACAAGAATTACTGTACTTTTTTTGTTAAAACAGAAGCAATCTGCTAAATTAAGGTTACTCAAACACACTTGAAGTAGAACCAGAGAACCACAACTCCCGAAGGCTGTTTTCACCACACCATACCCAGCACTCCTACTGATAGCTGCCACCAGCTGTAGCTTTCTGTCATGTAGGTATCGCAACTATAATGTAATATGTCAGCAGAACTGGATGCCCGGGCATCTCAATATGATCAAAACAGCTGTCAAGAGAAAAAGCATGAACATGTCTATTTTTGTGATGCCATTGTAGCACAACCATCATGATAGGAGTGTTTTTTTCATAAGGGCAAAGTTTTTCTAATTTCTTATAACGTACACTAATGGTAAGACAAAAAATCTTTCAAAATGGACAGCAATAGTTTTTTTGATACATAATGCTGACTTTATTGCCAAAATATAACATTTTTCCATTTTGTGGCTCTGGTCATTCTTGGTAGATTTTACATTTGTTATTATACAGCATGCACTATTTTACTGAAGACAGCAGCAGATAGAAAGGAGAGGTAAGATACAGAGGATTGCTGGAGAACAGTTGTCTCAGTCTTGCTGTCTTGTCAGCGTAATGAAGTCCCCAGGTACCTCCACTGCAGCTCCCATCACTGTGCATGTGTGACCACCTAACCCTTGAAATATGACTTTACTTCCCAGTTTCCTTTGTTTCACTATAACGTTGTCTCTTTAGTCAATGGGAGCATGTTCGCTTGATTTTTTTTTTGGTGCAGAAGAGTATGTGATGCAAGTTTTTACACATTTTTATTTAATTTAGTCTTTCCTGCTTACATTTTAAATTAATAGAAATTTGTTTCGAACTTTCAACCTTGAATCTCTAGCTTGATGCTGTTGCCAGGTATTCATAATATCAGGCAACAGCCAATCCGTGGGCATGTATTTTTCATCTGGTCATATCTGTCCTTCATTTGACTATTTTTCATCTCCACGCGACAGTTTAACACATATGATTTTTCACGTGGCATGACCTTGAAGCCGAGCTGGAGTCATTGTGCAAAGATGGCAGCAATGTAGACTAATGTGGCAAGAGGAGGGCGCGGTTGCCGGGTAGAAGAGATGAAGAGGCTGCCAGCCGAGCGCGGTGACCAGTCCATTAAAGATCAGCCACAGACAGTGTGAGGGGAGGAGGAGGAGGAGGAGGAGGAGGAGGAGGAGAGATACTTTGATAAGTGTTGCGCCTGCGTTAACCTTGATGGCTGCTAGCAATGGGCTGATGCCAGCAGCAGGGATCTGTTTCAACTGGATTAGATTATTTTTTTCCCCTCCTGCGCTCGGAGAGAAGGAAAAAAATCAATACTTGGGAGCACGGCATGACAGGGGCATCATTTCAGAATTGAAGTGGCTGTCAGGCATTGTCATTTGGTGACTTTTGTTCGCCATTGTACTTTTAAGCCCTCATTTTTCTCCCCCTCCTCTTCCTTTCACTCGTTTCTTCCCTAGCCCATTGTCTGAATTCCCCTGGTGACATTTTATGTTGCAATTTGAAAACTCGAGGGCAAGAGATCAAGTGCAAGAGAATCTCTTTGAAACCAATTGGTGGACTGGTTCAGCATCTACTTTTGTTTTGCGACCCCCATCCTCCTTTCTCATTTCATCCTCTTGTCTCCCTAGACCTCCATTGTGTTCCAGGAGGAATTTATTTGTAGTGTATTTGCATTCTGTGATACCAGACAAGGACAAGCCTGATTTCTCGCCTTCCTCTGGACAGTTCCTCTGCCCGTTTGTAAATGAAACCTTTTGGGAGTGCTTGTCGACGGATGTGAGAAATTGGAGATTCTCGCAGAGCGATAGCCCAGACTTGAAGAGTGTTGTAGCCCTGATGTGCCACCAGTGTCAAGAGCTTGCAAATCAAGCGCTTTAATAACATCTCTGCTGGTTTTGTTTCTTCCTCCTTTTCCTCCCCAACAGAACCTTGAGGCCCTGTTTTTGTCAGTCGGCATGTTGAAGGCACGGCAACAGCACTAGACCTTGCTCTGTCACTCTAATTGATAAACATAGGGCTGATATCTTGTAATGAGCCTCCATTCTCCGGCCTATTATACTGGTTAACCCTCTCAACCCACAGAGGGAGAGGAGGAGGGGACCCAAGGCATCATCTGACAACAACTACAGCATTTAGATAAGGCTGACACTGTTAAAACACCTCTACTGTGGAACTCCTCTCCTCATTTCTCCTGCTTGTTATTTTGTAGAATCATTGTGACGAAAACATGAGCAAGAGGCAGCGATAATCACAACATCAATTTTGAACAGAAGAAAGCCGATGTGCTTGTTGTGCTCGTGTGTAAAATGGGGTTAAAATGCACGTGTAATGTGATTAAAACGCTGCGTGTGCGTGTTGCCATTTTCTGCCATTATGTGATTTTTGAGATGATTGCCGTTCTTTCCACTCCCCAGTCACTTCCCTAGCAGCCCATATCCTCCCCCAAACTCCAACACACATCCATAGTTATTTATTTTAACTGTAGATGAATTGTGGGAGACACGACTCAGTGTAATTTACTCGATTAATGCCAGCCATTATCATTTCGTCTTCACCAAGCTGTCTCCCCCGGCAGGGCAGGCAACCATGCCGGCCGACCCTGTCAGCCAGGCCATGTAATGGAAGGTGCCGCCTATGATTACAGTGTCGCAAGTCATAACGGTCTTACTGAAAGCATGTTGTGCCCTGGTGGTTGAAGCTTAAAGAGCACGGTCTGCCATCCTTTTTTGCCTCAGCTGCACTCCTTTAACTTGATAAATGGATGTGTTTTATGTCTGAGCGTGTTTTTTTATGGCTGTTTCCCTGTCAAAATATGCACAATGCCTGCTTAAGTCACTCCAAAAGAGGCATGTTTCTAATAGCAAACTGGAACAAATACTTTTTAATTTAGTTCTTATGTTTCCTCAGCATTCCTCGAAAAGAATGAAAGAAAGGTTTGTTTGAAAACACCCCAAATGCTTCTTTTTTAGTCTCTGTGCTTTACAGTATTTTAACAGTGGATCTAGATGGAAGTGAATGCAGTGTGGTGCCAAAGAGCGAGACTCAGTTATTCGCTTTAACCTTTGTAATAACATAACATAATAAGTCCTTCATAATACCGCAGCATATTCTCTGACTTCACATCAACGGAATGACCCCCGGCATTAACAGTGACCTGTCTTTTCCACTTATAAGTAAACCTAACTTTGGGTTTTAATGGCACTACTTATGTGTTCAGCTTTTTTGGTTGTTATTTTAGGGGTGAGTCTGAATTTGGCCTTTTCTCCGGCAGTCAGCTTTGGCTCTGGATATGAGAAAAGCCCATTACAGCATGGAGGGTTTGGGTGTTTGGGCAGACTCAACACACAGGTGATGAAGTGTTTGTTTATGGTTATGAGTTTGAACCCAGCACTGTTGATTAGTACTGCAGGTTTTACATGTCTCAGACAGGGGCTGATGGAAATGGACTCTTTATATGCTCGCTGCTTATATCTGTTTAAAGGTCTGTAAATCCAAGTATTCACGTGTTTACTGTGTGTTTAACATATTGTTTTCAATATAAAATAAATCATCTTCTGCAATAAATTGAAATTAAGCATAACTAGAATTTTAGTATTTTGGACTTTTCTCTTCCTTGGATCTGGCTCTTTTCCATGTCCTCATTCCTGCTTGCCTTTACCTCCACTGATCAAGATTAATGGACATACGACTCACACACTCGCTCACAGCAAGGCAAAGCATTCTCTGGTTTAAAATTTGAAACATTTACCCGAAGATCCCTCTTCCTTTACTCCCTTTATTTTGCTGTTTCCCAGGTAATCATCCTGGAAGGTCAAGGCCCACTTTAATGCCACACAAAGAGACATAGATTGATAATTAAGGCTCAGCAGCCTGCAGAAAAGCCTCTCTAATGTGATTTATACCTATAGATTTTCTGTCAGATATGAAATGTTGTCGTTCAAATTGAAGAGGAGGACCCATTATAAAGCGCTTTGCTGGTAACTTTGGGAAAGCATTGTGGCGTTGCATTTGTTCAGCCATGCATCTGAGTTAATAGTTATTGTATGAGTGTTCTACCAATGGTTTGTTTTAAGGTTAATTTAATAAAATTAGTGAGTTTTCATTCTTCATAGTATAACTGTAGCTTTTTTCAAAGCACACAGAAGAAAACATAAATGTATCAATCCAATTATCTGTGTTGCTAGCTGCACTATACATAGCACATGTTTTTTTTCTCCCCTTAATCCTTTATCTTACACTCACCTTCAATAAAAATATCACTGTGAAACATTTCTTTTAGAGTAAGCCACGAGTGCAAAACAAGTTTGCAAGTAAAATTGGTTCTGAAGCAGAGAATGAAAATCAAAACACTGTTTCAAATTATAGCTGTTATTTTCAGAAGGTGTTTTACTTTTACCATCTCTGCAGAGTTCAAAGACCCATTCTGATAACAAATTCCGACAGAGAAAAATGTCCTCCCTGTGCATTGTGGGTATCGTGTGATTTGGTGTGCTGGAGGGCATTAGTAAATATGTGTCCACTGTTATTAATCAACATGACATGAGGACAGAAATGACCCCCATGCTTTTCATTTGGTTCTACTCAGAGAGGAGTTTCTATATGTGCAAACATTATTGTGCTTGTGTCTGTATTGTTCCTTCATATAGATGTCTGGGCAATATATGTTATCGACAAGATATTAACCCAAATTATGATTTATATATTGTGGAACTCAGTCTCTTGACACATTTTTGCATGTATTTGAAATGTAAAAATATACATGATACCTTCACTTGGTTTTAATGTGTTCTTTCTCTCTCCTTTCTAGTCTAACTCTGCTCAGTACGCCGCAGAGAAGCGAGATGAGGAGAAAATGTGCGACCACCTGATCCGTGCAGCCAAGTACCGTGACCATGTGACAGCCACACAGCTCATCCAGAAGATAGTCAACATTCTGACTGACAAACACGGAGCCTGGGGAAACTCTTCTATAAGGTAAAAACAAAAGCTACTGTACTGTATGTCAAAACAAGACTCAAACAGAACTTGCTCATTTGAGAAGCTTTTCCATCACTAAGCTGTTGTTTGCTTTCAAAGTAAGATGATTATTAAAGAGTTTACTTTTTATATGAATGAGGGAGGGATTCTGTGGTGCTGTTGAGGTTTTATTCAGTCATACTGCCTCATACATACATGTATATACACACGCACACACACGCACACACACACACACACACACACACACCGTATTTTACATTATATGCATGTGTAATACACTCTGGTTTGCATATGTTTGTCATTAATTTGCAAATGACAAATAATCATTTGGTTCTTCATTTTATCAGAATTTTCTTTTATCCCCCACATGCCAGAATATTTTAAACAGACAGTATGTGACTATATTACTCAGGTAAAGCATAGTATAGAAATGGATTTAATTATGAGCATGCACCTGTTTTGTTTTTCTTATGATCCGTATTCATAGCATGTAGTTTTCTCCTTCCGCCTTGAAAATTATTCAAACCACTGTAATGGTTTTAATCTCATCATAATCTGTCTCATCCCCCAATACTCATGACTTTGATTAAATTAGATTTGCAAAGGTGAAAATGTCAGCTGTGGGCTGAATGATGCATTGACTCGGGAGAGAGATGAAAGCCATTTAAACAGCTCTGCACCCATTAACAACAGAGGAAACCCTATCCTCTGTGTTTGTTTCGCCAAATAGGCAGCAGAATCCAATGCAGCTATTCCCTAATGATGGCTGTTTGTGCAGGTAGTGTGTAATGGTGAGCTGGAGAGACGGCCGCTGGCTCACGCTTGTTAGGCTCAACCAACTCTCCAGAGACTCGTCTGGCGAGGGTTAGTTTGCTATTGGATCAGGAGTCTATATCTGGCTGGCTTTGTTTTCCTTTGCTATTTTTTTCCATTTCTTTCTGTCTTATATCAGGATGTGGTGTATTATTTGTCATATTTTTCTTTCCTTGATCCCATCTCCTTCCCTCTCTCTCCTCCTTCCATCTCTTTCTTTCTATTAGGCCCCATGTGTACTCACACAAGGCTGTGCTATTTACTATGGAGATTGTGTTCTACTGGCTCTGGCCAGAAAAGTCCCCCATTACCGGCCCTTTATGCCGTTGTGCTATTGATGGTTTTCCTAATGGCTGCCGATGGGTGCAGGGAGCCATTGGCACTGGGCCTTGGAGTGCAGCGCTCTTTTAATAAATCACAATCAGTCCTGTGCCATTACATCAATATTTTTGGTCAATTACTGTGAAGGTCAGGTGGTGCAGCTTCGAACCGGAGCCTGCGGTATGCGGGCATAGGAGAAACATCTGGTGCTGCAAACCCGTGTTGAGAAAATGTAAGAGAAGACGATAGACACAGAAAACAAACTCACAAGCACACCTGCAAACCTACAGGCGGCCTAATATAAGGGATATTCTTTCCCCCAATCCACACATACGCAAACCATGTGCTGCAGCAACATCCTAGCCTGTAAATAAGGAGGGGAGGGGGAAGAGCGGATGCACACAATGAAACCCACAACCTTTTTCCAGCTGTGAAAATTAAATCCAGGAACACAAAGACAATACACAGCTACAGCCCCGTTTCCAACAAAAGTTCCAGGTACTTTGGACCCAGGAGAACTAGTCTCAAGGTTTTTCAGGTTGATCGGCTTAGATGCAAATTTGGTTCATTTTAACTTCAGCAATACAAACCCACAGAATTCTAATTATGTGGTTTGGAGCATTTTGAACCCAGAGAACCTCTTGCACGTCTTGTAGGGCGTCTTGTGCTTGAACATGACAGCAGCAGTGTGGATCTGTGATTGGCTGGATGGCCTGTAACTCAACACCGCTGGTAGAGAAGGAAGGGGCAGAGCTACATTTAAGAGGAGTTATATGATGATGTCATCATGGTGGGAGGCATGAAAATGACAAACGGTTAGATTTTTACAAGCACTCAGTCAGTGGTTGTCATGGCGCTGCTTATCTGTTTACCGCCAACCTCACACCAGAATATGGGTAAGATGAAGTGTAAGATGGCAATAATGAACATCTTAGTTTATTTGGTATGCACGAGTATTACGATAATCCTTTCCTCCATAATTTTTTCATAGTTTTATTCTAGTTTAGTTTTTGTGAACAAAGACAAATGTTTCCGTTCCCGTTTGCATTTATATTACTTGTCATATGTAATTAAGCATATAGACTAGATGAAAGTTTTTTATGAATTTTAACAATTACATGCCTGATAGTTGATAGTTGATAGTGTCAATAATTAAGGTATTGTAAGCTCATTTCCAACATGGCTTGTGCTCTCAGCTCATTCAGACAATCTCTCTTTTTTTCTCTTGCTCTTTTTTAAAATGAGTTGGGAACAACAACAATGCCTTACTTTACTTTTAATGTTGACAAATGAAAATAATTGTCCTCCTTTTGTCCTTAAATGGTCCCAAATCTATACGAGACTACTACTCGTTTTATGAACGTTTGAAGCACCTGCCACCTGTCCCAGTAACTTTGGGATCCCTGCAAACCCTGATCCCAAAGTTACCGTACTTTTTGGAAAGTACAACCCTCTCCTGAGAAGGGAACGTTTTTTGGGTGTAAAACAATCTTCCTGGAACTTAATTTAGATCATTGTCCCCCAGGTGGAAACGCAGGTAGAGAAACTGAGTTCCTCAAAAGGTTCTTAGTACCTGGGGAAAGTTGCTGCGGTTGAAACGCGGCTTATGATTACAACCTTTTGTTGCTTGGGTGTAAAATCCAACTCTGGCTGCTCACACGCCATAAAAACGTATTCCCCAAAGTTTCCATTCAATAAAGAGTCTGAAAATGAAAATATTATTTTCTCACAAGCTGATGGGAATTGTTGTTTCCTCACGGCAGGCATCTAATATCTTCTGACACAGTATGACCCGCCTGAATGCAATTTGTGTCTTAATATCCAGCTTACAGCAGCCTTGGCCTCTGGAGAAAAGAGGTGTTAGGTGATTTTCCCTTTTCCATTCCCCTGCTCAGTCTTCTTCTCTCTCTGTGGTTCGTTTTTACTCTCCTTCTCTCATTCAGACAATACAATTTTATTCATTTTTTTTCTCTCACTCGGTGTCCTTTGGTCTTTCTTGTTTTACTATCTACTGCAGTTGAATCACAGTGTCCAGGGAGGATTCCCTCTACCAGACAAAGGAAGTATCTATCGTTTTTTGTGCCCTTGTCTGTCATCTAGTGTCAAGCCATAGACCGATCTACAACCAGACAGAGAGGGTGACTACCTGTTCATCCATACATTTCTGTCCCAGTGCCTGGAGACTCAGGTGTACAACATGCCAGCCTGCTGTCTTCTTAAGGGGAAAAAAGTAAATGAACTGTTAGGAAGATGGCCACAAATGAAACAACTGGCAGATGCCATTTTTTTTTTGCTCCACATCTCTCCAGTTTTTTGTTTCCCCTTCCCTATTCCTTGAGCTTGGGTCCACTGAGCATCTAGACTGCCGCTGTGTTTATTTGGGTCAGGAATCATCTTTCATGTATATGACACCTAGACAAAGTCGACAGACAGAGGGGAGATGAGGGCAGGTGATGGAGAACGCCAACTCACAGTCTCCGGGGACACGCACTACTCTCGTCTTTTTCCCCTCTCATACCTTCTCTTTATTGCATTCTAATAGGCTGACTAATGTACCATGGAAATTCACTCTGGATGCAGGAAGCGGGGGAAGTAAAAGAAAGGTGGCTGCAGCTGAGTGTGATGCAGAAACTGTGTGCACGTGTTTTTATCCAGAGCTGTTGTTGACAGTCTACTGATGTAATCGGTCTGTTTGAGGCAAATGGAAACATTATTCAAGATGCAGAGATTTAGGTATACTTCCTGGCATTTGCTGTTCTCCTACTTTGTCTTACGCTTTTCTTTTAAGGCTGCATCAGCATCCTTTTTTATTCCCAGTTTATTCTTCACCTACAGCTAGTCCCTCAAAGCACACACACACACACGTCGAGCACCAACTCCTCTCCCACTGCTCCTCCTCCCTCATATAAGCAGCTCATTTTCTGCAGCTCCACTGCTCTAATGGACGCCCTTAGGCTAGAGGCTTCCCAGCCAAGGGACATCCATCTTTTGGAATGTCACACTCCCGCCCGGCAAAAAATCTTTGTGATGTGCACTCCAATTTTTCTTCAGTAAATCAAATCTTCCTTCCTTCAGAAAGACAAATGCTTTAGGGTTGGAGTGTTATAGAGAAAATCAATGCCGGCAAAATTGAAACAGTATGCCCCCGTATTGATCGGCCTTGTGAGATCGAAAACGAACAGCTTTGTAACTGTTCCGCTGGACAGTTAGCTGACCTGTAATGGACAAACTATTGATATTAGCATTACTATTTTATCTTGTGCTATGTCATTTCGCCAACGTGCTATTGAAGGAAAGAAGCCAGTGCGGTCACAGTTAGTCTCAGAAAAGGGTTTTTATGTTTTATTGTGTCCACATATAAAACTGTATATGGTGTGAAATGGTGCCTACACAAAATGTTTCCCCCTAGCACTTATTATACAGTTATTCATTTATCTTTGATAGATGTCTTTTAAATATTATTTGTTTAAAGAAAAATTGACAAAGCAAGTTTTATTTTCAAGGAAGGTACTCTTTTTACGTTATGTCCATGAATTGTAGTATATCCATTTTACCTACAGTCTTCTCTGTGTGCTACGTCAAACCTCTGCTGATCATAAACACTGCAACTAAAGGTTTGTTTTCCTTGTTAGTTCATTTTTTGAGTATTGTAATTACAATCAATTTGTTTAGTCTGAACATGTCAGAAAATGATGAAAAATGCCCATCACATTTCCCCACAAAGTAACATATGTCACAGAAGAGGGACCATGTGTGCACACATCAAGGCAGGTGCAAGACAGGTGCAAGACAAAACATATTTTTGCTGTAGGGCACCAAGGAGTAAAGGTCTGCAGACTGTTAGGCTCCAAATAAATAACTTGATTAAAAAGAGAAAAGGAGAATTAAGCTATTTATTTGGAGCCTAACAGTCTGCAGACCTTTCTGTTTTATAACATGGCATCTTAAAATTGTTTGTTTTATCTGAACAGTACAATGGCCCAAGGATATGTTCAGTATACAGTGATATATAAAAAAAGAGAAGAGCAACAAATCCTCCCATTTAAAAAAAGAGGGAAACAGCAATTGTTTGATGTAAAACATAAATAATTAATTGATTATCTAAAACAGCTGTTAAACCCCTGATAACTTGGTTTCAAATGCTCTATACAGTCAAATATTCAGGACTAAATAGACTGGGATAAGTTTGAATTCTCTCACAATCCCTCCGAATTTGCTTAACCAAGACTTTGTTGGTGTGATCAGATCAGATTTGTTTGACAGTGGCTTCTTTCTGACAACATAAGCAAACCACCCCACAATTGTAATCAGGTTAAAATATTGTTAAATTGATCGGTGCTCTGAAATATCTATAATTTTCTGTTGACTAATCAATTTATACCAAAGTAATTAAAACCACTGCTCATACTCCTATGGTTATACCAGGGCTTGTAGGTTTTATCCCTCTTGTTGAGCCTCCTTTTCTGGGCTGAAACTGTATCACCCACCTAAGTAATGAGTTTAATTGTGCTCTGAACGTACTGCAGATTTATGCTGACCATGGAGAGAACATTCATGTCCACATAGTATTTTTTTTTTTTTTCAAATAAATGATTGCATGAGAAGCAGCGACAGCCAGATTCATCTCTACTTGTATGCTTTCATTCCAGACTTAAATCACAATTATGATACATAATACTGAATGTAATGCATGTGTTAAAGCTGAGGTCTGCACAGTGTCTGTGTTGCTTCGCGTGTGTGTTTTATGAACAGAGCGGTGCTGGTAGTTTGCATGCAGAGCTGAAAAAGGAAATGGGACTCCAACACGTCAATGGAGATTATAACCATAGGAAACAAGAACATAACTGTTTAGAATACACTGGCTCTCGGAAATGCATGACACGAGAGGGGCAGGAAGACAGAGAAGGAGCGAGGGAGAGGATGAGAGAGAGATATTTGTTACTGAAGCATCAAAAAGTTGAGATGGAGACAAAGACAAGACAGAGACAATTTTCCCCCACATCCTTTCTTCTAGCTACAGTATATACTATGTCATACCCAAGAGTGATCGTGCAAATCTGTATGTAAAAGGTTGAGAGTGTATCTTGTTTGCTGGATGAAAAACTCTGCAGCTGCTTTCTTATCTGACCATCAGATTGTCTTTGTTGCATTTGGGAAAAGAATAAACACTGTAGCTGGACCCCCTATCTCTGTTAATTCTGAATTTCCAATGGGAATTATTGTGTACTATATCTTTCTATTGAGCAAATGATACTAAAATTTAAAACATTAAAGAAAATTGAATAAGAATGATTGTAAACCTGCAAGTACAGTAGATAATCATTAAGATGAGCCCTTCTTTACATGGAAGAAAGTCCATTACTTTATACAGTACTTAACTGGTCATTTGTAACTGGTAATGGCTTTTGGTTTGCTTATAAATACTTGCAGTCTAAACACAAACATGACCCAACGTACTGAGCAGTGGCAGCTGTCGCAGTCTGCTGCTTCTGTCTCATCCGAGGCAGAGACAGTTGTTTCCTTTAGTCCAGGTCCTGACTACTTCAAAACCAATTAGCTTGGGCTTGAGTTGCGGTCATCCATCTGCCGTGATACAGTCATAAACATATAGCATAAACATACTGCATGAAGAAACGTGAGCCGAGACTCTTCAGTATCTTACAGGAATCTCCAGCACCAAAGCCCTTAAACGGGTTTAATGTGAAATCCTCCACCTCATTAATCATGCACAGTGACATGTGTCTGGGACAGAGAAGTTGTGATGGGGACAAAAAGGATGTTCCTTTAAATCTCAGGGGAGAAGGTTCAAGTTTGACAGACGTGGATTCCATCAGTTACATAAAATAACGTGCCACGAAGGCCCTACCGTGCAGTCCGGCTCATGGATATGAATTAGAATATAGTCTTAATGATAACATTTACCTCTACTGTATATACAGTACAGTGGCTGGGGCTGTACGGAATAGTAACAAAGTGTCATGGTGGAACATATTAACAGCTGATGATGTCCATATGTTAGCGTGGTTAAGTGTTGCAGTGCAGACTGAGACTCAAAAGATTATACTTAGTGAATCATTACAATGACAACAATAAGCCAAATGGTTAAGTTAAACTGGTTCTTTGAGTCATTATCAGGGGAATTATTAGATTTTTTTCTTCTTCATCATGTATAGATTTTTTTTCTGTATACATCAGAACAGAGGTTGGTAATGAACCTTTTTCGTACCCCAAAAGCACAATCAGATGAGTTCAAGTATTTCTTTAATATCACCTGTCATGTTACAAATGTGATCATTTGAGCTGATTAAATATTTTTCACAATTAATTATATAAAAGTCTTGTAATAATACATGAAAGTAAATTCTGATAATGTTGATGTTCAGGCTTGGTCTAGTTTTTTCTTTCTTTCTTTTTTCAGTAAGTCTTGTCAATTTTGCATTTGTACTTCTACCTCTTGTTAGGTTGTCATTTGGGTCATTTATGTAACTTTTCATTCTCTCTTATCTCTTGGCTTTGAGGTGTATACTGTAATCAGCCTATCATTGGTTGTAGCTTATTGGTTGACAATAGATTTATTGAGAATTACTAATGTATAATCTTCTTTGTGGGTTTAGTTTCCCCCTAAACATTCTGCATTTTTATTTCACCAAATAATCATTTCATTGTTTTCAAAATTGGAGCTAATGTTCTAACCTGGAAACAGCTTGGGCTGCCAGAATGCTTGTTTGGGGAATCCATGTGTTTTAACTGACTATGTTTATGCACAGTGTTTGGTTGCTATAGCGTTATAGTTACCTACCCTACCCTGCAGGTGAGAATCCACAAGAGGATTTTAATTCAACCAATATTCCCTCATTTTTCCTATTTATGTCTTAATCCTTTTCTTCGTGTTTACACCGTTGGTATTGTCTGCTCCCTCTCTAGAAGCTCACAAATGTAATGGAATCCTTGTTATGAAGTATGAAAGAAGGCCGCCATTCCAGAAAGACCAATTACACCATCCTGCTTCGCTGCTCACAGTGTGCCGTGACTCTGTAGCAACTCTCAGATTTATGAGTTTCATATACCCTTAAGAAAGTATATGGCCTTGGTGGAGCAAGGTCATGATAAAAGGGTGCTGATCAATATCTGAATGAAAAGCCATTTGGGAAGTTTTTAGGGCTTTTTTTCCTCCATTCTCCCCGGATGCAATATCTGCAGAGTATCGATTGTCAGGGGCCAGTAGTTAGTCAAAGGCTATCTCCTTTGACTAACCCCTTTGCAGCGTGTCAGCCCCCCCTCTTCCTCTTGATAGATTGGTATGCTTCCAGCCACTGTAATTACACCATGGGACCAGCAGGTCATTTATTTTGCTACTTTCACCATTTGCCAAAAAACGCCTTTATCTTTACAATCCAGCACTTTCTTGTGCAACCAAAGCAAGAAAAGGGACATATAAAATACTGTTGTCTTCGGTATAGAAAGCAGAAGAGTGAGGATCATCCTTTACTCGTAGATCTTCAGCTTGTATTCTTGCTGTAGATTTACTCTACACCCCCACCATGTGTTTGAGTTCAAGTTCAGCGCCACATTGGGACCAGCATGTAAGCTCTGTGATCTTTTAAGAATTGATATTGATAATAGATGTTGCAACAGATAGACCACTTTATTCTTCCCAGCGTGACTCATAATGAGTTACAGCTGATAACACACTTAGAGAAAAACAAATGTAATAAAAGAAAATGGAAATAAAATGAGGGCATACAATATATGGACTATTTCTATGGAAAGTCTATTTATACTACAACTAGTATGAAACATATAAGTATAGTAAATTATATTTTGTCTCTGAGGTACAGTATAATGTCAGATTCTCATAAGGTATGAACAGTATGGAAATGTACAAAAAAACAAAAGAAATATAAACAGCATTACAGTGTTTTTTTAATAGTTGATTCTTTTTTTAAATTTTAGTTTGTTTTCTCGAATGAAGAGATAACACAACCATTATAGTTCATCATACTTTTGTGACACACACACACACACACACACACACACACACACACACACACACACACACAGACACTCTTTCTGTGCTCTAAGTGCTGTATAATGGGCACAGCCATATGATGGAGGGAGGGGAGGAGGAGCTCATGAATAGCAGACAGCCTTGCTAGATGAGATTGCCGAGCCTTGAAGCCCGGCATTACACAGAAGCAGGACACACAACACACTCGTATACAGAGTGCAAAGCAGAGGGCACAAAGCTTGTTTGTTTGTTTGTTTGTTTGTTTGTTTAATAAAATATTAGCAAACCCCTCAGACTAACAGGCAAGGTCCGTTTTTAATTTGATTAACTTTGTGTAGGTTTAATTAGAAATTGAATTCCCTTTTTAAGAAGTTAAAAATTGTAGGTTTCAAAATCAGTGTTTTTACCAGTAGTTGTATTGCGAAACCTCTTGGTTGGTTTAGGAATTTGAGGTGTAACTTTAAACATGATCCCATGTTTGTGTTATAAATGTGAACTTAATGCTTGAAAGAAATCATCTCAGATTTGCCGTGTCAACTGACCTTGAGCCTTCTCCACTATGCTTTTCTTTTGGGGTGTGTTGGAAACATGGGTACGTGTTCATATTTGTCATACCATTCAAGATCAGCTTTGAAAGCTAGAGGTCAGAAGATTATTACAATGGGCCAGTAATGGCAGAATTATTCAACTCCGGTCCAGTGGATGCCCTCATTACCTAGCAGTAGTGGTGATAAATGGCCATAAATGCATGTTGTCAAAATCACAGGAAAAATGTGACTCTTCATCAAAGATACAGATGGTACCACTTCAGCGTTAGAGCAGTGAAAGTCTGTATATACTATTTATTATGTTGTTGATGCTTAGATCATTTTCTACTGTAAATCTAATTTAACATTGAAGAATTTAAAAAAAATCACTTAAGTGGAAAACACATTTTCACAGCATGTTAAAGAGTCCTGTCTTTGGTCAATATTTACTACCCTACAAAGCACAACACTTTGCCTTTTACCTCCCATAAAATCTGATATAATTAGTGTGTAATTGTCTGGCTTTTTGTTGGTGAATTTACACTGAGTGTAATTGCTGCTAATTGGAAGCTGCACACTAAGCTGGTGGTAATTAGAGCTCGATTTGCATTATTTAATTTGGCTGCAGTGCATTGTGGGGAGTCTGAAGCCTTTTGCCTCCTACCCATGGGAGTACTTTGATCCTCACAAGCCGGTGATGTTACAGAGATGCAATATCACTCCCTCTTTTTTTTTTCAGATCGCTTTTTGAAAGCTCTTGGATAAATTGGAGTTAATTGGGAGGAGTGTTAGGTGCTTATGTTGTCTTGGTAATGAGAGAGTGTGCACTCTTGTGTGTTAAAAGCAAATCCAGTGAAAAGGGAGTTAACAAGGGAGTGATAAAACCAAAACATGTGAACGCACATGTACTTCATTTCAGTGTGACTGAATTCCATGGTTCATATATAAGCCTAAGATTCAGATTTTTAGTTTTGATTATTTTCTCTCATTAAGCTCATACTCTTTGATTAGATATGTTTTCATGCATTTTTCATCTCAGATCTTATCTAATGGTGGATCATTCATTGCATGTTATTTAAATTCAAATTAAAAATAGACAAATTAAATGACTTGATCCTGTGATTAATAATAAGGATGGGCAAAATTACATATGTACTGTCATTTAAGGGGATAAGATGGAAATGTTGCTGGGTCTGTGACCCTAACATTACCTCTGGTAAATCTTGTAAACAACATTAGCCGGGGTGAATTAACATACACACACGTAGATGGTCTTCTATACACCTCATTGAAGTGGGAAGGATAAGCATTAATGCACATGTAGAAAATCACTTCAGCACGACTTAATCATGCCAAACAATTTCAGTGGGAAGGTATTTGCTCCTGTTTCATTTTAATTTGAGTCTGGAGATACGATTGGAGCGATCGCTGCCACCACTTGACAAAGAGCCAGTGCTCAAGCAACCAGTCCTCAACATGACAAATCCTCAATCTATTCCGGCTCTCCCGTTTCTTCTAAACACATGGTTTATGCAAATCAAAGCAAAATGATCCTGGGGATAGCGGCAATATTTGAGCAATTTGAGGGCTGCCAATGGGAACTGGCATTAATATAAAATAAGCAAGTAGAGAAATCTCTGCTGCATATGCAGGTCTCATTGACTGTACCCAAATTAATTTAGCAGAAAGGTTATGAATGACTGTTTGTGCCAAAGTGCAGACGCTTGTAGTGATATATGAAAGCATATTCACTCTGCATGTCCTGCATGCTACGATAAAGGTCATGTTATATCATTTACATACCATCCAATGCTTTGAAAACAAGCCAAGCAAAACAGTAATATTATTTGTACCTCTTCACATTCATCCAATGTAAACTCAAGCTTTTATCTCCAAAAAAAGAAGTTGAGTTGAAATAAAATTATTTAGAATAATATTAGATGCTTTTCCTATCTATTCCCAATGTCTGTTTATAAATAAAAATAAACTTTTAAAGACTGAAAATGAGGACAAAGAAATAAGAACTGATGCACCAGCTTCTGGACAATCATGTCTGATTGGATCTTGATGGATGGGAATCATTTGTCCTTGTCAAAAAAAGAACAATTGTGCCATTGAAATACCAGTGCTATCAAACTTTCAGGACCTGCAGAGAGAATCTATTAACATGTTTAAACCGGCTGTTTGATAATAATGAGCAATTTTGGCTTTACTCAGAATACCACTAATCCCAATAATATATGGTGATTAATAGAGGGGACATGGAAATGGATCGGGATTGTTTATTTTAGGCTTTTTTTAAATGCTAGATTAGTATTATATTTAGGATTAAATTAACCATGATACATCCCGAGGGAAATGTGGTTGCAGCAGGAAACAGTAAAAGCTTGAAACCCCCCCCCCCCCCTAAAAAAAAAAAAAAAAAAGGAATTACGAATTAAGTCATGTATCAAAAAGGACAACAACGTTTTTAAATTTGGTTCAAATTAACACACAAGTATTGGCATCATTGATGTTATATTGACTAGTGCTTTAACAACACTCTTTTTCTCCTCACTGGTGTCTGTACATTCCTGTAAATGAAGAGGCTTATTAGTTGTTATTTGGGTAAGCAGCACCTGTGTGTTATGGAATAGATTATCATATAAAACATAGTTGATGTAGTTTACTCGGCCCTAAACTTTTCTAAACGCTGTTCTTTCCAAATAAGCATTTCATTAATCCTGAAACAGCTCTTATGGTGAACACTCCTTCCAATTAAACCATTTGTTTTGTGTGTCACCTTGCTATGCCAGATCTACTTGGACGCCTACTCTGTTTTGATGTAAATGGACAATTTAAGATCGCAATTGAAATTTTAAAGAGCTCTCCAGTAAAATATCTCCTTGCAGTGTGTTGATGGTTTGTGTTGAGTTTGTTAAATTGAAGGCATAACTATTTTGTTAACTGATTAGGGACAAAGAGCATCAGGGCCACATAAAAGGAGAAACTTGAGCTTCACCATTCATCTCCTGTGTTGGTAAACTTCCTGAAATTTACAACTCCAGAGTCCTGAGGAACATCCAAAAGACATTTCAAAAAAAAAAAAAAAAAAAAGAAGAAGAAGAAGAAAAAAAAGGGTAATCACTATTTACTACCTCACATAAAATTCTTCCGGACTCTGTTTCATCAGTAGCCAATGTGGTCTGCATTAGAAAGGCTTGGTATGCCTCAACAAATTCCATTTAGCACACACAAACTCAGAGCTTGCACAGTGAGATACTGTATATTTAAGTATTGCTAAGATTTAGAAGAACACACACACTTCCTCTGTCAGACTCTGTCCGTGTGTGTCTCTCCCACTTTCATCATCAGACAACAGTCACTTCAGGCTTAACGAGCGGGCCTTCCAGACACCTTTTATGACCGAACTAATTACTAATTACACAAGTGGTTGGCGTGAGCTACAGCACAACGCTGGCCCTTTGTTATTTTAATTGTTGTTATTTTGAAGAATGGTGCCTCAGTAAATTCTGCCAAGGATGCCCTAGGAGGATGGATGAGCTCTGAATAATTTATCATCTTTGTGGAAACACACTCAGTGTGCGGTATGGGGGTTGCATAGCGCTGTACATCTCCATTCTTGTTACAGTGGCGCTCTCATCGGGGATTGATGACGAGGTACCTCTCATCGTCCGTCCACCTCTTCTAGCACCCCATCATTAGGACTTCCATTGTCGCCTGTTCATGGCACGCTGGATGAATATGGCTGGCTGTGGTAGTCCCCCCATGCCGTGACTAATTACTCCAGCCAATGGTTCCCCTCCTGATGGATTAATGTGTATTGTGTGGATCACACAGGACCCCCCCCCCCCCACACCAAATCCCCCCACCCTTCCATGAGATGAGAGACGGGTGCGTCCTGATTCAGAGCGGTGTGCCATGCACAACCTTGATAATTATTTTCATAGATGAATACCATTGCAGGCAGGATGATGAAGTGGCCATTTGCGTTCAGAGACTATCACATGCAAACATAGAGCGGAGTCTTTGTCACTGGTGAGAAATCTGGTCCTGCACAGACCTGTGTCCCTTGTGTCATTCCAACTTGCATTCTGCACACACACACACACACACACACACACACACACACATGCACGCGCATACACACATACACTTTCTTGATGCATTGCTCTAAATATTCAGTCTAAATTACCATTTTTGCATTTTAAATTCATTTCACTTAGTTTTGTATTGTCACATTTTCCCTTACAGTAGTTATACTCTGTGGCTACTGCTTTACTTCCACACTGAAGATGTGAGCCGCAGCAGCCACTCACCGCTCTTCATTCAGCCTTTTTTTTTTTTTTTTTTTGGTCAGATAAATCAAATAATCAATGGTTTTCATTAGCAAGGCCATACAAGGTTTTAAAGGACCCACTTGGAAATTGTATTTATTTTCTTGTGCAAAGCTCCTTTCCCTTTTAGAGGCCCCTGTGTGATCATTGGTGTTGGGCTGAAGATTTGTGAGGAGCCCCTGGCCAGAGCAGCGTTCAAGAGTAGATCACATAAAGTATTCTGGGGTTCTCCCATCATAGGCAATGCCACTGAAACTATAAACTGTGTCTTCCTAAACCGTTACAGGGTAAACTCCGGCCACTTTAAATTAGTTTTAGAAATGTATGAACTTTATTTTCTGACAGCTTCGTTTTGAAAAGAATAGTTTCCGTAGTTCTTGCATTGTTTAGCCCTTAATGTTGTTTCTAGGATCAGCGTACTTATAGAGGGTTTGTCTGTGGAATAGAAAACCAGTGTGTACCTAGATGTGGGAGATAGCATGTAACTGAATGTATGCTTCATGAGGGTGTGGACCCTGGCAGTTGATGAAACTTGTTTTTATTTTTGAAACAGCACAGGAATTAAATACATTTACAATTTACCATGATCATTTTAGGTAGTGGTTTTAGGACCTTTGGTTGGTGAATCTAAAACGAACTCCAGTACAACTTCAGGCCAAGTATAGAACATGATTTTCTTACTTCCTTTAAGTGTTTCTCATGAGAACATTTAGTACAAGTAAAATGACTATTTGACTTGAGTGCGACAGTCAGGATTTAGTATCACTGAAGACCAAGTGCATGTTGTTTTTCCCTCCCCACCTGAGTTGTTAATCATTAACACATGAGCTGTTTTTACATTTAAAATTGTTTTTTTCGCTGCCTAATTGACAAATGTACAGCTTTGTTTTATGGGAAAGTTTAGATTGAAAAGTCTTTTTAAATTGGAGTAAAAAAAACAACTAATGTAACGCAATAGATGATTTTCTTATACTTTGTTATTGCCTTCAAGACACAGCTAATTAATGTTTTAGATTATATTATGTAATAATTAAATCACTTTCAAAAATAGAAATATTTCATTATAGGTTGGCACACACAGTGTACATGCACAATGCTATATGGCAGTCACTCCTCATTAAAAGTTAACACTTTCTTTGCCTTAAGAGCAGAATGATTTACTGACCAGGCCTGGTAAAGGGAGATGTAAATTGGGAAGAAAAATGGAGGCTATAGACATTGATTAATATTGGTAATGCTATCCATCCCCTCCTCTGTGTTTGTAATGGCCTTCTCCTTATCCCGCTAGCCATGAGTCCTGACAAGAGGTATCCTGCTGGGCTTGAAATGAGCCTAGAATGGAGGCACGTGCCACAAAAGTGTGGGGAAAATGATCACGCTGTCATTTTCTCTTTCCACTGTAATGTACATGGTGCTCAGTTCACCTTCCCAAAGAGAGGATGGGAGAAAAAAGAAAGCAAAAAAAAAAAAAAAAAAAGGAAACACCTTTATAGAATACAAATACTGTCATTATCAAGGACATAGATTCAATGATTTAGGGTCTAAACATGCATATAAGTGGATGTTTTTAAAGAGTGATTCTAAAGGCTAAAAAAACCCCACCAAACACAATGCTGGCTTTATGTATGCTTGCTCGGACCGAGTGCTAATGCTGGGCTGCTATACCATGCTGGCTGGTAATTGCTAACACATGTGCTACCTCTGTCTCATTGCAGCCGACCGAGGGAGTTCTGGCGCCTGGACTACTGGGAGGACGATTTAAGGCGGCGACGTCGCTTCATCAGGAACCCCTTCGGATCCACTCACTCAGAGGCTACGCTCAAAGCTGCGGCCGAACACGGTCAGTCACATCCACCACGTCCCCCGTCCCCCCCCCCCCCCCCCCGCCTGTTCTTTGCACTGCCTTTTTTACTCACTTGGTGGTAGCACCAGGTACAAGGCAATAAAAATTAGTCCTCCCGTTGCAATAAAAGATTTATGGTACCACAAGACACAGTAAAATAGCACCCTCATTAGAATTTCACACAGGTAATTTCCTACCCTGCCTCCCATTATGCAAAGCTGGACGTATAATTAGTGTTAGTATGCTTTACTCAGACATTCACTTTTGAACTTAGTGGTTTTGAGTGACATGACATGTGAAATTTTGTTCATTCTTTTTTTCTTGCTGCATAACAGTGGCTGGTATCAATGGTAAGTAACATTCATGTCCCTCTTCTATTTTTCCGCATTTAGAGTTTTGCAATTGAATGAGGGGTTAGTATGGTTATTTTATAATTATTTATTTATAAAGATATATAGCCTTTGCTGTTGAAATGAAATGTATTTTGAGGTGTATAAATCAGCGAGAGAGTTATTGATTTAATGTCTACTATTGTTTGCATTGTTCCCTGTGGTTAATTATACTGGTGAAATACAAATCACAGTGTAACACACATTCCTGAAGAAGAAAAAGTCCACATTGTATTTGGATTAATAATGAGGGGGAAATTAAATGCGGTTTGGAAAACTTTCATAAATACTTGATTAACCCAGAATACAGAGATGTCATTAAAGCTTACAACATTGATATTTTCCTTTAGTATTGCAATAGATCCAATCAATTCTACCCTTTCTCCATTGTTTCAATGCACTTCTCCATAAAGACAGGTGCGGTGCAGATTTTCAATAAACTGTGGTTGAGAACAGCTACACATTCCCAGCAGTCTCTTACGGTCACAATATCTAAATGACACATGTCCTTGCATTAGCACTAGGAGTCGCATTTCTCCTCTAGAGAGAATGTAATCCCTCATTTCTGCAAAGATCCAGTGCACACCAGGGTTTGCAATCATCGTTATGCTGGGCCTAAATTTACCAGCTCTATCAATTACTCTCTCGACGAAACGGCCATTTTCGGACCACAAATGTCCTCAATGTGACATCATAGACAAATGGCAGGTGTGACAGGAGTCAATAAGAGTGTGATCTAAAAGCAATAAGTGTTGGGGATCTCCAAATCCTGGGAGACTTCTGGTCTGTAGTAATGGCTGCAGCATGGAGGCAGCTGGAGACCAGGAACAGGGTCCAGCTGATCGCTGTTCTCCTGCAGCCAGACTCTGAATTTCACTTTTATTTCCATCTCAATTTCTCTTTATTTTTCCTTCAGCATGTTCATGGCAGAAAAGAGTCGTATCACTTATGCTCTGTCAAATCTTTTAGCTGATGAGAATGTGTTGAAGGCATTCAGTGAGCTGGTTATTCAGGTATTTGGTCTGCTATTCAATTTTATTCAAAACGATTTCAGCTTATGTGCTGCATGTATTCATTACTGGGGGAAAAGACAAATTCCTGCAAACAACATTTGGTTTCAAAGTCAAGTCTGTGTAAAAATAGCCAGCAGCCAGTTGTGGCAAGGGTATGCTACCTCAAGAGAGTATACTGCCTGGCTGAAGTATGGGAATATATCATTAAAATAACTCTTTGACATTGAAGCCTGACGGCATCCATTTTCTGATGTAACCTTTCGTCTTGTTTTAGTCGACCCGATGCAGGGCTGCGTTTTCAAACAGAGCACAAAGGTCATATCTGGCTGTAATTATATTCATCAGATGCAGAGGAGAAAATGCAGTCTCACTCCCTAAGAAAATATTTAGTATAAGATCAGTCTGAATTTACCATAATTTCCTAGCTACTTGTGGCTGCACCTTTCAAATCGCACATATGAACACAAAGTCAGAAGCAGTGGAAAATATTTAGCATTTTTGTAGTTAGTCATATATTGTAACAAAGTTTTTTCCTTTTCAAGAGGAGGGAAATATGCAACTTTTCCTTTTAAAACATCGAGAAAATGTACATTTTTGTGTTAAGGACATGGACAACTGTTATCATTCATACTGCGCCAAGATGATTTCCACAGGAGAGTGTGTGGCTGCCAGTAGGTTTGAGTAGGCTGTTATGTATTTATGGCTGGAAAGAACCATCTTTTCTGGGGATTGATTTGGTCTGGTCCAGGGCCCGTGTAGCAGAGGTGGCAGAGTAAATACCTGAAGACTAATGTCTCTGTTCTGGTAATCAATACTCGCCTCATGACCACACTCCTGGCTACGCTCCTGTTAAAAACAAATTTGTTAATTTTGACAATTTAATTGCTGTGACCATGCATGCCTTGAGTTGTATAAGCAGGTAGCTGAACCTCTCAGTCGGGAAATGGGGTCTTGGAAAAAGTGTAACCTGTTGGGATTTATGCACGTTCCTGCTCCGCGTGTGATGAGTGATGGGGTTGAAGTGCCCTGGTAGATATTTGTTAGTGTGGCACGCCAGCTCTCAGTAGTAGATTGTTCATCATTGTAATATTTTTTGATGATGCATTTATTTAAATGATAATCTGTTTTTAAGGTTAATGATAGTGAATCTGTTTTTATATTTTCTCGGCTCATTCTTATTTATATTATACTATTATAACTTACTTGTATTCATACTTTTTGTTAATTTCAGTCAATTCAATGTTTCACACATACTTTAATAAGTTAAGTTAATTGTTGAAGTCTTGAGTTCCTAAAGTTTCTTCTTCTTGACATAATCACCCTAACACACACACACACACACACACACACACACACACACACACACAAAAACATTGAAACAAGTACGTACAATATCACCACATCCTCAAACTTGTCAAATTCAAAGAAGAAAAAATAAGCTATCTACTTCAAGAACAGAAAGAGCAAGAAGTTGGCACATTGCCTGTCACTTATGTGCACATATCTTAAATGTTTGCAGAGTGATAGGCGACATCACTCTGGTCAAAAGAACTTTTCTTTCTCTTCTGATATAATAAGCAACACACTACGCTGACTGGTCATTATTTTTTGTTGCTGTTACTTCAGTGTTATAAACTGAGGAGCTATTAATAACTTGTGTTTTGGGGTAATAGAAGGAGCAGGGAGTCTTGAGGTTTACTTGCATCAGACTGTTTATAACTAAGGCCAGATACTGCACATTAATAGTACTTGTACATTAGTGTGAGAATTGCTGAGCATGTTTAATGTGAAATGCATAGAAGGTAAAATACATCTCTGTTTTTAAGCTGGTCTGACAAGTTCCCTGTCCACTTCCTTGGTGTGAATACAATGGCATGTGGTACGTATTAGGGGAGCTGGTAGTAATTTCAGTGCTGCTAACTAAAGAATCCTCCAGGGAGGCTTAATTACAGGAAGACCATTCTAAATATCAGTGAGCTGCATATTTTCCATGACAAGAGATTTTTTAGCCCCGCTCTTCTAGCACTTTCAAAGTATATAGCCACATAACACGGCTGTGCATTTTTAGGAAGTGCAACTGATCTCCCCTCAGGTGATGATGAAGAAATCCCACTAGTTATGTGTTCAGTGACTCTCTGGATGAAAGCAGCATTACTTTTACCAGAATGGCGGATTATAAAACATACACATGCACAGAAGCGACGAGAGCTCTCACTATATTCCCAGCTATGTTTACAAAGAGGGAAGAGTTGCCAGCCAGTCTGTACTGTGTACTTGTGTCTGTGGATCCTTACCATGCACCACTGGGGAATGCAGGGCTCTGTAAATGTTTGCAGATTACCATTTTTCTTAAATAATCCATTCGCAACCTCAAGTCATGTTCAGTTGAAATCAAAAAGGGCAGTGTGCGACCCTCATTTTGCTTAAATGTGTTAGGATAATCTTTGTATGTTTGTTTTGATTGTATGTTTAAGGGCAAAATTAATTTAGGGTGAGGATCTTGTCAATCTTTTGTCTGTCTCGTTTTGTTTGCCGTGCATAGTTTGCCTGCGTGCATGCAGCTGAAAATGCACTGTCACTCAGCTCTGCTCCAAACTGATGAATCAAGATTGAGCAGCAGTGCTGATGAACTTTGCAAATAGTTTTTATTCACAGTTAAATCCACTACATGTGTGTGAAGTGTCCTTTTTTTCTGTTGACAAAACTTTTTTTTTACCCAGCTGACAAAAATTAAATAGTTTAAAGATAATATTTAAAATAATGATAACCTAAGTTACTTTAGTGGTCTCAAATCAGTGCATTTTATGAAGAGTAATGCTGTTCAGAAAATATAATGATGGTTTAGATCATTTTGATTTCATGTGAGTCTGTTATGATAATCACTGATTGGAGGACCTTTTTATTTATTGAACACCACTCTTGCAGTCTAAACTAAGGCAGTAGGGGTAAAAAAGCTGATGGTTCATTTTACAGCAACTACTTAATTAGTCAGTCTGTGAGGTGGAATGATATTAACCATTTGTTTGTGCCGTTTCCTTCAGAGAAGGAACTCTGAATTCTTGCTTTCACTTTCTAAAAATTCTTCCTCAACATGTGAACATTGAAACTCTGCACAGAAATAAACTCAGTTTGCTGTATTAACCTACAATATAGTATGATATTAATTTAACTTTATGTTCATAACACTTTTATAAAATAAAAAGCCCTTATTTTCCCTTCAGCGTCCGAAGAGGATATTCTCAAAGGCAAACAGTCCATCAGGAGTCAGGCTCTGGGAAATCAAAACTCTGAGAGTGAGACACTACTTGACGGAGACGACGATACACTATCATCTTTAGATGAGAAGGACCTGGAGAATTTAACAGGTAAAGTAACGGCTCATCCTTTTTACCCCCTCATACCTGCATCTCAGTTAGTCTCAGCCATCCTGCTATGTTTGTTTGTCTTGCAGCCCCGAAAAAAAAGAAAAGAAATAAAGCTGTTGTCATTTTCTTATCCACTAAAATTCTCTATATGTTATTCCATTGTTTCAATACACTGACTAGTGAGTTGTAACATTTTGCCTTATGCACAATTATCCACATCCCCTACGGTAGGTTATCGTGAGTTTTCCATACAACGCTTCTCTTTTGGTGTTATATCACTGCACATTTTTTAAGGTTTCCTATAGGAGTAAATGCTTGAAACTACATACTCCTCATGTACAAGTAGAGCAAGCTTATATCTATGGACAACTCTTTTTTTCATTATTGCACCACTGCCACAGGAGAGTGCTGATGAAAACACTGCATCTCCAGTTTTCTGTCTCTGCCACTGGAGGTCTGCTTCACAAACATACACACAAGAGTAGCAACACTCAAAACATTTTATATCTAGCCAGTAGCCAAGTTTATCCCAGGCTACCGCTTTACCCTAAAATGGGACATTATCTGATTCAAGAACAGCAGCATTGCCTAAATAAAAAACCTTCAACTCTTTGCATGAGCCTTTCATCCTCCCTAAACGACTACAACATACCCTTCTTTTAAATTACATGCAACCCAGCAACGTCGTCAATCTTTTGTTGCTTTTGACATGTGTGTTATTTAAATAATCTGAATTAAATATCATAGTCTGCTAATCGGATTGCGGTGTAATCCGCGTTTTTTATGTACATTGACAGGACACCCAGCAGACTAAGATGCCTTAATGGGGCTCAGAGCGCTATTAAAATAACGCAATTGGATGACAATAGGATTAACCATTGAATCCTGTCTAATAACGTGATGTGTGTACTGCAAGCGAGGTTTCAGTTTCTCCCCTTGAGCAGCTGTCTGCTCCAGGTGTAATTGAATGTCTTTGAGTGAACGGAACAAAAAATGTTATTTCAACCCACGGATAACATGTCAGTACTCACGGGGTTCAACGGGAGGCAGAGGGATGAATATATCTGTTTATTCCATCCGTTTGCATGAGTGTGAGGGGTGCTCAGGGAAATCAAGTCGGGCTCCGAGCCTCCCTCTCTCCGCAGCGCACATCTGCAAATACAATGGCTCATATATGTGCAGAGCCGGGCAGAGCTTCCACCCACAGCTCCCTTGAGTCGGTCTCTCATTGTCATACTGGCATAAATTAAGATTGATGAGGGATTAAACCGAGCTTCACCCAGCAGCCCGCAATCAATGGATTCTGACGGACAGTCGATTCTACTTTTTGACAATTACGCATCAGAGTTGTTCACTTTAAATACTTTATTTTAGTGCGAGTATTAGTTGGGCCTGCAGTATAATATGTTTGGGACTGCACTCACGGAGCCCATGGAACCGGTTTGGACTGTTGCACGTCTTCTTGTTGATTTATTTTGCAGATCACGAAGGAGGAAAACATGCACTGTTCGAACTAGCCATAGCCTTTAGCCTCGCCACTTTAATAATGTTGAAATTCAAATGCAAAATAGTTTTACCGCAAGATATATATTTCCAGGAGAAACAAACTCAAATACATTTATAGTTATCATTAATTATTACTGTCTGTTACGTGTTTATCCTCTCACTCGTCAATTGTCCTTATTAATTAGTCTGTGTGAGTCCACCATTAAAGGCCCAGAACTAGCTTAAAAGTTATCTTTGCAGGCAAACAGCCATCAAGTCAAAGCTAATCCCTCGTTCCGTTTTCTGTGTTTACCTTTACCACTGGTGACTTTCTTTAACGGCTGTCCCTGTCCCTGCTTGTTTTCTGCCCCGGCATCTGTCTGTCCTCCAGGCCCGGTAAACTTGAGCACCAGTGCGCAGCTCGTGGCTCCGGCCGTGGTGGTGAAAGGCACCCTGTCCATCACCGCCTCCGAGCTCTACTTCGAGGTGGATGAGGACGACCAAGGCTTCAAGGCCATCGATCCAAAGGTAAGAGACTCGAGCTCCATTGATCCCGTCTCAAATAGTCACTTACAGGAGCCGTGCTTAAATTTCCTGTAGTGCTGGTGAAATGTTACAAGCAGGCTTTGAATTTGAAGGGAATTCCTTTCAGATATGTTTAATATCTCACTATCTATAAATGTGTTATTTCCAATGAGCATATGTGGGACTATTGCTGTGTTCCCATGTTCGTATTAAGATCTGATAATTGTAAAGCCAGGAAGAAATTAATGTTTTGTCAGCCTGTCATTAAATATTATTATAGAAATTCATCGCATGCTGTAACAGTATAAAATAGTTGTTTACTTTTTCTTAAATATTAAATATTGTTGAATAAATTAAAAACCATGAAATGTTTAATTGTTTAGTGGTAATAAAAAAATATATGTTTTTATAATAATAAATTTATGAAATTATCTTTGGGGGGAAAACCTAACGACAAATTGATGAAGGCGTCCTACAAGCAATAATCATTATTTTTAGGTCTGCAGCATATTTGCTCCTCATATTAAAAAAAAAGAAAATAAAGAGAAGTATTGTGCTGTGATTAAAAAAAATAAACTGTAAAATCTGGATAGAGAAACAGTTAACTAAAGAAGCTGCTGACCTACAGGTGGTTGTGTTAGAGCAGTTTAACACTGCATGAAGTTATTGTATTTATTTAAATAAAGGTGTGTTTATAAAGGGGTGAATTGTTATAACATCGCAAATTACTTGATTTTATGTATTCTTTTATCAGAATCCATTCAAATAAACTTGACAGTTGAGGTGTCATACAGTAGGCTACAGGCTGCACTGCATTATCTAAAGTGAACCGCATTAATCAGAAGGAGGCTTGAGTTTAGCTTTAGGCCCTCTGCTTTTGCTGCTGTTTAAACAGAGCAGTGACGCTCCCAGGCCTATATATTAACCTGCGTTAGTTGATTTACATTCATTCGAAAATCCCTTTGAGCCAGTGACGCACAGTAAAAATAACTTATGGGCTAAAGTACTCTGTACACATTCCCTCTTTAAATTTAGCAAAAGCGTCTTTTTGCTCTTTTCTTTTTCCAACGTAGGGCAGAGGTTAAATTATCTCTCATGGAAGTGAATAATTTAACGTTTCTCTTCATCAGACAATAACAAAATGTAATGCAACAGATTTGCATCGTTTGCGTCATCTCAGCTGTCAAAACACGTCAAGACACGAGGCCTAGTTGTAATTTAATTTGCAACATTTTATTAACATTTCTTTTTAAGTCACATAATGAAAAAAGTTGAACTTGGCACGCTACATTTTATTCTTTCACTTAACGATTTTGTGCATATATTTAAATAAAAGTTTCTTCACTTTGTGAAAACATTTAAAGGAGACAACTAAAAGTTATTACATTTATCTGAAAATGTACCTTCACTTTCCCTCTGGCAGTGGCCCAATTGCTCCATTAAAAAGAAAAACAAGGTTTTTGTGGTTTTCTCGCTGCATTGTTTTGTTACTGATTTTTTTTTCACATTGCTTGGAGAATCAGTTGGAGAACCATCTTTGTCCTTCTCTGAAGTTTTATCCCAAAATGTCTCTCGACTCAATCTCAACAATCTCTTCATAATTTGTCCAAACTTTTAGCATTGGTGAGGATTTCCCTCGCTAGTCTCCACGTCTGCTTAGCAGCAGCCTCCAGGGCTGAGTGAGGCTTTCCCTGAAACAAGTCCAAGTTTGGCAAGAAGTAGTGGGGACATCTGCGGCACTGCAGACAGGATATGAGCTGCAGCAGGATGCCATTCAGTCGGTCTCCGAGGCAAGACTCGTCCCAGTCGGTCTCTCTTGGGTGTTTCTCACACTCGTACAGCAGCAGGGTCTTCATGTGGTAGTTGTTGAGTGGCTGTCCCGGTAGCTCCAGGTGACGGTCCCTCAGAGTCTTGAGGACGGACAGACACTTCTTCCTGCAGCCGGCCATTAGCAGCCTATTCTCGGCCTCGCTGAACTGCAGAACCCAGGCATCGCTCTCTGCAGAGCTCTGCTTCCCCGTTAACGAGTAGCACTCTTTGGAGAGGAGGTTAAAACCCTCGGCTTTGACTTCTGCTACTCGGTTAGGACCGGGCCAGGGGATGTGAGGCATGGGCCACTGAGCTGCACTTCTGGGCCAAATCCCAGTGCACTTGAACGCGGGGGTGATCTGCACCACATACCTCTCCCTGATCCGTAGTTTGACCTCACTGGTGTCCGCTACCATCTTAACCACGTCACGGTAGCTGCATTTATCCACGGCTTGTGCCACCAGAGTCTGAAACCTGGAGCGGATCTTTCTTGCTGATAGGTAGCCCGAGGCTGTGATGAACTCGACCCACAGCGACATGCTCCTTTTACGGCCATCACTCAGCTTCAGCACCGCACAGCCGGGCAAGGAGCCGTCATCCACAAAGTTGAACACCCCCATTTGGTTGAGGTAGAGCACCACCTCAAACTCATTGGGGGAGATGACCTCCATCCCCTCATAGCGCGCATCTATCTCACTGAGGGAGCTGATAAAACGAGGCTCCTGCACTTCCACCTCCTTCAGGACATCCGACACCACTTTACAAACCTCCCTTATAGTCTTCGCAATGGCCGCTTTGCGAGCTTGGCATCTCTCGTTGTAATATTTGTTTAGCTGGTAAACCAGCTTTGCCTGCGTCGCAATCATGTTTGGGCAGAGGTCCGGGCTGTACACCGGAGAGTCGCAATAAGTTGACGGATCCAATGCTTACCGGTAACGCCAGAGGCAAATGCTTCCCCGTGCAGGAAAAATGTGTAATCAAAGTTTTTTTTTTCTTTTTTTCTTTTCTGCTTTTGCAGCGGATGGACGTCAGTGTAAGGAGGAGGAAACGGATAGGGATGCAACGTAATAGCCTACTAAATATCAGTCCAACTCATGAGCACTTCCAGCACGGCTAGGTAGATTCATATTCAGGTTGTGGGTCCTGGGCTGCAGACGCTAAAGGCTAAAAACACCGTCTGTGACCACTCATCTCTTCGTTGTGCTATTCTCTCCTCTGTGCCCCCAGCTCACTTTTCGTCCACACTCAGCTGTGAGCTGGACTTGTGTAGTTTATGAATGGTTCCTTTAGCAAGAGTGAAAGGGGTCGGGCTTCTCTCCCTGCAATCATGTGCAGAGCTGTCAGTGCAGGCAGCCAATCAGAGCAGCCAAACGCAGACCAGTCCTGCAGGAGAGCTCCAGTCTGCCTCACCAGCGTCTGGGCGCACGGAGCTGTCCGCTGCTCCCAAGTCGACACAGGGAAACACAAACCTTTAGGGTTTATACGGGTAAATGCCAGTGTACACGCTCTAAGCCAGCAGTTAAAACTTTTTCTCTTTTTTTTCTTCTTCTAGACAAGTGTTGCTCTTTACGCGCATTTCGCCCGGCGAGTTTTGAGGATTGAGATTATAGGCAGTGTGTGAGTGACAGCTTTACTGCTTGTTCTGCAGATAAGTCTCAGTCTCTGTTTCTCTCCGTTTTTAATAGAATGTGTTTCTTCGTGTTTTACTTGTACCCGAAAGGCTCTGTAATTACAGCGTTTTTCTTCTCATCGACACTTATTATTTAATTTCATCTACTGGCTTATGCAGCATGTCCCATTTTTTTGTCATAAAAAGTCCAATCAGTTGATGCTTTTGAAAACTTTAAACATTCAAATGTGATTTCACACTTTTTTGTAAAAAATGAATTATTATTAAATTATTTAATAAAATTCAAAGCGAAAAAGTCAAAGAATTTTTAGTTTTTGTATTGGTTTCTAATTGTTTTTAATTGATCAGTTACACGTTTTATTCTGGTGAATCGTACAATGGTTAAGTTATTATTCTTATGAAATTGTATTTCTTATAAACTGTATTTTTCTGTTTTGCAGTGGGGGATTATTTAGCATTTTGTTAATGCGCATTTAAAACGGTAAGCAGGTCGAGTGCACCTGCAGTTTAGACTCGATGAAGCTTGAATTAAAGGCCTAAACTATAAATTGAAATGAACGAAAATATTACGTCACTCATACCCATCTGGTAACGTTTCATCCGATTGAAGTTTAGTAAGTGTATTTATTTGCACAGTCGATATTTGAGTCAAATAAGTGACAGGAGACGAGGCGTCCGCGGCTTCGCCCTTTTCTCCCTCACACACACAAGTACACGCACACATGCACGCTCATACACGCGCGCGCGTTAATTTTGCCGTGGGTTTATCGCAGTGAACCTTGTCCATAATGAATATTTTAACCAGGGGTCTCTCCGAGGTTGTAATTGAAGTGCCCTCGTTAGACTTGATGTTAGAGGACTGAAGAAGCCATACAGAGACGCGGCTGGGGTGCGAGACACACTGAGACATGTGGGAAAATAAAATCCCACAGTGAAAGCCGTATGAAATATTTATGTATTATGTGTTGTAGCAGCCTGTACCTGTGCAGACTATCACACGTCTGCTATTCCAGTTAACGAGGTCGCGGTCATTATAGGTGTCTGCTGTAAAATACATGAAGTTAATTAGACATTTTGTGCGACTTTGAAGTCTCCCTCATTTCAAGGCGCACGCAGTTCAACCCAGTATGTTTAAATTTTAATTGTTTCTGTATTTTGAACAGTCGACAAAACCTCCTGCTATAAGTCAACTTCTCTTTATGGTCCAATCATTCCCGATTTTCTTTTTTTTTTTTAGAAAATTAAATACAGTAATAATTAACGTATCTTGAACGTCATATTCACGGAAATGTTAATCAGAGGCAATGAGGCCTACTGCACAAGTAGTATAGCTGCATAGTGGAAATTGTCGGTTTATTTTCTCTTCAGCCTGTCTTAATGCAACATATCACCTACATTACTAAATCCCCAAAAATATTAAGATTTTTTGTGCAAAAGTATAAAAATATCTATGATCACATAAACTTTGATGACACTGTAAGAAAAATGATTTAACATAAAGCAGATAACTGGTTCAGCAGTGATTTCCTGTAACCTTTTACTGATAGGAAGTAGCCAGCTATGCAAAAGTTTCAAAAATAAACCACAAACATGTCAGAAAAGGCGAATATTAATTAGTCCAACTTTATAGTTGCCACATCATCTGGACTTTATCATGGAGATTTTTCAAGAAGTGGTGATGTAGCCTAAGGGAGTGGGAGATAACTCATGATTAAATTTGTAGAGGATGAGCATATTTGGATGTTTGAGCTCATGAAAAACATCCCACATTCAATAAGTGGAAAGTTGATAAGCACAAGTTTTGCTTCACTTTGGATCCCAGACAGTGTATCTGTTTTGTCTATAGGTTAAAGGCAATTAGTTGTCCTAAAAACAAGATATTTGTATTTTAATTGAATGACTCATTGGTGAATAGTGTGTACAGTTAGAACAGTTAAATCAACTTCAGTCTCAGCGGAGAAATTTGATGTCAAAACTCATTTGTCCCCACAAAGAAAAAAAACATTCAATCATGGCATATGATTTTGATATACATAATGAACAGACTGGCACTAAGCTGCTAAAGGAACACTATTTGAATATTCTTCCTAGAACTACTAGAGTATACACAGAAACTGTGACAAGTCAACTGTAGCTGCATTTATTGAGAAGTTTCAAAGAAATGCTAAACTGAGATTCCCTCTCTCAGCATCGCATTCAAGTGGAGCGATAGTTTTCCTAATGTGGCTTTAGAATTTAGAAAAAAAGAAACACATGAAAAAAAATGTCTGGGTGTTTGATTTCTGGATGACTGTTTATTATCAAGCACACGGCTCCAGAGAGATTAATCGACACTACTTGGGGAGCAAGTGTCCAAATATTATGAAGGACATGCTAACTGTAGCTTAATGAAATATATCGCGACACAAACTGGAGGTTTTATAAGGACTTTATGAATCTGCTCTGTTCCACTTATCAAACCACATTTTCCTAAGCAATTGTGTTAATTTGTATTACGATGTGAAATGGAATGGACACAGTGGATTGAATTCATGAAAACCTTATAGTTTGGCAGTTGATAAGGTTGGAAAGGTCAGTCATTTGTCATAATATGAGCCTTGTGTGTATGTACATTTCTCTGTGTACATATGTGCCTCACTGCGCATCACAGTCTTAAGCTGGAAACAAACATAGGGTTAGCACACTTCTGGCACAGCTGGGAACAACTTTGGGAGCCGAGCATTTGATACTTTTAGCTTTGCCGAATCTACTATTTCTTTTTTTCCCACTCTTTCCAGCGCCTTACTAAAGGTATGTATAAACATAATGACAAAGGCCAAGTGATTGTCTCGTATTCATTTGTCTATTCTTGCTACTCCTGTGTGCCCTTTATCTTCTGAAAACATCTAGAATTATCTGTGGTTCCTAAGAGTTTCCCCCTGCTTTATATTGACTGGAGAAAAGATCAGGGGCTTGTCAAGGGGCTCTTTGATCTGAGCCTGTGTGACGACGCCACAGTGATCCCCCTCATGAGCACAAAACAGTCTCCATGCCTGCATGTGCAAATCTCTGCCAGCTGATGAGTAACCTTACTGCCTCTCATTTTTTATCTTCTTCTCTCCTTGCTCTGTCTCTCTTTCTTACTGTCTCAGCTTTATTCTTCTTCTACTCTTCGGCTGGCTACTGCGGTACACTGTTTTTATAACAGTTAACAATTTGAAGAACGACTTCTAATTTTTCTATGAAACATATTTTAATCAGGTTTACCTAAGAATGATATGTACTAAAATGTCAAGTTAATATTATGGCTATCATTCTTTAAATGTCACCATTTCCTGGAAAGCTATAAAAGTGGAGATATTTGAAGAAAACAACAGGAAAGACTGGTTTGTTTTGCAACAGATTGTGCAACAGTTGTCTGCACCAGTTAGTATGCTTTGTACTTCCAAGTGAGTGATAAGACATCCACCGACCGACATCCTCACATGTGTACAGAGATAGTAATTTTTGATACTCTTGTTCACACATTTTGTCGCTGTCTTCCAAACCCGGATGGACCCAGCTGCTCCCTCCACAGAGGGCTCAAAGAAAATCATCGCAGGCAACTAATTGCCTGGCAGGCCTCTGCATCTGCTTGGCAGATAGCAGAACTGATGAAGTCACGGAGCAGATGTGCGAGTGCGTTTGCCTGTGTGTGTATACTTAAGCAGCACCCTCTCTGTGTTTAGACACAAGCCATCAATATTGCATGTGGAGTTATTGTTGCTGAGCCACTCCTGCAGACTACTAATATTGCATGAATGAGGAAGTGAAAATGCTCTACTTCTAGCCCATTGGTTAAAGGAAATATCAGCAAAACCCTGATTGGAGGATATTTTCAACCCTCCCTTAGATCTGTATTGCAATCCAAATGTTTAGTCCTGTGTCCTGATAGCAAACTGCTGACTAATACTAGCTGTTGTTTTGAGTATGCAGTATGTTCACACTTGCAAAATGGCAAATGTTAACTTAAAACTTTTGCAAGCACATAAATCTGATTGTGGTTTGAATGGACACTGTGGTCTTGCAAACAACCAAACACTATAAAAAAAGAAAAAGCTAACTAGAGCAGAAAAAAGTGATAGAAATGTAGAGGGTGGTGCAACATTTTCAGCAACAGTTTGAACAATGAAATTAGAAAATGAGTATTCAGTGAAACATTTGTTCTGGCTCTTCATGAAACGTTTTAGATTGAAATTGTCATAAACTGCTGAAGTTGCAGATTGAGGTTGCCTAAGAACTTTGTGTATAATTTGCTGTCAGTAAAAGATAAAGTATGTCAATTGCTTGTATAGAAACTACAAAAACAGTGCACTATACACATCAATACATAACAGATACTTTATATTGTTAGTATGTAGTGGCCAGTCCCAAAGTTTTTCTGTCATGATCTCCTTTGGAAGCCAAAAGATGTAAATTTTACTCAGTCTGAATAAATCTTGCTGACCTGAATCTGGATTGTGTTGCAAGCATCAGCCCCCTAATTACTATTTGAAAAACAATACGTACTCATAGTTGAATGATTATAATGACAGTACAAGTTACACTCATTATATCACTTTTACTGTTGAAAGCCTCTGTAAATATATAACATCAGAAATCAATGCACCTCAATTTAAATGGCATGATGTTTTTGCCTCATATCGGCTGCTATATCTGAACTTTGTTGAGATTCTGTTGACACCCACAACATGTTTCCGAAAAGTATTTTTGAAAAATGCACCAGTAAATTTTTTCTAAAGGTCAGTGTCCATCCTGGGACTATACAATGTTAAAATCCCCATTGAGAAGAGACATTGGTAACTCTAATTAGTGGGGTGTCACCGGCAACCTGGGGTTAGCTAGAGTGGCTGAATGGATGGTCACTCAGTCAAGAAAAATCACCCCAGTGTTATGTAGCCACCAGTCCCATATCGTTAAGCTCTCCCCAAAGTGTCAAACTGCTGGGACCACAAACCACTCTCCCCCCTCCCTGCTTGCTCCACCAAACTCATGGTCGCCAGGGACGACCTTCGGCTGCAGCTGCCAATCACAAAGAGCCATGGCAGCAAGAGGTCTCCGAGAGAGGAGCCTATTGATTTTCCAGTTAGAGCCTAAGTAGTTTGTGCTATAGGGCTAACGGACAGCCTGAGCAGGTATGTCATTATCAATGAGCCTAAGGAAACGGATCTCCTCACTCTCACTCATTCATATTGGCCTCCTTCCATCCCTCCCTCCGTCTCTCCTTCATGCCATCCCACCAGAGCGCATGACAGAGTGCATTCTGAGATGGTCAATAAATCGCTCAGCCACACCCGACAACAACTAGCAGAGTGATGGGTTGGGATGACCTTCTTTCTCTTTCTTTCCCTTCTTTGCTTCACTCCTTCACTGTCTGGCCATTTCTGCTTTCCAGGTACAGTAATTATATCACCTTGAAGACATGAAATGTTTCCTTACCATAGACGGACTTGTTATTATCACAGCCATCATGTTTGCCTCTTGGATTTTCCCCTCTATGAAATGTTTCCTTACCATAGACAGACTTGTTATTATCGCAGCCATCATGTTTTCCTCTTGGATTTTCCCATCTTTGAATCTCCAACATCCAGAATCAGTTTAATCCCAAACATCATGTCCTTGCGGTCCACTTTGGCTCATCCAGTCATCAGGAAACCAAATTATTATCATACTGCTCCCTCGTTTTGTCTCAGTGGTTATGTGAAGTCACTGACCAGGCTTTGGGAACTGCTCAACATAAAGACATGTGCAGACAATTAGGAATGATTTAAGACAATTAGAGGAGATAAGGCCAGACAAAGGTTTAATGCTTCCTGAAGTGTTTTTCTGTTCTCCAGTAGACCAGTAAAGTCTTGTTACCTTTACTACTGTCCTTTATCTCTCTGTATCCCTCACACAAAACACATATGTGCTCCACCTTTTAAGTCTCAAACTACATCAACGGTTGTGATATAAGCCCTCATATTTCGCTCAGTAGTTTTAGTGAGGTTATATCAGTGATCATGAACTCATTCTGTAGGCATGAGGTCAGCGGTCCCATGGCCAGATGTTGAGTGTTAAAGAGTGACGGACGAAGTCATATTAATGATGACCTTCAAAGATTGAGAGTTACTCTTAGATACTGGTTCCTCCTTTTGCTTATAATCCATATTTGATGTACTCATATTTGTCAGGCTTCCTCTTGATTTTGGCCAGCTGTCAAACTATGAGATCATCGACCTAATATGGGCATAAGTCAGGACAGTTCTCTTTTATTTTCAGCCATCCTAATAGCGTGGGTGGCTAAAAAGGAAGGGATGGCAATGTCAGTCTGTCAGTTGGTTGATTGGTGGGTCACCACTTTGGTCCAGACTGAAATATCTCAAAATCTATTGGACGGATTGCTGTAATGTTGTTGTTTTTTTTACAGACACTCATGATTCCCAGACGATGAACCCTAATGAGTAAAATGTCTTGACAACTCTTTGATAGATTGCTGTGAAAGTTGATATATACATTCATAGTCCCCACAGGATGAATTATAATGACTTTGATTATCAGGTAAAAATTTTAATTAGTGTAATACGACCAAATACCTTCAAAACAAATGACATTCCCATCAACCTCAGCTGTAATGTAGGTTTAGTTCTCTGAGAAAATGTTACTGCAGTGTGCTAACATGCCAGATTAAAGACCGTTAAGGAGATAAACAGTGGGCTTGCTTCTTAGCATGCTAACTCTAGCATTTAGTTCAAAGCTGTAAAATCTTGCTTTAACATCTCTCTATCTATTCTTGAGACAATTCAAGTTCAGAGATTTTTCAATATTTCTTTACCCTTGAGGATAAACCACTAAGACTCCCGCAAAGCCAGTTGATGAATCTCTGCAGCGAGTGATAACCAGGTAGGACAGATCAGGGAAAGACAATTGCCACATTCGTAATCACGTAAAGAACCATTAAACACAGTGTCATCTCGCCACCTAATGATGACTAATGTCTCCCCTCCAACTGCTCTTCGCTCTCACACACGCACACACACACACACACACACACACCACAAAACCACAACTACCCCATTCTCTTTTCACCAATAAACATGTTTGACTTCCCTCTAGCCACGTTGTGACCTGACTTTAGACCTTAACACAAGTACAGACCACTGTGGCCGAGACCTGGAGAACACTTAACCAAGCGCCTCCCGACAAGGAGGTGCCACCCCCTCTTTGCACCTGAGCCTAGCCCCTCCATCATGTTCCATCTCTGGGCTTGACTGGGCCAGTCAGGGGGCAGGTGCCTCCCCTCCCTTCTTTTGATTGATCCTCTCTCTCCATCATTTATTCCCTTCGTCTGCCGCTGACACACGTGTCAAAGGCAACACGCCAGCCTGATGGATAGGCCTGTTTATGGATGCCAGTCTGCCTGGTAGGCTACTGATATTACAATCAGCACCTGTGTACCTGCTGTTCACACAAGCCTCTGTTATTCAGCTGAGGTCAGACAGACACCAGGCGATTGAAAGATCGATGTGTAACCCAGCATATCGGGAAATTGAATTGTAAATGTGCTCTTGTTTTGTCAGAAAGGTCTGTGCTGCATTTGAGATGATAAAACTAGATCCATATGTCATTGAATTTGAGTACGTATTAATGTTGTTGAGCTTCCCTTCATCTGGATTTCTAATCATAGAATGCCTCATAAATACAATGTCAGAATGACTCACCTGGGACATAATATTCATTATAGCTGTTAATTCCTAAAAGAAATCAAGAGTAATTCTAACCAGCTGCATTGGTTGTCATAAGGTACGCTGATAGCATTGATCTGTACTCTGTGTAAAGACATCTCAGAGCAGAATGCTACATTGCTGAATTCTGGTGCCTCCATTGCCATTATGGTTAATGACCCATCCAGTCTGGTTGAAATGGCACATCCATAGGGACATATTGCAGATTACTTACTCATCCAAGACTCATTTATAGCAGACATCAGCACAACAGAGCTTTATGCCTTCACTGTAGTGGGAGGACTGTCAAATAAAAATACAAAAACAATTCTAATACACAGATTATCTTAAATTATGTAACCAAATCAAAGGATGAAAAAGTTTGGGTTGTAGTGACTTCTCTAAACTACTACTTATCCATCTTGTTAGCATAAAATCTCAATAAGAAAAACATTATATTTTTCCTGCACAATAGATTTTTATTTTCATTTGTTTAATTGCTCAAGTAAAATTAGTTTCACACCAGCAATCACAATCAAACCCACTCTGTATCATAAAGTGCAATGCTTAGTCCAAGTTAAATTTACATTAAGTAATAAAATGCTATAATGTCTAGCCATGATTGTTTTACTATTTTTAAGACAAAGGATTACCTCTTCAACCAGATAGTGTGTGGAAAGACATTTACATTAAGTGCATCTAAGCGAATATTGTTGCTCTTCATTTGTATTTTAATTACATCATAATTTATCTGCATACAAAGTATAAAAGATCTTTACCAGCTCACTCTATTAGTTGTGACTCAAAATGGTTTCTTCTTACTGATAAACCTGTAGCAGCAATTGAGTCACCGTCAAATTCTCAAAAGTCTCCGTACCCTTTCTTTTATCCAAGTGTTATTATCTCCCTCTTCTTTCGTTTAACCCCCCTTCGGACAACAAACCTCGAATTCCCTGAGCGGGGTGTACTTTTCACCCCACACCCACTTAAGCTGGTGACAATAGTCGGATTAGAAAAGAATTTACTCCAGCGAAGCTTTGCACCAACCCCAAAAAAGCCTATCCATCACTAAATGGCAAAATGGGAGATTGAAGGAAAGCGGGGAGAATGCGATAGGAGCCGGTCAGCGATCTTAACCTGTCTGATGTTTGCCATGGCAGCTTATAGAGGTATGGAGGGCCAATAGCACCGAGTCTTTAACAGCTTTGGTGCTTCAGTGGTGGCTCTGGGCTGTCTCCTTGATTTTCTGAATATCTGTGAAAAGCAAAGTTTTTTTTGGTCCTTTTCTTGATGTGCACGTGTTTACTGATGAGCTGGACATATCAGGGAACACGTGTGAGCTCTTTCATTCTCATCACAACAGGTGCCCAGCGATATGATGAAGGTCTTATATCTAGTTACTGGTGTCACAAGTCAGTATTTTATATGCAATATTTCGTAATACAAAGCTGATCTTGTTTTTATGGCTTTTTTTTGGTTGTAGTATTGTTTCTCAATTCAAGAGTAACAAATTAAGCTAATTTAAAGTGCACTGTTTTAATCTATACCATAACATTTCTTTATCATAGTCCAAAGTCAAAGTAGAATCAGTTTTTAAGGTAGGATGAAGCAATGATGAATTAAACTTTCAATATGAAGTACAGTAATGCAGAGATAGCAGGTAAAGATAGCAAAGTGTGTGGACCCAGTTTGTGGATGTCTGATTCATTTCACACCCCTCTTCCCCTCACTTATGAAGCCTTATCCATCTTTTGTTCCCTGTCACCTTTGAGTCACCAACTCTGCCCTTTGTGGCCTAAATCTAAGCTGTGATGGGGATAAAAAGGAAGTGCTGATCTTGTATATTATTAAAGGCAGAGAGAGGAGCCTTCCTGATGCTATCTCTGAGTCATTTGCCAAAAAAATAACAGTTGTTTGTTGAAAAGGGTAGTTACTTTTTATTTATTTATTTATTTTTTTAGTGAGGTCAAGACTTATGAATTCCATATACTGCCACAATTAGTGTTTACCACTTTGCTATCTTATTATATGTCAGAGGCTGTGGCCTCATAGCTTATGCCCAAAGGCTGAATGTTTAATGAGTTAACGCATTGAAGTCTTCACTTCTCTACCAATTAACCCTGAGACCACAGCAGCTTTTTCCTAAATCCACACAAGACCTTTTTATTGTTCCTACTTCAAAAAGGCTAAGCAGCCAAGGAAAGGAAAGAAGAAAAGGCTAACCTGTTAGCAAACAGTGAAAAGGGCCAGAAAGGGTTTAATCCTTATTAGGCTAAATTCAGACTAAGTGGCCCCAAAGATCCTTTCAAAAGGGGACTTTCTTTAGGCAGTGCAAACTCTCACCGGGTGACGTTTGGGGCTGAATGCTTTGAGCCTTTAGGCTTCATAACCTTACATTCGCTCTGCAAGCTGGGCTTGTTTATTTTTCTTTAAATCTCTCACACTCCAGCGCAGATTCTTAGTTGTGTTTATTTTTTTTGACCTTGTAGTTTGTTTTACTTCCCTCGAGGCAAATGGACCTTTATGTGTGACCAGTGATTACATCTTGAATCAGTTACATGATGGCAGAACAATTGTGTCTATCAATCATTGGTGGACACAAATGGTCTTGACTACTTATACTGAAACCTGTTGATAATGCATCCAATACAAGCATTGTCTAAGTTCTTACTCTTATATAAACTGTATTCTCTATATTCTCTCTGCCTGATAATGAACAGCTTTGGACTTGTTAAATTTATCTTAGGTTTCTTCGGGTTTGGTAAGCAGACTGTTGATTTATCAACTGTTAAGTACTTCACTTTTATACCTTTTTCTATATGTGTAGCTGCACTACACCCATAGTTCAACAGTCATGGATCACATGACTAGACAATGATGGTGACGTGGCCAGTTGGTTAAAGCATACTCCTGCGGTGCCACAAAGGTTACAGGATAATCGCTGGAGTGTGAAAGTAGAGTCATGTGGCTGCACTGTCTTAAAGTCATATGATTTCAACGTTTTACGGTGAGGGAACATTGTTTTCCTCATGAATGAATAATCTACTGAACCCCCAACAAAGCCTCACAACCCCTACCCTCCACCCATACACATTCTACCTGCCCTGGCTCTCTATTAAATGCATACCTCTTCAAGGTATTGTTATGCATAGAATGTGTCAATTCACCTTTCTCTCTCTTTCTAGTAACTATAATACTTTCACTTATTCCTTCTCCTTCACATAATTTTTTTCTGGCTATCACTCAATTTCAAAAGGAAAATCTGTCTTAATTGGCTCCAGAGGGCTCGGGGAGGCTTTGTGTCAACGGTGATGAGGGTCCTGATTGGTCCAGAGGCACAGGCAGCCAACAGACCCTTGTTAGTGTGTCGGGGCTCGATGCTTGCTCGTTAGTCTGATGAACTCATTTACTGATGGCTGGTGACAAGGCCTAGTTTGCCAGTGTGGAACAGAGGATTGGGTTGGGGGGGGGGGCGGGGGGGGTTGGATGATGGTGGTGGGTATGAACCAGAAGAGAGTAGAAAGTGGCATTACAGGACTGATGAACTATCATACTTTTGTGGATGCACTAGATGAATGTCAAAAAGTTCTTAAATGTCAGCTTGTGTTTGTCTGTGCTTTCTTTCTCATTTGCTGCTGCAGTAAAAGAACTGTTGGTGTCGTGGTCCACTGAAACTGCGGTTATCGTAGATCCAGTGGTCAACCAAGTGAGGAAGAGTTGCAAAAAAACACGGCTATGATGTAACTCTTTGCAATGCAATAGGTTTACTCTGCATTTGTGACTCTTAAAATCAGAATTGTGAATTTATTTTCTAGAAGTCCCAAGAAATATGCAGCCTCAGTCCATTGTTTATGTGTAAAAATCATTTTGTGACAATGTGAATGAGTGTGGGGGTTTATGAGGACCTAAACAGTGTTTGGGGAATGGAAAGCAATAAGCAACTGTATGCTGACAAGTCCACAGGTTTTTTTTTTGATGAATTCTATCAAGTTCTCCCAATACTGCTTGTCCCTCGTCTCCATTTTGATGTTGATGGATCACCACTCTTCCTCCCGCTCATTAATTTCATCACCTTATCTCCCACACCACTTCATTTGACCAAAAGGTAATAATAAATCCCTCATCCATTATCCTTTAACTGAGGCAGCCATGCGGAAATACTTAATAACAGGCAACAAATTGAACTTCAATCACCTCATTTTCCTTCAAGGATGCACAGCACATTAAACTGAATAGGCAAATATGCATATATCACTTATCTCACAGGGGTCTATGTGCAGTTTTAAATATTTATTTTTACATAAACGGCACAACTGGTGTTGTAATTGGACTTTTTTCACATTTTTTGGCAAAAAAATCAGTACTTTATTGGTAATTGGTATTGGTTTCTGTCTTCAAGTCAAGGGTCTTATCAGCCCAAAAACACACACACTCAGCCTGCCCCGACAGCTGAGGCAGTTGAGAGCCTCATCTATCTTGAACCACACTGCTGATAGTCTGTTGCTCCCCTAACTTTCCCTTGATTTAGTGCAGTTTCAATTAGATTTCATCCATGTCACCATGTTATTCTGCTAGACTTTACCCGTGTTGCTAAAGAGACAGTGGTTGGTAAAAAGGGACTGCATTTTGGGAAGGAAAGGGTGATGGAGTGGGCTCACTGGCAAGGACTCTCTGTGAGATTCAGTGGTGACAGTTTTTGTGTGTGTGTGTGTGTGTGTGTGTGTGTGTGTGTGTGTGTGTGTGTGTGTGGTTACACACATGCAGCCACAGTTACCCAGCCCCTCTTCATGTGTCCCTCTTCATTCCGCAGTCTTTTGGGCATCTGACAAAGACAAATGACAGTGCTTCAGAAATGAGCAGCAGCAGCCTGGCGCACAAACAGGTTGAAAGAGGAGGGAGATGGAGAGGGAGAGACAGAGAGAAAGCATTGCAATCAAGACCAGTTCCTTTGTTTTCTGTTAGGCTGTGTCCTCTCGCGTGACGCTTTGAAATTGATCTCCGGACGCACCAGACCTGAATCCATGGATATTGTTCCACTTGAAATGAAACATCAATAAAATTGTGCTTTATACTCAACCAATCATGTTGACATATAAGCTCCTCAACCATTTGATGTTTCCCTTAATGGAATCTTCACACCCCTCATCATTTCTTCTTTATTTTTATAATTTTTAAACAGACTGTGTGAATGTTAAATATAACTGTGGTGGCTTAAATATATTTTCTGCTTCTGTGTAGCATTACCATCTCTTTAAACCTGACTGATCCACCTCCACCATTGCTATCTATCACAGAGGAAGCCAGTGCACCCATAACTCCAGCTTGGACAATAACCTCCACACCACTGTAATTTGTCCAGACATGGTCAGAACAGCTAGAGCATTACAGCACGGATAGTTTATCACGCTCCTTGTCACCCACTCAGCTTTTTCATCTGCAAGGGAAAGGGCGCAGCCAATAGGGACAATGATGCTGGGAACATAGAGTGCTATTTACAGCGTTCCAGGAGATTCATTGGTCTGGGTAAAAATATGATATCTGGCTGCCTCCGCTACTGTCACATCTATCTGTGGAATCAGGGACTGCAACTTCATCAGTTCAGCCCTGGACATCTTCTTGTCATCCGTTACGAGGTCTATGAGTGTGCTCTTGGGGATGAAATGTGTCAACCACACCCTTTTGGAGGTTAGAGGTTACTCTTCAAGCATTCACTCATCATACACCTGAAGACAGGAGTTTAATTTTTGATCAGATTGTAGGAAGAAGCAGGTTTTTAGCCATGCTAGCAGCATTGCTCTAGGGATGGTCGGGGTTGGTCGGATGGTGCACCAATTTGGTCCAGACTGAAATATCTGAACAACTACTGTATGGATTTCCAGAAAAGTTGACATTGTAATCACTTTGACCCATTAAATTTTCATCTAGTGCCACCATCAGGTCAGAATTTCAAAATCGGCTGTACTTCGGGATTGGGGTACGAATTAGATACCAGTGTGCTAATATGCTAAAGGAGGTTGGTGAGCTGTTGAAAACTCATAAGGTCTCTCTGCCTGTTTGTCATCAAAATTCAGTCATCTCAACTGGAAATACATTGTTAGGGATGAGACTAAACAGAGCATCTCATTTGCTCGTTTCATTCTTTTTATGGATAAAAAAGGTTATAAACTAAAAGATTTGACTTATAATAGAAATCATCCTATGATATGACCATAATTCAAAACACGTAGCCTGTCTACCTTTTTGTAAAATATTTTAGAGATATAAAATACGTTTAATTCAAATTGGTAATTTGGACTATTTATCTTTCTGTAAAATTAAGAAGTTGTGATGACTGACCTCCTTTATTGGTCTTACACTCTTAAAAAAAATCAACATACTAGCTTTTGCCATCAATCTATTTCCTTCTGCATTTACTCTGTGTTCGCTTTTTTGAGTTATTTTTTTTTGTCCTGATGGGTCCAGCATTATTTTTAACTAGTATTGTGTCACTTGCATCTTTGTAGATATCATTTTCAGTATATCCAAAATTAACATCCTCGCTAAAGGTCATTTTAACATCTTGCAAATATTGTGGTTTGCCTAAAAAACTGTGTTGTTTACTCTTGTAAGCGCTGCACCATCTCCGTGATACGGTTGGCTACAGGCTGACGGTGACTGTTCAGGAAGATTGGGGGCTGGCGGATGCAGCCCCAGCCAGCCTCTCCAAGCCACAAATCCACATTTAATTGAACTCCAGAGACTTTGAAGTGAGTCTGTGATGCAGGCAGCTCTTATTCCTCAGAGAGAAAGCGAGGGAGAGGCTGTCCTCCACTTAAGGCCTCAGCTGGTCCCCTCTGCTGTCCCCTGCCTATAATGAGCTCCGTTAACTTAACACTAGACCTAGCTTGCTAGCTCTTATTTGAATATTTATGATTAATAACGCAGTCTCTGAACCATGCTGTGAAAACTTAAACTGTGAAACCTTTCTACTATATCCCTGTTCGCCCCCTGTCAGCAGGCACTTTTGAAACTAACAGCAAAGGGTGAAACAAAAGTCTAGTTAACGAAGCAGTGCTAAGTAGGATAGTAGCACATCTAAATGCTGGATTAGTAGGAGTAAGAATCACAGGGGCAGGGCCAAGCATCTCGGTCTGTCAGGCACTGTGACAGCCATCTGAACAAGTTACTCCGAAAGCAACCACAATTTCCACGGGGACAGATTAAGCTTAGGTCATCGAAGCATTTTTAAATATGGAGCTAGCTCACATAATGTTGTTTAACCCCTGTGTCAGTCACCTCTATGGAAATACAAAAAAAATGTCTAATCAGATGATGAGCATAAAACAAACTCTTAACCTCTTCTTTGTCACATGAATGCAATATATTTTTCATTGCTTATATGTATTGTAATTTTCTGACCACAGTTATATTTATTTCCTAATATTCCTGGTCACCTGTGGGCTGTAATATGGATTATCTTTTAGTGAACTAAACATTTCCATCACTCCCTCCAGCTGAATAGTATCCATTTTCTTGCTAAAAGAATCTCTTTTTCATTGAGGCTGATCAATATAAGACATTAATCGTGCTCTTCAGGCCCATGTGCCATCACTGTGTGAAAAATGAACTAGCAAAGCTTTACTACTCTTCTTCCCCTCCCTCCCTCCTCTCTGGTCTTGCCTGTCCTTCTCTGTCCTAATTTATTTATTTTTTATTTTTATTTCTTCCTTTACTCTTTTGTTATTTTCATTTAAATTTAATTTTGGTCTGTTTTTCTGTTCTGTCTTCCAGATTTTAGCCTACACAGAAGGTCTTCATGGGAAATGGCTGTTCACGGAAATCCGCGCTGTCTTTTCCAGGCGCTACTTACTGCAAAATACTGCTCTGGAAATCTTCATGGCAAACAGAAGTAAGACAGCACCAACAATTACCCATATATAAACTTTTTATTTTTAACCCTGACTCATATGCATACTAAGTTTCTTGGTTCCTTTATTATTGCAGATTAGTACTGGAAACCTGTTCATCAAAATTTGTTCAAAGGCAATGTGATGATAACTCTTGATATAACTGGACTTTTTTTCTGTGCCACCTATAGCAGCCGTCATGTTCAACTTCCCAGATGCAGCCGCTGTCAAGAAGGTGGTCCACAGTCTTCCACGTGTTGGGGTGGGCACCAACTTCGGCCTTCCACAGACCAGGTTAGACACACAGTGTTACACACAGACATATACAATGACTCTTTTATGAGGTACTCAAATATGTGTCAGGTCATTCTAATAATTCCCTAAAGACTTGTTTACAGCTCGTACATCATCACTCTTGCATTCGAATGTTGAAATTATGGAAAGACCAAAGGAAGGAGGGAGGGAGGGAGGGAGGGAGTGAAATAGGATTAGACAGCGTTCACATTGTTGTTACTTACATACTAATACCCTAAACTGGATTTTCTCCCTCCCTTTCTTACTGCCAAATGTACAAAGAGGTTGGTCACTGATTTGTCCATCCCGCCCACTCTCTCCTCACCTCAGCAGCCTAATTGGCTTCACACAAACATAGTCTAGTTTATTTATTTATTTCCATCAGTGTGGAGCAAATAGTTGCTTGAAAGCCTGCGGGGCACACTTCCCCTCCCCTTCTCTGCCTTCCTTCACATCACGCTCTGTGTCCAGGCAGCGCTAAAGCCAAGCCCAATGCTGGCATGTACGTTCCCTATGTAAGGTCCTTTGGGGATCAAGAAAAGTTAAAGTATTGCCCAGGAGGTCTGATGGTGCTTTTTATAACACATTTTGATTTGAGATATAGTGTTTGATATAGTGGCAAAGGTGTAATATTTTCTCAGTGTTTTGGGAAAAAAACAAATATAATAATGCAAATCTTGAGCAAAATTAGCAATTATAGTTCAAATTGTAAAACATTGTGATTGCAGGTTTCTGTAAATTAGATTTCTTTTCTTTTTTTTAATTATAATTATGAGTTAATATTTCTAATGAATTAAAATACAGTTTAGAAAACCCATACAAATCTAAATGTAAAGACATGGCCAGAAATCGACAAGGATAAAGTTTGCTGCCAGGTTTCATCCTCAATATTGTAAAATTTTTGTCTTTATAAATCTGAGATAACAGTGTCAGTGTGGTTTGAAGTGTGAACAATTTTGGGAGGCAATATGTTTGACAGGAAGATTCAATTCTACAGGAAAAATGTTTTCTCAATACTAAGAAGAACAAAGTACTACATGTAAGTAGTACAACACTGATGGCTGTGCAATCAGTCTGAGTAACAAAGTGCATCCAGTAATGAGTCAGTATGGCTGTAGGAGAGTGTGTGTATGTAACACAAACACAGGTATAGGGTGAGAGAATGTGTGTGTGGTTGTGTTGGGCTCATTAATCAGGCTAGTTTGTAGGCCAGGGACACATTGCCTTGTTGACCTGAGAGCAGCTGCACAGGGCAGCTCAGTGCACACACACACTATCTCATACAGCCAGCACAGCACAAATTATTTCATGTTCGGGGTGCTGCAACAATAATTACACAACCACACTTCATTATCCATTAATATTATTATCATAATTTGATATAATCCTTTTGCTTTTAAAACATTTTGCCAATATCAAGCACCATCAGTCTTTTCCCCTGTCTAAATGACACTATTTAATTATAATCTGTTCTATAGGAGATATTAAAAAAACAGAAACCTACATAGACACTATATCAATGCACGTTATTGCTTGATTACAAAATACAAAATAGTGGGTCTTGTGGTACACTCATAGTTGGAAAGTCGTATTTTCACTTTTGAGAGGCCTAATGACTATAATCACAAGCTGACAGTGATTAATTCCATCATTTTCCTTTGTTTTAATTGGATTGGGGGTCATTTGTTTTTGTCCTACTGCATACATCACACTGAAGGCCCTGTATGTGTGTGTGCACATGCATGTAAATATGTGTGTCCAACCAAGTTTACTGCATATTTGTCTTCTTAATTAGCAAGACTGTAAGGCCAATAGATTGTTCATAAAATAACAATTGAATTACAAAAGTCTAATAAAGCCTAAGGCTTTCTTTAGCATGCTAAGTGCTGTTCTTCTTATGTGGTGACTGCATGACTACAATGAGAGAAAACGATGACTACAGTTGTTTTAATGTTGTCTTTCTGTGTTTCTCCCTGTAGACGTATATCTCTGGCCACACCAAAGCAGCTATTCAAGGCATCCAACATGACCCAGCGCTGGCAACGTCGTGAGATTTCCAACTTTGAGTACCTCATCTTTCTCAACACCATCTCTGGTGAGGACACTACCAAACACCTGTGTGAAGTTATTACCGATGGAGGCACATACATGGAAATAGAAACATAAAAATATAACACAACTTTCACTCCTTGATGCAAGTATTTATACTATCTTTATTTTATTTTTTTCACTTTGTTTACTTTCATCAGGTCGAACCTTTAATGACCTAAACCAGTACCCGGTCTTCCCCTGGGTTATCACCAACTATGACTCAGAGGAGCTTGACCTCACTCTGCCCAGCAATTTCAGAGATCTGTCCAAGGTAAGACATTCAAGGTGGATCTGCTCCTGCTGTGTGTGTGTGTGTGTATGTATGTGTGTGTATGTGCGTGTGTGTGTGTGTGTGTGTGTGTGTGTGTGTGCGTGTGTGCGTGTGTGCGTGTGTGTGTGTGAGATTCCAAAGTCCATTTAGTGGCCGTGTAATTGCCATTGATCATAGTTTAGTGAACCAGCTCTTTAATCACTGGTGGCTGATTACTATCTTTTCTCAGGAGTAGGGCTGTCCTTCTCATCATGTTTAAAAGCAGGTAGTATTAGATCAAATCAAAAAAAAAAAAAAGATTATGGGCCCCCCATCTTTGCGAATGTATGAAATTGGGGTAATACTGTGACAGATTTTCCAAAATTGTAAGTGACATACATCACAGATAATCTGTATTATTAGTTGTCAGCTTCTGTCCGTTCGGGCAGCTTTTCTGTACTTAAAGCGGATTTAAACCTTACATGACTCACATTTTCTGGTTTAGCAATCGTTTTTGTCCATAATTCAAACTTCATAATTGAATTCTTTCAAGTTTGACCTTCCACAACACCCCAGGAAGTGAAGTAATACTCCCTGGTAGCTCCAGGCATCAAGTGATTGGGCTTAAAACAATGAAACTTGCCCTTTGATACCCCCTCACACATAAATAAACATGCTCTCATTGCTGAAACAGCTTAAAAGATTCTCCCCCATATTGTAAAAAGACATGCAATTATTTACTTGCATGAACTTACTGTTTTACACACATACACATGCACACACAGAGGGGAAAAAGGTAAAAAGAAACACACACACTCTAAGCTTAACAGCTCCTCTCATTGGACAGAACATCAGTTGTGTGTAATGGTGTCCAGTGGTGGGAGGACAGAGGATTAGTTTTAGAGTGAGATGATTGAGCGACTGTGTAGCTGCTGGAACCGAAATGACTGAATAAATCAGCCATGGAAACAAAAAAGGTATGTGTTAATGGACAGGGGATACGTTGGAGGAAATGCATTTCGAGTTACACTTGAGGGCATTTGTTCAGGTCCTGGGGCCCATGTTCATGCAAACTGAGAGGTGCTCTGTTTCTGAGAGAAAATGGAATATATAACGGTTAACTGATCTGTGGTTTTTAAGGCTTTTTCACACCAAAATTCAAAATGGAAGGAATTATTTTATCTTTCATATCGACGAATGTGAGGTGAGCAGTAGCATGATGTTCATGTTACAGATGAACCTAGTAGGAAAGTATGCTTGCATGTATTTGATTGACCAACTGTCAAATATAGTAGATTTCCTAATGATGTTTATTTATTACATTTATTTCCACTGATAGCTGTGATTTCTTAAATATTTTTGTTTTCACCCATTATTTGACTGTTTAAATTCTGGCATGACCAACGCCTTAGGCAAACATTAAAATGCATGAACCTGTGAATGTAAAGAGGGCGGAAAACAATTTTCTGTACAATATTACAGCTCTGCACGAATACCATGGCTGTGAAACACACATGGACCATCCACCCACACTTCCTTTTTTTCACACTGCCTTGTCATACAGATTCAAACACCCCAACAGTCAACACCTTGTCCCTTAGATTCTTTCCAGCCCTGCTTTCACTTTCAATCTGCTCCTCTGTGTCTCTATCCTCTGTTTTCATCCCTCCCAGTGTAGCTTTCTGCACTGTATGAGGCTGCATAATTTCTGTGTTTATCTGGCTTCATGTTGCCCAGTAGGCTGAAATGTGACAGTTGTACTTGCCCCCGCCAACGCACACAGACTCACACAAACACACATACACAAGCATGCAGCCCTCCTTCAGTTTCTTAGCTTATTTCTGCCTCTCGCTCTTCTCCTTTGCACTGCCATGGAGTTTGGACAGCTCAGCCTCTGTGCTCAGTCAAGCCTCACAGCCCCAGGGACTGAACTGAATGAAGGGGAGATGGGTGAAAGGAGGAGAAACAGAAAGACAATCGGAGTGCAAAAGGAAGAGGAGGAGAGAAGAACAACATCATTTGCCGTCCCTGGGCTTTATTCTCCTTGGAGAATGGAGTAGCAGTAGAAAGAGGGGAGGGAGCGGGGCCAATCTTTATTACATCTGTTTTATTCATGTTGTTGACACGCGTGTGATATCAGTGTATGACCACTGGACCGTGGCAGACTGCAGTGTCTGGAAAAGGCCATGCAGTGCTGTGCAGCCCTCCAAATCAACCCCCACCCCGTCAATTCTGCACCCGCAGTCGTTTGTGCGCCGTGTTTCTTTTCTTCGCATCTTGATGTCTTCTGACCTTCATGGTTAGTTCAGTGTTGTATGTCTATGCGTCCATCATCACCACCTTGCTCGGTTTGTTTTCCCCTGCTTTCTTTCCTCTTTATTGTTTCAGTTTTTTCTGTCTCCCTCTGTTTGTCTGCCACTCTTTCTTTCTCCTCTCCCTTGTCTTTCTCACCCTCCATGTCTCTCTTATCCCCCTCTTATGTCACGTTGGTGGTTGTCTCTTATAGAAACAGGTCATCTGAGAAGCCTCCAGTGACACTGAGGAGCCCAATTGCCATGAACGTGTGTGTGTGTCACACACTGTCATCATCCCCAGCACAGCAGAGGCCACACAGAATTTATGTTCCCTTCTGCCAGAGCCATTGTGACCCCAGGGACTTTCTTATCATAAACTCTAACCTCAACCTGACATCAAACGCCGACCCCCGAGATAACATTGTAGTCACGATAAGCACACACTAGAACTGACTACATGTGTTGTAACTCTCCACTGTTTTTTATAATCCTCCTACATTTATTACACACCAGTCCTCAACACTGTCACACATTTTCCCACAAAAATACACTTGTTCTACATATACAATGTATAGATGTAGGATTAATATCATTGGTCAATTGCATCATATAGTTCCATATAAAGAAAAAGTATGCTCAGTCTAATTGTTCAGTTTTAATGAAGCTAAACAAGCAATTAAATTATTGTTAACCCCTCAAACCATGGATTAGGTAGTCTGCATTTACATCGCAACAGAAATAGTGAGGATTTATTGAGCGCTCCTTGTACCTTTGTGCTATAACCTACTACTCACAGCCAGATCAGCTAATGGTGTATTGATTTCACCATACGTGCCCCATATGTTTATCCCCCAGGCCCTCCACACCATTTTCACTGTTTAAATAGGACATTATACATAAACACTCCTTTCAAAAGGCTCTTTTGATTTATGACTCAAAGCCCTAGTGATGCTCAAATAGTCGGTAAGCCATTATACTTCATCACCAGTGACCCATTATTGTTTTAAAAGCAAAGTAGCACTGGATACTGTTTTTATAATAGTTGTCAGGAAGATCTTTGTTGTCTCTCATGGCAGTGTATTTCTTTTGGTATATATACGCATTTTTGAAATATTTATGGTATGTAACTTATTGAGCTTATTTACTGCAGAGGACATTTCGGGCAGGTTGGCATCCGCCAGCATTATTGATAATCTAAATGATCAGCTTAATGTTTCATTCACACTCTGTCAGTTCCTAATGCTTTGGTAGTATTGGACTAATAAATATGTTTTTAATTCTCTACATGCCGCATGCATTCATGGATGTTTCTAGTGTTTTGACATTAAAATGTCATAATACTCTGATAGTAATAGACTGTTGAAAACGTGAATATGATCATAAAACATATGTACAATACCTGTCAATTTGTTATGGGACATCCTGTATTCTTCTATAAATGCTAATACCTGCAAATTGGGTTTTGTACTTTACCAATAGGGGATTTTTCATCACACTCTAAAATGACTGTGTAACACCATCTCCATTGCTGCTCTTGATAAATAACTTATTAAGACTAATCCAAGATTAATTTGCAGATGCTTCCTTCCTCAAAGCACCAACACAATTTTGTTCTGTAGCTAACTCTCTAGTCTAATTAAAACTACAAAATTGGTTCATTTATCTGAGTGCTCATCAGAGCGCTATTCTTTGCCATGACATATTAGGCCAATCTGCAGTGGGGCGGCAGTAGGCGTTCCATCAGCACACTGCCGGGTGCTCTGCTCTGATGTACGGCGCCGTCACTGCTGCTCTGTTGTAGCTACTGTAAGCTGAGAGCGCTAGCCCCACAGTAATTTACAGCAGTAAACAATGTCGGGCTCGCGCAAACCAACAGCCCCCACATGCACTCACACACAATTCTCTCTCTCTCTCTCTGTCATTGTGGCACTTTCAGTCTTTTTTTATTTTATATGCCTCCTCACCCTTTTCTTTTTTAATGAGTCGACTGTTATTAGGGCTATAAATCAGACCAATGGGTGTGATGTATAATTCACCGTGTGTACTCACCCACCCCCAGTGGCCCTGAGGAAGCCCATAGTGTATCACTGTCAACACAGAGCTGCACAGTGTACACATTACACTGTGTAAATCCACGTGCACTCACAAACACTGCTTACAAAATAACCCAAATTATACACACACTGTTCAGAAAAAGCAACCAATTCTGCAGAAACATTGCGTGTGTATCTTGTCCAATACACACAAATACATGTACATAAGAATGCCCCATTACACCAACACAAAACAGTAGCCGTAGCACAGATCGATATCAAAGCCGGGGGGCTCGATGAGTCTTGCTGTGACAGGCACCCTATGATATGAAAGAGATTCAATTGATCCACGCCCTACTAGGCCCTCATCCTCAAAAGGCCATCATTCCATTACCATTGATCTGGTCTGTGAGTGTGTGTGTGTGTGTGTGTATGTGTGAGAGGGAGACAGATTAAGGGGGGTTTGAGAGAATGAGGCACAGCCAACAGAAGACTAATAAAAATTGAACCAGCCTGAAAGTGATTTCTATAAATGAGTATTTAAATAATAGCTGAGCAGCACAGGCTTATTGGTTTTTGAAGAGCGATGGAAAATTAATGCAACTTAACCATTTTTCTAGACTACAAATAGGGCTTGTGACCAGTGTATTAGTTACAGATTAATAAAAGTATAAATTAAAGGAACCCACAGCCTTGCTATTGATATTCCTAGTAGGCCCTCTTTCATTGGAGCACATTAGTTTTCTCTGACAGACTACAGCTGCAGGGGCTCTGTTTCACAGCCTCTAAAAAGCACTCTGTGGGAAAGGATTGATCTCTGTCTGAAGGGAAACATCATCTAATATTCATTTGAGATTGCACAAAGGTTACTAGCTTCATTTGCCTTGCAACTGTTACGCTGCAAATCACGTTCACAGAATGTATTCACTGTAAGATTCAACACTGCCTCTTCCCTGTAGTTAAGAGAAGTCAAAGGTTATTTTTCAATTTTAACATTTCTTTAAATATGTTTTATGTCCAAATTTCTCCATAGCCCATTGGTGCTCTGAACCCCAAGAGGGCAGCGTTCTTTTCAGACCGATATGAGTCCTGGGAGGATGATCAGGTTCCTAAGTTCCACTACGGCACCCACTATTCCACCTCCAGCTTCACACTGATGTGGCTACTGCGTATTGTAAGTAAAATAACTATATGGGAGTTCATCATTTAAAATGTAATCATTGGCAACACTTTTTTATGGAATTTTTAGTCTATATTTCCTTTTGTAGTTCCATATTGTCATTAATTCATTCTTAATTAGGCTTTCATTCAGACAAATTTGTTTTCATCAAATTGAGAATATTTATGTGCTAAATATTTCATCACATGCATATTGTTCCTCATTTATTGCTGTACTGATTTATGATATTGTATGTTGTTGCCATATAATAATAGAACTGCAAAAAATGATGCAATTCAATATGTCTGACTATGTCTGAAATAAATGTTTATTTTCAGGATTTGTTTTTCTTTTTTACCAACAATAGGCATTATATGAGCTCTGATTTGTTTTTGAAGAGCATATGCAGTGTTCAATTGTGCACAGGAGCTCTCTCTTTCACTACCTTTGTCGAATGGATGCCATCAATCTTTCCATACTGCACTCAAGGGAGAAGGAGGTTACTAAGTTTCTCCAACGTGCCGTTTTTTTGCTGTTATTGTCCCAGTAGCTCACTGTCTCAGTGACTCCCAGTAGAGTTACCTCATTGATCCTTGCACATCATTACCTGGCTTACTCTAAAACCACTTTACCAGAAACCCTCACTCAAAGATCAAATTTAACATCAGAGATTAACTGAGAAAAATGTTTATGCAATAAGTGTGAACTATTTTTGTGTGCTATGTTGTTTGTGACATTTCACAGAACACATATTCCTCTGTTGTTTTAACCTCTTACACTTTTGTTAAAGTGAGAATTACGTCATTTCAAGCGGAACTTAATTTGCCATCCACAGTATTAGTCTGTAGCTGTGTCCTAGTATATTGTGCCCATGTCACTTGGGGGCTATTTCATGAGAGAGACTATTGATCTGTCCTAACAAGATTATACATGATTAGAAATGCATCAGGATGGGGATTATTGGCTTCAGTAGCTCATTGGGATTGTTGTTATTTCACTTGTTCATTTTGTGACTCCAATTTATTTGGGGGGCTGTAAAAAGAGTACATTTTGTCTATACATATTAACCATAAAATTAAATAATACTACATACTCATTATAAGCAGAGTGTAGTGTTCACAATGGAAAGCTAAAATGAAATTCAGTATACTCAAAGCAGACAGTATACATACTAAATATAGTTGATTTTTGGGTGTGCAGCATGTGTAGAAGGGAGCATTAAATGCCTTGTAGTGTACAGCCTCCTGGAATCTAAAAAATAATAAAATGGACAAGAAAACAGCTGAAAAAACACTAAATGGCAGCTTCTCACATTTACCAGTTGTTTTAAGGTTGCAGATGATATGAAGAGGTTTCTTTTCTCATTTATGATTAGTATGAGACATGTTGTAGGCAACATTTGCTGAAAATTAACTGCAAACCAGTATTCTGTGATATGTAGTATATATTGTGGATAATTAGTATGCAGTATGCATTTGGGATACACAGCAGAGTTTTATTATATGTTTTTATTGCACCACAAAGGATTGTATTTTATCTTTCACAATAGGTGCTTGCCAATTACTGCAGCAGAATCCTGAGCTCTGATTCAGATCCTCGTTTTGTAATTCACAGGAGCCCTTCACAACGTTCTTCCTTAACTTCCAAGGAGGGAAGTTTGACCATGCTGACCGTACCTTCTCTTCAGTGTCCCGGGCCTGGAGAAACTGCCAGAGAGACACGTCTGATGTTAAGGTACTGTACACACTGATGCATGAGCACACATAACATAAAACACCTTCCAAAAAGTTTCCTTTTTTTCCTTTTTTAATGGTAGACTTGTAACAAAATTGAAGTTGGAAGAGATAACGGACTGAGCACTGCAGGATAAATCCCTATACAGCATCTTTACGGACAAAGAAGAAAAGGTTTCTAAAGAGTAATGTCCAGTCACTACCAATCATTGTCCCTTTGCAATGAAAGCTTCCTGCTCTTCTGATCAAAGCGTTAGACTAATCCTCATCTGTCCCAGCCGTCTGTCTCAGATTCAGCCAGCTATAACCTGGACTTGAATCCCTGCCCATTGGGCCCCCAAACTCTGCTGAGCTGTTGGATCTGCCCTGAAACAGCACAGGTCATTCTCATACTGAGGGCCTTCGAACCCCCAGTGCACACTTTAACTGCTCTCCTAAAACATTTACGACTACAGTCAGACATTCTATGTCAAAGCAGAGTTTTGCTTGGTCTCTTGGCACTGGGTCACTGGATGGGGGAACAGCGGTGGTGTTGGGGGGTTTTGACGCTTGATTGCGTTCACCACCCCCTTGCATCCCGCCGATAAAACATATGGATTGTGTTACTGCGTAGCTGGCCAATGCTTGATTGCGAAAGCCCAACAAGAGCCCTCGTTTGCTCTCTCAGTCTAGACCTGTCAATGTGGATCAAACTGTGAGAGCTCAACCTCACATCAAAACAAAGGGGAAATCTGGACCACATCACTCTGTTTCCTTGTTCAGTTTGAATTTTTAGCATATTCTGAATGCAAGTCCGTCGACTTTATCCACTTGGACGCACACATTCATGTTTTGGCAAAGGAGGAATTAGTGGCGAGATGTTTCAATTTAGTATGCTAAGTACACCATTTAGCTTTAGCACTGGAGCTATTGATAGAAACCCTCTGTCCCTGCCAGAGGGCAAAAAGCCCCAGTGTTTTCATACCACACTGTTAAAGAAGAGGTGATAATAGGTACAACACCCAGATTCAATGTGTCTCTAGCCTGGATGACGCTAGCATGACCTGTAGTCCCCAATCCCCTGACCTCTAGCCTCAGCCCAAAGGCATCAGAGGGGGAGAGGGAAGGCAGGAGAGGTTAGAGGTAGCAACAGTGGAAGTGTAGCAGGGGAGCCCAGGGGCCAGAGCCCTTTCCAGTGACCCATGGCAGGACAGGATTGGGGATCAGAGGGGCTGGCCTCTGACCAGGCCAGAGCAAAGGGGCCATTGCACATAATGGTCCATCCAAGGCAGGCTTGAGTGCTGGGGAGCAAAGCCCTCAAGGTTTTGTTCCGTGTGTGTGTGTGTGTGTGTGTGTGTGTGTGTGTGTGTGTGTGTGTGTGTGCGTGTGCGTGTGCGTGTGTGTGTGTGTGTGTGTGTGTGCAAATTTACAGGAGGCTGCAGCCAGTGAACCTGTGTGAGCTGGAGGGCTCGTTAAGAGGTTGACCTTTAGTTTTAGGTCAGGTTTTGTGGGGTGAAGAGATTTTAGAAGTGAGGAAGTGCTGTGTTGTTTTAAACCTGTGTGTTTGCTTGCTCATTTGATTGGATGTTTTCACCCCGTTGATGAGAGGTAGCTGTGTCGTGCAGCTAATCTGACATGTGTCGTGTTAGTATTTCAGTGCACGCATAACATATGACCATTTTAATATGAAACACTCACTACTTGGGCTCCGCTTTTATCACAAAATATTTGCATGCCAAGCTGTCTTTAATGGTGCTGGCCTGACAGACTTGTGCATGTCAGCTTGGTGTTTGCAGTGGTCTGCTCATCTCTGATGTCAGACTGTCAACATGTTTGTATCTGTCTGTCTTTCTCAAGAGGGGCAGTCAGCACTTGTAGTCACACGAGCTTTCTTCACAGACAGCCAGGCTACCGTCAGATCACAACACAAATTACTGTCATCTGGTCTATGTGGTAAAAATTGTATTGCTCCACTAATTATACCAGGAAATCCTGCTAGCTATTAGAGTTGTACTAGGCTGAAATTACTATACTAACATAGACAACTCTTGCATACATTTATTTATAAATCCCTTGTTGCAGTGTAAGAATGACCCTGTGCTTTGTGTTATAAAGTACATGTCAAGACAATGGGAAAACATATTATACTATCAAATTTAATGTCAACAGTTTACAACACTATATACATTTCATGCTCTACATTCCTTTTATTATTTACACGAAGCAGCCAAGAATTGAGACGCCCTGGTTCATCCTGGTGTCTTATAATTGGTGACACCTGGAGGGCAGTATGGATTTATCTACATGTTTTTAAGCTCAAACTCTGTCTTAATGTTTACACTCATTATGGCGAGTTCTGCTTTGTTAAGAATGATGAATGGCTAAACATATGAAGTTACATCTCCTGTCATAGTTAGATTACTTTTCACTATCCTGCAGTTTGAAAATACTTTGTGTTGTCTGAGACAGCCACATAAAATCATCATAGTTAGGAAAGAATTTGGCTGACTGTTTAATTTTTCTCTGTTTTTCTGCTGATTTGATACAAACAAAGACAATGAGTAAATGCGAATAGTGAAAAACCACAGCACTCAAAATGTTATTGACATCCTCTATAGTGGCCAAACACAGACGTAAGAAGCAGACAAGCAGTCAGAGATGTAATTTCCGTGAATAATTGTACAATTTAGAAAACACTGCTGTTTTAATGTTGTAAGAGATGCACACAAACCGATCTCAACATCATTTCCTAACTTGATTTATAGAAGAATAGCCCTCCTTTTGCTCTCTTCTTCTTTTACTTCTTGTTGTTCAGATTTTTCTTTAAACTAATTCAGATCTATCATTTCCATTTCCCTTTTTCTAGGGCTGGTTGTTGATTTTCCAAACCCTCTGTCATGTCACAGTCATTTTGGCTTCAGTCATTCAGCATTATTATCTTACCTGAAAAGTACCACTCACTTATGTAGTTAAACTTAAAATTTGACATTTGGGAAAATACACTGATTTGTTTTCAGTGGAGAGTTTTAGATGAGAAGATTGATACCACTCACATATGTCAGTTACATATGGAGCTACAGCCAGCACCTTGTTGACTTAGCACAAAGACTGGAATAAACAGTATAAATAGTAACGAAACACCTCTGAGGCTATCTATTTAATGTTATGTTTCATTTGTTTAATTCATATAAAAATGTAAGTGCCAAATTGTCTCAAATTCACTGTATTATAGGGGTTAGTAGCTGGACTATTTCTTGGCTCTGAGCAGTTGCCAGGCAATCAGTGGAGACTCCAGGAGACTTCAGCATATAACTATCCATAAAATGGCAATTAAATATTTTTACATTTCAATTTTTGTACGAATTAAACAAACAATCTTTAGCTTTAACATGGTCATTTTTGGACTTTAGAAGTTCTTGGTTTGCGTTAGCTGTTTAGGCTGCTTCCTGTAGCCTAATATTTGACAGACACCTATGTAAGTGGTACCAATTTTCTTATTTAAATTTGCCCATTGTGAATAAGCATATTTCCCCCACACGCTTTAACTATTGCTTTAACTGCTTTGTAGCATTTTTAAGTTGCCTTTGTGTAAAGTTAAATATGTCTTTTTCGTTGTACCCATGTAGGAACTGATTCCAGAGTTCTACTACCTCCCAGAGATGTTTGTCAATGCCAACACATACAACCTGGGAGTGATGGAGGAAGGCACCGTCGTCTCTGATGTGGAACTGCCACCCTGGGCTAAGACACCAGAGGAGTTTGTGCGCATCAATCGCCTGGTAAGACAGATAACCATAACACACATTGGCACACATACATTTGCAGGTGTGCCCATGTCTGGCAGTAGAAAGGTGTTATGCGGCAGGGCATCAGCCTTCATGTAGATGACTCAGGTTCAAGCAGGTCAACATCCCTGTTAAAATTTCCTCTAGCAATACACAAAGGGCCTGATTTACTAAAGGTTTGCGTGTGTAAAAATGTGTGCAAACTTGACATCACCCACAAAAAATGTGCAAGCTAAGCTACTAACGCAGCGCACTCAGGTTTGCGTCTTTCAACTACGCAAGATAGTACGCGCTGTCCATTTAGTACATTTGCCATAATGAATATGTAATATGGGGCGTTTCAACCCCAGTGTGCAAAATACAGGGAGGAGAAAATGCAAATATGTTATTTAGCACGCACATTGTTATTTACCAAACCTGAAGATATTATTTCTGATGGTAACTGCGTCCAGAAATAAAACCTTTGAAGGGCAGGTATTAACCGGCTGCATACTGCGCTCAGATGACTTTTGTCACTGTGGAGGGAAGGAGAAGGAGGCACAATGACAGAATAAGCACAGGATGGAGTTTTTCCATCTGTGTTATAATTTTGGAGTGGAATATTTTTGGTTTTACTAACAGCATTGACTTACATACTCTCCCAAATGCTGCTGTCTCTACCCTGTTGCACCTGTTTTCATTAACGCAGTTATTCTTAGTAGATCACCCACAAAACGCACGCAAACAAAATGCGCAATCTATTGCACTGTGCTCGCAATTTAGTACCCACTATAAATCAGGCCCAAAGTGTACAGGTTACTACAGGCATCAAACGAGTGTTAAATTATTATTGTTAGTGTTTGTGTGGTCATGAGCTACACAGTTGGGAAAAAAAGAAGTATCTATATAAGATGCTTAAAGACACACAGACACACATTTCTGCCTCTGCCTTATCGGTCACATAACCCGGACAAAGTGAAGTCTTGTCAGAGGTAACTTCCCCACCTAGCTTAGCAGGAAATGCCAATTCAATGTTATTGAATTGACAGTGTTATTTCCTGACCGTCTTATGGTTCTTCCTGTTACCTGAGCTCCCCACTCCTCAGACATGCCCCGGCTCTCAGATTTCTGTGTTGGCAAAGTAATTCAACATGACCTCACTCCATATCCCTATCCACCTCTCTCTCTCTCTCTCTCTCTCTCTCTCTCTCTCTCTCTCTCTCTCTCTCTCTCTCTCTCTCTCTCTCCCTCCCTCCCACACACATATAGTGCATGTGTGTGTACAACTGTGTTTGTATGCAGAGAAATGATACACTATCCTGTTTCTGATCTCCCGCTCAGTCCAGAGCAGAAATATTCTAAAAATATATTTTTTTACAAAATTAAGAGTACAATACATAATACATAATAACATAATTTCCAGCACTACTTGGCTCGGCTCGACTCAACTCGGTTCCAGGAACAACCTTTTCCATTACAAAGAAGTACCTACTCAACGTGAGCGGGTCGTCATAGCACGGCTCCGCGAAACTGCCGTGACTTTGTTTTATACGCAACACAAACACATAAACAATGGAGAACATGGAGGCAGTGGTGTACTTGCTGCTGTATAATGTGGCTTTCTGTCACACACAAAGCAAGAGAAGAGAAACAAATGACCGAAACGCTGTTGTCAGTATTTAAAAATGCCGGGTTTGATTCTTGTGTGGGATGGCGCATGACTCTTCCAGCGACAACTCTTCTGACCAATCAGTGGCTGGCAGTCTGTTGACGTCACATTTAGTATCGGCTCGCTCGAGTCGTGCTGGAACTGTGTAGTGGAAAAGCACCAATAATGTCCTCAACGTCCAAACATCCAAACATTATACATTATGGATTATGGACAGAGGGTCTTTATACAGCACTATATAATTTATATAAAAGGTTCCCTGTTTGACAAAGCATACGGCACAAGGAGGGTAAATTACATTTTAAGCAGTGACGATGAGGGGTAAAAGTCACCAGCCATGCTCCTTTAATTCCAACAAATGTATTATCAATTTTGTGCATCTTGCAACGTTTAAGTCTCAATCTCAGTCTCAATAGTTAAGTCAGTCTTTATATCTTATGAATATTTTCGTTGATAGGAAGACATGTACTTAGTTACCCTTGTACTGTGGTTGCAGACATTCCCTTCAATTCAGTTTCTGAAGTCGTTTTTGAAGTCCATTCATTCTTGCTTGACTTCCGTTTTCATGTTTTGTATATCTCTGCAGAGGTTTTGGATAGTTTTAGTGGTAGTGAAGTCCCCCTTCTCGCCGCCAGATTCCATCCTTCCCACATTGGGTTTTTGATGTCGTTCATTTTCTTTTATTTTCTCTGTTTGTGGTCTTTGTTTTTCCCGGAAATGTTCTTGCTTCTAACCCCACTCATTCTCGGTCATTTTAGTTTCTGGTAATACTCATGTTTTGCTAGAGTTTTTCTGTTTGTTTTAATTAAATTGATCCGGAACGTTTTCAGTCTATATCTCCTATTCTTTGTATATTCATGGTGGAGGCTATCAGATTTGCTGTCATATTTTCATTGTAGATATTCTCTCCACACACACATATGCATAGTGAACTGAGAAACTTCTTTCAGATAAGATCACCTTACTCTGCTCACTAAGGTTAAAAAGACCCAGATAGATTTACTGTTTGTTTTGTGTATTGCTGGAAGAGCTTGTCACTGGTACATTTAGTCCTTCAACTTCAAAAACCTGTTGATTTTATACAGTTTTACTTGTACTCAAAGGTCAGGCTGTCTTTAAATACAAATGTATAAAAATACTTCATAACCCTAACCCTTTCCACATAAACAGGAAGAAAAATAAAATAATATCCAAAATAAAATCTGTAGGTTATAATATGAAGCAACTTGTCTTTTTCTGATTTCAATGTTTAAGATATTGTCTCCCCTGGTTGATTTAAAAATCACTTAAAATATTTATGGGTAAAGGCAGATGTAACTTCCTTTGCAATGTGTGCCCAGTCGTGATGGGTGCTGATGAGGTAGGGTGTGCTTTGTGACCTGCGTTGTCTTGTGGTTGGGTCCGCTAACCAGCCTGCTGATATGACCAGGCCCCTATCATTAATCACACACTTCTCTCTCTTCGGCTGTCAGCATGGTCTCGGCACAGAGTGGATATTGGGGGAAGCTTGTTGTGGTGGCGTGCTGTTATTTCAGTGTTGTACCCAATCAGGCTACTGAAGCCTTCTGTTATTTTGTGCTGGAAAGGGGTAAAACTGATGGAGTTTTTTAAAATATTATTATTAATTGACAAAGAAATATGCACATGTGTCTGATATTATGAAGTGGTGAAACAATTACTAAATTTTCATACATCCCACACACACCATATATTCTATGCATCTTCTCAAATGTAAGATTTTGCTGCTTTTTCTGTTTTATATTGTAATATCTATCATGTAAATTGAATACCTTTTGTGTTTTGGGCTGTTAATCAGACAAAACAAGCAGTTTAAAGGTAGTGCCTCAGATCATTAATCTATACATTGCAAATTAAATGATGATGAAAAAACAGGTTTGTTGTAGCCATTTTGTAATATTATGTTGTTTGTTTAGTCTTACTTTGTACTGAAGTAGGTATCATTTCCAACTTCAATACTTTTCGTCTGAATCATTTTTGTGTAAAATACACTAAAATGGCACATACTAACCCTAACACCTAATTTCGATAATATTATAGTGTACAATAAATATCAGTCACAACAGTAACACTAAAGCAAGTGACTCTTTAGCATGTGCATCTCAATGTGCTTTGTACTCTTGTTGCACAAAGCAGCTTTTCATTGCTGGTAAGTGCTGTCTCATCTACCTCTACTCCCTCAGTTTCCTTCACTCCTTTCCTTTGGGCTGAATGCAGAGGCAATTTGGACCTATCCAGTTAGTGTTCACACGTGCACAGGTACTTGCTAGTCACAGCTTTCAGACTGACAGAATTTCAGTCTGCAGTTTCTTACTGTGTGCAAATTGAGATATTGATCCACCATGCAGCCGAGCACAGCAGGTAGGTGTAGGTGCACAGAAATATAACAAGCTCAGGGAAACACATACAGGCTTTCTGAGCTGTTATAGAAAGACTGTGAATATCTGCTTTGTATGTACCCACACAGACAGCCATGGTAAGTTCAGCATTGGTTCTCTGGGACATCATGGCAGATTGATCCATTCCTGGATGTTATTTTTTCATGCAAAACACAGCATTTAGATTATAAGTTATATCTGTTTAGGTCAGTTAAACTTTCCTACATTCAGAGTATATTACAGCTTATCTTCTGTCATTTTGACATTTTAAGAGACTGTTCTCTACAGTGCTGCACAACATAGCACAGACAGAATCAGAGAGACAGAGCAAATGAGGGTGGACAGGAAGAATAAAGGAAAGATTGGGCGAAGGATGACTTGGAGGGAGGGATTTGTGGGTGGACAGGTCTCTGGTCGTGACAGATAGCTGGCATTAGAGGGTGTCAGCTGGCAACTGTGGTACTGTTGGGAGAGAGATGAGCATGGTGGAGAGGAGAGAGGAAGAGTGAAGGAGTTAATGGGCTGTTTGGCTCTCTTTAGCTTGTCTGCTGCTAATGGCCTCGCAACACAAGGATAGACAGCAGGAGAGAACACGCAAACACACGCAAATGCTCACACATGCTCACAAATACACACACGCCTGCTGTCTCCACTCTGGTTATGAGCCCTAGATGATTAACAGCTAATTAGGGTCCAATCTGGAAAGGCCATTAAAAGCCTCTCACAGTAAAGGATCGTGCTGCTGTGCAAAACGGCAGCTTGTTTTTGTTGTTGTGAGTAAGCGCTGCATCCTTGGTCATAAAAAAAAAAAAAAAAAATCCAGCATAAGATTTAAACATTACATCAAACTGTAGCCTGGTTTATGTAGCTCTGCTGTTGGAAGTGTCATGCTTAATCACTGATGTTTAGTAAATACTGAGTTGCATGGCAAAAGATCAACTGCAACATCATGGTTTGATGTGCTGAGGAATGGTTGGATTTTAGACAGACTCATTAGAGACAAAGCATCTCAGTGCTTTAAGACAAGCATGCACCTTCACTACACTGAGTTGCCTACAGTATACTGAAATGCTTGTCGGTGAAAGCACGCTCTCATTTTTTTTTTTAGTCCATCACACACCCACACACACGCACACTCAGAGACACTGGGGTCTTCAGGCGGCATGCCACAGAGATCAGGGGCTGCTTGTTGTTTTTACCAGGAGGTTGAAGAAAAGGTTAAGAACTTGATCCCTCCTCCACCAGATAACTACATGTCTCTGGGCACTGTCAGCCTCTCTGACATTCCACTATATATGACCACATCTCACTTCTCAGGTCTGCTAACCATTAGTGTGATAGCAGGTGATTGTGTGTGTGTGTGTGTGTGTGTGTGTGTGTGTGTGTGTGTGTAAGCTTGCATAAATTTGCGTGTGTATTTTTGTGCACATCAATGTTTACCTGTGCTGTCATGTGTCCAGGCTTCACTGGAGCTACTGATATGGAGCAGCCTTAGCCACAGTGTGCAATAGTAGCTGTCTCCTACTGTTAATAGTGTAATTGCAGAGTTGAGCAATAGGTTATAAGAGGGTGTATTAACATATTGAAACACAAAGAACAAATGTGTAAAATTACACAATTTAAACTATCAAGTAAATCTTTGATTTTCCACATTTTCATAAAAATGCACATTTTTATAAAAATGTTATCATCCACATTTCAAGTGGATTATCATTCACTTGAATAACTGTAAGAATAAAATATTTTAATGCTAACAAAATTGTTTCTTGGGCAGAAGGTGACCAAAAAGGTTAATAAGTGTCATGTTACTACAATTTTTAAGCTCTGTCATTTTATTCTTAACTCTGATTTATCATGAAGCCAAGACTACCAATTCTTAAAACGCTTTTCCATCAAAAGAGGGGATACAATTTCTTTTCGACCCATTTGAACCCTACAGAGCCCATTTATTGCTCCATAGTTCACGTTTGGTTCCTTTCAGTCATCTGTGCACTTGTAGCGCTGCTGACAGACCAGCAAACCACACACAGGAGAGACGAGCAGCACATTACTTTTGGCCTTTTCCCCCTTATAAAGCATCTGCTCACTCTAAGCAGTGACAGAGACATCAGTTAAACTGCCCTCACAGAAGGAGAAAGAGAGAGAGACTTCCCTCTTGTTGAATGGGCAAAGCCAATTGAGTGATGGTTCAGAAGCTGATACTGAGAGGGTTGACCACAGGCCACCACCACATGTGGTAAACTCTCACTGTAAGTACCCAAGACAGCTATGCTCAATGGACATTAGACACCAGGGTAACTTGTATGATTCTTCACAGCTAATCCTTTTTGTCATTATGTTATGTTATCCACTGCACTATGTGTCGATAGTAGTCTTTGTGCTTCTTTGGGAGAGTATTTACTAGGTGTGGAAACTGTTGCATACTCAAACAATAAAGGCTGTGTCATTGTTGCAGAATTTATTTACACCTCGGATACTTGTTCTGCACCTTCAGCAACCATGATCACATCATCTCTCCTTTCATCTTACATATTTACGTATTTGGAGCTGCATGTTTACCATAATGAAATATACCATAATGATATATTTGAAAAGGGTGTAGTGACAAGAAATTTTAGAAATAAGTTGGCAGTCAGTTATTTTTGTGATAGTCAAATCTCCTCTTTACATGGGAGCAATAATTGTAAAGCTGTCCATGTTGTGCCTATTGACTCTAGTTCAATGGATACATGTACAGTTTGTTACGTTATTGTGTGTCAGACTTATTTCTAAAACCCAAAGTTCAAGCAGTGTCGATACCAAACTCTATAGGCAACTTTATTAAGTTCATTGTTCTGTTTCACTGGTCTGCACATTTGAATCTCAATTGTACCCAAACCGATCCCCATGCCCAAAATGTAAATTCATGATATTTTGGGCAGCCGTTTATAATATAGATGCCATGCAAGCCACCAAGTAAAAAATGGTGTTGACCTGAAGTGGGAAAACAACAACTTAAGCAAGTTGAACACTTTGGAAGCCCAGCGGGCGTTGATGCATAAAATGGGGATAAAAGGCAAGTGAATGTCAAAAGACAAAAAATAAATCTATAAATACCAAATTAAAGTCTGTGTTCGCTGGGTGTATAAGTCGTAAATGTTTGGTAATGCTTCATTAGGTGATTATGGTTGCTTGTTTGTTTTTGCTCTGCCCCCTAGTCATCACTAATTACTTAATGAAGTTTTAAAATTAAAATGTAAGTGTAACCAATGAATCTAAGTCCTCATTAATGTTAATGTTGGCTATTTCCTTGATGCAAATCTGAAGTAGGGTTAAAACAGTCTTTTTCAGTCCTGTATAGTTTGCAAGCTCTAATCCAGTGTGCAGATACTCTCCACTTTTCCCTCTTTCAACTCATTCTTATCAATACTTTTAGCTGTGAAACAGGATGGTGGTCTGTTTCAGTCTCACACTTAATCTTACAGCTGTTGTAGTGGTGACTACACAGCAATCTTGCCTACAGAGGTACATGGCTGCTCAGCACTGACAGACAAATGTCATGTTAATATGATCCAAATCACCTTTACCCCCCTCATGTTCATATACTCACCCAATCACCCCCCATGAGAAAGTCCCTCTCTGAAGATTGTCAGTTTCATATGCTGACAGCCCTTCACACTTACACAAACTATACCATCAAGTCCATTAGCATACCAGGATATGATCAAGAGAGGGGAATGGGGTATTTTAGGTGCTATTTTATTTATATCTGATTAGATCATTTACTAGATTCAGTGTTGTGGGCAGTGCTCTACATAAAAACAAAGAATGTGCATATAGTTACTATCTAGGGACTGTGTGTGTGTGTGTAAAATGTGAGGGAGAGCGGGGCACAGAAAATGAAAGTGGGTCCCACATTTTTTCCCACAAGACACATAGCCAGGCATGATAGGTCCCCAGCTCAGACCACCAGTTACACCAAGTCAAAGATCATGGCTGTTTGCATTCAGCTCTCATCAGCACAGCAATCTCTGATCAGACACCCGCTGGGACGCACGTAATATCATTCCCACCAGCCTCCACATCTTATTCTCACAGGAACCCCATAGGGATTCATGTGTGAGCTGAGGTAAACCACTGCATGGACCAGCCACTAACCACTAAGATATACTTACGCATTTGTGAATGACTGAGTGAGTGAAAATCTCAATGTCGTCTAGCCCAGCGTGGCCTCGTGTAACAGAACACAGTTTACCATGTTAGCCTAGCGCTAATCTATTCCCCTGGTGTCTCCACTGAAAGCCTTGTTGTTGGATGGGAACTTGCATGTAGGGGGCTGGTGGTGGTGGTGGTGGTGGGGGTTATCTGGCTAATGTCAGGCAGCGCTCACTGTAGGGGTATTGTCATGCATAAGGGCAGACATGTTTACTGTGTGCTCAGTGTTTTACGAGCTGTCCCCCCTTCTTGTCCACCTCCCCTTTTTCCTTGTCTTCCCCCTCCTTTTCTTCGTCCTCCTCTTCAATGACGTAATGGAGGGGGCCGATGAGAGCCTGAGAAATGGGATGATCTACTGCTGCTGACATACTCACTCACTAATGTTGTCCTTCTCCCTTTTCCTGCACTCCTCCATGCTCTCATCTTACATGTGCCAAAGTCTACTGAGATGCTTTTTGCGGCATTATACTGTTTTCACACTCCTTCACTCCAGCACTTTGTCTCTTGTTGCCTCTCAAACTCCTGGACATGTGTGCTGTCATCTTGGCGTCTGTTAAAAGAACAGTTGTCTTTGCCCTTTCGCCTCATCTTAGCTTAAGCGTCCACTAAAGTTTTAAAGGAAACAGCTATTTTCTATGTTATTCTTTTTTGAGGTTTTTTGCTTGCAGACACAGAAACACACATCACCTGTAACTAAAAGGCCTGTAACTTTAAAGAGATGAAAATTGGGTATGGTATAGTTAGATTTAGTTTAAATAATTATCACAATATTAATGATAACAATATATATATATATATATATGACACTATGGTCTGTCCTTTGCAAAATATATAGAAATAGTCAAATTGTGATCAAAACAATGAACTGTGTAAATGTGTAAAAGAAAAACTTTCCCAGCTGATTTTTTGTTTTTAGTTACAACTCTCATTAATTATGAGTTAGGACATCATAAACTTGTAGAACAATAATCATAAAAAATCATGTAATCCAACTATTATTCCAAAAATCAATTAACAATAATATTAAATGAATGACTATTAATTTATTAAAATTATATTGTTATTGCAACCAGGTACAGTGAAGAGATACATAGACACATAAAGTTTACAGTTTCAATTTGTTAAAGTGAGAGTTTTAATAAATTGTATAAAGATAAGGTGCAAAAGAATTCACAAAGTGTACAACAATAAAACAAAAACAATAAAAACAATTACAACAATATTAACTAAAATACTGTACTATGTATTAACTAAATTATTCACATTATATTTATCCATTAAATAATATCAGTGCTGGACATCCTTTCTCTTCATGTTGTCTTCGTGAACACACACACACACACACACACACGCACACACACACACACACACACACAGAAACACACACACAAACACACTAACAAGCTACAGTTCCACATAACCCAACACACCCTAATTACCTCTCCTCAAAGGCTAACTACACTCAAGCTGATCAGTTGAATCATTCATCCTAATCATCTCCACTGTGCGTTGAGAGGCCTCCACACCTTTAGACGGTCCAGTCTTCTAGTGAACTCTATAATCATCTGAGACAACAATGCTCCTCTTAACAGCTATCCAAATATTCCTCCATTCAGCATGCTCCGAAGTCCTCCTCACTGGTCCTGTGTTTAATCAGCTCTGACTGTTGACTTAGCGTTTTGCTCGCTTCATCCTTTGTGTCTTATGGCACTGGTGATGTATTTGCTAGCTTGTTAGCCTTTCTGTGTGTGGGTGGACAAATGGTTAGATTCACTGCAGGTGCTTGTTAGTAGTTGTTGAGATTATAGTAGACAGTTTGAAATTGCATTTTTCATTTGATTTTACGTGATAATTAATAATGACATTTTTTTGTTTTATTTAAAACATTTTTTATTCATTAAAGAGTATTTCTATATTTAGAAACAGTTCATAATCTGGTTTGATTGCCACATTTCTAGATAATAAGCCTTTCAGCTTGTATTTATCATGTGTTATCTACAAACTTAAAAAAAACCTCAGCATTATTGCTCTCTGAGTTTGAGTCATCATCCATTTGCCTCTCAATCAGTATTGTTTACTCCATTGTCTGGGCTGTAAATTGGACCACTTAGTGCACTGTCGCAGTCTACACTATGCCATTTGTCTGACTAAGACCAAATCCACCATGACATGTTTGTTTTGGGGAGATACTTTCCCAATCACTGCTCACTCTGCTTTTTTTCACCCCATAACATAATATTCTGGCTTTTCAAGTGGGCGAAGGATAATAAGTGAGATGGGAGGAGAGAGTTAGGGTTAGAGTTTCAGGTTCCACTTGCTAGCGAGTGCCTCTGTTGACCCATAGCCAGAACTCTCACAGTTGTGACCTATCTAATTAGTAGAGCAGGAAGGAGGGGGGACTGAAGTAACACACACAACCCATCTGGGCTTCTTTTGGTGTGTGTGAATATGAGAATAAAGGAAATGGTTTGTTAGCTGCGTGGCTGCTCCGAGGCTCTCATTCCTTACGTCACCCGTTGCTTTTTTCTCTTTCCTCTTCTATGTTGGGGGCCCCCTCTCTCCTGGCTGGCTACAGGCTTCCTCTGCCTGCTTCAAAATGACAATCGGCTTCTCATTTACAGCGAGCTAATAAGCCCTTTAATCAGAGTGCTTGTCAACCTCAGGGCAAGGCAACTCCAGAGGAGTTGATCCAAAGGATCAGATGACTGGAAGAAAGAGCAGGAGGGAAAAAAATGGAGTAGCACTAAAGAGTGAGAGAATAAGTAGAAGGGAAAATGAAAGGCGGCTGTTGAACTTGGAGGAAGAATAAAGAGTTGAAACAAGAGAGATAATAAACTTGTATTAAGGTAAGAAGAATAGTCTGGCTTCCACTAAAGATGATGCTGTTATACTTGGAAGCAGAAAGATTTTATTGTATTTCATTTAATAAAATGCATAATAGAAAACATTATGTGCACACTGGACCCAGAGAATACTTTCAATTACTTAATTTCTACTGTTTTCTTATGGTTTAGCATATCTTATGTTTTTTTTTTTCCATGTCACCACATAAGATATTTCACTGTCACACATACCAAATGGGCTTTTCAGGATGTTGTGATCAGCTTGTTCTTAAACAGCCTTTTTAGTATATACAGACCTGACAAGTGTTTGCTTTATTCATCCGTAATCGATACAAAAGAAAACATTCTGCTGCTGACAACACTCTGCATAGAACATGTGCATTCGATTACACACCCACACCATCAGTGACATGCACGCATTCACATGCACGTATATTCGCCTCGAATGTTGGCATGCAAATGAGTGGATTGATTTGTTAAGTGACATTTTAACATCCTTACAGACAGCTCTACATAAGTCCTTAAAAGGGTTTTTTAGGGCCAGCGAGGGTAGGAGGGAAGCGTTCAGTGTCACCTCGTTAAGGCAGAAGTGAAATCCAGCTCAATCCGGACCATAAAGCAAACTGCAAACCACAACGAGGCACAGCAAACTTCACTGATAGGTCCAATGCAATTCTGCACTGCAAACTTGTAGCATAGGCACACACTTGTATTTTTAAGCAGAAGAAAATAATCACTACAAGAAGTATACAAGAAGAAAAAAGCATTCCAAGATGAAGCTGGGTAGACTGGCCAGTGCATCGAGATCAGACATTCTCAGTTTTGCTCCTCATGACTCGCAGAAATTATAGTTTAATGTCCACCAGCTGGTTAATTGCAATCACTTGGTGTCCCAGGTCTGATGTCTCAAATAAAGATAACATGTCTCCTGAGTCCTGAGTCTAGGGTAGATCATCTTGTGAAGAGTAACACATTGACATTTAGTCACTTTGTGAGTCTTGTGGGTTTTCTTTATAGGCTTACACTTACACGCAGGCAGGGCACATTCATTATGATATATTTTCATTGGAATTCACATCACAGCTATGTAAAATGGCAAGCAAGAAAAACAAACACAAGATTCAAGAAGAGAAAATGATGATATGCATTTGAATACTTGGTTGCTTTGAAGGGCAAGAAAATCTGATTAAATTAAATGTTTACATTTTCTCACATTAGAGAATATACCAAATTATTGTTGCAGTCAGAAACAAGCCACAGCACACAACAAAGGGGACCCCCTATGCTTCAAAGGTGTACTTTGTCAAAATCGTAACAATAGAAATGTGGGATTGCGGTGACTTCTACCCCCTATCAGCATTTACATAAAGGAATGCTAAATTATTCATTAATTATCAGAGAGTCCCCCATGGATTGGGATGACACACACACTGGCTGCTAATTGGCCCATCAATAATCTTGCCTGGCTCTCCTGAAGTGGCACCAGATCCCACCTCAGGAATCTGCTATCTGCCCCAACCTTCTGCTTCACTATTTCCACAGTGTGGTACTACAGAAGAAGACCTTTCCACACCTGCTCACCTGGCCCATTGTTAATGGGTTAATGGTACAGGACGAATGTCTGTACTTCATGTGTATTTCTTGTCTATCTTACATTCCTTACATACAGTACTCTCTTCTGAATTTAAGGAGAAAATCAGATGTCTCCTTACATTAGCCTATCTTGAACGGATAGCACAGATACTACTCTACTATATTTTTATTACTTAAACCACCAATGCATTCCTCAGTCTTTTGAATACAAACCCCTCTTGAAATCTTCCCTACCATGTCTGTGGCTTTTAGCCCAACAAGCCCATTGTTTCCTTCTGAAGATGTAAATCTTTAAAATGGGTCACAAATATATTGCTTCATTAAATACAATTCAAATAATTTTCCAAAACAGCAGAACTCTGAAGTTTTTAGCAAATTTTGCTCAAACAGGCGTGAGTGATAATAGTGTATTTGTTGGGCACTATTTCACATAATGAATAGATGCACTAGAATTGATGGCAGCAGGCTGGTGTATGTGAGACTGACTCAAAATAAAGTATGTAATAAGGAGTATGTCAGCCAGTGCATTGATGTGGCTCATTTATGTGCTTTTAATAGTTTGTTTTAGTTTTGGGGGTTGTTTTTTGGGGGGGGGGGGTTACAACAGTGGAGCTCTATGGCACTATGGAGGAATAACCCTGATCCGGCTTTGACTTAATTATGAGTATGATCAATTCATTTTTGGTATTTTCGTGGGATTTATTGATTTTAAGATGATATAAAATATTAACACATTCATCCTTTAATACTACAAGCAGTTATTTTCTTTTGACAACTAGACTGCTAGATTTTCACATCAGTAAAGTCCCTTGTTTAGACAAAGTGTTCAGAATATAGCTTTCATTTTACTAACATCTTAGTAGTATAGTAGCATTCAGCTCTTTTTGAAAGTGTTTTGATTTACAGTTTACTGTATCCCCACAGGCAGAGGCAGATATTCTTTGAATCGCTGAGATCTAGTCCACTGAGGTTAAATTCCTACACCTAGACTTCAGTCACAGAGAATTGCTGTGTTTTGTCATACAGTAATACACATATACACATGTGGTGCAGCACAGCACACAAACACAGGCACACTATCACTTATTCAGTTTCTCTCTCTCTCCAAATGGTAAATGCGAGTGATTTCCATAAAGGCGGGCCTCTGGAGAGGGAGATGCAATAACATGGCTGCTCTTTGTTTCCCCATGCTGATTGACACTAGATTGCGGTGCACATTAAATGCCCATCAGCCTCAGCTTTAGTTTTAGAAACAGGGGAGCAGGGCCCGTCAAAGGTCAATCCTAGTGCATAATGAACTGATCTCTCTCTCTCTCTCTCTCTCTCACACTCACACTCACACACACAAATGAAAGCCACCCTGCCTGTTATTAAGTATGCGCTTGAATGAAGAGGGTTACCCCAGCTTATAATTTAACATTAATAAAAAAGATTGCCCTGTGACACAAACCTTTAAATAGTGACATACTGTTAATATACTGATGCCAGAGGGACAGTTAGACATGGAGTCTAGACTGTTTCAGACTCAAGGGGTGTTCTGTTTTATCTTACTACTAAAGGTTAGATTTGTTTTGTTTTAGCATTACGCCATGCTATAGTTCAGCCCTTGAACAGAAAATGATGCAGAGTTACACACACTAAGGGGGGGAAGACTTGATAAATCTCTCTCTATATGCTATTTTATCAAGTCTACAGCTCTCACAACAGTGATTGTATCTAAGTGGGTGTTGTCCAAAACACCAAAGTGTGTAATAACCATAAACATACAGTACACATTACAGGAAAACTATGTACTAAACTGCCATGTTAATTGTAGACCTGTATATTAATAGAAACATTTTGATACTAGTGTTGATACATTTTTGATTGTCAAAATTCATAGTAGATTTACGGGTTGCTACTCCAAATAGACAATCAATACATGGTGCTACAGAGTAACACCACAGGCAACACACCTGTTATTTAAGTGGGTAATGTTTTGTGCATTTTTTCAAGCCATTCATATTTTCATCATGTCAAAATTTTAAGAATATTTACTATGCCCATATACAAATAGATAAATATGCTCTGTGGCAACACTTGATAAACCATCTGATATGAACAGTGTAATTAACATCTCAAAACAAACAACAATTTAAGAAGCACACAGTAAAAAAACAACAACACAACAATCCCAAACCAAGAAGAGTACAGAGACAGTAATACATTAAATATATTAAGTATATTAGAATATTTCTAGGGAATACAAGAAAACACATAAAAGGTTTTCCTTTCTATTTATGATACTTGTACAATTAAACCTCTACACAGTAGAAGTTACATATTTCAGACACACTTAAAACAAAAAGGCATTGATGTGTGATATCCAGCCCTACTTAATAGTTTCCACATACTTAACCTGATGTTTTCCTGTAGCCCCGTCCCTCGACCAGTAACTATTGATATGGTTCCCATTCTCATAATATGCACACAGTATTTTTATTGTTTATCTTCTCATCACTTCACTTCATGCAATTTATGAAATCAGAAATTCCATCAGTACCCAAGTTGCAGTGAAACATCATTATACTCCACCGCACACTCCTCTCCTCTTTCTCCTCTTTATAACCATGCTTTCCTCACTGATTGCAAGTTGTAATTAAGAGAGTGGGGAAGAATTAGATGCAGAATGAGCTGTCAGAAAGCCACATTTAAGTGAGGGATGTGCTGATCTCTGCAGTAAAAATTTAAATGATATAAATTGCCATTTAAGTGTAGCACAGGCTAATGTTTTGTCACAAATTAATGTGACACAAGGCAGCAATGACAATCAAGGGCTGCCTCATTCTAATTTGGTCGTGTTTAGAGGGCTTTTGTGAGCCGACAGCTTTACACAAATTAACACAATTGCCTGTTTTTATGAGGAAACCATAAATGTTTTTTCCCTCCTTTGCCGGCTAATGAGGAGAGAAAACGGCTTGTATCTCAGCGTTATGGCGATGCTGAGACGTTTGGAGAAGAGCAACACGGTACTCTGATCCACCCACAACCAGTAGAGAAAAGAACAAAGACAGAAGCTGAAACGGCTCCCTAATGAACTACAAGACTTCTCTAATGTTTTGATGCTCCCATATGATTAGATATGGATTTACTGCGCTTTTTGCTCATTATAAAAATCATTGGCAGATTCTGCTTTCTCTGAGGAATTTATCTTTGAGGGTTATTATAGATAACTGCTGCTCAGTAATGGGATGAGGAACATGTTTGGGGAGTAGCATTTGGTAAGAGCATGGTGTGTAAATGGTGTGCATCTGTTGACATTTACAATACTCATAATTCTCTGTTCTCTCCTCCATTTACAGGCTTTGGAGAGTGAGTTTGTGTCCTGCCAGCTTCATCAGTGGATCGACCTGATCTTTGGCTACAAGCAGCAGGGACCTGAAGCCACCAGAGCCCTCAATGTTTTCTATTATCTCACCTATGAAGGGGCAGTCAACCTCAGCTCCATCAATGACCCCATGCTCAGAGAGGTAAGACTGATGCTCACTACAAGCACACCAAACATGCATATGCATGCACATTTTGATACACATTTACGTACTGCACAGTTGATTTAACTCTCTTGCTGAGTAAGGGGAAAGATACCATATTACAGTAAGTACACTTGAGCATTAGAGCTCTCAAATGGATGCTTAATCTGACTATATTATAAAAGCATCTGTCCATTCATGGCATCTGTATTTCAGGGAGATATTTGATGCCATTAGCCATGTTAAATTGGTTGTAGAATGGCATGGGAGAGCTAAGCTAACAATCTACTGGCAGGTATTGCTGAGCAAAGCCTTTCCCCTGTGTGATACCTCTGAAAGCACTCTACCAAGTGTTCCACTTTAACGCCTTAAAGCCTCCTTGGCTTTCATTCATTATTCATCCCCTCACTTTGAACTGCTGCACACACGAGCTTCACTGGCCTGCCCCAAAAGCAACCGCACAAAACACTGCGCTGAAAAGAAAAACACAGCTAGCTTGCCCACAGCCAAACAACCGCCTGACAACTTCACCGATCTGCTGTAAAAGGCAGCTAGCCAGCAGCAGGCCAATTGACCCTGGCCCCATCAACCTTTTTGATGACTTAAGTTGTATTGCCAAAAGTGGCACTTATCCTATTTTTATCCTTGCCTGAGAAGATTTCTTTTAAAGGATAAAGCAAGTTTATTACAACCCAGTTTTGGCCATAATTTCTTTAGGCTATGAACACGTTACTTACCCAGATAATTGCTGAGATGTGGGAACTCTGCAACATTGCAACAACAAAGTCCACCAGACAAAGTCAAACATTGTTGTATCGATGTTGCCATATTCCCAGACCATAGCAATTAAGTTGTTGAGAATATTATTACTGTTATCTGTACAAAAAAAAGTTGTAATAAACTCAAATCATCCTTTAAGCTAAGATCCTAAGATACCTAAATGGAGATGAGTTCAGAGGATATCAAGGGGCTGAACAGCTGTTTTCCTCTACTGTTCTGCTGCCCTTCATGCTCAGTGACTAGAGCATCACAGGCACGAGGGGTGGATCTTTGATTTATCACCTCATTCACCCTAATTCCCATCCAGATGTGCTTTGGCCTTAGCTACACACACATTCACACACACACACACACATGCACACAAAACTCACACACGCATGCAGATTCATTACCAGGGTGTGCCGGTCATTTTCACACTCAGCCCAAGCCCATTACCCATTCTTCTGGTGAACACACACACACACACACGCACCACAAAATTGGATCACTGGTACTTCACCATTTCTGCCAAGAGGTTCCAATGACCATAAATAAATTCACATACATACAGGATGCCATCAGGGGCAGGTGCATGTGATTTGAGTGGTATTAAAATAGCACCTCCTGCCTCTGCTGTCATATCTCATGGTCAGCATGACTGCAGTATTACAGATTTTTTAATATCCATGCTTCTGAAGATGCAGTCTTTATTTTACTTTAGTTAAGATGCTGTGTAGCACTTCAACTTTGACCAGTAATCACTATTCATTATTTACATTATCATTATTCCAGTAAATAAACATACCAGGGCACTTTATTTCATTGTCTACAGTGTTTAAAGTGCACTTGTATACGTAAGTGTACGTTGGGTTAGATTTTAAGGGAAGTTACTGCATTTCTTCACAGGACAACTTTTAAAAAATGCTGCTGTTTTTCTCTTGCAGATGCATTTAATCATTTTGTGGGAATGAAAGTATCAGATTTTATGGAAAACTGTTTTAATTTGCTGCCACTCTTACTGTTATGAGATAGCGGCTATTGTCATTCATCTTTAACACAGTGTTGTTTGTTTATAGTATTTATTATTATTTTTTTTAATGTTTTACTTACTTATATTTAGTGCAAGTGCCATACTTAATGCTGAACCTAATGCTCTAAATGTGCAAAATCTGAACAAAGCAGAATGGTGTGTTTCATTTCCCAAATATTTAAAAAAGTAAGAAAGTTTGTTGTTTTCTCCTCCCACTCACTCTGATGCTATGAGTCCAATCTGCTGGCATTCACCTTTCAAAAACACCCTCAGTCTGAGCACTTTAATTAGTTAAATAAACCAAAGCAGTTATCCCTGTGAGCTAAGCCAAGGCTCTCCTTCAACTGTGTTTGTACGGAAGGAAGCATGCCCTGTCTGTGCACAAGGTGGAAACAGAGTTCCAGGCCTGGGGCTCGTCATGGCCGAGCACTGGGGGTGGCTGAGGGCTACAGGAGCTTTGAGACTGAGGGCTTTGGGTCTGAAAGTGTCCCCAGAGTCTGCCATTACTGAGTGACAACTGTTTCAGCCTGAGCTGTGGTGTGGGCCAGTCGAGGCTGCATTAGGACAGGCCCTGGGGCTGTTCATTGTCAGGGGGATGGGTCACAGACTTGTGTGTGTTTTTGGTAGGAAAAGGTAGTAAATTGGAGAAGAGTTTTCTGTATTACCGGTTGGCTGGTTATGTATTCCTGCCACACTGTTTGGCAGAGGCAAGCTCCCATCCACCCAAACCCAAACACATACACACCCCACAGATTTGTGTGGATCATACCTTGATATGTTTTGCGTACACAAATGTATGTATACATGTATTCACTGGCATGTGTATACATTTGTATATTTATGTGTGCTCATCAGCATAAATGCACACAGTTGTGTGTTTATGTGTGCATTTCTGTTTTGAGAGAAAGTTTGGAATATCTCAGCACAGATTAGGGAATGCTGTGGAGACCACTGCTGTGTTTTGCAAAACCATGATTACTTCCTGTCCTGCCTCTGCCGCAAGTCAAAATTTACCCCCCTGCCCCACCTCTAAGAGAACTGTGTGTGCATAGATGCATTTATGTGCATATGTGCACCCTTGTGCATGGCATACATGCACATCTGTGTTGCTTCTCAGTGAATAAAGAGAAACACACCCTGTGTTGCCTTCTCATCATTGTACAGGGCTTCCCCTCTTTCACATGTGATTATGGAAAATCCCACAGCCTCTCACACTAGCGACAAAACACAGAGCCCTGTCTGAATTGTACAGCGTTTGCGTAATTCGGCAGAAGATGGGGGAAATATACCCACGCGAGTGAACCTGCTTTGACACATAGCCAAAGTCACTCACCAAATACAAGGCCCACTGGTTTATTTTCTTTGGACAATATACACCTCGCTGTTAAAAAAAAAATCATAGCACTATGGATGTCTGGAACCGAGGTTACTGACTGCCACACGGCTTTCCTGCAATACAAAATCATTAAAGTTATGATTTTTATTCTATTCATAGAGTTTGTGTTATTTGGTCAATTTGCATAAATGCAGCATGTTTTACATAGTAATCCATCTTGTCAAGTGGCTGAGTAAATCAAAGGGCAGGCTGTGACATCTGAGCCGAGGGCGTCTCAGCCATTTAAATGTATAGAATATAGAAAACCTTCATCAGACATGGGCCAGCGCCCCCAAAAGAGATTGGCCTTGTGGATGGCCCCTCATATAATCACCTGAGCATTGCATTGGCATATAGGGATAGGACATGCTGACCTAGACTCAGCCACTTTCTAACGTTCCACAGCCTCATAAATGTCAGGGCTGAACTTAATGAAGATAGGTTGAGTGACTTTGAGTAGTCTCTTCCACACATTAGCTTAAGCAAAATGCTTCACTCTGGCAGAGGAGAAGGGAGGTTCTTTGACCTTGAATGATGCACTGATGTCCTCTCACTTACAGACTAACTATGGATGGAAAATGTTATAATTGTCTGTAATGATGAATGTTGAGGCCATGCACAGAAGTGTTTGGCTCTTTGATATCATGTATTCATTAATTAAAAGATTTGGGGGGGTTTTGAAAACCTTTTATTCCAGTCCAAGAGACCATTACACGATGCTTTATCATAGATACTGAAGCATCTCTTTTCATATGTTGCACACATGCATGTGTTTAGATCACCATACAGTAAATGCACTTTTGGCCTGAACACAAAACCACAGACACTCCTTCTAACAAGGAGAAGCTTTTAAACTCTCTTCAAGAAGTTTCCAATCCATTGAGCCAATATCAAACTACACACATTGCTCAACAGCTGCTCCTCTCGTGTCTTTGCAACATATCATGTTGTGAAATACAGATATTAAATAAATTTCATTGTTTTGTCTTTTTTTATTATCTAAAAGCATAAATGCATGAATGCAAACCATATCCTGTTCTCCATTTTATATAGACGAAATGTTCAGCCTACCAAGAGAGATTTAGATATGAAACATGTACAATTAAGAGAGAAGGAAATTGCTTAACTGGCAGAGTGAAGAAAGTGCACACAAAGTAGAGAAGATGAACAGAGTCGAATATGATTTCCTTAGTTTCTTTGTTCAACATTCACATAAAAAAATACTGTCAATATTGATTTTTGGGTGTGCAATGTCTTCCAGTAAAGAAGCTAACGAAGCCTTGACAGTTGAGATCGCTCCCTCTCTACGTCTCCCTGGTCTCTGGTTAGTTTCAGACAATGGGTATGAGCGCACTAACTTCCCAAACTTTTTCTCATGGAAATACCATATGCAGGCCTCAACCATGAGCTCATTCTTGCAGGCCCCGCCAAGTCAGGCTCAAACATCTCAGCCTACACACACAAGCTGTCACTCCCACGCAGCCAGTCACAGTGCACACCAACGTACTGACGGGTCTGTCATAATTTTGTATTGGCCATTTTATTTCTGTTCGGCCCCTTTTATAAACAATCCATCATACTCTATCTGTCTCACTCATTTTTTTTTTTAACTTTACCTCTGTTTTATCACCCTGAGAATAAACTGTATTCTGCTCTGCTTTGTGTCCCTTGGTTGGATTTAGTTCAGTGAGAAAAAGAGTTAAGATTCTTCTTCACTAAATTACATTTTATTAAAGCAAAAGAAACATTTAATTATGCTTCTGATGGCCGATTAATAGTAGTGCTCAAACAGTTCTGTTGGCAACTATTGCGATCACTTATTTAAAAATACCAAACCTCCAGCTTCTCAATTGTAATGAGTTGTTGCTTTTCTCTGATTGGTTTTTATAAAGTTGCACCATTGAATACTTTTAACTTTGCACTATTTATCAGATAAAATTAGCAATTTTGAATTTGTATTTTTTGCTATTTTCAGACATTTTATGAATTAAAACATGAGTGAAAACACTGGTTTAGCCCCATGCATCCACACACTGCTGTGGGTGTGTTTCATCCTGTTCTAGTTGGCCTGACAGTGAGCTGTGTGATGATGTCCAGAGGCTGCTCAGCCGGCGTCTGCTCTGACATTTATGGTCCTATACCTCTTCATTAACACCACCTAACCAGCCTGCAAGCCCGTCTGTCCCTGCCCTCATCTGATTCTGTGTGTGGTTGTGGAGGATAAATTGGTGTGTGTGTGTGTGTGTGTGTGTGTGTGTGTGTGTGTGTGTGTGTGTGTGTGTGTGTGTGTGTGTGTGTGTGTGTGTGTGTCTGTCTGTCTGTGTGTGTATGTGGGTTTGTGACAGACAGTGAGAAAGTATGTGTATATGTATGAGTGTGGACATGTATGCTTGAACACAAGTGGATGCATTTTTCCCTCGCTGCATTGGCCTTTTTGTTCCTCTCTTGGTTTTGGTTTTGTTCAGCCACAGTAAACTTAGATTGTTGACGGTTGAGCAATTTCATTACTCAGGTAATTTAACGCCTCTATTTACAATGTCTTTTTTATTTTGTTTCTTTGGGTTATTCAAAAACGCACATCACCATGGGGTTATTTTATCTGTTACTGTAAAAAGGTTCTGAATAAAATGTATCTATCCATTTTGAAATATATAAAATATCATACAAAGAACATTTTATCCATACTGCCCAACCCCAATATAATCTTTTGAGATATCTATACTAAGTCCCTATTTTTACTTAAATTCTGAGGCACAATGAAATAGAATAACATGTTTTTTCTTCATCATTTCATCATGCCTCCCTTTCTGTCTCCTCAGGCTGTGGAGTCTCAAATTAGGAGTTTTGGACAAACGCCCTGCCAGTTACTCATCGAGCCACACCCACCCCGAAGTTCAGCCATGCAAGTGGTGAGTGGTGCATGCACATATATGCAAACAGATAATCTTAGCAAACACACTGTACCTACTGTACCTGTAATCCTTCTGTCTGAAAGGACTTCACCCTGATGTTGACATGCTGCTTTTGACTCATTCTTTTCATTTTTCATGAATCCTATATATTATCCTACATATATAGTTCATCTTTTATCCCCACTTTCTCTGTCTACAACTGTGGGAAAATAAAGTATTTGGTTAGAAAAGCATCTCTCTCATCATTAGAGAGGTGTGTTTGAAAGAGAGAGATCACAAGAATTTAGGTGCGTGTTTGTTTAGTACAGCTTCATGCTGGAAACCTGGGACTGAGCCAGATTTTCCACCTGAGCTGGAAGCAGAGGAGGTCAATGAAGGAGAGCAATGAACAGCAGTCTTGAAGTGACAGCTTTTTAAGGGCCAAGGAGTACAGTCAGTGTGCCTGCTTGTGATGGACCAAGGCCCCATGAGTCCCTATTAGTGTGGTGTCCCTGTGGCGCTGACAGCTGGCCGTAGACCACCACCCAGTGCACACATGCACACACAGACAAGAACCCAGTCTCAGACTTTGAATCCGCCTCACTTATGGGCAAATTCCTATGAAATGTTTTTATTTTTACTCCACCACATATAGTTTTCAAACATAATATTCAGACGCCATTATTCAAACATATTTCTAACCCTCCCTGCAGTTCCTTATTCCTTCAGAACACCCTGTCCTCTTTGCTTTTAGATGTTCTTGCTCTTTACTTTCTCTCCATCCTCTCTCATGTGATTGCGTTGTCAGAGTGTCGGCATCTGCCCATGCTGGTGGTAATGATACTGTCAGTGCGTCTGGTTAGCTGTCAGACACACCGGATTTACTCAGGTCTGTTCCTGATGTTAAACACTGATGTTACTCTTCTTTACACGCAAGGAGGAAAATGGCTCTCTGTTAGAGCTGCTTAGTACAAACACTCTGTAAATGGCTATATATATGAGCTGCTGTCTAACCAAAGGAAACAGTCTGATAGGTCAATGAAATCACTTTTTTGTTATGATTATTTTGTACTTCGTCTCTCCTTACAGCTTACTTTATTTTAACGTAAATTATATTCTTTTTGCATACACTGATAAAACTTTAAAAGAGAACTGAAAGGATAAATTAATCAAAAACAGTTTTGATCATTAATTATTTCTTTAAGTCATTTAGTGTATCAAGCAGAAGAGCCAAAGTTGGTTCTTGTTTATCAAATGTTGAAATTGGTTTCTTTTCTGTTTCATAGCTTTACAGCTCTCTGAATTTTTATTTACCAAAAATGTTTTTATTAATTCTGAATATAAACGCCTTCATGTGCTGTGATTTGTAGCACAGTGTACAAATATACCTACTGTAAAGCTGTTTTTAGCTGTTTAAAGGTTAGTTTCACAGTTTTTCACTTAAAACAATACTCACATGAAAATATATACATTGTAAGAGTTACTGGTCACTGTAATCATTTCATACTGGCTGTAAAGAAACGTCTTACTTAAGTAATTCAAGTGTGAGAGATGAAAGGACAACAGTATTGTGTAAAAGGGAAATCCAAAGCTGACAAGAGATTTTAGCGTTCTGAGTTAGACAAATCAAGTGGGAATCTTTTATCTTTTTGTGTGTTCTCTTAGAGTATTTGTAATCTTTTTCCCTGATGAATCTTCATAAGAGATCTACTCTATTGCCTTTTCTGTACAAACTTTATATCAAACTTTTTTTTCTTACTAGCTCTGCTGTACTACTTACTGCTTACTGCTATCCTGCTTAAACTTCCTAACTTTCTTTCTTTCCTTCTCTTTTCTCCATCTCCCGCTCATTTTTCCTCGCTAACACCGACTGTGGCTGCTTCTCTCATCTTTTTATTTTGCTCTTTGTCTGCCGCTCCATATCTTGGTTCTTTTCCTCTCTTCCCTGCATCCCATTGTCCATCCTTGGTGTCCTGAACAGTATCTTCTTCTGCAGACCCCGCTGATGTTTACCGAGCAGATGCAGCAGGATGTTATCATGGTGTTGAAGTTCCCATCCAACTCTCCTGTGACGCATGTAGCGGCCAACACCCAGCCGGGTTTGACATCACCCGCCATAATCACAGTCACCGCCAACCGCCTCTTTGCTGTCAACAAGTGGCACGGCTTGACAGGTGAGACATTTATGTCCATGCACACTTATATTTGGGGGTTTCAGATTGTTGTTTTTCTTACATAAAAGATCCATTTAAGTGGAAGAATTAGTTCTGTGATTTTATGCCATTGTGGTTCTGCATCAGATTGACCTCAAAGGGTATTTTTCAGCATGAAAAGACAATCAGTGTCTTTTGCTACCTAGAATCATTTTCATACTTCCTCGGTTCACCTCTCTCTCTATACTCAAGTGTCTAATTTATCTGAGGATTGACCCGTCTTGTCTCTATAGGATGGACGTTGATTTGGGAGACAGTTGACTCTGTCTACTGGATAGCAGTATCAAATGTGACACATGCAGCAGCCAGCATTAGGTCTCACGTCCACCTCCATATATCAGCCTCTCACTTCACAAAACCTTATTTACCCAACATCCATCCTGCCCTGGAAGAAACATTAAATTTGATATCTCTGAATTTATGGGGATGAAGACTGATCAGTTTTCAGTAGAATACAACCTCAGTCATGCGGACCACAGACCAGACTGATTAACTTAATTGGTTTAGTGAGCTAGCATAACGGTGTTCAGAGGTAGTTCTTTAATTGCATGGATTTACTGGAGTCTTCACATTGCTTTTTCAGGTGTGGGGCAGGGAACTCAATTTGTTCTGGGAATTTGTGGTTGTGAACAATATTCTCTATTTTCAGACATTTTACAATGTGAATGATTAATCTGTTAATTGAAACAAATAATGGAGGGGTCTGTTTTATGTTCTTAAACATTTGAATACACAGGTGTGCCTCTGAGTACCATAATATGATTCTTTTTAGCAGAATATTACAGCTGCTTGTTGCTAAAGTGACAAAGAGATTTCTATTGCAGCTTAAAGTTATTCTTTCTATGTCCTTTGTAGCTTTTTGATATGAATACTATCTTATTGATGAAAGAAATCTTGGACCAGTAACAGTGACACTGTGACTTTGGGTTTATAATTTCCAGTGTGTTATAATGAACTGAAACCTAGCATGTACTTCACAAGGCCACACGATTACAATATTAATCCAATCTGTCTTCTTCTCTGTCAGGTCATCAGAGCTCAACGGTGCAGGACCAGCAGTACCAACTTCCTGTGGAAATTGACCCTCTGATAGGTATGCTGTCATTTACGACTGTAAGAGAATCCACACACATGTGTATTCTCTACACAGTGTGAGCTCATATATGCATGAAATGATTTTTTGTGTGGATTTGTGTATGAATCCTGTTGGCATCTTGGTGACTCATGGCAGTCTGCAGCGCCGTGTCCCTGGACAGTAGATTAGAGTTGTTTCTCAGCCTGTGCCCCAGTTCACTCCTCATGATATAGGCCCTGCTCTCACACTAAACCATTTGCATGCAAATTGGAATGCAATGAGCTGTGGCCTAGGCCAGCATTTCATCATCAACTCCCCCTCTTTCTCCCTCCCCATCGTCCCCTCCCTCCCTCCTTTTCTGCATCCTCTTTGGTTTAATTTGAGTGGAGGGAAAGGACGCGTGTCAATGGAAATGAATATGAATGTGGTAATAATGTGTGATTGAGAATGCACGGCGGATGGCTGTCAGGACAATATGGGTGCCTCTCATCCTTCACGACTTGTTGATGAGCAGGAGAAGAGTGCCGAGCTGCAGTGATGTATGGGATGCACTGGCGGAGCAGAGAGAGACGAGCCACTTCTATCCGCTCCCGCCCTCGCCTGCGTCGCTTCTTGCAGCCTCTCACAGTCTCACGCACATCTGCGAAGAGGGCTGTTCTTTCTCTGTGAATGTTGTGGTCACTCTGTCTCACCAGAGCATTTTCAGTTTTTTTTTTCTCCAAACACTTGACTACTGAAAATAACCAGGGTCACATAGTGTCTCTAGTGTCACATATTTATCTTTATCGCCACGTACTGTATTTCTCTCCCTTACTGCCTATGTGTAAAGACAGTATAAAAGACATTTTTGAGTGTGTCAGTTCTTACATTTTCAGCACAAGGTTTTATGAGTGCATTCCTGTGCATGTATGTTATTTGTCATTTAATCTTTAATATGTGTATTGTATTTGTTTTGTTGCTATGGCTATTTTCTCCCATCTCACACACTAAGCATAAATAATATACTATATAACATATTTTTTTGCATTTATAGGTATGCGTGTGTGTTTTGGGGGAGGTAGCAGATATCTTTGTGCTTGTCAGTAATATATTTACACTGTTTGCATTCCAAAAGGAGTGTGAGCTAAACACACTAAATTAAGGATGAGTGTTGCACCAGCCGTGGATTTGGGAAATGTTAAGAATTTATTGAAATATTAGTTGTTGGAGGCACACTGGACTTTCTCAGTTTATGTACTAGAAAAGCTTCTCGGACACCTGTTCTCCAGTGCTTTTGACACCACTAAATAAGAAATATTTCACAACTGACACATCTGTCTAGAAAAGAAAAAAAAAAGATACCACTTACGGAAAAGAGAGAATGTCAGTAAATTTGTTTTCTAACCAACCACTGACTTAAATTACACAACCAAGATGAATTGGCAGTGTGTGATCTGACTTGAGTGGTGTACATATTTTGTGAAGACTGTGCATGCCCTATCATTACTCAGACTCTAAGACCCTCATGGAAAATGTGAAATGCCGTAAACTTAACCTTCAGGGTGTTTTATGTATTCTCTCCCAAATCATCTTTGCACTGTGTGGTGAAACTTGAATATAGCTCATATACGTTAACAGTAAATTGTACTTTTGTGTGCATTTGTACATTTTCAACCCCTAATCTTTTATTTTCTAATTTTTTTATCCCTCTCCTCTCCTCTCCTCTCCTCTCCTTTACAGCCAGTAACGTGGGCAGCCATCGTCGTCAAATCTCAGACCTGCTGGACCAGAGCATTCAGATCAGCTCGCAGTATTTCGTCATCACAGCCGACAACCGCTTCATCCTTCTGTGTGGCTTCTGGGACAAGAGCTTCCGAGTCTACTCCACTGACTCAGGTAACCCTTGTGCTCTTGTGTTTTGATTTTCCGGTTTGTACCTTAGCTTTTAATCTTGTTGCTTTCATCAGTGTCATTTCCAGTTACAGCAAGCAGCTGTTTTCACTGAAAAAGCTCCGATAAACCCATGTGTATGTGTGTATGTTTATATCCATTACCAAACAGCAGGCACTACCCCAAGTGGCCAGAAAATCTTTAAATATAATTAAATATAACTACTACTTTCGGTAAAATGGGACTATACTGTTTAGTCAAAGCATAAAATAAATGTGTTTATGCCAAAACTTGTTCTAATTCGCTGTTAGTGTCTGGGTTGGCATATAATGGCATGAACCCCATGAGCCACATCTAGATATGCTGTTGGAAATTTTAATTATTGCTCTAATATCAAATTATAATGGCTACATTGCTTTGAAATTTACTGACCACATGTCACTCCTTTTTTCTTTTTTTTTTGTAACCCTCAGACCAAAATGTCAACTATGATGCTGCATAAACAAATTGGAAGATTGCTATGAAATTTGATGAACACATTCATGCTATTAAGGGGATAAAAAATTGTGAAGTTAATGAGGCTCCATGGTCTTTCCTCTAGCACCATCCTCAGGACAAACCTCTTATTTTTAGTCCCACTACTATTAAGGCTGTAAAAAAAAATCATCAGTATGTTTTTCAATTTGTCTAATTCTCCTGTGTTGTGTAATGAAATGAACATTGCATGGTCACCTTTAGACTGAGGCTTTAATTTCTAAATTAATTCAACAATACAGTATCTCTGCTGTTTGTTATTCCACAGATGTTTGTGCTGTGCTTCCTACACTGAGCTACACGACACTGTCACTTTTGAATTGTTATAAGTTTGCACAATTACTTGATACTTTTTTTCACACTTCAGGGAATCTGTTCTGTCAACAGTTTATTGTAGCCTAATATTGTTAGTAATAGGATTAACAGTTGAACTGCATCATAATTTTAAGGCATTTTTGATTTGTTGCATAAAACATAGCCTCAATTAGCAATTAGCACAAAAGTCTGTTTTCAGGTTTAAAGCCATTGTGTCCAGTTGTTCTTATGACTGTGTTTTTAGTGTAAATTGTTTCACAAACACTGATTGCAAAAATATTATTGGACAAATAATATTAGCCTTAACATACTTTATAATAATCTTAAATTAACATTTATCAAAATATTCACCTGTCATGAATATGTACTGTGCAGTATGTCTAAAGGTTACTGACTTAGATACTTGCATACACACAGCATTTTTATACACATACAGACACATACACACACAAGCTCTCACATAGATGCCATCAGGTCAGGGGTCCTAAATGAAACTGTCTGAAGCTTCATCTCCATACCCCACTCCTCAACTCTTCTCCCCAGCCCCATTCAGAATCCTATACACATCTACACAACAGACTCTGAATCAATTTCTACAGGCCAGGGCCTCCCTGTCTTTAATCGGGGAGGGGGTGAAGGAGGGATGGGAGCGAAGAGATAGCTCTATTGTGTGACTGCCACTGGGGTGTACGACTGGAACATGAACACAGTTTAATAGCACCCGCTCAACAGCTGCCACCAAGGTCCCTAAAGCCCCCAGGTTAAAGAACTGAGGGATTTTATCAATTACAAGACTCGATTGGTACACATGCACAAAACATACAGGCTCATACGCCTGCGTGCACACCCATCCGATTTAATTTGTCTGTGTGCATGCAAGTATGTGTGTGTGTGTGAACTGTAGAGTGTGTTTAATATGAGGTGCATGGCAGCCATTATCGCTGCAGCCATGATTACTTATTTTTTCAGTGTTTATAAAGATGTCAAACATTTTACAGCTTCGATGTCTCCCTCCCTTTGGAAGTGTAGTCAGTGACCAGCCCACTTTCATAATAATCCTCATCTTTTCAGAGATACAGCTTAATTATCCAATGCACAGTGATTTTGACACCCAGACAGAAATGTCATGTGCTGCAAACCATCTACTGTTTGACTGCAGAGGTCACACTATGACGAGCGTAATGAGTATTAGACAGCTAGACAGTGAAGCTGTGGCTGGAAATCTGACAGCAATTAGCCTCTTTATATATACACATAGAGCTCACTGCATATACACACAGACACACACACACACATAGATGGAACAAATATTTATGTATATATACAGTATATATATTCTTGTCTGAATTAGTGTAGAAGCCTAATCTTGTGTAGATCTTGTAGACCAACGAGCCAAGCAGACCGATGATCAACAAACATGGAGGTTAAAAGAACCCCATCTAACAAAAAAGTATTACTCCGTTTTTGTTTTAAAAGTGTAATATGTCTGTATGTGTGTGTGTATTACAACCATACTTCTTACATTGCTCAAATGTTGGAATTTATTTATAAGTGCATCATTCATTTCTTGTTTTCGGGCAATTTTATATGAGATATAAACAATGTATGTATTTGTGTGCTTTTGCAGGCAAACTGACTCAGATAGTCTTTGGGCATCGTGACGTGGTGACGTGTCTGGCTCGCTCTGAGTCTTACATCGGAGGAGACTGCTACGTCCTGTCAGGCTCCAGAGATGCCACCCTGCTGCTCTGGTACTGGAATGGAAAGCACAGCAGCATTGGAGAGAGCCCCGGCAGTAAGTACACGTCCGTTATGTGCACACACTCATACACACACACACACTCACGCACGGGTATTCTCTGAGTGCTCACTCTCCCAGACAGTCGTGAGTGTGTGATTTACGGCCTCCCTCTGTAAAGTAACAACTAGTTTCGTCTGACCAGGCCAGGCCTCCTGCATACAGATTGGATTTCGCTGCACTGTCGCACCAGGAACAGCTTTTGATAATGTGTTTGAGATTGTGGCTAAGTGTTTCCGTGAGACCAGATATCGTGTGTTTGTGTGTGTGTGTGTGTGTTTGAGAGAGAGAGAGAGAATCTGTCTTTAATGTGAGTGAAAGTGAGGGCCACTTAGAGACGTTAAATGTGACGTTGGGGGTCGTCGGCCAGCCCATGAAAGTTCACCACCATCCGAGGGCCACGGGGTCACGCTAGTCGATAAAAGTGAAAAATGTCACGGGCCTCCCTTACGTTACCACAACATATGGCATTGGCCATGATCAAAGCATTGCACACACATTGCTCAGTCCTTAGCCTCCTCTGTGCTAATTTGGTCAGCTTAGATTGGCGTACATGTTGTTAAGTGATCCATTACAAATGGGCTGAAATTTATGACAAATTGTGATTTGGTTAATAAGCCACATTGGTTTTTGATTTGGAGGACAGAGCCTAGAGGATTTTTTTCACTTATCTCATTCATGCTGATGTGGGATGTTAGTATCAAGGAAAATCTTTTCATGCCGACAAGTTAATTCATAGGGATTTCTTTTTCTCTTTGAAATGAATGGATAAATATTTTTGGAGTGGTGGAGAAATATGAACCTCATTTTTATTCTGTTCATATTTTCTATTATTTTAATGAATTTAACAGAAAATGTAATTTGCATTTCCTGAATGTTGAAAGGTAACGCAAATCTTTAAGTGAAATGACATCATACTCTACTTGACATCTTAAGTATAACAAATCAACTGCATATTTTCTGAGAATAGCCTGTATTTTGACAAATGTATAGTATTTTTTATTTGCTAAATAGGAGTCTGGGTGTATATTCCCATGCATGATCTTGTAAGTGTGCATGTATGTGCGTATGTGTATGTGCCTGCGTATGTGTGTGTGTGTGTGTGTGTGTGTGTGTCAATCTAACCTCAGTCAGCTTAGTGCAGTTACCAAGCTAGAGGAACAGACAAAGCAGTCGTCATCCCAACCCCTCACCACCACAATGTGATGCTCCATTGCCCCAGACCACAGGAGGCTCCCCCAAGACATGAGGCACTGGTGCACACACACAAACACACACACATGCATACACACTAACATGTATTCACAAAATACATACAGACAACAGACTTTTCTTTATTCCTCTTCCAAAAAATTGAATGCTTTCAAGCGGAAGTCTGCACATATTCTTGAATGGGAACACATGCATATACGCACACACGCATTCCTTTTCGTACATAATGCTCAGTGAATATCCCACACACTTCATAATCTTGACACAAATTCCTCTGAATGGCTGATATGCACATGTACACATTGACCTGTGCACACTTGGTTCCTGCTGCAGGCACATTGTAGTGCACAGTGACTGAAAGATTTCTCAGACACCACTGCCATCTGCTGGTCATAGCAAGAGTGACACTTATTAGTGATATCAGACATATTTTTTGGAACACTAAAGATTTTTTTTTTTCATTAGTAGTGCAAGCAGGACTGATGTTGGAGTATAGGTGTACTGTAAATTATTTACCATTTAATTTGTGCATGTAGTTTATTCACAAACAATTGCTATCCTGTGTATACTGGTTTGATTTCTATTCTTCACAATACTGGTGAAATTACTGATAAAATGATTCAAAAGAGATTCAGATTAGATTCAGTTTCAGCTCTACGACCCCCAGTTTGAAAACCGTTGATGTATATCAAAACATGTAGACAAATAAACATAATTTTAATATGTTTAATATATATTTATTGAATCCAATTTTGTCAGTGAGGTTGAGAAATTACAAAGTTTGGCATTCAAATACTCAAAATATTGTAATACTAAATCATGGCTTTTTACATTATTTTTTACAATTATAAATGTAATGATGGTAAGAAAGTAGGCTATATTACCAGAACAGGGGATCCAAAATTAACACACACTTACACACACACACACACACACACAGACACACACACCTTGTCTTCACTTGTCCAGATAGTTGATACCCTCCACAGTGACCCAGCTTCGGTCATATACAGGTATGAAATGATAATCAGATGTGGCCCTAATTCAAACCAAATGGCAGGTAGTGGATCAAAAGGTTAACTGATACACTAATATATCAGCTTTATTATCTTCCAACATCATGCTTTAATCCTCAAGCTTGTTGGCCATGAGTTAGCTTTTAGTGAAATTGAGGATGTTAGCCCATTAACAAAATGAAATGTAGATGTTTAGGCTGGCGGTATGGTTCTCGACAAACAATGTAGACAGCTGACACTTATTTGCAAGGAACGGGTTAAAATGGTCAACAACGGTGGTTGGTGGTTGCTAGAACAAAACTTTCTCAGTAAGAAAAAAATCTGATTATTCTATGATTATTTATGTTTTATTATTTTCATGTTTTTATTAATCATTTTGGTTACTATTTACCACTTTTTTTGTCTATATAGTGTATGTATGGATCAGATAGTTTTTTGGATTTAAAACACTGCTGACATGGTCTTTATATGTAAGCAGAGTTCAGCTTGCCCTCTAGTTTGCCTTTTTACAAGCGGGTTCAGTGAGCAATATGGTCTGAATGGAGTCTTTCTGCTAAATCTAATTAAGGTTTAACAGTAGCTGTGGCTTTTGGGAAAAGGTATATGTCTTATTAGTGAACCTGAACTGAGTTTTATATCATATAATTGAATTAAAGAGTGGACTACATTAACAGACTGAAAAATTTAATCAAGTCAGCAAGACACTACACTTCATTACGTCCCACAAAAATATTTATAAATGCCGTTTACAGAAAGTTATTAATTTTATGGATAACCATATCCATTACTTACGTTGTCCTGGAGCTATTTGGGGTTGGTAGGCCTACACAATTATTAATGGCAAAATAGAGTAAAAGAATTTAGACTTTAATCAGTGTCATTGCCCTGTGTTCTTCTTTTTTGAGATGAACTTGACCTCCGACAGAAAAGACGACAGGGTCACTAAAGACAAGACCCCCTCCCTGAGACTTCAACCCCTAATGAACTCCATGCTCTGGTTCAAGGATGCAGCCTCACTTTTGGCCGTCACACATACACTCACAGCTCTGCTGACGTGTACAGTTACTCGTGTTTTACATAATTATTTATACACAGGCATCCAGCTCAAAACTTTGAGACTAAAACATGTTTGGATACAGCTTCCATCTGCAATGAATCCCATTTGTTAGAAACTAATTACATGTAATAATGCATACGTGTGTTTTTGTGTGTGCGCTTGCACAGACAGAAAAGACAGACGGAGAAGTACAAGGCGATTTTGTTTTGTCGCTCGCCCTGACAGCTCAAACAAAAACAAAATCACACAAACTTCATGACTTGGACCATAACTTACTCCCTTTGGCTCTCTCTCTCTCACTCTAGCGCAGAAACATCTGGATCCAGTGAAGGCAGTCAGTGGGAGAAGGTTTTAAAGATAGGGAGAGGCGGTGGGTGTCAAGTGCTAGAAAGGGAGAGTGGCTTAGGGCAGAAATGTGTGTGCAACAAACTACAGTACATATGCATCTACCTAAAATAAATTTAAAACAAATTTACACTGAGGTGAAAAAATAACCAACCTTTTGACATTGTTTGTTTTTAAACTCATACTGTTTTGACATGTTTTCTCATGCTTGTTCATAATACTTTTTTTTTTTTACTGAACTGCCTTCATCTTCTAATGCCAGTGTTATTCTATTAGTGACTTACTGGTGTTTTTAAGAATGAGATAATTGGTTGCATTACTCTCCCTCTAGTGACCAAAAGTGGTAATACACATGTGATGTCGTGCTTGGTACTGGACAAAACTATTTTGTTTGTGTTTTCCTAGCAGAGTTTACCACACCGCGAGCCATTTTGACTGGCCATGACTGTGAGGTGACGTGTGCAAGTGTGTGTGCCGAGTTGGGCCTTGTCATCAGTGGCTGCAAAGGTAAGATTGTCAGTCTACAAAATGTACATTTATACTTAACAGCTAAAAGACACTCGCCAATGTGGTAGATTACCTGATAGCAACAACTACACATTAAACTTTTTTGAATTGTTATTATTTTGTCTTATGTATATGCAGAGGGTCCTTGTCTGATCCACTCTATGAATGGGGACCTGCTGCGGACCTTGGAGGGCCCAGAGCGCTGCCTTCGACCCCGCCTCATCCAGTCCTCCACTGAGGGCCACTGCATGATTTACTATGACAAGGGACAATTTTGTCTCTTCAGTGTCAACGGAAAACTGCTGGGACACATGGAGGTGGAGGACAGCATCAAGGTGAGGAAACACACATGTTTTCAGGAGCATGCATGTGAACGTGTACTTGCACATGTATGTCTGCACCATATCAGTGTAGAAAGTCCTTTCACTGATTAAAGGCTTTCTTATAGTTTGAGATCTGAGTAAGGTAAGGGTCGGCATGCCTCGGGGCAAACTGTGGCTTCACATCTCTCTTTCCCTTTCACACGCATACAACAGGGGAAATGGTTCTTTTGATCCGGAGCTCTGTTGTCAGGTCAAATTGTGTTGGCGGCAGTGGTAAAGAACATTCCAGAGGAGTGGTCAGCCCTGGACACCTACACCATTAACTACCCTCCAGCGCAAGACGACACATTCCCCATTTCCCACATTTCCTCCCTCGTGGCTAGAGTGACACAAGATAGCGGCTACTGCCTTTGGTTTCCCGACCCGTTGTTTCCGGTCTGGCCTGGGAAATGTAAGCCGGCTCTGACAGACAGCCACACGCCTGTTTCCTATTAAGAAACCTCTGGTGCCCAGGCTCTTAACCTGCCAACCAGCCCACTCCTACACAAAGCCACAAATATATCTCGTATAAGATTTGATTAATGAGCACACAGAGAAAAATACTGATTGAATGCATTAATATTTTTGAGAGAGTAGGTAGTATTACATTTGTGGGTTGCAAAACACTTTAAATGGCCTTTAAGAGAGTTAATGATATTTTTACTTGTTGAGCTTTGTAGTTCCTTTGCAAAATGTGAAGCTGTGACTTGGGAACTTTGCGGGCCACTCCTGGCCTTGTCAGCTCTCTTCTGCTGTTGTAAATTCCAGCCATGTCAGATGGCATTAGGAAAATCCTAACATTTTAGAGCAAGGCTGTGAGAGTCTCAACCCCCTCCCACTTCACCCCCTTAACTCCACCCCTCTGGTTTCTCCAACAGTATTTAGTGCAGTAGTGTACATACCAGAATCAATCTTCTCAGCCCTCAGAGCCTCTGCACAGTATGACTCCAGGATAAATAAGTGTTTGTCCTGGCCTGCAGTATCCACTTAGAAGGAAAGGGTAAAACTTAGAAATAGTGCGAGTGTATGCACTGTGAATTTATAAGGGTACCAAGTCAGAGGTTAGATGACAGGCTAACAGTCGTCATCCTAGTCTAATAGCAGAATCGAGTGACAGAAGCCATACTGAATGGATTACAGTCTTTTAAGTACTAGTATAACTCAGGCAGTGTAACCATTCCAGCAGTTTCTTTTTTTTCACTGCCTGCGTCCATGTAACAGGGGGATTAACAGCATCATAAATTAAAGTTTTTACCTTCCCCAGTCTCAGAATCCACCCACCGTTCCCTGAAAGAAGTAGGAAATATGGGCATTAAAAGTGCATGTGTTTCTTCTAGAGTCTTTTTTTTTTTAGTCATCTGAGCCTGTGTAGCCATCTTGGCTCCCACAGAGCCATCGGCCATCTTGTTTGACCGCCCAGTGGCAAAGGGCTGATTTATAATGTCTGTCTGCAGCCTCCTACCTGGCCTGGCTGACATGTCTGCCAGCTCTCCTGCCTCCTGCTGGGCTTCAGTAAGGTCATGGACTCCATTAGTAGATACACAAATACATTAATAAAACAGTAACGGGTAAATCGTTTTTACGTTGTTTTTCTTTTTTTTAAATGTAATTTTGCAGCTAACCATCTCATCATGCAAAATATTTCTAAGTAATGACAACTGTGACTGCTCATTAAATCAGCTTAAAGCTGCATGAGTCAATTATTTTTTTATTAACAATGGATTAAGTGATTATATGCTACATGAAAGTGGTCACTAATGGTGATGAACCCACAGAAAATGATCATCCTAATGTGCAGTTCCCCTCTGCCCTGAGTGTTTTAGTCTTTCAGTTCAGTGTTTTGGTTTTACGGCCCACAGCTTTATGTTGTTGACTCTCACTGCTCTCATCAACTCTGTTTACAGCCACAGGAGGCCAACACGACATGACAAACCTACTGTATGTTGCTTACTCATTACCAAATGGCAGACAAGAAAAAGTTAGAAATTAGGTAATGCAGCATTTTTAAGACTGCAGAGCAAGAAATTTCCCTCAGGTGTTGGTGCAGAACAGAACAGAGGTAAAATGAGTGTTAATATTGGCCTTACATTCATCAGATGGTCTGATGGGTTATTAAACAAGTGTAAGCTAACCATTTCAATATAGTAACTTTATACAGTGATAATGTGTGAAATGTTTTCAGCTTCTTATAATAATGCTTTAAATTTCCAATTTTTTGATGAAAGGTAGCAAATTTTTTGGTAGGTGTATTGAATCACGTTCTCTCATGCGCCGACTCACACTACAGTTCACTTCAAGTGCATTGATCACAACCTGTAGAATGGAGCATTATCTTCATCATTGTTGTCAGATTAACTCTAAATGTTGATGCATAAGAAAATTACAGTACACAAAACATAGACCCACACTACATAAATCTAAACAGTGCTGCACTCCGTCATGCTCCATTCTCAGCCATCTTGGATGATGATATACTGTAACGGAGGAATTAGGCTGGATTGATTCTCGAGACCTCCTGCCAGCGTGGAGCCTGCGAGTGCATCATTGTGTGCCCATTTTGTATGTGTCTGTCTGTCTGTGTGTAAGTGCCTTCACATGCAAGTTTGTGCCTATCTTAAGTGAGTGCATGATGAGAAACAGAACTCATTTAATTTACAGTGTGGTAGGAAATTCCACAAAGGTTTTTATACAAAACATTTGCTTAATTTAGGCTCGACTCCTTCTTCCAATCCACTGTGTACTGCTCTTGAAGGGTTATTTATGTTTTCCTTACCAAGTCAAGTTCCTGAAAATGACTTGTTCCAACTTCAGAACTGAAGTTTCATTTTTCCATTTAATATGAGCCTGATTCAACACACATGCTGCTGATGATTGAAGTGTCTCTTGCTGAATCATTGCAAAGCAGCTGCAGCTGAAAGACGGCTGACTTCGGTGTCGTGAAACCACAAACGAGAAAAGCTCTAAATTAGTGTCATTTGCTTCTTTTAGAACTCACAGTCTGCCTCGTCATTTCATCAGCTACGGTTACTTGCTGATTGATGCTCCTGACTGTTTGAGTTTCAGCTTCCACTATGCACTGTGCCCATAATAGACTCCAACACACAACTTGATTTGTGTATATCTGATTCCCTGGGGACCCATTCAGCTGTTACAGTTTGCAGGAAAAGCAGATGAGACGAGTAAATCTCCGAGCCTCACTGTGGGGAGCCATCTTTGTTGCAAGTCAGAGTCTGTGTACAGAAAGCCCCCAAGGGGGGTGGCATGACCTGAGATCTCTTGTCTGATCACATGACCTCACAGTATGAGCTTTACTCTGACATAAGAGATAAACTGGTCCCAGATCACCAGTCCTATTCGGAGACAATTTATGCATGTGGTTCCAGGTTTAATAGCTCTGCTCCCATGTTTTTTTCCCTTCTTGAGCACTGAAGGACAGGTAGCAGATAAATAAGATCAAAGGTGTCACTTTGGAATCTCCTGTACAGTAAATTTACCATTTGAAGTGACAACTCTTACCTATTTAAACACATTATCTTTTATAAAAATTCCAGTGATTTGAACCATGCCCAAACCAAATTCAATAGGGAATTTTCAAGCTTATTAGAAAATAATTAATGATGACCCATGTCCCTGTGTTTTCTTCCAGGCCATGCTTCTCAGTCGTGATGGCCAGTATCTGCTGACAGGTGGTGATGGAGGTGTAGTATCTGTCTGGCAGGTCCACAACCTCAAACAGCTGTTCACTTACCCTGGCTGCGACGCAGGAATCCGCTCCATGGCCATGTCACATGACCAAAGGTAACCAACGCACGCACACAAATCAAAAACATCTTCACATAAAAAGAACAAATGCCTGCAACCAGCAGTGGAAAAAAGTATTTCGATTTTTATTTATTTATTTCGAATGTGAAAAAAGAATCCTGTTTTCAAAAATGTACTTCAGAAGTGTTGCAGGAAAAACAAATTAAGTATTAAACATACTCAAAGTGTGATATATATTATATTTATATATATCACATATCATATATCATATATTTACAACTAAAGTGATACATTGATTAATTGATGAGTTAATCAACAGAAAATTAATAAATAAATTCTTTATTTATTTAGGAAAAATGGAAAATGCTTTTCTAGGTTTTATGTATTTGTAAATGTGGAATATTTTGAGATTTGGACTGAGTTATCACTATTTTCAGTTTTCACTATTTTCTGACATTTTATTGAATAAACAATTTATAGTATAAATGTAAGAATAACCAACAGATTAATAAGTAATGAAAGTAACTGTTAGTTGCAACCCTTTCAATATTTTATTATTAGATTAATGCCTTAACATGTGGTGTTGCAGCTGTCCAGCATGAAACACAAATCAACTTTATACTAGTGAGTAGTTTAATCCATAACTATATTTTATAAGGTGATGGTTATAGTTACGTACATGTATGTCAAATATTAATATTCAAAGTAAGTATAATAGAGTATCTTAGTAGATCTACTTAGTTTCCACTACACTCTACTACTATATTCAAACAAAACAGGAAGACTAAATTACAAACTTCAAACTACATGTAAGAAAATAAATCCACAGCAAATAAAAAAATAAAAAAACATATTCTGGAAAGAAAACCTCATAATGTTCTCCTCTTACTCCTCTTAGGTGCATTATAACTGGCATGGCCTCTGGAAGTATCGTCCTCTTCTACAACGACTTCAACAGATGGCACCATGAGTACCAGACACGGTACTGAGCTGGTGAAGGCAAAAACTTGACTGACGTAGTTGGAAACTGATTCAAATCTGAACTGTTGAAGTGTGAACTCTTATCAACGGCACTATTCTGTCTATATCCTGATATCCTGAATGTATCTCAATGAAAGAAGAAAAAAAAAGTCTGTCCTGTAATAGAAAAATAATCAAACTATTTTTAAAAAGGGCATTGCTATATTTTGTAGCTCAGATAGAACATTTTCATATAAATCATAGGGTGGGGGTTATGTTACTGTACGGTTAAAAACAAATCTATTTTTAGCTGTAAGAGTCTATTTTCATCTCCTCAGTAAAAGAAAAAGAGGGATTTGTGGGGAACTAGTGAGAATCTTATCTCTTGACTTAAGAATCCAAATATTTGTGTACTTTAGGGTGAGTGGTTTTTGTTTTTTCAGTAGGTGTGTATGTGGGGAATAATTATTAAGCTGTCATTCACTTTTAACATGCTTTTTGCCATTTTGGCAACACAGCAGATACAGTAGATTTGAAAGGTTTCAATAAATAATAAATGTATTGGAAAGAAGGATATGCGAAAAGGTAATATACATATATATATAAATATCTATACTGTTTAAATGTAGTCCTCCATATTTAAAACCTCCATTCCCTCTGTACCTCTGTGCTTGCTAAGAGATTATGTGCATGGCCCACTATTCATGTAAATCATATCAGAGCAGACCTATCACATTTTCATGTAATCCACAACACATCACACATAACACATAATTTCCCTTCATCACTGATGTTAATGATGAGCTTTATGTAGTGGAGGATGTCAGGAAAACATGGTAAAGATTATTCTCATTTTACATTTCTTTCCTAAATGACTGAAATTAGAAAATATTTCTTTCTAAAAGTGGGGTTCCTGACCATTATTTGTGGTGGAAAGAGTGAGTATAGAAGATCTGAAAGGCACAGGCTAAATCCACACTTCTTTTTTTTAATGTTTTTTTTTAACATCACTAAATGAAACTCGTATTGCATCCAGTGTCCAAGTCAGCTCAGCGTCTTCAAAGTCCTCTTTGAGTCCTGTCTCCAAAGCAGCTAACAGCAGAGTGAGATGTGCAATGAAAGGAAGGACTTATTCCTTTTCAGTCCGAGGTTCTTTCTCCTCTCCATCACAGCGGTCTCGTTAACGGGAGGTGGTTACGTTGGGATGTGATTCAGCACTAAAGTGGTGATGAAACATTTTCCTTTGGCCCTCAGTAAAATAAACGTCCAACTGTATCTTTTTTTTTTCTTTTCTTTTTTGTTGAGGAAACATTCCTTCAAAGTTTGTGCTTTGATGTGGTTTGAATCTCCAATTATATAAAAACTAGTGACACCTATCAACTGATATTTTTTGCAATCATTTTGGAGTGTTTTGTGTGCTGAGTTCTGACAATAAAATGGAATTTTATAACTTGACTTGTGTCGACATCTGTTTGTGTACTCTTTCGTCAGCAACACATATGACTGTACTGCACCCTCTAGTGGCCAGTTTAATGGATGCAACCATTGTGTTTTCAGATAAAATTCACCACAAAACACACATTTATGTAGAGTCTTTATTGCATTTTTATTGTTTTTTACTGTACTGCTGTTTCAAAATATTGGGACATTAAAAGCAGCCACTCTATGCCTAATAAAAACAATTTGACACAGTTGATCTACCTGTTTAAAACTCTCTTCTTACAAATATCCCTTTACAAACTGCTATGACAAAGCATATGAAAATGTACTTTAACTACATATACATAAGAGGGTGCTAAATGACACGATGTACCAACTTGTCTTGATTGTGTTTGTGTGTGTGAGGTTTTTGTCTTACAGGGAGGCGGGAGGTGGGAATGGCGTAATGCATGCAGCTGAAAGTCCTGAAGAGGTAAAGTTAGCCCTACTAACACCAGCTGGGATAAATGCTGTGGAGTTTAAAACATGCACGAACAAGGACAAAATAAAAAGTCACTTAAAGATTATTACAGATAAATTATTTTGAGGATGCACATTTTGGGACCCCATTATTCAGCCAAGCTGGTTTATGATAAAGGCATCGTTAAGCTATTGAACTGTTAGCCAGTGGTCAGGCACGACCCCATCATCTTTATATTCACACATTCATTCTTATAAAAACAGATTAAAAACCAATGGTTCAGTGTTTTGAAGGAACTGTGTTGACTAGTTCACGCAGCCCATACTGTAGTGGAGCAAATTGTAGTAAATGTGCATCTTTTCTGTGCAGTGTTTTAGTTGTATCAGTAAGCACTTCAGATTTTGAAAATAACAGCTCATGAGAAACAGACCTGCAGTCTGGTTTCATGTCTGTTTGATCAAATGTCACTAATGTTATGTACAGCAGTTACAACTGAGGGCCACGACTGCTCAGACACACACACACTGTAGGCAAAAACAAACCTTCAAGTTTGAGGCGGTTCTTCACGCTATGTACAACTACAGATTTCACTCCAAATAACACAAATAAAACTCTGAATGAAATAATTCCACATGTCTGTCAGTTACAGGGGGGTAAACAAAATAATCTACCAAATGGACTGAATGAATTACAAAGGAAACCACATCTTGCGGTATCTTGATTTGCAAGTTGTTTAGAGGGTCAAATATTATTAGATCTAGATTCCCACTACAGTGCAATGAAAATATATATTTTTGTGGTGCTCATAGAAATGCAAAAATCTCATTTAAAATGTCAAAACTAATAACCCACAGACCCTGCTGACAAATCAACTGAAGGTCAGTTTACTGGAAATATAGATTTTCACTTGATAACAGGTGGTTGTATACGGGGGAAGATTGTAGAGTCTTGAGCATTGAATATGGAAATATTTCAAAGAACAAACTTGCTCTATGGATTATTCAGACTTTTTCTGGCTCACAATACTGCAGTTGAATCTTAAAACAGTTTTTTTATTGTTCCTACTCATTTATTCTTTGAGCATCACAAACGAATCTCCATTCCCCTTCCATTGTAATGGGACAGTGACAGAAATCCCCAAAGGTACTACTTCAGGTAACAGAGAATAAATCCTTTTTGTAGTTTCTGAACTGACCCTTTGACTTGAATGTTGTAACACACTGATCATTACCACTTTTACCTGTGTGATTTCAAAGAGCACTAACACAGAGTCTCTGAGTACAAAGCTTTTTTCTCGTTATCAGCTACTTGGTATTTTAGTAGGGATTGCCTTTTATTTTGTCCACCCGCTGTTTGTACTAACAAGTGAAGGGAGGCTTTAAGTTAAACAGTAAATCTGCAGTTACCATCAGGATGTTTGTGACCGGAGAAAAATACTAACAATGGGTTATAGTCGGCTTAACAGGTAATAACTGCCCCAAAACACTACAGGTAACCAAGCTAGCAAGTTCAGACATTTGATGTGCTAAAATACATGTAGATATTGTCTCTCTGCTAAAGCAAAAGGACACCAAATTGGGATGTAGGAATGTGTGTGTAATGAGTAACTATTTACAAAAGAGCCACCAGCAGTCAAAATGAGATAATAAATAAAATAATTCACATTAATGCGATACAGTAATGGTTGACTTTAAAAAACAAAACAAACCACTAAGAACAGTGATATTTAGTTCATTCCCTTTCTCCACACCCTCCATTAATAAATACAGACATATATACAATCAACCAACTCTTACAAAATGCCTCATATCCTTTGCTTCTTAAAATGAGTGGGATAAGGGTGAAAGAGAAAGAAATGTGGACACAGCAGTCACTGGCTCAGTTTACAGGTGGTTTTTTAGCCTTTAGTTTCTTTACGTACATGGAAAGAGGACGAGTGGGGGGGGGGGGGGGGGGGTTAAATTGGCTACAGAAAAGACCAGCCATTTAATTATTCTCCATGAGCTCTTCGGGAATTGTGGGATCAGCAGGTGGAGAACTGGGAGAGGGCGGGGTTGTGGATCTAGGAGGTGTAGAGGGAGGAGAGGGAAACAGAGTTGGACGATTGGGAGAGGGGGGTGAAGGTGCTTGTTTGTTTGGGGAGGAACAAGGGAAGAATAAAACAGGTTTGACGGGGGAGGGAAAAGCTTGTTTTGTGGGTGAGGAAGACTGGGATGTTGCTTCTTTGGTTGGAGAAGAGGGGTCGAGTTTGGTGGGAGAGGAGGGAGAAAGAGCAGCGGGAAAGGAGGTTTGGGCTGGTTTAGTAGGAGATGAAGGAGAAGGACAGGAGAGAGGTGTAGAGGGAGTTGTGCAAGTGAAAAGAGCAGGAGGACCGGAGGGTGAGACATTTTCTGAATATGAGCAGGGAGTAGCTGAAGGTGATGTAGGTGATGTTCTTATCTCAGGGGGAGTGAAAACAGGCAAGGAGGTGGCAGGGAAATTTTCAGTAGAGGGTGAAGGGGAGAAATTAAGCGAACTTACAGGAGCAGAGGGAAGGAAAAGAACATTGTCGGCTGGGGAATGAGAGCAGGGAGGATTTGTAGTCGCATCAGGCACTGAAGCCCCCAAGGTCTCCGGTGCCTCGAGAGGAGCAGTCTTGGTGGGTTTTGGTACTTTGGTGTGTGATGCCAGTTCGGTTGGCGATGACTGTTTGGTTGGAGAAGCTGGCCCTGAATTTAAAGGCGAGGCTGGTTTGACTGGAAGGACAGATGGGACTTTCTTGCTAGCAGACGATTGTGGACATGGCACCGTCTGGGACCCTGGACGACGACAGGTGGTGAGCTGGAGGATCTCCTTATCTAGAGCTGTGTTCTGGTGAAACATAGAGATAATCAGCTTGATTCTGTACTGTACTGTATGTACCTCTGAAACTCTAATAACACCAATAACCAATAAGACAAATAAAGAAAGAGATATTGTGGGTCAATCTACATTGAAGACGGAAAACCTCAGTAATTTAGTTTATAATCTTTCTGTGTTTTTTTAGTGTGCAATGGGATTTAATCAACTAAAGGTTTTACATTTATATTTATAGTCATGACCTACTGACCCTGTTTTGCTATTTGTGTAGACTTCTATGAATGAACATGTGATGAAACAAACTAATGGAAATGGACAGAAATAACTGGATGATGGTTCAATAAAAAAGACAGTATGCTTCACACAGTAGACTGACCCCACGAGATGGCAAATCAGATCACCAGAGCTACTCTATGTGCAGAGAAATAAGGGCAAATGAGAAAGAAAACATTTACTATCACATTCAACAGATGTGTACATGCAGCATTTTTTAAATTTTCAAATTTGTGTTCTCGCATGGGGAAAATAAGTAAATGCCACATTTCTCTTTTGCCCTTGTGCTGAACCTCAGCAGCAGAACAGACGAGGCGCAGCGGCAGCGTTAAGTGTTAGTACATACCATTGCCTTGGAGCTAATTCAGGGGAGGTAATGCACGCGTGTGGAGGGGAGGAAGAGGGGAAGAAGCAAAAAAGGGACAGAGACTAGTCTTACTCACAGCTTCACAAAAAACAAAGTCAACACAACAAGCATGATGGCCAGTGGACAGTTGTTGTTCCAGCACAGTGATAATCTGGTATTTCAAATCATAAAGTTATTCAAAGCCAAATAATATTGTCAGGACTGAACTGGAACAAACTGTAAGACCCTTAGTAAATGACTAAAAGACATGTCGGTGAGTGCTAAGCTAGTTGCACATAAATAAAATGCTGTGGTTACGTATGATTTAAATGTGCTTTTGAACGTACTAGTTTTAAAAGATAAGGCTGGCAATATGTATTATTCCTTTTGTCATCAAATCCCATGAAAAGACCAAAACCAACAATGACCAACAGGCTTATTCCTCTGTGATGTAGACCTAAACAAGGTATGCTGTTAGACTGAGTGAGATGCTCAAACATTAACGAACATGAGCACTGATCTCACATACACTACACCCTCCAACTGCTTTAAATACAGAAGTTGGTAGTCCCCAACATCTGCACTCTCTACGGTTTGAGTAACATTAGCTAAAAACTACAGTGCTCAGCTTTTTAAACAAAATGACTACGCCTTTATTAAAAATGAAACAAAAAAATATATTTTTGACAAATTATTTCAGATTGACATACTTAGTGGGAACAAAAGTGCTACAGATAGAGTAGGAAGTCAGAAATAATTTGGAGTGTTTTGTCCTTTCATGGGATCTGCTGCAAAACATAGTAAATTGTAATTAGTATATTGTAAGATATAAAACAAGGCCAGCCTCATCCTTTTTAAAACCTGAAGGGAAATCTTACATCCAAGACAATACAGCCCATTTGGTTTGCATCCATCTCTGCTAATTGAAACTACAGAACAGTTTTTAATTTTCTCCACAAGGTGGCGTCAGAGTACCATTAACATGGAACATACCAATTGTAAATTTGTAAACCCTGCAGTCACAGAAAGTTGACTGTGAGGACATATTTTGAATGAGATCATTCACAAATAATAATGAATAAATGACAGAGAGGGAGGCAATGACACTGATCTTGCATTAGCGCTGTAAACATGCTAAAACACCTTAATGACAATGTGATTAAAACAAATACATTCTTTGAAACACATATGATTTTTCCCCACATCCCATAATGTAAGTGATCGACACAAATGTAATGAAATGTGAGGGAAGGAGCAGAATGAAGAGTATGATAAGAGCCAAGAGGGTAAAATCCAGGACAGTGTTAGCAAGGTCCACACATCAGTTGGTTATAGAGAGCAGTTACTGCAGCTGGCGGCTGGAGAAGAGGGGCAGGGGGTCTGATAGAGAAACAGGAAGGAAGGGAGGGAGAGCAGAGGGGGCTGTTGTTGTGGATGGAGGGAAGAGGGAGAAGGGAAGGGCGATGGCCTGAAAGGAAGAAGGGAAGCGGAGGGAGGGGGGGTATGAAGTGTGTACCCGGCTCTCAGCTCCAGGCGTCCCCTGTGGTCCTGGGTCGAGTGTGAGGAAGGGGTGAGGAGGAGGGAGGAGGAAGAGGATGGAGAGGAGGAGGAGGAGGGGCCGAGGCCAGGGCCCGTGTTTACACCTCAAACTGTCAAATGAAATTTACAACAAAATGAGGCCCTTTGCAGCAACGAGGGAGCTCAAATCAAACTTCTTTAAAAAAAAAAAAAAATCATCTCCACCCCGCCCCCCTTTTTGTGATTTAAGTTCAGACAGACAGACTGAAATAAGGCTTGATGGGTGGTGTGACCTGATGAGATGAGGAGCAGAGGAAGTCAAACTGTAGAACAGGAAGTGATGCGAGTGAGGCTTGAAACAGACAGGATGGAAAGATGTGACTACTACAGGAATGACTTTGTCCTTGTCCGACCTCCAAGTCTGTTTTCATCATTCCATCTCTAAAATCCTGTCTGACATGTTTACAGCTGTACAAGTTGTCTTGCCTGATCATCATTTATGTCTTCTTAGATGATGATGGAGGCGGAATATTCTTGGCCAAGTTATTATGTGGGCATAAGATTTATATGAGGTGAATTAGAAGAGGCTCAATTTTTCTGTATTTGGGTCAAACATTTACAGCCATGCAGTTTGGAAAACGGCCCGACATGTTCAAGCCGCTACAGGCACCTAGTTCATAACTACTAAACCCATGTCAAAGTCTCCATATTGGAGATTTCAGAGTCACTGAATGTAAGCAATCTCATTAAGGTCATAAGATTACATTCTCATAAAAGTACTGCGATAAATCTCAGATAAATAGGACAAGTGATTGTTCATATGTTGGTTTGTGATTGTGTTTGGTTGCTTACCGTGATGACAGACACTGCAGCTGAGGTGTTGTTGTGCTTTGGCGCAGTGTTAAAGTGCGTCTTCAGTTTACCTGTCACTGCTACCATCATGTTGTTTTCCATGACTGCATCATCCTACATACACACATAAATATGCAACATGTATAATGGTTTTGAACACCAGAAACTGTCTTAATGTAAAAATTACAAATGCGCCCAAGTCTGGCCACACATGGAAGACAAACACAAACTGTGCTATGAGATACCGTGACCCAAGGGTGGGAGAGGACATCTTGTGCTGTGTATCGAGCCTCGGAATTGACCTTCAGCATCTTTCCAATCAGCTCCTGAAACAAAACACACTACAGTTAAGGTTGACATCAAAGCTAAACATCCTCAATAACTCAACATCTGCTGCACTGATCATTATGACCTCACCTAGAAAACACACAAAGTGAGGTGAGACTGGGCCATAACTCAATATTGTTGACTTTTTGTGTAACTGAATTGTAAATATATGATCTGATCATGACGTGAGATGCTGTGCTATCACATCACAAAAATCTGTCATTAACAATTCATTTTCTTCTTTTTCCCAATCATCTTCCAATTTAAAAACTAAGAAATGTGTATTAAATATTAGTTTAACATTGAATTAATGTCTTATTTGAGGCCCCCAACATGAAGCAACAACAGTACTCATCTGGAGTTGTGCTTCTGGTGACCTGACTGATGAATATCTAGTATTTACTCTAATCTTTAGCTCTGTTTTTGGTGTACACCAACTCCTGATAAAATATCTCTTTAACTGCTAGATGCTAAGCTTCATTCGCCAGCTAGTCGACATCTTTGTCTGTCTGCCAATCAGTGCTGGGCAGCTGGTGGGATGTAGCTTTATTGGTGGGGTTTTTTGGCCAAAAACAGTTGCCTACTGTGTCTGGAAATTAGGTGGATGAGAGTGATGAGAGTGAACCAAAACAGTCAAGTTGTGGTGTGTGTCATATTCATTTAAAGCCTGAAACACACTTAAAGCTCTCTGGAGAGCTGAAGGGAACTGTAAAGTTGGGTGATAATTGTCTATGAGTTCATCACTATGGAAACACCTTACACATAACACATCACTTGACCCATTTCTTATACACAAATATTGATTAAACCACTACAGTATTGTATGTGTTATGTATAATGATATATGCTATTAGTATATTTAATATTTAGATATTGATTTTAATCTGCAAAGAGAGTGAACATGGTGCTCACAAAGTCTTACTCAAAGAGACTAAGATTTACACCTGCACAGCTACGTAAGTGCAAGTCACCTCCTGCTGTGGTGTCTATAACTGTGCACTTGTCTATAGTGACAGGGCCACTGTAATAGCAGTGGGTTTAATTAGCAGTTAGGTCTTCCATGCTGTTCGCAGGCTGTCACTGTAATACATGATGTTAATTTAGAGGGTTGGGGGGGTTTCTGTGCCCTTCAGCAGACAGTAGTCATTAAAGCAGTGGGTTCACAGGGTTCGTGTGTTTAAAATGTGGCAGAGGCAGATTTTCCACTGCTACTGCATTCAGTTCAAGGTGAAATGGTCTCTAGATTAAAGTTAGAGAGAATGTGAGCAGTCCTAACCTTGGCTGAGTCAGTGATGTTGTCCCAGTAAGGACTGGGAAAGTCCAGCCGCCCCAAAAGGATCTGGTCAAACAAGTCCTCCTGCAGGTTACTCTCACTGTATGGAAACACAAATACACAGAGCAGAAACATGTATAATGTGTTTATCTACATTGTGGAGCACTTTCTGTTTTTGTAACATGATGCTAAGTTTAAAAAGATACTAATTTATGTCAAATCCATCTTACACTATGAACACATAACTAATTACAGGGTGCATCAGTTTATTTATGGATGTAACAAAACAAATAATCTGCCTCAAAAACAATCCTGAAAGTGTGTGCTGGTTGTGACATATTGTGCCTGGAGCTGCTGATAACATGATTTGATTAATTTAGAAGAAGAATGAATGAGCATTACTAAACAGAGGGCGAGTACCTTCTAAATGGAGGGAAGCCACACAGAAGGATGTAGGTGATGACACCTGCCGCCCAGATATCCACCTTCAGGCCATAACTGTGGAAAGGAAGGGTTAGGGTTATGTAGAGACTGAAAGGTCAATGAGAGATTTACTACTGTAAATACGTTTCTATCACTCTAGTAGTTTTCATTTGACTATAATGTAACTGAAATAAATATCTGTTTATCACTATCAAGATTTATGCTGACCAATCTCAGTTTTAATGTCCTATCAGAACATATGGCTTCTCACTTATGTAGGAACAGATGTACATTTTTATTTCACCTTTATAAATGAAAACAGATGGTTCTTTTTAGACCAATAGGCTAGAATACTAATGCACATCCACACAATTTAGTTTATGTGGGACCAGTGTTAGATAGAAACGATAGAAAAATGCAGTGTGCAGCTACTTTTCCACCTCACAAACGAGTAAGAACATGCATGTCTCTAAATAATGAGCATAGTCACTAGTGAAAATTCTGCCAAAACATCCATCTTACCCAGACTCAGAGATGATTTCTGGTGCCACATATGTTGGAGTTCCACACACAGTATACAAGGGTCCCTCCACCACTGTGGCCAGGCCAAAGTCACCTAGCTTTAATGACTTGGTGCCATCTGGATACTCGAATACCTGGAATCCAATGGATGATCATGTTTAAGCCTGCTGAGCTACTGGATTCGTAACACCCACACACTTCTTCCAAAGCCACAATTTCAATTTGACCTCAAAAGGACAATGTTTTAATCCAAGTCAGATCTTGTGATCCATGTGGGTTAAAATTTAAAATGTGGCTTTGGAGTTAGTGTTCGGACATTAATCCGCCCTTATAGTACCAGTCAAAAGTTTCAACACACTTTCTTATTCAAGAAAAATTGAAGAATATGTCCAAATGTTTGACTGGTACTGTACAAATGAAAATTACACCCTTTCTATGAGTCAATATACATACCAGCAGGTTTTCTGGTTTAATATCTCTGTGGACGATGTTCATGCTGTGTAGGTACTTCAGAGCTCCAGCGAGATTGTACACCATGATGCTGGCATCTCTTTCTGTGTACTTAGCTGAGGAGGTGATTGAATCGAATAAATCCCCACCCTGCAACACAAAGCAAACATGTAAGGGGTTGCAAGGAAATCAGGATTGGTCACTGATATTAGCTGCTGTTAGTCTCTATTGTACCTTGACGAGCTCCATAACTAGATAGAGTTCAGAGGGAGTGTCCACTTCCTCAATCAGCATGATGATGTTGGGGTGTTTCACCTTCCGCAGCACTGCTACCTCATTCTCTATGAGGTGCTCCTGGAAAGACACCGGCACAAATAATCCAATGTTACTGTATGCTCCAATACACAGGATTTACACTGAGTCATTATGCTAATAAAAAAGACGTTGCATTGTTGATTGAATCTGAATAGGTGTCAAGGGTGTGTGATTCAGTGTGTGTCATTGTCTGCGTGTGAAAGTGTGCGGATAATTTGAGTTAGACGATGAATAAAACATTACCCGCTTAATCTAACTGTGAGGAATGAGAGGATCAGAGACACACAGGCAATACTGTGCTGTGTGTGGGTGTTAATAATGCACTGTGGAACACTTGCATATGACCCCTTCTTAACATGTGTGTGTATGATTATGTAGGAAAAATGAAAAAACAGACAAAATGGGAGATGGTGAGAAATAAAACAGAGTGAGACCTTTCCGCTGCACTTGGCCTTGTCTATGATCTTCAGTGCAAACTCTTTTCCTGTGGACCTGAACAGAAACAATGCAATTAGAGACAGCTGTAAAAACAATACCGATGCTGCAGCAGTGTCATGTAATTTAAATCAATTGCTCACTGGAGAGCCTCAGTTAAAGAGAGCAGAAGCACAGCCACAAAGCTACTGGAGCAGGATGTTAGTTTTATCAGACAAGTGTAGACAATAAGCAGGGATATAGCAGGTGGATCAACAAGAGTCTGGCAACACAGAAATATATCTAAATTGGCTTTGCAAATGTTTTATGATGAAGAAAATGCAAATTAACTCATTTGTTCATCCTGTGTTTGTTTTCAAGAAAACTCCATCAGAATGTGCACTCTCTAACTCAATTTTCTCATCATAATTATTTTAACTTGGGTCTGGGAAAAGTATGCAAAGCTGAAGTATGCCAGGCTGGGACTGAGGGTCTAATGGAGAGATAGTATTAAGTTATATTATGGGAATTTAAGGATCTGCTGTTTTTGGAGCAAGACACTAAAAGTCAGGATATATTGGCCTGTGCTGCTTCATGTCGGTCTCCTGTGACCTGACTTTTTGTAAGTGCAATACTAAATCACTGGAGCTCTCCTTTAAAGGGCTAGTATTTAGGATTTAGTGGCATCTAATGGTGAGGTTGCATATAGCAACAACCCACACCCTCAGCCCACCCTTTCAAGCATGTAGGAGATCACGTGGTAGCTGCGAAACTCGCAGAAAAAAGTAAAAGGCCCCTCTCCAGAGCCACTGTTTGGTCTGTCCTCTCTGGGCTACTGTTAAAACATTGTGGTGCAACATGATAGGCTCCATGAATGAGGACCTTCTCCCTCTGTAGATATAAAAGGCTCAGTCTAAATTAATGAATTCATGGGATTATATACTAATTAAAACATATTTGATGAATATTATATTACATTCTGCCAAGTCTGTTCCACTAGATGCCACTAAATTCTACACACTGCACCTTTAAGTACAGTATAGGCAGGTGCATCAGATTATAAGAAAACATACTTGGCAGGTGTCATCTCATCATCCTCCCTCCTGTCTGCCTGAGAAGTGTGTAGACTCAGAGATTAAAAGGCTAATGAAGTGAATTCACCGCTGGATTATTTCTGTCTCTACAATATCTGTCACCAAGACTTAAAAACCTGGATGGAGCAGTTACTGTGCGTGATGCTGGACTCATTTAACTGGCAACAAGGCACACTGCTGTGCTATTACTGTGGACGGCTGCCAACTGTGCATTAAATATTTCCACCCTAATTGAATGTGTTTCGCATACCTCTCAACACACTCCTTGACTACAGCAAAGTTGCCATCTCCGATGACCTTGCCAATTTTGTATTTTTCCAAGATATTTGAGGCAGGAAGGTAGCGGTTTCCGTTTACTGCAAGAAAATGTTACAACAGGATACAGACAAACTTTGGTGAGCTTTTTAGGAAACTCAATCAATTCTCAGACTGAATTAAGGGACCACATGCTGTGCTATGTATAAAACTGAGCTGCAATATTATACACACACACACACACACAGTCACACACAGCACTAAAATAATTTAGCTAAGTATGTGCTCACACAGCACTGGGATACTTCACACTTATCGTTCCCACGAGGCTTACTCTTAACCACTTTTGTTAGGTAAGCAAATTCTGTAATCTGCCCGGATGGGACAAGATGGAGAGCGTTTCAGTGAGATAGTCAATGTCATTTCCATATGATAGAGGGTGAGGGAGTCCATGGAATACTGTTGTCTTAGGAAAATGACTCAGCGTGGAGAGGAGAGGAGGACGTACCCTCTGGACTCAGTCGATTGGTTTGTTCCTGGTGGTTGCTCAACGAGCCATTGACATTTGTGGAAGAGATGTGGTGTGACGGAGGGATCTGTAGGATGCAAAAAGGAACAAAAATAAAGATGAGTGCTTGGCTTGAAACAAAATCTGTGGACGAGTCACCATGGCAACTTAAGCACCCACGAACATGCTGTACATGGATACATCATAGATGGTTTATTATTGGTAGGTGTTTTTTTAGTGGTAAAGACATTTTGTTATATAAAAATGCTTCAAATGACATGAAAAGAAAACATTATACTCACAACATACCAGTTAGTAGGCTACATATTTATTTTGTGTATAACTGCCTATATGAAAAAAAAACATCCAACCACTGAAGAAATTATATTCAGAAAATGTTTAACTTTTTTGCACATTAAAACTGAAATAAACAATAGTGAGTTAGGTCTAAAATAGCTTGCCCCTCAAAAAAGGTACATGGTGTCACTACAGGAATAGATCTCCTCCACATCCACTTATCACTGCACATAAAACCATTAAAGCTCCAAATGAATGATTCATTTGTCATCTCTGCTGGAGCATGGTCACTGGCATTTTCAACACCTTATGGCTATATTTTTGAAATGTCAGCTGCCAGCATTGAAATCAGTCTTTTCCATTATGTGCAGTAGTGGTTCTGCACCTTTACTGGAGCATCATGCACTGTGAGGATGTATTATTTAACCCTATGGACCAAAGTAGAAAGTGGGTCAGCCTCAAGGTCTCCTTTACAACAGGATACATAAAAAAGCTTTTTCATATAAGTAACTTTTGTGTGGCTTTAGTTTACTTGACCAACTCCATAACTGTTCTGGTGAGAAAGAGAGTGAGAGAGAGTGACAAACTTTCTCTTTGACGTTTTCTTCTGCTTCCTCCTTTGCTTTATTCATTTACTTTTTCTAAAAATGTTATTCTACTCAGCATCTTCGCCAGTAAATTTTCATGCTGTCAGTAAATCATAAAAATTGAATATCCTGCCAAATTAATGTGGATGGATAAGTCTATCACACAGCTTAGAGAGGAACGGTGGCTCTCTAGAAGAGGTTTGCCAGCTGGCTGGAACAGTTAGAAAACTGTAGTTTGGGACTAACACGCAGCTTACAGAAGAATCCATCAATAAATCAGATTAGTATCTCAAACTCTACCGAAAATACATCATAGAGCTGCAACATCAGCTCTACATACTGTACGTGGCTTTCAGTCAGGGACTTGATGACTTGACATAGATTTATATCCCCAATTTGTCATAAGTAGGTCGATATAATCATCCCTTTCCCCCCTACTTTAAAATCTAGTACAAGCTTGTAATTCATGATAAGATGCAACCATTTAATGTATGCAAGCCTGTACTATACAGAGCCATCCATTAAAGGTCTGATGGTGAAGTTCATGAGGAGAGCAAACTGTCATTTTATATATATTTTCTTCCTCTAATTGTCTGACAGGTCAGGCCTTGTGCTACTTGTCCTAACATGGACCAAGTGAAATAAATTGCAAATTTATTAAACATGCAAATGGTGTAAAAGTTTGTATTAGTAGTTCTAAGCAATTTCACAATCTCTATCAATGTATTTTTGTCCTTTCATGTATCAGTCGTGTGTATTATGACACTGATTAACAATGTGTGTGCATACATGCAGTGTCCATATAGTGTATAGAAATGTTGTTTGAGTACTGCTGCCAGTTTTGAGTGTCTGTGTGCACAACATCTACAGAATGTGCATTTAATATATTGTCTTACCTTAAAATTGGGCATGGGTCGGGGGCTGGTAGGAGATGGAGTGGACGACTTGGTTGACTTAGGTGTTGAGATCTGGCTGACACCATTTACTGAATGGAGAGATCAAATAAGGAATGAGTTGATTTGATATTTTTTATAGGGTTTATTTAGATACAATTGGATAAACCCACTTTCCATTGGCTTGTTCAAGAGGCGGTTTTGTTTGCTACCAGGTTATCCACTGTATGGCAATTTTAACTTAACCTCAACAATGCATCCAAAACTGGCTATAGGTGAGTATTAAAGCAGCATTGTTTCTTTTTTTTTTTTAATTTTTTGGTACATTACTACCTGTTAGCACAAATAAAAACAACACATTACTGTGTCACACTTACCCCCACACATATGAACATGAACATGGCAACTAAAAATAAGTAAAATAGTTGTTGCCTGTTACTTCCAGGGAGCGCAGGTGTTACAGTTGGAGAATATATTACTTGCATTCCCTGGGGTACATTAGCATGTCTACATCTACAGGTCTAAACTGGTGCTGCTGCTACTGTTCTTGCCAACTGCTGAGCACATGTTGATATATTGCATGCCTGAAATGCTTTGGTTCATCACATTGCACATAACAAAAATGTTTTGAGGGTAGTATAAGTATCCCTTTACATTATAAGCAGACTTTCTCATGTACTGTATGAGGCTTTAGTTAGTGTGTACAAGATGCACCGGTGCACAGCAGGGATGAGAGCTTCTACTGTTTGAGTGAATCACTCTCTCAGTCTCTTCATCTGCATTTACCCAGCTCAGCTGTAGAAAACCATTTCACGCTGCCTACAGGCTGCGTCTTTGTACTGCTGTTTCAGAATTCCACTTGTTGTTTCTTCATAGACTTTTTTTCCACCTGTCTTCTATGTATTTACTTTCTCTCGTATTTACTTTACTCTTCTTAAAGGAACTTCCAAATCAATATTTGAGAAAACTTCTGAAACATACATGACATCAGTGTAGTTTTACTTTTGAGCACCTCAGCTGCCATAGATATAGAGACATGTGATGTGATGAAGTGTTCAGCGAGAGCAGGATTTAATTAGCACAGTTGAAGAGTGACTCTAATCAGTTCATGGCTTTGAAATAGGACAGCACTGTACGTGATATCTTGTGGTCTATAGTCTGGTCAGTCATTCACCTTCAGTCAGAAGGATAGGCAACATAAAAAAATGTCTATGCTTGGATATAATGCTCCTTTAACATCAGAAAATACTGTTATAATACTGGATGGATTATGGATGAAACATTGCTTAGATCATTTCAACGGCATCTCTCAGCATGTCAGGCTAATGCTGCATTCATGAAATGTTGGTAGCATGGGAAGAACAAGAACTTCCATCTTGAGAGTGTTTATGCACTGTTTCAAGATACTGCTACCCCACTGCTACATGCTAATTACTCACACCATTTAAATCAATTAAACTTCGACTGACATAGTGGCATCTCTCACACCACCAAGGAAGATAAGAGGGGACATTAAAGATGGAAGATAGAAGAGAAGAGGGGAACGCTAAAGCAGCAATAACATTGTTTTACTCATTTTATCTTAATTACTGGAACAGAAGGATATGGCAGGTGTTTCCTAAGGCAAACAGTTTGAGACCAGATTGGGTGGAGCTAATAGGCTCACCTGGGGATTTGATTGGAGATGGACTGGTGGAATAGTGGACAGTACGCCTCGCTGAGCGTGAGAAAGAAAAAGATGAGACAGTAATATGAGAGAATAATAGTTGGGTAGAAATAACTTCTGTAATAACGTAACAACATGCTGAAACAAGCTGAACTTCAAATGCAACGCTAAAACTGCCGTCACCGCCAATCCAAACAGTCTGGCAAACTGTCAAAACTCTCCTCTTTGAATCTGACATAATGACTTGTAGAACATCAACTACTCAGCATAATGTTCCTTTCTTCAGTGCACCACACAAATTGCTTAGTCATACATCACAAATGCTGGTGAGGTAGTGAATGTTTAGGATGAGGCTGCCAGATAAATAAATAAGCCTGCCAACCAGAAGTATACTTATTAATGTCATTTCATTGCCATAGAAAGGGATTTTTCTTATGTGAAATCCATTCATTGCAGACTTGAAGAAGACTTAACCTTTCAGATATTCTATTTATGACTAGGCTACATTTGTTTTAATCTATGCATGAATAGCGAACCATCATCTCACAGGGCTATTACAGGCAGGGTTACAGAGTTCCTCGGCTCTTTGTGAGCGCAGTCACATGTCTTACCTGCACCTGGAGACTTGCTGCGTCGTGAAGGTCCAGGGCTCTTAGTCCGGTTTGGAGCAGCAGAGCGGCTGTTCGATGATTTCAGTACTCTGCATTCTGGAGAGAGAACATACTCAGGGTCACCACTGCATATATTAACCTTCTTCTATCAACAAACCTGCCTTCTCAAAAATGAGTTGATGTGGCAAAAAGCTGCTCTACCAGGGTTATGGTCCTAGTCATGTTATATAGGACTGCTGATTGTCATGACTGCTGGTGACACTTGATTATGGCAACAAAAAGGCAGCAATAAACACAGGCAAACAGTGGTTAGTCAAAACACATAAAAACCGCAATAGAACAGAGCCAAACCATCTTATATCAACCTCCCGTCTGGGCAGAGCTACAGTAGCAGTGAAAAGTTTGGTCAAATATTTGGTCAAACTTTTGACTGGTACTGTACATCATTATTTTCACATTGTTTTATGGCTTATGATCATTTGTGGTTTTTTGATAGTAGTGTCAGTAAAATAGATAGCTTTTCTGAACAGATACCAAACAACAAGCTGTTTTTTCATTTTACAGTCAGATTAGATTTTAAGTCAAAGTTCTCCAGTATTAAATATTGTCTGGACACAAACAGATATTGATGTAGACCATCTCATTAAAGATATGTAAATAAGAATATCGTAAAAAAATAAAACAGCCTCTCACATTAAGATGATGTACACTTCATTACACTGTGGAATGAAGGGTTTATAGAAAACATAATTTAGCCAAAGTTCCACTAACAATATATTATCTGACGATCTGCTGATGTGCAGTACTAAACACACAGTAAGCTATTCATGAGTAAAACACTTTATTCAGGCCTAGAGCTGAGTCTATCCTGTAAAGCGAACATAAAGCAATTCTTGTGTTTCCCTCTGGAATGCAACATCCAAAACTAAATTATTGCTCTACACTATGAACACATGAAGAAAACCATACACACAAGTGTTGCTTTTTCGTGGCGTTTGCTGCATGCCACAGCTGATTTTGTGGTGTTGCTTTGTAGTTCTGTTCAGTAAGAGCTGATGTTGTAATAAAGCTTGTGGTAAAACATGTCAGGGCTGTGTTAATGAGGGTGGGGGTGGTGAGAGGTGTAATATAATGACAAACACATGAAGAAGAAAAAAAAACACATGCCCACAGAAGCACACCCACACAGCATTTCCACTGTGTTCCCCATGCTATTTATCACTGGATATATTTCACTCACTGATTAAAGGAGCTCTCTGTAAGGCACAGTTCTCCTCATGGTGCACACATGTGAAACACCAACAAACCAAATCTTTTTATAAGATAAATCCTGAAGTCAGAATATTTAGATATTTAAAACTTTGAATAAAAAACAAATAATGTTGACATATTTTTAGGGACCATGTAAATTCAAGTCTTTATTTACCTCGTTTGATTACACTTAACTTTTGTACTTTTTTGCATTATCTATTTCACAGTCCATTTTCTACACTTTTATTCTTTCCATGTTTCAAGAGTAGAGTTTGTGCTGAACCTATTTTGCAAAAGGAAGAGATGCTTCTGTACCTTCAGCACTGAGTACAGTGTGCCTTTTTTGTTCTTTCAAAGACCTAATTCTTAAAAGTGGAGCACAGGAGTGTAAGTGGAACGAAAGCTCCAACTATCTCTGAATACCACCAATGCGCCATCACTCATCCCAAGCTCACACTGTGTATGTGTGTGTTAGGATGTGCCTCCTGTTGTTAGCTAACCTGACAAAATCAAAAAAAAAAAAAAAAAATTAAACAGGATGTCAATACTTTGGTCTGTGACTAAAATAAAGTATTCTTCCTTCCCGTGAGGTTGTCCAATCTTGGCTGAGGTTCTACAGTACATGGCTGTGACAGTGAATAGATCTGCTGGTTTAAAGAGGTCATATCCTGCCAGTGTGCTCTCAAACTTTCAGTGGGTTTTTAGCAAGATAAAGAGGTAATATCCAACAGAGGATGTGTATTACATCATATGTACACCACATGCGGTACAGGACATGAACACAATGGCATTCACAGCGATGGGCTGGGTTAAAATTTAAACATCTTTTCCTCACTTGACAGCAATAACGTGTGTTTGGACATGGGTAGTGCCTGTTTTTTGTTGCTGCTGGACTCTTAATTATTAAAAACACTGTAGTTTAACGAAAATTGCACAATTCCACAATTCAATTTCTAATGATCTGGATTAAATAGGTAAAAGAATCATCTAATACACACACACAGGCCATATCCTGCTGTCAAATTACAAAAGGAAAGGAGCATTGCAAGCACTTGTTAGAGAAGAATGGTGAGGAAGGACACCGGGACTAACACTAAACACTAAGCAAACACACACAGACGTACACACAGAGACAGATGTTTAGTTAGTCTTAAGCAGGCCTACCAGTCATAAAGGCTGTGGAAGCCTTACCACTGTGATCCAACACAAAGTCATCCTGGGCATAGCGGTACTTCTCTGGGCCACATGCTATAAACACATCATCATCCCCAAAGAAGTCCTGTAAGCACATGATCTGGAAGAAGATAGGTAAACAGAAAAGACAGATTAAATAAATAAAGATTATAGTGATGATGTAGTAACTGTTTGTGATGTTTAGAGGGAGTGGTGGAGAAGTAGCAACACAACACGTTTGAAATATTCTGTAACATATTCAAGTAATGCACATTTTTTATTTTGTTTTACAGCATCCTTTAAATTATTTCAAAAATGTGACCATCCCCGCCATTGTTTCTGCAGGGTCAGACACATGTGATTGTACTTTTTTGATATCACATTAAAAAGGTTTCAAACTTTATAAAAATAGGGCTTTTAGTATCAAAACGTACTAATTATGTCGGATGGCCCTCATTAAAATGAAAATATTTCAGTGTTCGGGGTTAATCAAAACTACCATATACTGTGTACTGTCTAACAGTTTAACCTATAATGATGCATCTTCCTTTTTGAAGATACGGCCTTTAAAGTTCATTCTTAACCTTGAAAACGAACACTTGACAAAACAACCTAAACTCAAGGTCCACTTTCTCACTTGTTCTGGCTCAATGAGGTAATAAGCAGATTTTCCTGATAACCTAGTCAAAAGCACCATGACAAGCCAGTAAATGGACCTTGAACTGAGATTGTTTTGTCAATTGCTGTTTTCAAGGTCAAGAATGAACTGTCTAGCTAAACCTTTAAGTCAAAAAGTCCTAGATTTTCACAGAAACAGGGTGTTCAAGTTTGAGCATCTACATTTCCATGGCAACTGAGCAAACTCAATCTGCTAATGAGGGGCAGTGTGATATGATGGAAAGCTCCAGAACAAGAAACTTTGAGGTGAGTTTGTTTTGCCAAATTATATTTTATAAAATCTACATCTATATAGGTACTTCTATCTTTAGCCATCAGATAAATGTGTATATTTCCATCTTTTCTCAGGAGAAGTATTACAGTATATGTTTACTTTATATACAATATATATATTGTCAATCCTCGAAATAACACACCACTGATGCCTTTAAGTTACAGATTTGGTTTTCCAGTATTCCTCCTGTAAAACATGCTGGTTCCAAGGATTTTATAGGATGTTACATTATTTTACATGACCCTATTGACTTTCAGGTATTTCACTATAGATGTTTCAGGAGTGAATGTATGAGGTTGTTATTTTTGGATTTAAAATTTAACAATTGCTTTATTCTGCTGTAGTGAGGACAAACAATTTCTTTAATTCCGAAAAAAGTATAAAGGCTGGTCAGACCAAGCATTTGTGCTCTCAATCGCCTGATGGCTGAAAAGATAACGAAACTGACAACAGGATGCAAAGACACTTACACTCTTTTTCTTTCTCTCTTACTCCCTGATGGTGCTGACTTAGGACAACTGCCAGACCCCCCATAAATTAGAGAGTGCATTCCTGAGTTGAACTAACAATGTTATGTTCCTTCTGTGAGCCCAAGTTTGGATCAATGTTAATTAAATGTCCAATCATTCAATAACCCAGCTGGTATTACTCAGCAAATATAGTCTTGTAAGGTGATCCACCCATGTTGACTGTGAATAGCAAAATCTCTGCAATACCAGTTATACAAATATGTTGTGTAATACTGTATTTTACTTTTACTGTAAAAGCTAATTAGTGTTGTTTAACCTCTGTGTAGCTATTTGTAACAACTAATTCATCATGAATTTAATGTAGTGACCCATGTGAGGCCCTCATTGCTTGGCGACCAACTGCATCTGCAAATTCGCCTGGCAGCACAGCCAGCACCGGATGCGCGTTCATGGCGGGAGGCCTGCAGGCTCCACCAATTTGCTGATATGCCTTGTGAGCGGATATAGCACTGCACCTAATTTTGGAACCAGCTGAAACGACTTATCTCTGTATGACACTCCAACAAGCAGGAGAATTTCACATCTATCTATGATACAAGTTGATATTGAATAGAAATAATTCCCTTAGAGAAGTTGAAATTCCACCGCTCTTTGATAACTCTGAGTCACACACCTCACTATTGCCAACTAAGTGATCAGTTTATCTCAACATTTAAAAAGACCTTTTATTCATTTATTAGATTTGTTTTTGTTTTTATGTACTTCTTATTATTGCTTCATTTAGTCAGTAATGGATAGACATTCAGTTGTTAATAAATGCGTTCATCTATCAGCAAGAAATTGTCTGTGTGTGTTTTCCAAAGCAGAAGACAGAGGTCCCTGTATCAAAAAGAGTCACTATTTCTGGTTACAAGACTGCTCAATTTGATATTTATTTTCTCTCTAATAAAGGTGGTACCCCAAACTTTAACAAGTGCAAAGATCAGTTTGTAAAAGTCATAGTATTGATAAATCACACAAGCAGCTAATTGAAACAAGCCAATATCTGTGTGATGTGTGGGTTAGGGTGAGGCTGTGGCTTTGGCTGCGTATTTGTATTAGTGAATAGCGCAGAGACACAGGGTAAAACACAATGTCAAGGTCAACACACCCTGGGATCTGCAGAGTCACAGAGGAAAGCAGTACAGTTAACGTCGGTGCTGCAGGGTGATTTATCTTGCTCTTTTTTATTCTGTCCCACACTGTGATCGTCATTTTCTCTGCAGCTCTGTGCTCTTTTTCTTTTACGCCCACCACCCACCTCTGGAGACAGCAACGGGAGTTACTTTTAAACTATAGCAAGTTGTGCCCACATGCAAGCACACACACACACACACACACACACACACACGTTTACATCACTTCAAAGGACATTACATTGTCTTACATTAATCATCTTACCTAACCTTAAATTTACCTTGACTAAACCAAGTCTTTAATAAGGAGAGTCCCCACAACATCCCCATAATGTGAGAAATACCTTGACTACACACACACACATACAGTATAATAAGATTATCCCTCTGTTGCTGTATGTGGACAAGTAGGAAAACAAAGGAGGCAAAAGATCCGTTCATTATCTCACCCCCCACATGCTCACCCACACACTGGCAGGCATATGTACATGCAAGTACGCACACACACACACACACACACACCCATGAAATGAGAGAAAGAGGAGGAGGACAGGATGGCTGAAGATTGTAGGCAGATGGATCCTCTGGGGGTGATTGGGGGCTGACACAGTCAGGGAAAGAGTGCATTTGTGTATGTGAAAGGTGGGTATTAGAAGAACTGGTGGTCCAGAGAAGGCAAATGGCTACTGAGGAGCACAAACTATCACCTTAAGAGGACGTAGAGGGTGTTGGAAAAGAAAACAGAAGAGGAGTGGGAGTATATAACACCACAAATATACTGTATATCATACAGGAGGCCTAAGTTACACTTCCATTAATAATAGATGAGACACTTCACATGACACTTCTGCTTGTCCTACATTCAGACAGCATGAATTAAAAATGAAACAAGATTCAGTATCTATAACATTCTCATAAATAATCAATACAGCTGTAGTGTGCCCTCTTTTGTCTGATCTTTGATGACTTGTACTTTGAAACAAATGAAAAGAATCAGTGAAGGTACAAGTGGAGTGTCTGTAATATGTGTCCACACTGGGCTGTGGCAAATTAGGTTTGACATAGCTGGAATGAATGCCATTCTTTAGATGAGCTCTCACTGTGGAACTTGGCAGCTGAGTGCTACGCCATACTGTCAGGGCACAGGTGTTAGAATCACCATGGCAACAGCCCACAGAGATAGTCCAATGTATGTGTCAAAAATTCACAGAGGGTGTATTGAAAACTATCATGCTGAGAGACTAATGCATGTTGACAATATCTAATATTTGTATTGACACAGTGGATCACATTTTCCTGTATTTATGTCATTTATCAATTCACCCAGTGCACTAAATGTGTTTGGAGCTCTCTGTGCACGAGCTTGAGGACAACGTGAGTCAGCAACACTAGGACTGCTGAGGTGAGCACTGTCCCCTGGCAGGGAAATCACCGGCCGTGATGACATAAGCAGATAGAGGACCTTGGTGACAGGTGCAGTCATGTGATGCTGTTTGACAACCACAAGGCAGGCTCTGCATTTTCACATCTGTACTTTTTTTCCTAAAGATATATATTTTTTGGCAGACTACCATTAGCTTTAATGGATAGCTGATAGTAGTCAAGCAGACAGGAAACCAGGGAAGAGAGGGGGCATGTATGACATGCAAAAAGTGTCCCTAGTCAGAATCAAACCAGGGATGTTGCAGTATTATGGCAATGGCAGTAACCACTCAGCTATCAGGGCACTCCTTTAAATCTGCACTTAACAAATGGTGGCAGATTCACTGATATAAATGAACTCACATTCATCTGACTTCCAATTTGAATCCATGCTCAAGCAAGCATTTACCAAGTTAGGTTTCTTTTTTGTCCTAGCACTCCTTAAAGCAACAGGCTTATTGTGAGTAGGCTGTATTCTGATTTACTTCCACCCCAACACACATTTCTCTCTCTGCAAGGCTAGTGTGTGTCTGGCATGTGATAAAGTACGCTTCAGCTGGCCTGTGACACCCAGGGGAATATGGGGAAATGGAGACAAATGGTGACTGTACTGTATGGACACAGCTTTAAGAATACCAGGATGCAAGGAAAGAAGTCGTGGTTGAGAAAATATGTTAAATGACAACATTTTAACTTAAATTGTACCAATTACACATTATAAAATATTAGGTGAAATATGTGGGGTAATGTTTTGCTGACACCCACTGAAGTGATATAGACGTGTTCTGCAGGCCTTTTAAGACTGTAAGACTTTTAACCAGGGAGGTGAAATGCTGCTTTTAAGTCTTACTCTTAAGAGCTGCTCCAGTGCGTGCAGAATTTTACCATTTCTGACTTTGGTGTCCTCTAGCAATATCATCAAAAAAGACAATGTACCAAATAATCCATAGATGCACTGATATCAAGGAGGTAAAAGGACTAGACTGCATAATTTTTCACTGAGATTATCTCATTTTTCTACAAAAGAATATTTCTGTCAAAATAGTTTGAAAGATTTTATAGTCACATAAAAATGGACACATAGTGGCTTTAAGAGCACTAATACCATGCATGCTGGGAGACGATGAGCATCAGTTGACTTTTATAATCAACAAACCTTTATGAAAACAATGAGGTGGTGTTTGTCTTTGTTAATCTGTTCAAACTCTCACTCAGTCTTGGTCTACTTGGTATGACTTGGTCTAATGTTTTCTCCCTCCATCAACCCATCACCTGTATTTCTAGTCTCAGAATACAGAATATATCATCTTAAAAGGGGTATATAACCATTTATGCAATACAGGACCCTAAATCCTCTGACATAAATGTCTCTGACCAAATGAATTAGTATATACTAACCAAATATGATGCTGCTTTTACCATAATCCTAGAAGTACCATGAAGAATACGTAAATGCAATGGGCTCTTTTTCTTAAAAATAAGTACAAAATGTTACAGTAGATTACTTGCAGCAAAGTAGGAGGGGTAAAGGAGTGTATGAATGTCAGATTGCATCGTCCATGTTTCTCTTTGCTCTTGTCAACCAGGATAGCCAATGGCACTCCATCGCCAACGCTGTCCTGTTATGGCCTGTCTTGTTATGGCTTGTCTCGGCCAATCAGTTAAGTGAACTGTTTGCAGGGTTCTGCATTGGCTGGGTGACGTGTCTTGAGGGTAAACTGAAGTTTGCCCTCCAAAATGCGACACCCCCCACCCTCTCGTATGTCTGACCTTCTCTTGCTCTCAACATCCGTCTGTGTCCTCCGTCTTGCTTGCTGTACTTTCTGCCCTGCTAAGCTTGGCAACAGAGGGAATAGAGGCCAAGGGCTGAAAGTGTGTTTGTGGGCATAGTAAACTATCAAAAGGAAACTATTTATCAGACCAATCACAAATCCTACCACTGGCTAGGTTATACCAAAGTCGTATACTGCTAAAAAACTACTTCAAGAGAAGAAGGAATAGGTAAAAAAAAAAAAAAAAAGGAAAACATTATAACTTAAGGTGCAAGGGAATTTAACAAATCTAATAAGTGAGTGTTTTCGATTTTCAGAACATTAATACAAACCAAAACTGCCCATCATCCAAAAATATACACAATATCTATACACTGCACTTGATTTTTTTTATCTTCATTTGCTCTTTGTGGCTTTCTTTTCACACAGAAAAAGCCACAAAACAGCAGATGCTTTATTCAGGACACTGTAAAAGGCTGTGAATGGCTGAAGAGGAGACACACAAGACAGCAGAGGCCCCCCTTGTGTTGGTTGACACAATGATTCCTGTAATCACTGGGTACCATCAGTCCCCATTAAATCTCCAAACCCCTCATTGCTGCTCATCAATGTGAGCTAAAGAAAGAGGATGGAGTCCTAAGGAGACAAAAAAAGATCAAAATCTCTGCATCTTACCTTGGGGAATGTCATTCTTCACAGGACTGCTGCTGATGCCAATCAAAGAACCTTTCATGGTAAACTAGTTTTCCATTCTTTTCACTAGCCTTTACTCTCACTTAAACTGTTACTTAGTTGAGAACAAATAGATAGCTAGATGCCTATTAAATTTGTTAGTGCGATGCTTAATCTCAAACCAACCCGGTTATTAACTCAGTGTGAACTCTTACTGAGAGACAGAGGAAGCTTCCCGAGACCATTTAAGTCCTCTGGATTAGAGCGGTAATTCTCAGACACGTGTAACAGCCAAGACAAGGCAGTGGTACAAAATTGGGCAATGAGAAATCTTAAGCCCATCATTAACTCACTACTGTGGATTCACAACATTAGCCATATTACCCATTAGCTACTAAATACTCAAACTGAGTTCAAAATCTCTTGAATAATGAGTGTTTCAAGGCACAATTTAGTATGAACTGGTTCTTATAAACTCAGATGTAAAGGAACCAGAAGAAGAAATGTGGTAAACAAGCATGCAAGATTTCATATATTCATGAGGGACATTTTATCTGAAGATACTGAAAGCGAAAGCACTTCAGAACAAAAGAAGCATGAATTGAGACCAATTTAGGGAAACAGTAGTGCAGAGAACAGTAGCCAGTGACTGCTTGGCCTGTCAAACATTACACAGCTGTCTGGCTCCCTCTCCACCAAGTCATATTCACACAGAGAAGACTTTACAGTACATAACCTCAGGCAGTCTGAATGAGTGCAGAACACTTTAAACTTAAATTGAGCTGTGCAAGAAGGGATGAACAGGATATAAACCCAAACATGCACACAACTTTTAAGCCTAATGAGCCTCAGTAGATCCCTTTACTCATTAAGAAACCGAGAGACTCAAGACAAAATTGCTGAGGTGCTAAGATCCACAAGAGACGTATAAAATGTTTGTTTTTGTTGCAAATTAACATACTCCTCAGTTTCCAATTATTCCAACAATATTACTGTGCTTAGGTGGCTACTAATTTCCAAAAACCTGCATTACTATCTGTGAAATATTTCATGCAAATGATTTATATAATTAAATAAATAGAGGATACAAATAAAAACAGTCCACTAACATCAACATCAACACCCTTAAACCAAGAGTCACACCTCAAGTCAACTGAAAGAAGTTTGATGTGCAAATGAAACACCTCCATCAGATTGAGATGCTTGCTACAAGTGTCAGATTCACTTAGATGTAAAGCTCAGAATCTGCCCTATGCAAGAAAAAAATCATCACATCAATCTTGCACAACTTGCTGAGGCAATCTGGGCTTTCGTACATGATTAAACTCAAGCAGAGAAACAATAAAGTGTCTGGGCTGTGGGGGGGGTTTGAATGCACGCTAACCGTATCATGGTGTCAACTTTCCTGTTGGGAGAGTGAAAAGCTTGCTGAAAAGAATGGATGAGAGCCAGGCTTGGACAAACAAAACAAAACAAGTGGTTGAGATCACACAATAGCACACAATAGATGCCCTCCCCGTCATTGGCCGCCACACGTTCTGCACAGCTGACAGCCTTGTGCCCCCTGACACCACAGCTCTGTCGTCTGCCGGCTTTTTGTTTTCCTGTTTTGTCGATGTGGGGTATCATGGCAGCACTTGTGAAACATAGAAAAGGCACTTTTGCTTTAAAAATACAATTGAGGACTTGAGGAGAACACTGACGCAGGGTGTCTATTAATCAACCATCTGCCAGGAGCAACAACATGAGTTCAGGATTTGTGCGTTTTCATCTCCAAAAAGGCCAAAACAACAGCCACATTACACCAAGCCTTAATCTTTTTAACTTGGAATAATTTAGTCTTTCACTTTTAAGCTTGTATTTTGCCACATACAAGTTTGGCATCTTCTACCATTAAATCCTCAATTTAGATTTAAAAAAAAATCTAGGCTAACTGAATAACATAATAATATAATAATATATTAGTAATATATAGTAATATAATGTACATTAAGGAAGTGTAACATTGTAGTAATTTAAGTGTATGAGGCAAAAAGTATTTTTTTTCTACAATAATTTATCTTGCAACATCAAATAATGTTTTTTCTTGTAGGAATTCAGTACAACAGACATTACATGATTCCTCCACGACTCCAGGATAAACAATAGCTCATCTATGAACATAACCAAGGATATCCCTGGTTGGATGGTGTCATGACACTGGTGTCAGATGGTGCTTTATGCTAATGACAGCACAGAACAATAGGTGGGTATGCAAATTACACGGTTGTTGACCTAAATGGCGGTGTTTAATCCAGACTTGGCCCTGAAAACAGCTCACGCCTGACAATCATTTGGTGCCCTTGTGTGGTATTGCCTCTAGCTAGCCAGAGAGGGACACAGTCTTACTAATATGCCTGTAACTGCCAGCTTGTTTCATCGTCCTGTCAGAATGGTATGCAAATGACAAGGTACAGTGATATCCACATCAGTATGATAACACGGTTAGCAAAGGTCAGACACCTTAATGAATGTACAGGAAACCCCTTCAACAGAGCGCAAAGGACAGCAGAGCAGCACGTCTCTGTTAACACATGTACTGTAAGACCTGTGAGGGTTTAGAGTATTGGGGCCAGGAGGGCATCATCATTAGGAGCATGTCATGTGAGATGATGCCACAGTCCATCAAAGTCACCAGCATCTACCTCCTTCTCACAGCTAAGAGTCTCTTCCTAAGATATATTCACAAAGCTGCTGAGGGCAACTCAGTCATAAATGTGGACTTTTAATTCAAGAGAACAGGCAGGATTGAGCTCCTTATGAAAGAACTCATGATATTTAATGAACAAGCATCCTTATCACGTCCATAGGTTGATCGTCCCCACAATGCTGGGAATTGCAAATATTCTTACCCAAAAACTGTGCGGTCTTTTAATTATAAATTTCTCTGCAATTTAAAAAGAAAAACCTACAACTTCATTCAAAAACAACCATATAGTCAGCTAAGATTCTAGTTGTGGATCGACATGCTGCGTGAGGACTCTGCAGCCTGTCTTTGCCCCCTCATCACATCCAGTCAGCAGCTTCAACCACTTCAGGACAAATACATCATGAGCTGAATTATGTCTAAAAGAATATGCAGTAGCTTCAATCAAAAAACATAATTTTTGGATGGCATAATTATTTGGACATGGGTTCATAACCCTAACTACACGAGGATGTGAGTAGTAATCAATCTTTCATTGAGAGTCCTTTAGGTACTCACTTCATCTGCATGTTCCAAATCCTATTAGTGAGGGATAGAAATTACTCCAGTTACTGAAATCACTGTGTTTTGTTTTGATAGAGCTAAAAGGGAAAGTTATACAGGAAAAGGTTCAACTATTAAGAGTAGTTTGTTCAAATAAAAGACAATGTAAGCAATTTATAGCCTCATACCTGTAGAAAACAAGATACACAAAAAAGAAAAATCATGCATTGACTATTTATAAGTGGAGTCTGTTGGGAGTTGTCCCTGTCTGTCTGCCTGCCTGCTGCTCTGACCCACAGCATGGCATCAAATTCTTTGTACCATGAAAAACTGCTGCAGACCTGTGGGTGACCTCAACTTTGGTTATGCACACTGTATGAATGCAGGAGCACTAATGCACTTGCTTCAAGAATGTCAGTCTACACAGCCTGACAAGATTGTGATGAGCTTGACAAAAGGAGGTAGAGAGCAAATTAAACCATCAATTTGCCTTATGTAATTTATTTCATACATCAACATGTATGATGGAGGTTTTTCCAAGTAAACAGTACCTGAGTCTTATTCTTATCATGGAGGAAACATCGACTAAACTACTGAAAAAAAAAGAAGACCTTACATCTGAGCGGACTGTCCAATTATCTGTGCTGAGTCCAATTTCCTCTCCCTTTCCATAGCTTGCTGTGTGCACTGAAAAAGGCCTTTAAAGATTTCTGCGAGATGAGCATTTCAGCCCTTACAGCTCAGCAGTCTAAATGGTCCAGGTCTGCTTCCAGCTCCTGGTTAATGGACAGACTGACTGTCATCACTGATAACATCACTGAGTGAAGAGGATCGTGAAAGGCAAAAGTATTTCTGTATTTTAATCCATTCTCTGTGCACACTGTTGTTTTTGGCTAGACAAAGAGGAATGTTCAACTTATCTGAACTTTTCACCATTACAGAGAAGAGATTTAAGCATTACATTACCTTTATGGTATCTGAAATACACCAATTTAATACTGTTGGTCAGCTTCTATAATATAAATCTACTGTAATACAGATACAAAATGAAGAATACAAGAATTCAGTATGATTAGCAGTAGCCGACTTCTTCATCTAAACATCTTATGAGAGAGATATATTTTAAGGTACAATGATTTACAAGACTGAATGAGAAAGAAAGGACAGAGTGGATATTGATTGGTACAGCCAGAACAAGCACAGGTTAACATCTTATCTTTTTTTACATTTTCTAATTAGGTATGACAGCAATGGCATATGCAGTGAACTGAATCTAATAAATGTTTGTACAGGATGCTACATGTAAAATCATGACCTACACATTTAACATTTGGCTCTTAAAGGTGTAGTAACCGATAGCCTAATAATCCAATACATTTTTTGTCAAAATCACCAAATCTCTTCTCACTATCCGCTAGCTGTCCCTTCTAAGTGCGCGCTGAAAATCTCAATAAAGTCTCAATAAACAGCTTGGCTCTGAGATTCAGCAGATAAGTATGTGGCTCGGAGCGAGCTAACACAACAATGCCCCAGCCAATCAGAGATAGGGAGCGTTCACGGTCACACAGAGGGGGTGGGAGGGTTACGTAGTGTACGCAGTCGGAGTGAAAAACGTCTGGTACAAACTTAGTGGAGAAGGAGAGTTGACCAAGAAACCTAACCCTAACAAAACATATAAAAGAAGGACTTACCCTAACCCGGCAGAGGAGCGGAGAGTGAAGGCGGACGCTGATCTGCCGGACAGGTGAGTAACATCAGCGCTGCTTCACATAAACTGTTACGTTACCTGCTGACAGCTCACTGTCTAGTTAGTCAGGATGTAGTTGTTGTGATGTTAGCTGTAAAGTAGCAGAGTTGTTACTACAGCGGTTTGACGCTCTGCACGTTAGCTTCGCGCTAACGTTAGCAGCGTGCTAACGTAACCTACAACGTAGACTGTGTAGTTGCTCGCTGTGTATCTGGTGTGTTTGTTCACTGCTTTCAAAGTGTTTACAGTCATGAAGACATATAAACACAGGTTTGCTATCACAATAATCTCAGATGAGATTGAGACGCGGTCGGGTGTTAGCCAGGCTAGCCACCTGTACTATCAGAGCAAATAATGCTGCTATCAAACTGAAGCTTGCGCAGTGGTTACGTCCGTTACCGTGACAATGCGCGTCCATGAACTTTGGGGGTGGAGCCTCAGAAGGAGCACGAAGGGAGGGAGGGGGGGGGGGGGATACATTAGGGCAAAATAAGAAACCCTGGACTGAACCCAAACACCATTTCCTAAATTGACTAGAGTAAGAACAGAGGTCACTACATGATTGATGATTTGTCCTCAATTATCTGTTTATAGACATCCTCTTCATCTTAAAGGGTTTGTAATGGATTTCCATATGGCTATACAGATAGTTAATGCCACCACTCAGAATAAATAAAAAGTTAAATACACAAAGTATAGCTGCAATAGTTATTTGATTAACCAATTAGCTGATCAATACAACATTAATTTTGACAAATTGAATAATAATTTTAGTCATTTTTGAAGCAAAAATGCTAAAAATGAGCTGGTTGCAAATGTGAGGATTTAAAGCCTTTCTGTGTTATATATAGTAAACTGAATATATTTGGATTTTGGACTATTGATCAGACAAAAAGAGCCATTTGAGGATGTCATCTTGAGCTCAAAAAATTATATATTACATATATTTTTCACTTTTTTGTGACATTGTTTCGACAAGATGATTAATCAATTAGTTGAGAAAACAATCTGCAGATCAATCAATAATACAAAAAGAATCATTAGTTGCAGTCCTACCAAAAAGACATATCCTAAACTTGCATGAATCATAATCGTAATAAAAGGATTAGGTTACATATTTTTGATGTAATTATGTCAAACAGAAGTGGTTGTCAGCTGCTCTGCACAGTGGGATAAATAATCAAGTGGTGAGGAGGGGGGTTGGGGGTTGGGAACAAAGCCCAATGATAATTCACACTCTCTACCAAACCTTTTCTACCTTTCCCCTCCACTTTTCCTGGTCCGACTCTCATCTAATCACATACAGGTGTTGATGAGAGGTCTGTGATCTGATGATTTTAGAGTCAATGTTTTATGTCAATCACCTAAAACTAAAATGTAATAAATGCTTCATCAACTACTATAATGTGGACTAAGAAGTATTATGGAAACAGTCACAGATAACCAATTGAGAAAAAAATAAATGCTGAATACTTTCATTCTCAATGGGTCTACTGTATAAAGTACATTTAAATAGAAGATCCAGTAACATCTTGGTTGTGTTGACTGTACAACAGACCTTCCCCTTTGTAGTCCCTTGAATAATTTCTTAGATAAAAAATGAGAAAGAAAAAAAACAGCACAAGTACTGGACTGCTAGCTGTTCCCCAAATTAATAAATGCATCAATTAAACAATAACAAACAGGGAAATCCTTTTTTCTGCTAGCTCAGCCAGCTTTGACATGTAAAACAGGGTTTTCTCTCGAAAGCAGCAGCTGATTCTGCTGGCCCTGATAATCAAGATCTTTAACATTCAGTCTGAAGAGCAGTGTCCAATTGAGGAGGGAAAGTGGACAGAGAAGTACTGTGTGACACGCACTTACAAATTTACATCCATGAACACACACACACACACACACCTGACAGCTGCACTTGAACACTCCCTTCTAGCTCATAAGTCTAATTATCCGGTGGTGGCCAGGGCCCCAGTGGGGTGGGGGGGCTCTTAGTGCACGTGTGTGATACTGATGGGCGTGTGTGTGTATCAGTAGGAGGGGGCTGTAGCGCCTGCAGACCGGGTGGCTGGGACCTGTGATTTGATTTTGGAGGAGCAGATGGTAGGCTGCTGCTGGAAGGCATTCTACGTGTGTACGTGTGTGTGTGTGTGTGGTGGGGGGGGGGGGGGGGGGGGGTGTCTCTGAGTGACTGAGTGAAGTGCCCCTCTTTCTAGGTCTGAAAAGCAGAGCTCTTTATAGAGCTGTGGGGCTTTGTTTAAACTTGTATGACAAATATTTGATGCTCATTTAAGGAAAACCTGAAATTTTTGAGCTAAAAATGAAGCACAGGAACATAAACCAAAGATGGCTAGATGTTAGCATGCTTAACTAAAATGGTGAACCTAGTATCTATTATAACTGTGAGCATGTTAGCATACTGACATTAGCATTTAGCATTTCACTAAAAGCACTGTGCTCAAAAGGCCTTTGTGGCCTCACAAAGCCACAAGCAGTACACTACTGCAGAGTATTGGTTTCCATGCCTCTCTCCACATTAATGATTTCAGGTCATTTTCAAATTAGACAGTAATGGACTGTAAAAAGTAACAGTCTATACTAATCATGCACTGGACGTGCTGCAATCAATATAAATCTTCTGTTCTGACTGTGGGTTTGAAGGGCAAACAAGATGTGTTCTGAAAAGTGAGAGTACTTTTTAAAAAGGAACTGACATAAGGCAATGCCCCCTTTCACTAATGTTTAAAAAACAGGGGACTAGTACATGAGCTGTTTTATTCATTTATTTTTAAATTACGCACATTTGTGGGTGAAAGTATTTTGGAAACTGGCTTTAGTTTGTCTAGACAGCACCTTTGGGTGACGAAAAGAGGCTTATCATGGCAGAGAGACTCGGTGACAGAGGGCTCCAAACAAGTAAAGCTGTTTGATTATCAAGACTAGTCTGGTCTGGGAAAGTGTTTTTCCTTTTTACTCTCTTCCATTGTAATGGAGCAGAAGTCAAGGCAAAGTGTAAAGATTAAAGCTTCCCCTTTTGTTATGTACTAGTCAGTATTATGCATTACAGAAATATAAAGATTACAGATAAAACAGCATAGATTATCATGGACAGGATATTTATCAGGTGTACTGCTCTGCTCTCAGGATCAGGTTACAGCCTTAATGGGTTAAACGTCTAACTTAAACTCTTAATTCAATTTAGAGAAAGTCCTGCTGAAAGCCACTGAGACAAGTCAAGAGGATCAGCCATCTTTAGGTAGACATCATGACACAAAAGCATACTTGCCATCTGGCCAATATCACACTACTGCTTTGGGGTTGTTGCACTGGCAGATAGAAGTTTGGCTGGATGATTATGAGCAGATGCTAAAAAGAATATCTCCTCCAAAATGATATTGCATTTAACTGGAAATGTAACTGTCAACTGAAATCTGCATGAACCAAAATGTAATTACTTAGATAGACGTGTTCTGGGTTTTACTCTTATTCAGGAACTGGATTCAGATCAAATGAAGGGGCTGAAAAACTATAACATTAATTGATTGATTATTAAAACACAATCTAATCAAAGTATACTTGCATTGTCTATAATCACTTCATTCAAGTACAGGATATTGCTAGAAAAAAATGTAAATACCAAGACAGCTTCTAATGCTTCACATTTCATCCAGTTAAAACAGCAATTAGGTTGTCTAAGCTAAGATCTGGTACAAACCAGGACTTCCTAAATGGAAGGAAACAATTTGAGCACTTATCAACCAGCCAGCAAGAGGCTTGTGTTAAATTCTGATTCTCATTTCAATGTTCACCATATTAAAGTGACATGTATCCTCTTGTGCTATCTATATTGATTTAATGGAAATGGGCCACACCTTTATTGTCTTTATTGAAAAGGTAGGTAAGACTGATTATTTAAATAAGAGCTGTTGCTTTTATCCAAAAGACAGTACTGTAGAGGACTTAGTGACAGCATGTAGGAGGAGAACACATCTATGGCGTTAACACTGGGTGGTGGAGCTGGCTGACATTCACTTTAAAACCCAAAACAAGTATGCAAGGGTTTCCTCAAGACCCAACAAGCTACAGTGTGTTTGTGTTACTGTGTGCTTTGGGATTTTTCTTAAATGAGCTTCCCTTGCTTCAGCATTTACAATCATGTAGAAGTTGTGAGAGTGAGTAATGATGAACAGTATTGTGATTTTCACAGTCTTCCTTCTGACCACACGACACATCATCTCTGTAGACTATTCATGTGCCAGTCTAAAATATGAGTATGAATGTTATTTTGAATTACATAGTTTTAACTAGGAGATCTTTCTGTAAAACAGCTTTAACTAGTATATTTTGTGCATGCTGTGGACCTTTTAAAGGTTTTAGGCCTAATTTTGTAACTCCACACCTCAGACTTCCATTATTCAGTCATTACCCAACTCATGTTATACTCAGACCAACTCATTTCACCAGGTGCAAGTCTGTTTGAATAAGGATTTGAATGAGCAGGTTTAGTATTAATCATGGCTGAAAGGCACTCCATCACAACTACTCTGGAGCTATCAGTTTTAGTTTCACACCTTGATACTGACTCACTGTATGTGTGCTGCATGTAAGTCAGTATCAACTCAACACGAGTAAAAGCTTGACAGCCTGGGCACAACAACACAACCACTAAAGTTACTGTTATTATATTTGCATATACCCCATTAACCACTTAACACACGCCCCTGTTTTTTATGCTGTTAGCCTAAACGACATGCCCAAGTTGTGAGCAGCACAGATCCCACATAGTTTGAGACTCAGAGATGTGTCTGGTATCATTGGAAAGGAAACACTCTCAGGATTCTTGTAAAAGTGTCTGTGTGATTCTGTGACTTACTGACAAAGAGTGGCAGAGGTTACAATGATGGGGTTGTTTACTCGCCCATAGGTTTGCCTTTACAATGACATGTGTACAGACATTCAGGGACCTCTCAGCAGGATATAGATGAGGCCACAGCCACATGTCTTGGCTTCATGCAGTCCAAATTTGGAGTCAAAAGACCAAAAGATGAATTTTTCAGAATTATTTTTCAACAGGTATGTCCATGCGTTTTCCTCAGGTCCTTTTTGGAGACTCCAAATGGACACTTGGTTACCAAAGCTGTATAACCGCAATCAAACACCTATAACTTCACATCCCCTTTGCCTACAATCAAAATCTTGGTCTCTAATGAAAGCTGACGCCATATTATTATTATTATTAATATTATTATTATTATTATTATTACATATAACCATATATTTTTTGTTTGGCCATATCTATCTATCTATCTATCTGTTTATTTTGCTATAAGTCATATGTCAAGTCGAAGAAGAACCAACCGTGTACCAAAATGCAGTGTGCGTAATGATATATGGTTCAACTCTTTTACGCACAGGGCGCACGCCGGTTACGCTTGGAGTTTGTTTATGGACAGCCAAACTTAATAGCTTAGTGTCGTACACCGTTGGAAACCTCTGACTATTGGCTAAAAGGTTATCAACTTCATTTCACCGAATATTTCCATAGGCTAGAACAGCAGTCAATCAAAGCCATGTCGTCATTGTTGTCGGTCACATGTCCTCATTGGCTTTGGAGAGATGTACTGCCTAATCCTAAACACCGATTGGCCTGTGTGTGGTGTCGTCAGAAGCAGAAGAGGCTCACGGTCGTAAACATCTAGTCACGTGTAGTCTGAGATGGACGCGCAGGTCAGGAAATGACGTAAACGGACCGTCTATAGTTTGTTATTTGTGTTATTACGTTACGTGTTGGACTAAATACATGGACATATTGAGGAAAATATTCCGGTTTTATGGAAACGGATTTCATATTTCACAAGAATGGATACTTGGCGAGCTGTACAGAAAGTCCTGAGTCATAAGGTGATGGTTGTGGATAAAGGGAAGACTTTGAAGGTATGTAGGCATTATAGCTTTTCTCACTTAGCTCAGGGGCTAGCCGAGCTAATCGCTAATACTATTACGGCTGTGAGCAACCATATAAGTTGTGAGTGGTCTTGAATGAATCAGGACAATCTAAGCTTTCCAACAATGTACGGCATGAATATATATGTTTAAGGGTTGGTGTTTAAAACATTCAGAAGAACTTGTGGCTACCTCCTAACATCCGTCCCGTCCCGTAGGAGGAACAGCGTGCGTTAAGTGGTTAAGCAACATTTCTCATGGTAATATTCAATCCCGGGAAAAAGCAGCTTGTCTGCATGGCTGGTCTACTTGGAACCTACTGAGGAGATGAAAATAGAGACACAACAAGGCTTTATGTCACAAACTAACCACAGTGGAGAATTAAACAGGATTCTCAAGATGCATTAATGTCTGTGGATGATACATTTATTAGGTGCTATGTTGCTGAACATATTAACCTATGGCATTAGTTCATCTACAAGTGAGTAAAGTATTTCTCTCCACAAACAATAATAATAATTACATAAAAAAGAAGAAAAACTTGACACGTCAACACTCAATCACATAGAGCAGAAAACTGAATTTTCTTTGAGTTCAGTAATGTTGCCCATTTGGCCACACCCCAATTAGTGAAGTCATAGCAGGTGTTTTACCTTTTGTCACATGATGGAGAATAACTGCTATGACACCGCTAACTGGCATGTGACTTCAGGGCAATGTGCATCGTGCATCACATGTTTAAATCCATAAAAGAGAATAATTGGTCAAGAGTAGTAGGAAAACCTTTCAGTACAACACAATATATTTCAACAGAAAGTACAGCTTACTTGCAGCTAGGTGCACGTAATAAAATGGCAACCAAGAATTGACCACAAACATAACTTTTCTGCTACCTTTCGAGCTAAACTGTGCTCACAAAGCAACACATCAAATTCAAAAACATACTGTTATATAATCCAAAGCCGTTAGAAAGTGTGTGTGCCTGTATTTGCTGGCCTGACACAATGAATGCTGGGCTGGCTCTGTCAGGGGTGATAAGGATCACTATTCTCATGAGTCATTTGTCTGGACTGTCCCGCCAAGAAAGATTCCTGTCACCTCACAGGAAACTAACATCAGCTGTTTTTGCTGTTGGAAAGTTTTAACCTTCTAAACATTTGAACTGTGGAGATTTTTCTTTCTCGACTCTCATGTTCCAGTCCCACATCAACTGTAACAACTACTCATAATTTCCGTCATTTTTTACTAATTCAATTTCCTCCAACACCCACCACACTAGCCACATTGTTGTGTCTGTGGGTCATAGGTATAATGAGTGTGAGTACGGCTGTGTAATTCATCATCAATAGTCATCATATCTCAAGTGGGTGCTTTATTATAACCAACATATTTTATGATTCATTTTATGATTTTTTTTTTTTTTTTATTTTATTTTATGATGATATTAGCACAATTAGAGCTCTGTTTGGAGCAAGGCATAACATCCTCATAAAAAACAAAACACACAAGCGTTTGGTTTTAGTGCGGTCTTTAACATTTAAGACAACATCATTTTAATGGGCTACTTCTTTGGCATCATGGACACAACAGCAATTTTAATTCCGTGCCTTTCATAAACTCTTCTTCTCCATCAATACACACATAGAGTTGCTCAGGTTTTCATGGGTGTCATTTGACTTGTGTTAATATCAGACATGATTTTAATGCTACACTGACGGTAAACCGGCAAATCTACCCTGAAAGTCACTGACACAAACAACATGGCTGGATCCTCTGATGTGGGTTTCTAAACTATTAAACCACCAGGCCCTTCAATTCTCAACAGAGATGTACAGATGGACAAGTTTGTGCATTCACACTCTTAGCTTAAAAAATCTAAACAAAATGTCTAATAAACACATTTATGTAGACATTTAATTATTCTTTCATCCCATTTCATATTTGTAGTATAACTTACAGTACACTCTACTTTTGTCATAAGTTGTTTGTTGTTGTTACAGTTCACTTTTAATCATTTCACATTGTACTGTGACTTAAAATGATCCATAATTATTTAGTTATATAATTATTGTTACATAAAAATTTCAAGACTCCCTGATGAGTCAACTTCAGTATAAATCTTTTTTGATTAGGGGCCCCATGTGTTTAAATTCACCTCATCTCATAGAACCAGGGAACCCCAGATGAGTATATCCAATGGAAACATTACAATATATGTGTCCCAGATGGATAGGATTATAGCGAAAAACTGTCTCACGTGAATAAATGGGGGTGGACGAGGTAAGGAATAAACTAAACTAATGGATATGGCAAAAAGCCTGAGCTCAAAGTATATTCATTGGTGCCTTGATGAAATAAGTGTGGCGTGTAATTATATATGGATGATTAAACGAGGTGTAATTACCTAGACTGCTGACACAGCTGAAGCCTATATATCACAGCATTTTTTTTTTTTTTAGAGATAAAGCCTTTTGCTGAAAAGCTCAGCCAAGCAGTTCCATCTGGTTCTCATATGCACGTCATCCAAATCTGATCTCACTGAAAACAATAACGGTGCACTTCCTCCAACTGTCATGTTATGTAATTTTAGTCCATGAGTTCACAGATAATGGCATGAACAAGAACACAAGAACAATACCTTGGTTCATTGGCGGGTTTCGTACGAGCTTGAGTTATCATGAATAAATGATGTGCTGCTTCAGATTTGGACACTTTCTAGTATTTCTAGCATTTTAAAATTTGTGGCACCTAACAGAGCAGCACTTTTTAATTTCATTGTATTATTCACAATATAACTTGACTTTGACTGACAACTAAATCAAGCATTCATCATAACAGACTTACCTGCTTGCCCTCCAGAGTGTACAGTCTCCTCACAGCTCCAGAGTCTAACTTGATTGCATCTGTGATATCAGTGAGCACCTGATCAAAGGAGTGGGCTGTCTTCTTATTGAGCAGGATTCGAACTGCCTTGCGGGGTTTGACACCGCTGCGGATGACTGTGACTAGCTTGGGTTTGATGAACTCTTTGGACTCTCGCTGCAGGTCGCTCTTCAGCGGGAAGAGAGAGGAGAGTGAGCGTGATGTGCCAGTCTTGCTGCCCACTGACCAGTTGGGGTTGACGTTCTTGGTGTAGTCCACACGTCGGAGGGGTTCGTTGGACGCACACACATAACTCTCACCTGGAGGAAGATATATATTGTAAGAACTGAGAAAATAAGAGTAACATAAAATATGCTGAAGTAGTTCTAAGTCATGCAGGGTATGCACTATAAATACTGCAGCCACATGGCATGAAGCAAATCAGCTGTACAACAAAGTGTTAACATTCCTTGGTGAGACAAAAAGGCGCATTGAGAGGCCAGACCAGTGTAAAACTGTCCGCTCTCCCTTTCAGCTGTTGAGCTGGCTGCATTGGCCTTCCTCCAAAGCAAAGCATTTTGTTTTATCTGCCAGCATTCCATTCGAACAGTTAACACGAAACGTTTCCCCCCTTAAGAACAAAGTCATGTGACAAGTACAGGGGCTTGGCTAGTAACTGAAAACCAGAGTAAGAAAGTCTGGTGATTGTTTTGAAGGATGAGTGTTGGAGGAGAAACTTTCAGTGCTGCTCTGCTCCACTGTGAGCAACAGAGCAAAAATGATACTTTCTCCTCACACTAAACTCATCAGAAAAGTATTTAAGTGTCAAAGTACTGCTGACCCTTTCTCAGCTGCAACTTCTGCTTCACAGATGCTTTGTGTAGCATATAATTCTGTTTTTCAGTACATTTATTTACAGTGCAAGGAAAGATCACAGAGTTTGAAAAGAATAGAAAAGAATATGCTGTGTACAAAGCAAGGAACACACTCCCTGAACCAGCATCCAGCAGAGTAATATTATATTTATATTTATTTGATAGATTAGAGGAAAATTACATAGCATTGAGGCTGACCAACATACATGTTGGTTTATAAGCAACATACAGTATAATCCTGTAATCCAACATATCAAAGACATTTTGAAAAAGCCTGCTGTTGGTGTTCAACATATTGTTGGAAATTGTGAACTTTAGTGATAAAGAATCAAATAAAATCTAAGAAATGTTGCTTATCTGATGTATGTCAAGACAAATGAACTGAGCGACAGTGTAAAGGGAGCCTTATGAGACACTCTGTCCCATGATACTCGGTTTTATTAAGCTTGCAATTAACCAAAGGCTAATTAAAAGGCCACAGCTGGGGGGACTAGGCTACGGCTGAAAACTAAAACAAAATAAAACTGGGGCTGTCGTTCACGTGGGGGACACTGACAGAATACTGAGATGCTCTCAGGTGGCGACTGGTGACAAGTCTATTCCCTGGAGTGAAGGGATCTCAGGTGCAGTGACATCCATCAGTGATGCGAGGGGACCCCCAGCCACCCAGCACTGGCTTTTGTCCTCATGTGGACGACAGATGAGGTCAACTTTAACAGGGCTGTTCAAGCCAGCCCTGCAGCTTTTACTGCAGTGGTCATACAGCTGTCACTAATCTGCAGTATAACACCAGTATAAAAATGTCAGAAAATGGGACTCAGAAAACAGTGTTAATGTGAAGGCAATATAAGACTGTTATAATCAGCAAAACATTAAAGTGGCCCCATGATCCAGTGATGTTCTCAGCATGTATGATAGTAGTAAAAAGAATGGGACAAGTATGGCAGGTTGTGCTGGATGGTCTGTTTTGATCATCATTATAGATCGTTTCAGTCATTTTTCAAGTAATAATGCCAAATAGTCTATCTGTGTAATGATTTGTTGTTTTTCTTTGACATATATGAAGGTAATACATCGTGTGGTCTCTTAGAAACTGTGAATGCCACCTTTTCACTACTTTTTCATATTTAATAGACAAAATGATACCCTAATGGTTGGAATCATTAATGTTTTAAATCTTATCCCAACAGGGACCACCCCTTCTCATTGTGTTTTTTTTAGCGATCACAGACACTGTAGACTAGACTATAAAAACTTTCAGAACACTCAGGCCTGGTACAACCAAGACTCAGAGGACAACAAATGTATCTATCCATCAAGCATACAGTCAGAATTCTGCTTGGCCATACCATACCATTTTTAACTTCCTCTTATGAGCACTGAATCACAGGAATGAGTGAGGGCTAATTTTCAGCCACCAATTTTGCTAGTATACATTGTTGCTAAGGGCAACCCAACACCAGCGTAGCTATAAACATACAAATAATGTACTTAGCACTGGAATGCCTTCATATTTTTAGCCACTATGAACATAAACATTAAAAGGCTTAATTTCCCAGATTGAAGCTAATAAACCTCTCAGCTTTCATACTCGTCACTGTCACGACTAGAATTCCTTCGTCAGCATGTTGTGTACCCCCACATATCCACACAGTTATGTACAAAGCTCTGTTTAAACCCAGTTAAGTATCTGCTACCTCTCTGTGTTCTTTTCCACAAGCACAGCAGTTCAAGTTGACTGGTCGGCTCAGTAATCCCATCCAGCCATAAGGGGCACATGTGTGAATGGTGCTTGATTGGGTTTCCACACAAAAGAGCCCCAACAGGCCTCAATCAATGGAAGCAGACTGCTGAGTGGTGCAGTAATGCTACCTCTCCCTGTCCACTAGTGAGTAAACAAGGACAAGACACCAGTGCTTTGCCTACCTACAACCAATCTCATGTCTGGAAAGGAACCAGACAGCCTATGTGTATGGGTGACCCAGGATAATGTGATATCCTTTATCTCAAAGAGCCCTTTCTTAGAAGGTGTGTCACCCAAATCACACAGCATGTTCCCACTTTCCCATCAGGGCATCTAGCTGTGCAAATGATTTCAGCTTTATTTTAAAGAGGATTTCAGATATCTGCTAAGACTTCAGCCACCATCCCAACACAAACTCATTTTAAGGAATTAAAAATTTAATACTCGCAGTATTTTTTAAAAACTGAATGAAAAACATCTATCTTCCAAATTCTAACACCCCGACTGGAGTTTTGCAGGAGAGCTGGGCACTAAGCTGCAGATATCATGAGAAAAAAATCTGCATTACCTCACAGAGGTAAGAGTAGGATTTTTATGTGAGTTGGGTGAAGTGACCCTTTAAATCCACTGGCCAAATCAACTGTTGAGTCAGAACTCAAGAGTAAAAGTAATCATCAGTCGAAGGATGTTTAGGATCCTCAGCGTGCAACAATTTCCTGTATATGTAAGCAAAGAAGTGTCAGAGCAATGGCACAAAAAACAACTTTTGCTCAGTTTGCCAAACTAGTGATGCTACAGAATTCAGATCAGGCACTGGCCTAAATCTTTCCCAGGCTCTCAGGAGATGGGGCATAGGAAATGAGTGTAGCACATCTAAAGTTTTAGGAGGATGTGAGATGAAAATAGACCAGTATATGAGAGAATAATCACTGCAGCAGCGAGGTCGACCAATTCTGGGTATGTGTAGCTGTGCAGTAACCTCTCATGTTGAAAGAGGATTGCAGGAAGGTCACAGTGCAGACAGACACACACAGACACACACACACACAAGGGCTGAACATGAAGATTAACTTATTACTGAGAGGTCACAGTCCCTGCAGGGTGCACAGCACAGCCAGGAAGTGAAAGGGTAGGAGACAAGGCTCTATTAGTATCCACAGTGAGTAAATTCCTTTTATACACTTTAAAAAACTTTGATTAATAGTACTATAATAAACTATGTGTTAATGCTCTAAGCCTATTTTAGACTTATGTTAGCCCAAAATGACAAACTCTTCTTACTGCTGGATGCAAGTTATTACTTTTTATTGCATTTACTTGTTTTTTTGCTGGTGGCTATTATTTTTTAAATAGTTTCTTTAGGGCTGCAACTATTATTGAATAATCTGCTAATTATTTTCTTGATTAACTAATAAACCATTTAGACAATAAAACATCAGAAAGCAGTGAAAAACACTCACCACAATATCCTAGAGCACAAGATGTGCCAAGTCATAAAATATGATTTATGTCCTACCAATAGTCCAAAATTCCCAATTTTTGAATTTACCGTAATATATAACCACAAAAAACCTTCAACCAAGGAATGTTTGGCATTTTCGCTTGAAAAATAACTTTTATTCAATCATCAAAACAGCTGCCAATAAACTTTCTGTCAGTCAATGTATTGATTAGTCGAGGTTGTTGCAGCTGTAGGTTACTATTTTATGTTCACCCTTTCACATAAAGGGTGAGGTCATTCCAAATGATTCTGACAGCCGAACCTTGCAACAACAACACCTCGCACACTCACACACAAACACACAGAAACACACACACTGCACTATCACAACCTCACAAAGTCAGGCCACAAATACATGCTAAAGAAGGGAGAGAGTGGAGGAGAAATCAATGCACATTGATGCACATTGCTGCAGTGAGGAGGGGTCTGCTCGCCTGCTCACTGGGTCAAACATGTCAAAGCAGTTCAGTCAGTGCATCCATAATGATGCAGGAGAAGCTATGCCTCGCATCCAATACTCTGTAATGTTCTGCAGAGATAAAGATATGGACTGAAGTCATTTAGATCTCTGCATGAAGGAGCACTGATCTCAAAGTATGAAAAGCTTTACTGCTTGTCAGCATAGATATTATATACATTAAGTAGACAGCAACACACAGCCCTTACAATGTGAATGTGTTGGGTGACCTTTTAAAGGACTGACATAACTTGCCTGAGGCTATAGTGTACATTTACACGAGCCATTTAGCCAATGTTCAAGGGAAAATTCAGGTTTTATATAATCAATTCCATTTCTGAATCAATACACTTTAGGCTGTGTGATCAATATAATAAATTACTGAGCCCCTTTCATGATTTGTGGTCCCATAAAGTGGTTGTAACATCCAACATCATCATCACTCTTACCCTCCACTAACTCATCCAGACTTGTGATCTTCTTCCCTCCATCCAAAGCATACAACACCCGGACTCCTTGAGGGAGGTTGACGTTGTCCGACAGGGACCGTGTGAGCTCCATGAGCAGAGCATCCAGGGACCTGAACCGGTCATGAGACACGGCATACACCAAACCTTTGAAATACCTGTCACCATTGCGATAAAAGCGGACTTTTTTGGCTTTTTTCTCGGAGGTGAGAGACTGGAGAGTGCGTGTACGGTAGAAACTGCAGTGCGCACTGTGCGCCGGGCTGGGGACCAGACCGTTGCCTCTGGAGCCACATTGGGACCCGGAGCCAGAGTTGGTCCTTGGTGTCCGGTGCGGCTTCTCTCGCTCCTCAAAGTGTTCAAACTCAATACTTCTGCTTAGTGACATGTTGGTTTATTTTTCCCCCAAATAAGAAAACAACTTTTATCCAGACAGTGCTGTAGGATCGATGCGTTGGCACAGAGAGGAAGAGGATGGATGGATACACGTGTGCGTCTCCGGTGTCCACTTCCAATGTACAAACACACTGTGACTAGTTGCAGCTGCACTGGCTTCTCGTTAAGACTTCTCCTAATACGAGAAACAAGTCTGAGAGTCCCACAGAAAATGAACCTCGTTTTTTGACAGATCCGATCGATTGATTTCTTCTTCACTCAAGCAACACAGCAGCAGCGATAATCCAAACGCCAAATCGGGATTATCCGGTTGAAAATGTGTCGAATAGAGACCGGTTGTGTTTGACAGACATCTCAGTTGACTTGCCGACAGCCTAAAAAACAACCAAGGAATTTTTACAAAACTTCAGCGGTGCCGCACAAAACCGCAAGCCGCCTCCTTCTCCCCTTCACATCCTTTCTCTGACTGGTCGTCCACTCATGCTGTCAAATCAATGGATAATGAGAGAGGAGGAAGCCTTCCCCGCCTCAGGGTCCTAATGCTCCCTATTGTTCTGTTAATGTATTCAAGTCCTGAACAATGAAGTTTTACACTCCTCCTCGATGACCTCAAATGTGTTCAGACTGTCAAGATGCTTGGCAATGTTGATGAGTTTTTTGTTGTCTGGATACCGTACATAGTCTGTTAAGAATGGGTGGATAAAACTAACTTAGTCCAACAAGTCAAGGACTATGGTAGGCTCTGCTCTGTGTTCTTTACCATAGTAAAACACATGTAATTGCTGGTTTTGATTAAGATGTGCACACTATTATAATTATGATTGTAAAATAAACAATTACAAGCGTTCTGACAAAAAGTCTACATTATTAATCAGTTATTTAAAATCAATGATTGTTGCTCTGTATATGTGTCCCTCTATATACTATTATAAACCTATTTTATAAGTAGAAGTAAAAAAAAAACAACAAAAACAAAAACACACATTGCTCAAAACCAAAAGACATGGTGGAGCTGGGATGCATGCAAGCAAAGATAAGATAAGATAAGATAATCCTTTATTAGTCCCAAGACGGAGAAATTTAAATTATTGCAGCAGCAAAGTGGACAGTAAAAATAGAGGAGCTTCAATAAAGATAATAAAGAACAATAAATAATAAGTACAAAACCAATAAAAACAATAGTAATAAAAAAACAGTAAACTAATAGTAACATTATGTACAAGAGTAATACTGGTGTTGAGTGATAATATACACAGATTTATAGTGAAAAATATATATAAGTTGAAGTCCAAAATGCACAGACGTTTCAGAAATTCCTTCTTGTCTTGTAATGTCTTATATCATTAAAAAATTTGATTGATATATATGGTATAGAAATATAGCTTACACATAAAAGGATTCATGCATATCATGTTTGTTTTCTTTTGGACAAGGATGCGTCTATGCAGCAGAGTGCAGCAAATACTAATCTGGACTCGCCATCCATGTCTGCCAAATACAGACCGTGGATTATAAAGGGCAATGCCAATTTTATTCACCACTCCTACCAGGCTCTTACCAACTGTACCTGCGTCACCACCTGGCTCAACACAGCACAGACTAAGACCTGGGCCACACTGTCATTGAAGCTTTGTCAAAAAAAAAAGCAAAAAAAAAAAAGCAGAGCAAACTGGGCAGCTTGGGTATGAGTTAACCCACTTTTCAAATATGGTAGCCTAATTCCTGAAGCCACTGTAACAGAAAGTAATAGGTCTATCTTTGTCATATTTTATGAGCACCAATTAGGGACAGTCATTAAGTCAGTAACTTTTTGATCATAATTTATAGTTAGAGATGAAAACTCAGTTGATAAGTTTGACCTTGTATGTTTTAAGTGGTTTGTCTTAATGTATGGTGATAGTAAAAGTTGCTTGACTTCCTTGTTTCTCCACAAAGTAATAACAATAAAGATGAATAGCAAATTTTAATTACACCATACAGTATCAATGACATAAGAAAAGGAAGAAATGTGAATAAGAAAAGAAGTGAAAAGCGTTAATGAATATTTAAAGACATACAGAGACTTAATTAAAAAGATAGACTAAAGTCAAAATACTGTCTTGTATTGTGGATGTGGGACTGTCCTTATTTTAACATTTATCCCAGATTGTGTATTTGAGGGACAAAAATAGTATTTTGAGTGAACAGAAATGTTTAAGTTAAGTTAAGTTTTTTTTATTCCAGAGACATCTTTGGAATTCCTCTAATCCAATTCCAGCTGTGTTGGATGCATTGTTTGAGACTTTCAGGGAGGAAGTCACTAAGAAGAAAGCAAATGGAAACACTCTTCCTTGGGCAGAGGGAAATCCTGTACAGAATGACAAAGCATAAAATCCCACAATGACAAGAATCCCTCTCTCCCTAAAATAAAATAACAATCAGGTTGAAGATAAGGCTTAAGCCTCCCCTGACGGTTTCTTCTGGTACTTCTGGTAAGCTGCTAATATAATGCAGTTTATGAGGGATTTGGGGAATAATTCTCCTCAGGCGTTTGTACAAAAATCACTTAGCTAAACAATCCACTCTTAAGGAAACAATGCAAACCATGTGAGCAATTGCAAAGCTTTGCTGACTTCAGGCTAAAATCACATGCCTTATGAGTATGCAATACTCGTTTTGAGAAATGAAAGTTCATTTTGCTGACATTTGAATGTTGTAGCCTGTGTAGTTATATGAGTACATCTTTGTACATACTTTAAAATGAGTACACATTAGGCTTTACCTTTCTGAAAGCAAATGAGGGTCCTTATGACTCAGAAGAAATTTGAAAAAACAATTTGTGTCCTAACTCAGTGACAGGCAGGCGGTATCTGTGTGTATATAATAGACAACTTTTGGAGACAAATTTTGAACAGCGTGCCCAATTGGGGCAGGACAAAGATGATTTTTGGGTCAGTGGTTATGTGGTTATGGTTAGGGTTAGGAAAGTAGAGGTTATGGTTGGGGTAAATCTACAGGAAATGAATGTAAGTCTATGTAATGTTCCCAAAAGTGACCTAGGACAACGTGTGTGTGTGTGTGTGTGTGTGTGTGTGTGTGTGTGTGTGTGTGTGTGTGTGTGTGTGTGTGTGTGTGTGTGTGTGTGTGTGTGTGTGTGTGTGTGTGTGTGTGTGTGTGTGTGTGTGTGTGTGTGTGTGTGTATAATCAACATGACAGAGGCCAGGTGCAAACAATTCAGTTAAATGTGTTAATAAAAATGAAGATATGGCTTCGGGGGCAAAGGTTAAGAGAGAGGAAGGCCAGCAGTGAAGAGAAGTCAGTGATGCACATCTCTGAAGAAAGCAAAGATGTTATTGGTCATAACAAATGACCCACAGACATCACAATCTTAGCTGTAGTGAACACTTTCAGCTAGTTCTTTGTTTGTTTTTGTATTTTTTGATGATTTAAGATAAAAGTACACAATGACAAAAGAGATCTATGACCAAAACCATACTCTCTTAATACACTGGTTAGCATCTAAATCCATGGATGGATGTTTTGCTTCCGTGAGGTCAAGGTCAGACTTACTTCACCCAAATTTATGAGAGAGAAAAAAAATACTCCAACGCCCTCTAGTGTTCACAAATGAACACAGAATTAGGAAGGGGGAGAGAAACTGAGGTGGGAGCTGTGCCGAGTGGGAGCTGTGTGAAAATTAGCAACTGAAAGCGTGAAGATTCAAAGGTGATGATGAGACATGTTTTGTGAGAAATCATTCCACTTCACAGAGATGCAGAGGCAGTGAAAGGCCAGACCAGAGACCAGGCCCTTTCCATGCATTTTGATGGCACAGCATGGGAGCCAAAACTAACTAGATTTTCAAAAACAACCAGAAAATGTAATAACAAGCCATGAATAAAAATTAATAAAAGATGTAGAAGTTGGTGAGGAGGCATAAAGAATACCAGTCCATGCATTTACTGAGGTCTAAGAATATCACTTCTCTTAACAAAATCTAGACTTACAATACTAACATCACTTCAAATGCTCTAGCAATGGTTCTTCATAGTGAGTTTAAAACGCCACTTTGAATGAAACTTATCTTAAGGAAGCATTAAATGTGCCACAACCATAAAACATATGAAAAAACAATCATCCTCAGCCATACGGAAAACACCTCTACCTTTCTTACCTATGAAGTTCGCCCCTCTCTCACACTCCCCAAAAAGAAAATGGTCTCACATGTGCCAGGGTGCCAGACAATGTGGTGCCACAGCTCCAGCCTGGATAGAGAGCTTCTGAAATGAATCTAACACACCGTTTTCTACCAAGATGAATTGAATTATAGCAGGTTACTTCTAGTTTTACACCACTTGGCAGCAGTGATTCGGAGGGGCCATGTTTATCTACAGTGACCCAATTCTCTCACATTCTGTTAAAGGTAGAGCAGCTGGTGTTGTTGCCAGGTCAGCTGGCATGATGCTGTAAGTGAGCAGAGGATACACGGTCTTGTCTGGGCTGAGAACTGAAGGAGAGCTGATAAGAAAGTTTTAATCTCTTATTCTGTTTTATGTTGTGTCATATAATCATAAAAAGTTGGAATCATAATGATTGATTGATTGCTCATGGTTGTTTATGTATAGCATATGATTTTGGTGGCAGAATAAGGCTGCTGGGGGGGGGGGTGTAGTCAAATGGCTTTCAGATCTTGAAATGGCAAGATTTTAATCCTAGCCAAGAAAACTACAAACTTGCTTAAAGTCTAGATGCCACCAGTGGACCCTCAAAACTCATAATTAAAGCACCTGACTTTGTTAAAAAATGTTGTTTGTTAGGTTTTTTTTACTTTTACATTTTCTAATTTAAACGTTCTATGAAAGTTCTAAAAGTGATAACCTTACCTAAATATCTTATATGTTGGTGTTAGGGTTAGGGTTGGGGTTAGGTTTTGCAACATTAAAAAAAAGATATACAGACATATATTGAACATGTTATTGTGACTAAGTGAAAAAAACATTTAGAAACATTTCACAAAACACACTTAATTGAAAGCAGGTATATAACAATATTTCTCAAAATCTGAAATAAAAAAAGACAAAGTACAGTGTTTTCAGACACTTTCAAAACACTTTGCAAGTCTTACCACTAGATGGGGATGTTACGCCTGTTTTTCAGTGTAGGCACTTCAAACTGGGTGACTTGTTTTTCAGCTTTTTCTGTCATAGCTCTGAAATATTTTATTTTATATTTCAAATAAAGAAACATCGAGTCATGTTTTGAGTCTTTGGTCTGCTTATTAGGAATGACTTTAAACATGTAGTAACATCAGTATAATGAGCACCAAATCCTGTATCACTTTCATTATCAACAACAAGGAGTGTTTGAGTCAGAGCTATGGAGGAGAAAAACAATGGGAATAGAAATAAAAATAACAATGACGAAGAAGAGGAAAGTTTTTTTTTTCTTTTCTTTTTCTTTTTTTTTTGTAAAACAAATTAGAGTGTGTAGAGGAAGAAAATGGTTGAGTGTGGAGGAAGGGGTATGATTCAGTGAGGCAGGGATAACAAGAGGTATTTCTTGAAGATATGAATTTTCAGACTCCAAAAGAAATGTGGGATAGTACAAGAGGAAAAACAATTGTTCAACCATTGGGGAAAACATCAGGATGGAGAACAATAAAGTCTGCATGGAATGATGAACAGACTGCAGGGGAGAGAGAGCTGCATGGTTGGTAAAAAAAAAAAAAGAGCAGAAATCTGTAACACTTTACTTAAATTCCCCCTATTTAGCACATATTAACAGTGTACAGTCACTTAATACATGGTAGATAACACAATAGTTGCTAGCAGATGCGATTGTTTTTGAATGTATTTTTGAACAACTCTTCACACCCATAAGTGAAGAAAACAGATAATGAACAACAATATAGTAACACAGAGTAGCAATAATATACCATAAATGGAGAAGTTGTAATTGCTGACTAATGCTGCACATGAATAAACACTTAAATGTAAAGTGTAACTGATTCATTTAATAAAGTCAGTGAGTTTGCAATAATTGTAATGTAACCTCAAGGTATATATTGCACATGTTTCTTACTCACACAAAGCTATATTAAACCACCCTCCTTCAAACCACCTCACTGCTGTTATGTGTCACAACTTCTCTTGGCTTTGACCTGACATTAAACACACTTCTCTCAGTAAGTGGTCCCAACAGCAGAAAGACAAATCTCTGATCAATAATATACTCTGTGATTCCTCTGCAGGGGGCAAAAACATCTAGACATTAATAGCACTGTTAATCTGTCAGAGCTGGTACTGTTAGATTACAGTTGGAGAGGTCATAGCATTGAACAGTCAAAACTAATCGAGGCTGACACATGTCAGAGCGAAGCACTGCTTGGACCTGATCTCATCCAAGACATCCTGCTCCTCCCCAGAGAAATCACTGGCCCTGTAGCCTCACCATTGTGAGAAGCTGCATTTAACAATCCATCAAAAGCATAAGTGCTGTACACATAGGCATTGATCTGGTGCTGTCATAAGGTGATGCTATCTGATATTGGCCTATCAGATAGCATTATTGTACTCCATGATGGTGCTTATGTGGTGAGGGGTCTGAAAATATCTGATAGTTAGCACATTTACCTCTGTAATTTAATGTAAAACACTTAATAAAGAGTTTATAAGCACCAACTAACTGTTTAAAGGAAATACGTTTTTTTTTTTACTAATGCTTTATAGAGCTGTAATAGACTGTTTATATAGTATAAATCATGGAAAACCATTAATAAACACTTTTGTCATCTCTAAAAATCATCAAATCTTCAATTATAAATGTTAATTAATTCTTAATAAACTTTTTTCAGACAATCAATTTTGCAAGTTAATTGAAGAGCTACAAAGACAAAGCAAGTGTCATGTTGCAAGACAAAACACCAGCAACAGATATTTTTTTGGACTTGGAAAACCCATAATATTAGCTGATCTATAGAACATTAATAACACCATTGGTTACTACTTATAAACCTTAAAATGTGACCTGTTAGAAAGTAGGACAATGTTTATTTGAAGAAGTTAAGAGAGTCACAAACATTTGGGAGAGGAGAACTGTGTTTTTACATGCTAATGACTCCATTGCACGTATTACTGTGCTATTGCCACGTCCTATATATTACAATTATCCAATGTGAACTATGATGCACAGTCACACTGGTCACTGCGTGTCACCACAGATCTGGCATAAAATTCAAAGGAATGTGTCAGAAATTAGCATTGTGAGCAGTTGGGCATTGACGGTTGTCTTTCACTGTGAATATCAACCACGGTGCTGGTGAATAAGTCTTTTCTCATCTAATCTTGTCACCGACTCCTACGGACTGCTGTGATGTCACAGTCTGTAAGTTCGTGTCCATGTGAGCGTGTCTGCTGTTAAATACAGCTGTAGGACTGAGATGCTCCATGTAAACCGTATGATAAAGTGAATAGTAGTGGCTCCTGATGAATAAATCATCACAGTAAGACATTACAAGGTCCTGTCACTTTGTGGTGTGAGTGCTGCAATGACACATTGTTAGTGGCTATCACTTTTCTAGATGGACTACTGTAGCTAACCTGCTAAAAAATGAAGCCCTTTCCATCATCAAAAATTGTGGATATTTTTGTAAAGATTTTAAGTTTTATGATCATTGTATCATACCAGATTAGACATTTAGAACCCATATCTGATTTGGGGTCAGTGGTTGTCACACTCCAGGTTTTGGAGAGAGATACAAAAAGTGATGTATCTGATATAGATAAAAGAGAAATAGATAAAAGGTAATAGATTACAACTTTATTGGCCACGAGGGTGGAAAACTGATTTGAATTATAACATTCAAAAAATTAAATAAAAATACAAAACTATAAAATACATAAAAAAATCCTGCAAAAATAGTTTTCCTCTTTCTCAGATCTGCATTACAGTGTTTGCATCAAGTAACTGAATGGTGAGTGAAGCCTTTGTCTTAGAGGAATAACATGCAAGGAGAGATACATACATGATAATTGGAGAATTGTCATGTATGTATTGCCTCTCTTCCTGTGCTATCAATTGTAGTATTTGTTAAAGCTCATAGGCACACATGGCTGCGGCATTTTAGCAGAACAGGAAGTAGAATCAATAGATGGCACTGTTTCCCAGGCCTTGGTTTTCTGCTGTCCTTGGTAGCGCTTCACATCTCTCTCTTGCTCTCTTTCTCTGTCTATTCTCCCCTGGGAGCCTATAGTTGTTCTGTCTAGAACCAACTTCACTAAAATGTTGAACAGACTCTTGGCCCAAGTATACCTGGAGCCACTTCAAGCAGAATTCTCCAGGGAATCAAACATTACTTATTGTATCAAAATTTAACCAGGAATGGAATAACAATTTGGGATGAGACAGATGGTGGTGGTCTCCATATAAGACATGTATAAGAGGTCTATACATATCCAATAAAATATGTGCTTCTGTATTATGGAGATAAGAAAAATACATATATCTGTGAAGATACGTTTCTGAACAAGGTTTTCCTATCTATAGTACAGCATAGTCTGTAAATTCTTATATATTTTAATACAGTGTATGCTCTGCAGCAATGTCAACATATCATGTATAGCCATGTATATATAGCCCCAATCCTGACTTAAATTGGTTTTCCACCTGGGGAGAGCACTGTCACCTTCAGCATGCACACTACCGCATTTGAGCAGTCAGCCTGTAACATAACAGGTCTGCTGTCGATGCCAGGATAGTATGTGTTTTCTTCATCACTTTTATTATATAAATATGGTCTTAATTATTATTTTAATATATGTATCAAATGGTAGAAAGCCATTAAAGAACATTTTAAGTACTGTATTGAGTACAACTTTGAGGTAATTGTACTTTACATTTTATGCTATATATATATTCTTCATCTCCACTGCATTTGAAATGGAAAAATCACACTCTTAATTCCACTAACAGCTATTTTTAGGTGTTTACATGTCCAGGTTTAAGATAGAAAATCTATGAATAATGAATACAATATGATGCATCTTTCTAGATTAAACTACCCAATGGCATATACAGTAATGCAGGTAAAATTAGCCCCATCTCAGCCAGCAACATTAAAATGCATCAATAACAATCCAATAACATAAATCATAATATAACAGAACACATCCTGAGCATTTTTACCTTTGATACTTGAACTACACTTTGATAATATATTACAGAACTTTTACTTAATGTTGTTGTTGAATAGTCTGCATATTTACATAAAATATACATATATTTCTTATGGCAGGACTGGTGCCCCCATGAAGATCAAAATACAGCTGATTGACTACTGCTTTGTTGCAAAAATGTCTGTCTTGAAACATACAGTAAGAAAAAGATTAATTTGAGTGTTGTGTGGTGCAGTTTGATTAATTATATCATTGATCACATAATGTGAAAGTGTGGAGGGAGAGAAAAAGAGTGAAGCGTGATTGATGAGTTAGTGTGATACCAGGGAAAACCTCCTGAGCTCATGATATTCTGTGTTGAACCTTTTTTTTTTGCCTTAAAAAGTGCACAAACTCAGAGTGCATGCGGCTTTCTTTAGCTTTGCACTGTTTTCTTGGAATATAAGAATAACAAGGTTTCGAGTAGTGCAGCACCCACTTGGTTCACATGGAGCTACCTTCTTCGCGGAGGTTACACCTGGAGCATGAGACAATCACAATGGTTGCTAGGTAACGGGTCTCCCCATAGTCTTTGGCGAGAGCTTCCAGTAAACCAAGCTTTGGTCTGTGAATCACTCCTTACACTTGATACAGGACTGTATATGAAAATGAGTGGACCACATGCAGTAGAAATCTGTGATTGTGTGTGTGTGTGTGTGTGTGTGTGTGTGTGTGTGTGTGTGTGCGTGTGTGCGCTCTTGGGCTTTTGGGTGAAGTTACAGGTCAATACACAGGCAGAGGACGTTGCAGAAAATCGACTAATGTGAGCACATTTGGCCAGTTCTCACTTCTATGAGAGGCTATTTAAATTGAGGTCACTTAAACCTACATTAATTGATCGGGGGCAGCACAACCAGCTGTATTGACACATTATGCCCTTATACAGTTGGTATGGCAAACACATTAGCAAACAATTGCCTCGTAACATATCCTGCAGGCACGGAACAACATAATTATGAATTTGTTGCACTTATAGAGCACCTTTCTAGTCTTCGGACCACTCAAAGTATTTTTACACTACAGGGCACATTCACCTATTCACACACTGATGGCGGCATGCCACAATGCAGGGTGCTGTCACAGCCATTGGTAGCAATTTTGGGTTCAGTATCTTGCCTAAGGACACTTCAATATGTGGACTGCAGCAGCCGAGGATCCAACTGCTGATCTTCCAGTTAGTATACTATCTGCTCCACCTCCTGAGCCACAGCCACCCCACCAATATAAGTCTGATATTCATGTCTTGTTTTAGTCCTGTTTTGGTCACCACCAACTATGTAGGAAAATATATTTGCTAAATGCTTCTCCGTGATCACCAGGTGGTTGCTAACTGTGTCTGGCTGCTGTTTGGTGCTGAAGAGGTGAAAGAAATCTGGAAAAGATACTGATGTGACACCTTTGACATTACACATACTCATATTGCTCAGATAAAAATATTGAATAGCAGCTTTAACATTTGGTTTAAATGAAAGACACAATTTAAGTTTTTAGGAAATTAATAAAATCATAGGAAGTCCTAAATGTCTCTGTGTGTAACAGAGTATTTCATTTGAAGTAAATCTCTATGTGATGAGCAGATATTGGCTCTCCTTTCTGAGTAGTACTCTCCTCTGACTAGTCAAATGAATGGTTTATTATGATAGAGACGATAGGAATGAAATCTGCCCGAATGCCTCTCCACCTCAACTCAATAGTGTCATTTTCCTCTCCTCATCAATTCCAGCCATCTGTTGCTCCTTTCATATCTGTCCATCCCAGTTTGGCCCTGGAACCTTGCATGTTTTGAAGCTGCTGGTAATAGTTAGAAATATTCATTTATTCATTTCAAATGTGGTTTGCCGTAATCATAGAATTTGAAAGCAATACCACCATTTTAGAAAGTAATCTGACAGAACTTACAGTTTATAAACTGCACAAGCACTAAGAGTGCTTCACCCAAATTAAAATAAGAAACACATTTTCCCACATCCCCATCTTTGCTATGTGTCCATGCTGTTTTAGTGTAACCTGCCCAGGTGTGGAAATTTCCATCTCTTTCTCTGCAAACCTATACAGTGAAGGTGAGATGAATTTAATTTGTTGTGCTCACAGCATCTAAAAATCACACCCAACAACAAATTCAGCATCTCTTTCCAGAAAGTGTTCCTTTAGATAATCCACAGAACAAGCCGTGGACAGTTTTCATAGGACTCTTTGGTAGAAAGTAGTTCCAATGAAAACTGATTCAAGCAAGGTCTGGGGATTATCCAGGGTAATGTTTCTGGAATGACATGATGTTATTGAAGTTTTTTGAATGCAATTTTCAAAGCTACATGCTGCTGGGGCTAAGTGAGAAAATATGTTATTTTATCATTTGGGTGCATTGACCCTTAAAGTATTTACCCTTTAAGCACTGACCCTTTAAGTTCTTTACATACCATGTCTAATAAATATTTCTCGCCAGTTGTACAGTTGTTGCAGCTTAAATGAGACACATAAGGTGATATGGAGGACTACTGCTGATTTATCTTGGACTAGGACACTGTTGTGGTGCTACAGTTTGGCACAGCTGCTCTCATAAAATGTTTTGATACCCCCAATAAGAGTTCAGTGTTTTACTGTGATTAAATCCCCCAGGCCTGTTTGCAGTAAAATTCTCTCTCTCTCTCTTCGTCTTTGTGTGTGTATGTGTCTCTCTCCCCCTCCCACACCATCACTAACCCTGTTTGCCTCCCTGCCTCCCTCATCATTCTTATTCTCTCCCACTCTCTTCCTCTAGTGACCTACACACAGGGAGACACGGGGCACTGAGTTCGAGTCTGTGTATTCAGTACAACACTCTAGTTAAAAACCTCATAACTGTCTTTCAATGAATTCATGCCAAATAATTGTAAACAGTGTTTTATGTATGTCAAATAGCATGTCTGCATTATTGGATTTATTCATCACTTCTGCCCTGGAGCAGAGTGAAGGGTATACTGTATGATCTCCTCTGTTCATCTGAGGTGTGTTTGTCTATGATGAAGGTATTTCAGCAACTTAGGATCTGGTTGGTCTAAACATCTGCTGTGCACAGTCACACTTGCAATGAAAGAAACATGCCCTCATGACCCTTCCCATGTAAGACCGGCCACAGGCCACAGTTTGGCTTCCTATTCTCTCACTGACTCTTTATAACGTTGACTAAGTGTTGGTGAACTGGTGAGATTGGCATAGTTGGTGATCGGCTCTCTTTTAAGTACTTTCTTAGTGTTTATTTCCAACAGCTTGGAAATGTGATTTAAAACTGGCAATGCAGGAGCTCTGCAGACAGGGGTACAAATTTGAACCAAAATCCGTCACCTTTTATTTCCTAATTCATTTAGTCAATTTGCCAGTAGTGAGAGTGGAGTACATAGAGTTCAAGATTTGTTCCAGAGGTGACATTGCTTATATCCTGTTCAATATTGCAGCCATTAGGGTTGCTCAGTGTAGCAACAACAGTGTCACCTTGTCAGATTGTTTGAGAAACACCTTTGACCTCTTTTTCCTCCTGGAATCACATATATCTGGACCTGTTTCCTTTCATTCTCTGCACCACCATATGACTGACTCCGCTTAGCCCACATTTGTCCTCTGACGATGAGTGATTGTTAACCAAATGCCCTAATTGTTTAATTAGGTTGGGGCCAGGGAGCCGTGACAGCTGCGGCGTGATTCATGTATGCTGCATTTTCAGCAGCAGTAATGGGTGGTTGGCGGGTGGAGGGGGAGGAGGGGGGGGGGGGGGGTGCGCTACAAGGAGTGATGCGGCCTTTGGCAGGAGAGCTGGCATCTGTCACCCATGTCAGCATAATGGGAGAGAGAGAGGCAGTCCAAAAATGCTGCCAGGTAACCCATAGCCTCCATTTTTCACAGTGGTTGAGTTAAAACAGCTTAAGACAGAATTCTTAGGATTTTTTAAGCAAGTCAGCCAATATTTGTAACTGTTCCAAAGTCAGATTCAAAAGACTCAAACTTCTAATGCTAATTATGTAATTCCTTGGAAATCTCAAAATAATTCATACAAAAACCTATCATTAATCTGCTATACATACGTTAGAATTTCCCTTTATCAAGTTGCTCTTATTCCATTCTTTCATTAACATAACAGTACATAATACAGTGCATAAAGACTACAGTGAAAAAATGCAGTTTTTCTGTTCAGTATCTACTATTTATCAAGCTATGACAATTTCATACCTTTTGATTTTGTGGCCATCTTGTCTCTAAATGAGCCAACAACAGTAAAAGTCACATGCATCCCCAGAGCACCATGAGCAGACTGTGTGTAGTGCTTGTTGAAGTAAATATTAATAGACAGGCAAGAGCGTTGGCTTGAATATTTCAAATCAGAGAGGCTGCACGGTATGACGGAGTCCAAGCCTGTGTGCTGCTATCCATTAGTGCTATGTTCTCCACTACAACCATCCCCAGGGCAGCGGCACCAAGCAGAGTCCAGTACTGTCTTGGCAATCTCTGCCGCTAGTGTTTCCTGACTAGCAGCTGACTTTCCAAGGGTCATATTACTGTGGGCAGAGTTGAACCAAATTTTGAAAGGCCTGGTATCAATAGTTTCTGTGTCATTCTCTGTCTAATGTTCACCTCCTCTCTCAGCTCTCTCGTGGGCAGCAAAACAGACACACATTGTCTCTTAGGAATGTCTACATTTGGATAGGTGGTTGTTAAACTAATGGGGATACTGTGGCATGAGTCCTCCAGGAAGAACAGGCTGCCAGATCAGAGTTACAATAAATTTGGATTTTAGGAAAAGTGTCCTTGGGGCTGTTATCTTGCTAACTAATGCAGACAGTATTAGGGTATACATGGGTGAAACAGTAATTTACAGAAAGCAGTACCACAGGATCTATCCAAAAGAAGGTTTTTAGAAATAGATTCAGGAGACTGTTGTTATCAGTGCACACTGACAGTATTGGTTGTTTATTCGAACAGCTTAAAATAACACAGGTTTAAGCTTTCACCAGAGTCTTTCCCTAGCTTTAACCGAGAAGTTTAACTTCCTTAATGCTGCGTTTGGGTTGCAGTTTTTGGGTCACTTGAGGACAGAACATCACACACACACACACACACACACACACATTTGACATATTGTCTCATAAAGTTGTGTGTATAGTGAATGCATTGCTAAGAGGTGCTTAATTTGTCGTCTAGCAGACAACCAGAGCAACGTAGCATTCATTTTGATTCACTTATCTGTCAACCTGAAAAATATAAGTCCAACATTCATCCTCCTTTTTTTTTTTTTGGACCAACCCCTAACAGATACATTTGGTTCTTTAGATGCTTAATACTCCACTATGTCCAACAGCTACTTTCATTGTCTGCTGTTTGGTGCTACATAGGTAGCATTCAGAGTATTTATCAGTGCTTTTTGACTGCTGCTTGTTGCAGCCTGTAAAGAAACTGAACCGAAAAAAAGGAGGAAAAAAAGCAATCGTAAAACAAGACAATGAGCTAAATTATGATATAATGCTCAGTAATGCAGAGTCATATGATAATTGTCACTTGGAGAAACCTCTTTAACATACAGAAGCCATTTGATCTTTCATATTATTCTTATAATGATATTCATTAGTGCAATTTTGAATGCAAACCTAAGATGCTGCTTCAGAAATATTTGTAGAGGTCAATTTGGAATTCAGTGTGAAACAGTCTGTTTTGTTGTTGATTCACATTATGACTGTGTTTAGGATTGGTTTGTTTTTTTCATTTTATCAAACGTGTTTTTTTTTTTAATGCTCAGTATCTCTCATGATAACACAAGACGTAACAAGCATACAGGATGTGTTTCCTACAACATTAAACATTTGCAAACCCTTTTGTTAAGGTTTTGAAACCTGAATTATTTCCTTAATGTGTGTTAAAAAACATGATACAAATTTTTTAAAATCAGATAACCAATTATGCACGCACCATGCATTGCTGTACACCTCGATGCACAGATTCAGAGGTACAGGACTTTTTTAAAAAGCCCACTCTTGAAATTTTAAATGTTGAGATAATGGGCTAATTCCATATTTTGATGGAGCCTGTAATTACATTTTTATATTTTAATACAATTTATTTTATTTGTATTTCAAATTGTACCATTTTATACCAATTTTCTTGTTTGTAGTTATGCTTGCTCTCCCTTAGTGTCAGCATTGTTTTTGATAGTTTGATAGATTAGCTTTTATTAGGAGATGTTGCTGAATAAAGCTTTATGTTTGACAGACTTATGGTCAGCTTTGTTAATGTGCTGCCAGAGTTTTATGGCCCTTATTTTGGAGTGTGGGGGAAGATTTCCAGTTCTTGCTCAGAGCATTGTTATTTACACCAAGGATTCATTTTGCACCAACCTTGCAAAGCAAGCCCACATTTCACCACAAGAACTGAGCTCACAAGATTTAGATTGGTGTCGAGATTTGTAGCCCTCATCTCAAAGATTCCTGGGACAGTCCTGCTTAACCAAATTTTAATGTTTATATGATAAAGAGTGACCAAAAATTCATAGTCACACTCCACAGGTGTAAGGAAAGCCACATAAAAACCTAGCATTAATTGCACTAACAAAAAACCAGAAGGTTGGTCGAGGTTGTGTATAGTGGGATGATAAGGGACAAAGGAATAGATGAAAGTGATAGATTGGATGGGGATGGATGAAGATGAATGGGGACCAGTTGGGGTTGTGATATGGCCGGAGCATCTAGGAACCCGGGGGTTGAGACTCAGGCTGGAGGCATGTGTCGTGTGAGTTTTCTGCTTCATCTTCCCCTGTGGTTCCTATAAAGAAAGAAGAAGAAGGTGAATTACTAAGAAGGAAGCATCAATTCAAACATGCACGATGGTGGGAGGAAGCTAGAGTACCTGGAAGAAACCCACACAAGCTTGCATACATACATGCATTGCTGTGAGGTTACAATGCTAATTGTGAAGTGAGACAAACAGGAAAGGGGTCAGGGGTTAAGGGGTTAGGCAAAGTGAGGCATAGGGTCTTGCTCCTCAACTTTAGTTATAGTAACCATAACTATACAGTATATAAATATGGAGGGAGAAACTGAAGCAGGCAGTGTAGCAGTGAGGGCAGAGCTCAGTGGTGCTGTAGAACTGGATTAGGACAGAATGACTACAAAATATTTGTGTGGGTATAAACTTCTGTGACTACCTGAACTACATTGAGGATCCATTTTTTTCAGCCATTTGACTCATTTCCTAAGGCTTTACAAATTTCCCTCCCATCCATTGAAGACATCAGTTAACTGCTTTCACAGAAGTTCTCCCCATGACTTGAGCACTGACTTTCTTTTAGATTTCAATTTTTCAGTGTTTTTTTATTTATTAGATACAGTCAGTATAGATTCAGGCGGGTAACGTGGAGAGAAAGAGAGGAGTATGACATGTGACAAAGGACCTTAGCTGAAATTGGCATGCGTCTTACTCACTAGGTCACCAGGATGTCCTTGTAAATTGACGTTGACATTTAATATCACTGGAGTGCAACTTTCATCTGTCACTTACAGTTACTCATAGTACAAATTATTGTACTACTGTTTTTGAATTTCAACTTTCACTGTAATACTTTGTGAATGACGCGCAGCTGGCTGTAGTGTGGAGGTGATCGTCTGAGTGAACACTCTGTAAAGTCAGTCTGTTGTATGATTTATAGAGCCAACTTTAAATTACCACTGAAACTCCCTCGAGGCAGTATGGAGCCATAGCATTCTCATACCTGGATATACTGTAGATTTACAGCCATAATTGGATATACAAATTGGATAAGTCTGTGAGAAACCATAAATGTACTGTTAGTCTATGTCACGTTTTATTTATCTGCATAAACAAATCAATGTAGCGGTTATCATTATGTTGGTTTAGTGTGCAAGCGCTTGATATGTTAAGGGGTATAGGTGCATTTTTGACACTTCATGTGCCATTTTTTCTCCTCTGGTATTTTTGTGCTGCATGATAATTGAGACTTTGAATTTGAAAGGTGTCTCGGCGTGAACAACATTTTTTTGCAAAGACTCTTTGAGTACAAGACTCATTTTGAAAGTGTTGTGGAATGTCAAGGAAAAAATGACTCGACAGTGGGACTTGCCAAAAAAAAATAAAAATGAAGAAATGAAACAATTATTCACTGGGAAAATACAGGTAAGCATTGTGCCTCTTGATCAGCTTCTAAAATGGTACGGTTCATTATCTGTGGTTTTTATACCCGAGCAGACAGATGCAGACACAGGATGGAAACACACAAACTAGACATTCCTAATGGTAATAGCATCATTATCGGCCAATTTAAAGGGTTTTTCCAAGAAGCACAGTGTGTCTAATGGTATTTCTAACAATATATGACAAGAATATACATTAGAAACAGTGTTCTATGCTTGTGTGATGTATACCAGCACATCTGCTTTTGTTTGTTTAGTTTTTTTACCTCCTATCCCACATTAAAAAAAAATCTTTACTATGACATACAGAGACATATAGTAGGGGTATAAGTAGAAGGTATATAGCTCCTTAAAAAAACAACACAATACATGTTTAAGGCACAGTGACATCAAAATAGAGATTAACGACTGATTACTTCTACTTTAAAGGCACTGTGCTTATAATAGACCATGTATTCCCCTCTGGGCTGGTGCTACCAAACACAGGAGATGAGGCAGTAGTTGGCCATGACCACATAGCACACAGCTTCAGAAATAAAAAGTTTTCCTCTAACAGAAGGGTTGGTGAATGTGGGAGATAGTAAAGGCTCCTCTGGTATCAAAAGTATGACTCGGGTTCACGGGAAGCTCATTAACACTGCAAATCCCCTTGATCTTTTCCAATTAACTGTCCCGACCAGGACGATGTGAGACATGCAATTAACAAAGGCCAGTGGCTGACTCACCCCTCATCCCCCTGTTTCATTACCGGCAAGACTTGGATCTGAGTCAAATTCAACAGCTGACATATGTGCTTTAACAATCTGAAGGCTGCGAGTTTGATGCATAGCTGGTCTTCTTTCTCTGTGCTGTAATTACAGAGATTGCCTCCTGTTATTGGGAGAATCAGTTCAAGGTCTTACTCGGCATAGGGCAAGGGGTAAAATGCACGAGTCAATCATGAAAGGAGGAGAATGATCAGATATGTGTGTGACATTCACAACGCAGACTTCGGATCTATATTTTGCTCTGCAGTGTTGTAGCTTGTTAGACAGTGTTACTTACCCTGATTAATCATTATCTTTATTAAAGAGATAGGAATAAACATTCTTAGATGATACGTACGCCCATTAAATAAGCAGTTGGAGTTTTCAGCAATTTCACAAATGTTTCTACTAAACTGACTTGAATACTGTAGGTTACTGAGGGTGGCACACAGCCTGTAGGTTTACATCTGACTGCGGGTAGGGGACAAAATGAGAACCATAATATGTAATACATTTATAATACATCAATACATTGATTCATTGTTTGGTCTATAAAAATGTCAGGAAATTGTGAAAAATACCCATCACAATTTCATAAAGCCCAATGCAATCGCTTCAAATTGTTTTGTCTGACTGACCAACAGTCTAAAACCGAAAAAATATTCAGTTTAATGTCACATGTGACAAAGAACAATTGACAATCAATAAGTCGTGTACCTGTAGATTTGACAAGTCAGTAAACCCCACTCCCTTAATTACTTTAGCTCTGCCTGTTAAGCTTTCCATTCTAATACAGTATGCACTTTACAAAGAGACCGTTACTGATTTACCACACAAACATTTAAAGTCATTGTTGAAATAATAGTTCATTGATTTCAGATAGAGGTAAAAAAAAAAAAAAAAAAGCTTCTTAATTCTTGCTTGTGACCCCCAGTTTTGGTAGCTGAGAGGATAACATGACTTAATATTATCATCTGTAGGGGTCTTAAAAATGCACTTAATAGCAACTTATTTCCCTTAGTCATACAATTAGTATAAGCATGCACACAAGCAAAATTAAAAATGGAAAATCATATCTTACCAGGAATTTCATGCTCATTGTTTCAGTATGTGTAGGAATCCAAAGCTTGACGGCCTACTGTGCCTCCTTACTGTTAATAGGCCATGATTGGACTATCACTGTTCAGGGGAGGGATTTAGGGAAAGGTCAATTGCAAAAGGTGTAATTTCCTCCTGAGAGGAGCTGTTCTACTGATCCCACTGATATCCGTGAATTCATCTAAGCTAGGCTAAAATCCCTGCTTAACATACCTTAAAACTACAAGCAGAGAGAAAATCTGGGCAGGAAAGAAAGGAGGAATCATTCTCTTTAAGACAAAGCAAACTTTGCCAAAGGCCATTGTAGATTGCAGGAGCTATAAAGACAATTTCATTGATCAAACAGAGTAATTGAGACCTTTCCTGTTTTTATACATATCCGTCTGGACTGCGTTTCTTTTATTGTCTTTTGATTGTATACAGTGAAGTCAGCTAAAGTAAAGTGTAATTTTATATACTACAATGTTTGGAATACAATTATAAATCCACATAATCCTATCTAATATGCACTAATGAAAAGTTCACAGTATTTCAAAACGCTTGATGTAAGGCCAGTCTTTAAAGAGTTAGACTGACAAAGTGACCCCAGTGTTTTGCTGCTGATGGCATAATTAATGGAGAAAAACACCACACAACTTAATGGAGAATCAGAGAATCTTAATGTCCTTTTGAAGATAAAATCTGCATGTCCTGTCAAGTGATCATTTTAGTGGGCACACAGACTCTCTGGCTTCAAATGTGGAATTTGCCGCCCACTAGAATGGATGCATACAGTACACACACAAGCCAGCACAGTACGCACATGCTCACACACACTCAAAACCTGTACTACTGTATTTGTGAGGACTTTGTATTGACTTACACTCATTCCCTCAAAGTTATTTGACCCATAGTCATAAATTCTAACCTTAAACCTAAAATGAAAATGTTTAATCTTAAAAGGAAAAGAAAAAACAAAACTATCTTTGCTTTAAATTTTGTTTCAGAGCGAGATATGCACAATGTCTGCTTCATTTCATGAAGTGTTTTATAGTCCTTATGATCTTTCCGTCTGTCCTTCCACGCAGCCTCTTGTTCTCTGCACCCGTACTGTATGTGTGAGTGTGCGTGTGTATGCGTGCACATGCTTGTGTGTATCTGCTACTGTATGTCTCTGCATGTGTGGGCTGCTGGAATTCAGTTTTAGTGATAGAGAGTGAATTCAAACTCCTTTGCATACAATGTCTGGGTAGCTGGGCTCAGATTTCTGGCACTGTTAACATCTTTGCATTTTCATTTGGTTTAAAAGGACGTTGCTACAATATTCATAATCGCATTACATTTGCATTAATGTTAATTCTCTTTGGGGCATAGTGGCGTCTGAATGTATTCCATTTAGAGAGGAAAATAGACTATTTTGGTAATACTGATAATGTTAGTAGTAGAATATGCATATTTGTTTGCAGAATATATTCTCCTTTGTCAATCCTCCCCCCATTACAGTGATATACTACAGGCAAACACTGAACTTAAAACTTTTGTTTTTGTATACCATTATTTTGTTGAATTATGATTGAAATAAACTCTTAAATGTGTCAAACACACCACAAGCAAATAAATGGCCTGTATCAATATGAGAAATTTTAATCACCAGTAAATTTATATTCATTTTATGTTATTGTTTTTTTGTTTGTTTTTTTAATAAAAACGCAGAGCCTCTAAATATGCTTTTTCTACTGATTACACAGAAGTTCTCAACTTTGTTTGCTTGCAGGATGTAGATTGCTGGGAGCTAATTAGTGACATATTCATTTTAAAAGCTTTTGTGAGGTGTAACTGTTCACACTAGTTTGCAGAATTAGCCTAGAACATATGCAGCTGTAGGCAGTGCCCAAGGAATCAGCAAGGTGCAGAAAATTAAACTGAAAATATGTGAGGCTTGTTTGCTTCTGGATAACAACATGACATCATTCGACAGCAAATCCTTTATAAATTAATATGCAATAGAAGTTTGGCATCAATTGCATCTTATTTATTTACTATCGATCTTAATGTCAGTGCTTGTCATGAAACATCCCTGACAGATCATATCTGACAGTGGGTGGAAACAGAAAATGTAAAAGGACAAATTAAATCCCAATCACCAAGCCTGCTACAAGCCTGCTGAAAGTCAATTAGTGTTATGGGTCAGCTTATAAAGAGGTCTGACAATTGCCACTTTTATGTGACTTTTCAAAGCACCATGAAGAAACTAATGGACTTTTAAAGTGGTCAAAGAGTTGGTATGTAAAGTATTTGAAGCAAAGGTCTCATTTATCAAATGACAAACTGCACTGGCAAAGAATTACCATGATTTTATGCAAAGGTTCACAGCACATCAAATCACATCACATCGGTACACCACTGCATTATTGAATTTCAATTGTGGGTTATTATTCCAACTATGTGTAAATTCATATTTAAATATATTGAAGCTACTTTGCACCCTTGTTGGAGTCAAAATGAATGGTCTGCAGAAATTAGCTTCAACTCATGATCTCAGATATCCTGTTTCATATCATTGTGGCATTCTGGTTAATTAATCATAATCATCATTTTCAATATAGACTAAATAGTGGGCTTTAACATAACCTTTGATTCACGAATTGTGACCTTGACTAAAGTCCCCCTCCACTCAAAAATATGTTTCTTCAGTTGGATGTTTGGGCTTCACTGTGTAGAATGATGTATGTGCAGAGTTTGACTAGAAGGCTGTTTACATATTTATCTGCTGAAAGTGGAAAGTTTCCTGTTTACTAATAATGTGGTTTGAAGGGGTGGGCCTATGAGCATGATTTGTGACATTACACCTAGTTTGGAAGCCAATTCTGGTCTAATACACAACTTACACAAGTGTGATGTGGAAAGCACACATACACTGAGAACGGACTTTACAGTGGAGTATGAGACATCCTGTGTCCAGTAAGCCCTACTTCTGAAATGAAATGTGTTTGCATATTCATGGCTTCTGGATTTTTAATGAGGGAGAGGCAGAAGATTCCATTTAAAGGCTTTTAACTAGGTAATTATATTTTTTGGGGGCGGAATAACCATATCAGACACACAACTTTTTAAAATGTCTTAATACATGTCTGCAGGGTTTCTTTAATTATTGTACCTTGAAATGAGATTGTTTTGTCTACAGCTTCTCCAAGTCAAGACTGAACTTTAAACCTAAACCTTTCTGCCATCATGCTCACAGTGCTCAGAGAGGATCAACATTTGAACTTGAAAATTTGTAAATTGACTACTAGACAAACTCTATCTGCTGATGAAGATTATGTTATGATTAACAGCTCCAGAACAGCCACTAAATGGACCTTGAGTTGACATTGTTTTGTCAACTGCTGTTTGTAACTCAATTTCCAACATTATGCTGTAACAAAATATAGTTGAAAGAACAAAACAAGCTTTATTAATTACAAAAGTCTGCTAGATTAATGAAATGAATGGTAAGTGATGATTAGTCGCAGTCTCCTACAGGTTTTAAACTACTGTGGGCTGTGCAGCCTGAAAACTCTTATTAACCTAGGTGCCATTCATTAACATCACATCATTCATATGCATTTCTATATTGGACTCCCTGCATTTCCAATCCTGCAACAATTACACAGTTCTCAAGGATTAAGGGATCCTAGGAGCAGTGACAGAGATAAGCAATTATTTTCAGGATTGAGTAAATTCAAATTAGAATCACTCATGCAAGCTTCTCTGCTAATTATCGTATAATTCTGTTCACCAGCCTATAGCAGCAAAATAGTAGTCTTAGTGTAATTTGAGGTAAATAAAAATGACCTGAAACCACAACTTGATCATGCTTCTTGTTGGTGCTAATAGATAAAATTACATGATATTATAAAACACCTATCCTTGGGGTCCTTTATTCTTATTATCATGAGCCAACACAGGTCAATACAGTATCCTAAACTGGCTCTAAATGCAAAATGCAATTTCTCTTAAAATGTTGACTGTGCTGAACTTTGGATATTGGGTCACCTCCCTATGTTATGTTTAAGATGAACTAGGCTGTTGCCATAACAGCGCCGTGAGGCATGGCCAGTGAGTTCCCTCTTCCTGAAATAGCCTGCAAAATTGTTTAGACAGATAACTGGGAATCTGGCTACTAGCCAGGAGCATGGCCCAATGCCTCATGGGATATTAATGGCAGCCCAAGCTAAGGCAGGTTTGCAGTGAGGGAATAGATCCTAGAACCAGCACGGCACATCTCCCTTAATCAGTGCTTTAAAATCAGCTGTGCCTCTGCTAATTGGCTTCATTTCAATCTCCGGATGTCTCCATTTGCTATTGAATTAGAGCAGCGATGGGCAGCTGTGAGGCATGTTGTAGGAATACATGTCTTTGACTTGAAATCACACTTACGATTAGATCTCCTTCCCACAATGCATTTTCCAGTGACCACAAATGTGTACAGGGGATGCAGGAGATAGTCAATAAAAGTTTTTCATATAGAAATGACCACTCGGTGGCTCTTTTAACTAAACTTTCTATCATTGCTTCTTTCTCCTTGTGGCCTGGCAAGCTGGCTGCTGGTAGATAAATATCAGCTCCTTTGGCAGCGGTCCCCATGTACATTTCCCCAGTGAGCCCATGGGCCCCTTGATGAAAGCCATCCGTCACTGCTGTGGGATGACCTGTCTGCGCTGACCACCACTCACTTCCACCCTGACCACTAGACTGTGAAGGGGATGTCTCCATGAGCACCCTCACACGCCACAAAATCATGATTTAATGCCTTTAATTTACACTGTCTCGAGGGCTTATCAAAAGGTTAGCTCGGGAGCACTGAGACAAGTTTATAAAGGCCTTGCTGGGACACTGCTACATCGGGCTTGGGGTATAACAGTCTGAATTTTGGATCACTGATACAATTGTAAGTGATATAAAATGTTAATTAACACTATAAGTTTCTATTTAGTGCTTAGTGCCACAGCCGCACCGTGTTTTGGCAAGCAGAGCATGTTCTTCTGTCGCTGCATCGTTGTATCCCAAGGGACAAGACAAGAGCGAATGATGTGAAGCTGAGTGAGATTAATGTGTGGTAAATGGAACATGTGCTGGGATGACAGTGTAGATGAGGAATGATGCCTCTACGGGAGATGGAGAGTGACAGGCTGAAAATAACATAGAGTAGAGATTATTCCCATGAATATTCCTCCCAAATATTTAGAGAAGACTCTGCTAACAGTGGATGCAGGCAAAATCAGTGTTGAAAGGCATTTGATGCAATTTGCTGCAACATTTTATCATAGAAGTCACATAGCAATGCTCTAATTGAAAGTGATGAAATGGTTTATTAAGTAAGCCTTGGTTAGCCAGTGGTGTGCAAAAAAAACAAATACCATGCAGGTTTTAACTGTTGTAGGCCATCAGGACCGATTTATGGTTGTCATCATCATCACTTGAAGTAATGTCATTGGGGGGCATATGGAACGGTAAATCCTGTTCCCAGGTTCCTCGTTACTGTAAATGTTCCTCCTACACAGGCAATCAAAGAGATAATTCTTGTAGCAATATGCTCCTGTAGGTCAGAATAGGACTGAAGATGCATAAAACATGGAAGAAGAGGAGGTTTTAATGAAGATAAATAAGAAGGTATATGAAAGAATATGCAAAATGTAAATCTGTAATGGAAAATATTTCTAAATCTCCATGCATCATGAGGAAAAAAAATGGTAAGAGCTCAGTGTATCTACATGCATGTCGATATGTGAGTGCTGGATTATAGATTCATTTTGGAGTGATACATGACCTAGTTTGGGACCTACAAGTGCTACAGTATGTGATGCATGATCATAAAAGGACAACTGAAAGATGTGCTCTTAAATTAGTCCTTCTTTATGTCTACTCTTTATTTCCTAAAGACCCTAACCACAACCCAGGGCTGATAAGAGAGGTGAACCAAAAGTAGGGAAGTAAAGTTGTGGGATGTAAGACACCAAAACCCTCTGTAAAGCTACAATAAAAATATTGATTAATGCAGCTTTTAAGGGTTGGTTCACCCAAGTTTGATGTAGATGTTTTTTTTACTCTTAGTAGGATGCAGCCTTGCATATAGTTGGGTTTCTGCTCACAGTGGAGAATATATATAATTCAAAAAAATCAACCATAATGTCTGTCTCTGGAGATAGTATCCCCTTTACTCTGGACAATTCAGAGAAAGCACAGTCAATAGTTTTTTAGGAGCTTTTCCTATGGTAGAAATGGTTTACAGTGAGGTCAGTGGATTATCCAGAGTAACAGAGACAGTTTTGCTGCATATGTTTAAAGCAAAATTTTCAATACTGTGGTAACACAAACTAAACTCCCATTTACCTCCATTGCATTGGGGTGGAGGAAAACCTGGACATATAAAATCCAATATTATGGGTAGATAATGTTAGAAGTAAGAAAGAAAATATGTTCTTTTTTCTTTTTTGTAATTTTGGCTGAACCCTACTTAAAAGGCATGCTCCTGAATTAGACAAAGACCAGTATTTCCGATAGAGGGTTAAACTCACTCCATAAACACTGCTCCTTGCTCGGTCAGTCACATGGGCCCAACCACGAGAATTTTGTTTGTTAATAGAAACTAAAGATACAGTTTACCATATTGCTCTCATTGTTTCTTCATTCACAGTTCCTGGCAGCATAACTGAGCTAAAAGAAAAGGACGATCATATTGTAGATGAACTTCTACCAAAGGAGGAAGTCTACTTTTTAAACTTTTCCACATAAGCACAGTATTCCTTAGTGTATGAAAGGCTTGTTCACTGTACACATTAGCTTTTCAATATCACCACCAACGCCCATACTTATTCCTCAATAGAGTTCACACACAAAACAATCACTATAAAAGTGAAACTTTCATCCTCTCCCCTCTGCCAACACTGGCAGTGCAGAGTTTGTGCAGTTGCGAGAATGAAAAGTAAATGTTTTTCAAAGGGACGTTCTTGCTTTGTTCTTCATGGCACACATTTTAACCACAATTCAAATAAACCTAGCAGACTGTTCCGGGGCTTAAAAAATACTTAATAATAAAAGTAGAGATGCCAAAGTTGCCAATTTTCTAATCCTCAGATAAAATGATATTTATCAAGCATGTTGCCCAGTCAGTATACAGTAACCAGTCGGATGAGAGGAAGTATATTTATAAAAAAGAGGAAGAGGGTTTGTGAGTCATTATAAAGTGTCATGGTAAAATAAGTATAGAAGAAGAAAATGTTTCTCCACAGAGATACATGTATGTAAGCATTTCAAACATCAGTGAAAAAATGTGTTTGTTGTCTCTGGTAAAATAACTGCTGTCCATATATGGCTAAATGTTCTACGTAAATGTAAATTAATAATTCAGGTTCAAAAAGTTTATTTGCAAAGTGACCTTGACAAAATGCCAGATTAACATGATAATAACACCTATACACTTTCTGGCCAAGAATTAAATGAGAAGCTTGATATCACCTGCACATCTGTACACTACATATGAGGGTAAAGCCAGCAGCTGGGTAATTCAGTTTAGCGTATAGGCTGAAAAAATAGGGGGAAACAGCCACCACTGCTGTCTCCAAAGGTTATTAAAAAAAGAAAAGAAAAAAGTTGTGGTTTCCTGGAGTGTCTGCTGGTTGTCTGGCAACCTCACAGTGACAAGCTGACTCCATTAGGTCAAAATGTCAAATTATTTCCTTTATTTTTTTTAACAGCGTTCATACGATATTAAGATAATATTTAAAGTTACACAAAACAATCCCAACTCAGGGTCCACTCACCAGCTTCTAGAGCTTTAAACCATATTACAGGGTCTTCCTTTTGCAGACCAATAGATCAATAGCATGTCATGCCACTTTCTAATACATGTTGACTTAAAAGTGAAGAGTGAAAGTTCATTCTGTACCTCATATATATATCAACAAATGACATTTTTATGACAAAAGCTATTAAGTGGACCTTAATTTGACATTGTTGTATAAAAGCACTAACTACAAGATCAAGAGGGAATTTGCTTGTTTAATATTTAAGCCAACATGGACAAGAAGCCCTAAAAGTGCCATGAATTGAATCATAACCGCTACCGAACTTACATGTCAACATCCATCTCTATGACAACTGAGCACACTGGTGAAGATCTTGTGAAATGGTTGAAGAGAGAAAGTCAGTAAGGTCAGATATACAGATTTTCTAAAGGTAGGTAATCCAACGTTGCTGTTTACGATACAGTGCCAACACAAACACAATTGTGATATGGTCAGTTCATGAACACTCTTATAGCGTAATCACTATTATTTTATTCATCATTGCTAAGTATAGTATTGTTCTTTGTTAGGGGGAATGTGTTTACTCATTACAGAAAACCCAATTCAGTCGTGTTTGATATCTGTACTGTCAGAACACACATATGTTCCTAATTTATCTTCTACGTTGCAGTTTTATTTCATTTGCTTCAAAAACAAACAGACACATAAGAGCTTGCTGTTGTTACTTTGTACTGAAGAATTTTCCTTTTACTTTATCTTGATTCTAATCTTAAAAATAAATGAAATTCCTCTGAGATGCTGGAAGCACATCTGCAGCCCTTCACAAACACAGAGATAATGAGGTTGCTAAAGAATAGTAAAATAAGAAAGAACGAAAGAAAGAAAGAAAAGTTAGTTTGTATGAGGAGATCCCTCTTGGGCAGTTGAAGCTGGTGTGTATATATAGCAGAGCAGGCTTGCTTGCGTGAGGGGGTGTGCATGCTGATGGCCATCGATTGAAACAGAAGGTGTTGTCTGGCACTTCAGGCCATTCACACAGACTCCTGGCTTTGAGTTCAGAGTTATATTAACAACTTCGCCAGTTTGTAATTAATATGAATCTGCTGGTGAGCATGAAGCGCACTGTTTTTTGGTAAAGGAGTCATTTTGACATGCTGTATTAAGTATTATCAGGACTTCAGAAGACAAAAGAGCCTGATGAAAAACAGGAATAGACATCTCTTCCTGTAAAAGATCTAAAATGTTTCACCAAAACGGTATATCAGTCAGCTTCCAGATACAGTAACTTCAAATTACTGTGCTTTTGTGCAGCTTTCAACTGATTGTAAACTGAATATCTCTGAGTTTGGGAATGCTGGTCAAACGAAAAACAAGCAATTTGAAATCGTCATTCTGAGAAAAGGCTCTGTTCTTTTTAGTTTTTCAGACATTTTATTATGAAAATATTCAGCAGATTATTCAATAACCATAATAATCTTCAACCATAACCCACCACAGACCACAACACACCTATTTCCTGCCTCAGTCCCTACCTGTCCTTACATAAATGTTCCACAAAAAACATTATTTGACTCTTGTGCTGTCAATTTTCAGGGGAAATATTGAGGAAAGGTACTCATGGTTGCTTTGAGAAAAAATAATTTCATCTGACATCGGGAAATGTGTGGCAATCAAAATAGTCCAAATTATTACCTGTGTTCAGTGCAGTCTGCAGCATGAAAGGCCAGTATGATATTACTAAACCCTTTTCCTCTGTGTTCATTCTGCTTCAATCAGCCACCAAAGACAGAAAAAACCCATGTTCACAACCTGAAAAGTTTTTAAGTCTTGTAACAACTTTAACCCTTCGCCATTGGCAAAAGTGAGGCCGTGAAGAAAATGATCATCAAAGCCAGACAAATTTACACCTTAGCCAAGTATCATGAGTCCTGCAATTTCACACAGATCCAGTTTTCCTCCACAGCAACACCAGGAAAACAGCCAAGTTTGCCACTTTCCAGATGGAGGCTAGGCTTTTGAATAATGACTAGCTCCAAAAGTTGCATTTGAATGTCTGCACTACAGTGTTTACAAAAGTGCTGATCTCTACACCGGTGCTGGAGCCATTGTACATTGATGCATACTGTACATACACTATACTGTCTCACACATCAATTTCAAGCACATTTACATTTCACTGAGTATGGATATCTGTATGTATCAGCTATTTTCATGTCATTTGGTGTTAAAATAACCAGAACTATTTATTCCATCTATCACCCTCAGTTATTTAAATATTTTCTGACGTCTCCAAGCATCATTGTGTCAAGTCTACAGTGAAGCCTGTGGATATACTGTAGGTGGACAGAAGAAAAATGCAGGATGGAATTTATTTTTTCCACAAGCTTGTTTACACAGCTCTAAGATGGGTCTTCGTTCCCTTCATTTCTATCAAGGCATTCCTCCTCTTCCAGTCACTGCTCACACAAAACACACACACACACACACATACACACATACACACACACGCGCACATGCACACACACGCACACACACAGGCACACTGCACATCTCTCTATGTAGCGTCTTCCTCAAATAGAAAATGTGCACTAAAACATGACAGCACTGGCGGCTAGTCTCCGAGAGCAGCCCCACTCTCTCTGGCCTAGATTCTTTCAAATCCGCTCTGGAAGTGCCTTCGTCCTCAGCTGCACTGCCAGCCCGCCAGAGAGTGAGTGAGCAAGCCATCTGGCTGCACAGCACATCAAATCCCAGTCTGTGTTAATTTGAGTGTTATGGGCCATTGTTTATTTTTGAAAAAAAAGACGATGGGGTGGGGGGTGGGGATTTGGGGGGGGGGGGGGGGGGGGGATTAATAAACCCTTTTGTAGAGAATTCTGTGCAAAGTTTGCACCAAAGTTTTTGCAGACGTGCAGCACGCCAGGCATACTGCAGGTCACTGCTGAATATTAGATGTCTAACCTGGCAAAATAAAGATTTAATCTAGCTACAAGACAATAATACTTCATGGATTCTATCAAACAGCAGAGGATGCATAAATGGATCCTTATTATAAATAAAATAGACTATTATTGATGCCAGACATCATAGTGCGTGCTTAAAAGTCATTTTGCTCTATTTGTTTCCACCACCTGGTAACAACATTTGGGTTGCCATCGGCTTTCCACTCATGTTTATGTTTATTTTTTATTCATATCCCCATTAACTGTCACCATTGCAGGTAATCTTCTCACTGGCTTTTAGAAGTCACTATCCATTACATTTCTATATTGAAGACACTCTGGGCTTGAGAGATTTTATGTATATACTGATTACATTTTAATATAACAAGTCCAGCACTTATAAAGTACAAGACAGCTACTATAACTTCATAACTTCCTCTTGGGTTACAAAGGAAGTAGTTGAAGCCATATCTTTTTTTTCTTTGTTTCCCCCCTGCACCTTCCTCTCTCTATCCTTCTCTCTCACTCACACGCACTTGTCCACACGCACATGCACACACACGCCACCCACCCTGACACATGGTGTGTTATGCAATGGGTGATGCCTAATTACCACTGACATCGCGGAGACTGTTCACTGCGAAATTAATCATGACACAGGCGTCAGCTTTTGATATTTTTCGCCAAGTGCTCTGAGTTCGTACCAGCCGATGTAATTAATAAACCAAATGCACACAAATACTGATTAGATGCTGACACTGATGTCTTAATAATAACCAAGCATCTTAAAGCCAACACCAGGTGCCACACTGTGGAGATAAGTGAAGGAAAAAAGTGGAGGAGTAGAAGTAGAAAAGAAATGGTGAAACCAATAATTAGTATGAGGTTGTTTATTGTTTTGACTTTTAGGAGCTGTGGGCAAGCATTGGCGGAAAATAATGAAACAGTTCCTGTGTAACAAGGGTGTATAAATGTATCTCTATACAAATTCTAAACAGCTGTGGGTCCACAGTAGATCGCAGAGGGCTTCAGTGCTATTTATAAATCATAGAATTGTACTGGAAAGCGCTTACAGTATATCCAGTCATGCATAACATAAACAGTTGCTTTTCAGTTAGAAGAGAACCTTGCTGTTACTTTATTATTACAAATAGATGAACTGAGACTCCAGAAACGCAGCCCACCCGTATCTGGCATAATTAATATGCAGTTCATCAGTGCACAAACCTCTACAAGAGGTGGTTGCTCATTTCTAGAGGTTTTCGTTGCCTCAGAGGCAAACGATCACAAGTCAAGCCAAGCAGTTTGAAACAAGATGCAGGCTAATTGATTTGACATCTTGTTTTTTGTTCAAATTGGGTTCAGATATTGTTTTACTCTCATAAAGACTTTTTTTTTTCATCACACGACTATGATTAGCTTTGATCTTCCATAGGCTTCAAAGTGTAATGTATCAGAATTGTTCATTTGGAAAACACAAAGAAAAAAACTTGTTTCCCATTTGAGACGTGCTTTCCCAATAGAACACAACTATAAATAGTGCACATGGTTCCTGTTTTTTTTAATTGGTACAGAAGTCTGTTATGTTTTCCTTGGAAAGTGTAGTATTAAGCTATTTTAAGACCCTTAGGCTTCTCTTCACGTATATTCTTTCAGGTCATTTCAACTTTTGCACCTTTGCCTCTATATTCTACAAAGCCATTTTTCCTACTGTATCTCCTCTCAGGCTGTGGTGGGTCAGTGAGTGCACCTGGAGAAAGGGAGTGCAAAAAAGAGAGGAAGGACGTATAGGGAAAGGGGGCAGAGGTTGTTTCCTTTTCTATTTAAATATTTCCTCCTTTACTTCTTGTTCCTTTCTTTGATGGATGTCTTTGTGTTTATGCTTGTACTGTGCATTATTTATGAAGTATATTGTTTTACTGTTTCCACTGGCTTGGTAAAGGTATATGTGGAAGTCATAATGACCATATTCGTATTAATTATTACTGATTATTGTTATTTTTGTGCGAGTGACTATTGATACTCTTTGTATTGTATAAATATATTGTACCTGAATTCCAGGAATTGGGAAAAAAAACCTAATAAAAGGAAAAGAAAGCAGAGACACATGAGGAAACTTTTGGAATTACGTAAACAATTTTATCAATCTGTCTGACCAAAGTTCACATGGGAAAATAGAGGTGGACAGATTTCAAAATAGGCCAGTTTTCACAGACACAGACCCATATGTGCAAACACTGTACATACATGCACACACAAACACACAACTGAAAGTCACAAGAGGCCCTCTGTTACACACCACAGTTGTGTCCATATGCAAAGCTGAGATGCTTAAAATTAGATCAAAGTTTCAGATGGGATTCATATTGCTTCACTGTCTATATTTATTAAAAATCCCTCTTTCATGGTGAAATGCTCATGCGGATGTGTGTACCGTATGTGGCAGACAGAGGAGCAGAAGGTAACCTTTATAAATGACAGACAAACAGCTAGACAGTGCATCAGAGTAAAGTTGGCTTTTCTAATCCTCTCCCCTCCTGTTGTCTGGTCTCTCTTGTCTACTGTATCGCTGCTTTATATCCCAGGCGGAGTGACACATTGGCTACTGTTGTGACATTCTGTTTGTCTCAGGCTTCACCTGCCTTCCTCCTTTAGCTCAAGTCAGCAGCATCAAAGAGTGCTTCAGGAAAGGACCACTGATGTCTGTGCATCAAGAATCTGTACTATTAACTGTATTATTAATGATAGATTAATGTGTAAGTAGCATTTTAATGTTGCAGCTGGTTGAGGTGGAGCTACAGTACTTTAAGTCTGATAAAAAAATCTTAAGTAACTCAAGGTCCATGGACTAGCTCTTTCTAGAACTTTTGATGACTTTGACCCTTTCTCCCAAAATCATCAACAGGAAAAAGTGCATGGACAGAGAAAGATCAGAGGCCACTGACATCTGATGTAGAGGCAAAGGTGCAAAAAAAAAAGACCCCTATTTCCAGGGCCAAGAATGAACTTTCCTTCTCTACTTTAATGTACCTTTTTAATTTTTTTTAGTTTAACCTACAATAATGTATCATAACTTGTAAGATAATTATATGTTTTGGATGAAAATTATCATTTGAAAAGTAATCAAAATGTCAAAATGACTAATGACTAAACTTAGCTAACTCTATTAAAATAATTGAACTGTAATTTACTAACTAATTAACCTAAAAAAATGCATCTATAGGTACAGTAGTTGAGTAAGTGTAATTTTTGCTTTACAATATTAGGGTATGCTCATATATGTTGTGTGTTGTTGTGTGTGTGTCTGTACATTTACATCAGAGCAGGTGTTCTGTCCCTCAAGATTCAGGCAATATATTTTCTCAAATGCTCAAACTAGTCATCTCTATTCAGCTTTTCCTTTTGCTGGACAAACATCTGTTATCCAACATCTGCAGTCACTTATAGTTTCAATCCATTTGCCCAAACATAGCCACTCAAACTCAAACCCAGTGAAATCCAACACACCTCTCTGGCTACTTTTCATGAATACATTTTCATTTGATTTGAAACATACACGAGCTACCGATGACGACAACACCTGAGAGGGGTGAACTGACAGAAGATGTTTTATAAATATGTATTCCTCTTGATGAATAACAAAAACCTGCAACACATTTGTAAAAGCCGTCCCCAAATTTATTGCGCAATAATATCAAGCATAAGTACAAAACGCAATCTAAAGCTTGCAGCACCTTGGCATCTAGATGCTGCAGGATGGGGGGGAATGTTTTCAAGCAGGCACAAGGAATATCAATTCATAATGTACTTGACACAGTTTTGTTGAACAACACATTATTTAGTGATAATTCTCAGCGTGTTAATAATCTGATCTGAAGTCAGGCTGTAGCCTATACGCGGTGTTCCCACTGAATATGTATTTCTGACTACACGGAGGGTAAACATGTTATTTAATCATCAACATGTTTTTAATCGTCATTGCCTAAGTAGGATGAACAAACCCCAGGTGGTGTACACATAGTACGAGAGACTTTCTGCAGGGAAGTGGGGTGAATGCATATCATTTAGCATTTAGATGATACGTGCCATCCGCATAGTAGGGCAACTTAAGGTGATTGCGATCTGGGCCAAAAATGGGACTGGAAAGTGGCCTTGTTTGTGTTGTCTGAGTCGGTAGTCGGTCTTACGAGAGACACATGAAGATTTTGCATAACACGCTGTTTATTTTCTATCACACCTGTAACTCTATCCATGATCATACATTTGTTCTCAGATACACTTCATTCCTGATTCATTTCTATCCTAATTGCTGTAATATGAAATCTTGTAAAGTGTAAATCTTCACACTAATGCAGTCACACTTGAATGTTTCTGTCTGTAATTATATCTCTGTATTAATTAATTAAAATCTTGCAAGTTGGTTGTGTAACTCTTAAACTTTCATACAGTAATACTATTGGGGCTTAAAGTTCCCAAATATAGAGTAAGTGGCATCAAATGCACCACATGCAGCAAAATGAAGGCCAGAGTGATGTGTTGTTAATGATGATGTGTGTCTATCATGTTACTGGACAGTTATGGCGCTAAAGCACTTGGAGTAAAACAGTTATACACATTTGCCATATCAACTTAATATGTGATGAGCACCTTGTTCCTGTTGCCCACAAGTTGCCAAAAACTCATATATTGCAGGTTTTTTGTTTTAATAATCATAAATATGTTGTGAGAATGAGTTATTGGATGTAAAATCAACATTAAAACATTTTAACCAGTCAAATTAAAGTTGTAAGAAAGATGTGTGAATGGGGATTAAGTGACTGCCTTCTGGGACACCTGCATTTATTTAGATGAATTAGATTTAGATTATTTACAAGTGAATAGTCCTTAAGAATAACTCCCAAAGTGGAACAATAAGCAGCTGAGGGAGGATGGTGGTGACGGACCTCTTCACTGATTAAAACTACCTCTGTAATTACCACACACGATGGGGACAGGGTCTTCTGCTGAGTTGACGAGTGTTTTGTTTTATAGTTAACATGCTCCAATTCACCTGTCCCCATGAGGCGCAGCATGCACCTCTCTGTTATGCCTTTGGCCCTCTTCGCTACAGGAGTTGCCTGCTATGTGTCTAAACAAGAGTGGAAGCCTGCTCCTAATCATAGCAATCACTCATCCGAAAGGATTTTCCTCCTTTCCTCTCTTAAAAGAAGGCTATTTTTAGCCCCAATGTATGTACAAGGTTTTCAGGCCAGTGTGATTAACACTGATTTGACTAAAACGATGGTGCTTGAAAGCTCAGTGAGATTCAATAGTGCTGCCTTCAATTTTTACCAATGAGGGAGCCAATTATGACTGATTTTATATCAGCCATGCTCCGCTGTCAGTCTGCAAATTCTTATGACTCTGTCACTGTGGAAAAATCTGTGATGCGAAGCTAAATTAGATTTGCTCATGATGTGTTTGACTGGCACCCATTATGTGCAATGGACAAGTGGGAGCTGCATGAATGGGGGAGGAAAACATTGGTTATATCTCAATTCTGCTTTTTCTGAAGCAGGTCCCCATTCATGGGTGATTAACAGGCAGATCAGGGAGGTGGGCAGTGTTGCTTGGATGGCTTTGTCTAATCTAGCTGCTGCTGCTTTGCTTGGGTAATGGCTACAGGCTGGCTTGAAGAACCCAGGCAAGCAATGAAAAAAACATTCACACTACAGAGAGCTGCTCTGAAAGCCTAAATCCTACATGCACACTTTTATGCAGCCACGTGAAACACTACAAAATGTGACTCGACTGACTGACAACTCCAGAGATTAAACTGATTATTGGATGTTGCTGGAGTAAAACCAAAGTCTACACTCACACCAATGCGTTGAGACATCGTCAGTAAAATGCAAATAATAGCTTAATCCAAATGATAGAGTCACAATCATGTTTGATGGTGGTGCCACAGATAAACACAGACACATCTTACTTTCTAGTGGATGAGCCAAAGGACATTATCAGTGAGCTATATTGATGTCATCTAATCTAAGTACAGTAAAGTACAGTATGCCAACTGGACTGTGTCTTTTAGCTTTTTATGGAGCTACACATCTCTGTCACACATTATTTAGGCTATTCAGTTAGGTTATTCAGTTAATTAAAAATATATGCTCTTGTGTTTTGGTGTATTTTCAATTCTTGAATATCTGTAATATTGTAAAGATGTCTGGTGTTTTAATGTTGCTTCAATTATGAAATCAAAACCCCAAACTGTCTATCTACATATAAGCTGTAACATTTCATGCCTTCTGTGTGACTTCTCTCAAAATCAGCTTGCTTTTTCATGATGGCAGTTGATTGTTTATGAACTCAAATACATCTGTGTTCCAGGTGTGTACAGTTTGGTTGACCAAAAAGAAAGAAAAATACATTTGAATTAGATTTTAAATAATTCTGAGTACATGAAGTTCTACTGTATTGGAGATTTATTTTGTTTTTTGTTTTTGTTTTTAAATCACTGTTTGACGTGACCACTCAACAGACTTGCTTTTTTTGCACGGCAATAGTTATATTGCTCCACCTAGTGGACGCAGACGTTATAGTGTCACAGGGCAACTTGATTTACAGTAGGATGAGTCTCCACTCAATATTTGCAGGATTTTTATGAGCTCCATGTTAACTGTAAAGTGAAGCTGGGAAGGCTGTTGATCTCTTGTTTAAATGGAGGGTGCGCGTGTACGAACGACCTCTTATGGAAAGGTTTATAGGAAACCTTTTCATAAGAGGCACTGGGGAAAGTGAATAAGTAATAAGAGGAGCCACAGCTCGATAAGGGAAGAGGGCAGATGCTGCACCATCAATAGACGGAACAAACTTGCGGATATGTATTTAAATAAAAAAGACTGCTTCACACTGTTACCTTCATAGTTCATTTCAAACAGCACTGCTCAGAGTACGGTGCCCTATTTCCAGACGGCTCCGTCTACCTGCGCGCTGAGCCCCTCCCTCCCTCCTCCGTCTCCCCTCCTCCCCTCATCCCCCTCCTCCTCCTCCTCCTCCTCAGAGTTTGTGTTGCACTCGATGCAGTAGGAGGGTCCATGTGCACAGAATGACGTCGCTCTGACTGTAAGTCCGACCGACTCCTTCGTTTGTTTTTTATTACTCTTTTTATCTAGGGCCCAGAATCGGCAATCTGCAAAATTGCGGCCATAATGTGAGATCGTCTGCCGCTGTCGTCCGACCCGTCGCTGTCGTTCGTCCTGTCAGGAGCAGCGGCTTGCTGTTGACGATTACCACTGATATTACGCAGTAGACTTCTCCAGTGTGTCTAGCTGTCAAACTGCAAACTATCTATTGGAAAGAGTAGACAGAACACACTGGCTGATATTTATTGACTTTGCTCGGCGTGTCTTTTTTTTGTCCTCTGGATTATCGCTGCCCAGCAACACCGCCACCTGACAACTCTGAATGTCGTAATTAATTAAGGTAAGGAAGGACAGAGCTCAATGTTTGCCTGTAGGGTTTTTTTTTTTTTTTTTTTAATTTCGCACTGGGTTTTATATGATAATAAAAGCCAACTCCTCACTATTGAGTAGATAACTGAATACTTGCATTCTTGCTCCGTTTGCTGTGGGAGCGAAATGTTATAACTTTTAAATGGGTCCAATAGCCATGTGTCTATAGCCTAATAAAAGTCGCCGAGAAGTTGTTTACTTTATGCACAAACAGGAGAAGAGACGACAATTGAATTCGCTCTTAGCAGATTTATATTTTTCTAAGCACCTGTCTGGAGGTGCTGTCAAAGTCTTTCTAAAAATATGACTTAAATTATTTATATGTTCTTCCTATTGCGCTTAGTCCATTTTGTCCTCCCAGAAGCGGCACAAAATGCGAGCCAACACTGCAAAAAATAACTTCAACAACAACAATAACAACAATAACAACAACAGCAACAACAACAACAACAACAATAACAATACTGTAAAAATCCTCTTCTCTTATTTATTCTGCGCACCCGCAAAATGGAGAGATGTGCAGATAGTTGCATGTCCTATAGAGGCAGGACAATCACGGCAGGAGCTGTGGACACTGTTGAGAGATAATAATCGAGCTGTCATATGTTTTATACCTTATTCTCATTTTTGAAGATGTGCACATATGGTGCATGGGATATTTTGCAGGCAACCTGAATAACTTTATGTCGGGATATTTTGCCTGCTCCACAGCCGAGAGCTCTTGAGAGTGCAACGTAACATGTAAATTAAATACTGAAACTTCACCCAAAACGATGCTTTATTATAGCAATGTGTTATTTTTATTGAATGATAGTTGCAAGGATTTTTGTTGCTTTTGCACTATAACGGCAAATAAAACAACAAGTTATGTCGCAGCACTGTTGTGGCCGCAAGAGCAATAACTATTGATTGACAGCTTTCGGACCAATCCATGAATGGCCTGATGTAGTTGGTGGATTTCTGTATCAACTGTCCAATAGAGGCGCAGTAGAGGTGGGCATTTAAACAAAAAGCCCAGACAACGTCACGCAGACCAATTAACCCTTGCGGTGCACTTTTCCCTCAAGTTATCATAGTGCACATCCCCTGTAGTGCCGCGATAAGGAGCTTTATCTGTGAGAGAGGAAATACTGTACACAGTTGCTTTGAACTTTTTCAAGATATATTACATGTACATATTGTTTACTCAGTATTATCTACATTTTCTTTGTCTAACTTGCAACTTCTGTCCAAAACCAAAAGGACCATATTTTCAATCTAGATCTATGACTGAATAGCACATTCATGAATATATAATTCAGTCTTATATCTTTAATCCTTACTTAAGGCAAATTCCCTTGATACACCTGCCACTATGAGTGTCTTTTAAAGTGTTTCTCATTTTTTTTATTTCTTCCTCATTTATCAGGTGAATCGATGAGCCAGCAATGGAGACCAAAAGATACCAAAGTTTCTTTGATGGAAATGATACAGAAAACAGATGGTCTCAGGTCCCTAACACTATGGAGTACTGCTGCAGCACAGAGGATTCAAGTCTGACTAACAGTGATATCCTGATGGACATAGTCAATGTCAGCTGCCCCGCTGGAAGCCCAGCAATTGACTGCAAAGACAACAATGCAAAGACGCAGGAGCAGCCAATGCTTCGGCTCAGCCAGAACCAGCCATTTGTTCTCCCACACTTCAACAACTCTCTTCATGGTCATAAGCAGGAAATGGACTCCAAGGAGCTTTCCAAGACTGTGGCTGAGTCCATGGGGTTGTATATGAATGCTGCCAGGGAGGCAGACTTTGCCTTCAGCCAGCATGGGGGTAGTACCAGCCCCGGGAAGATGTATCCAGTATGTGGACGGCCACTAGAGGAGAATCAGTGTGGCTCCACAAAGAGCCCCAAGTTAAAGCCATTTGGTTTCCAGCAGCCCAGCACCACTCCTAGAGAACGCACCGCTGGGACTCCCGTTAGCTCAGCTACTATGCTGGCCTCTTCTTTGTCCTGCAGTCCCCAGACCTCCAGCTCCATCTCCAGCCCTGGGGGCAGCAACAATATGGTGTCGTCTACTACCAGTCCCCCCACATGCTTTGGACCAATGTGCTCATCCGTCAGTAGTCCTGTCAGCCAGACATCTTGTGCTCCAGCACTGGCCAACATCAAGCACAGGAATTCAGCCACATGTAGCCCTGTAGAGTCCAGCACAGTGGGCTCACCACCACTTACCAGCCCGCTCAATGTCATGAGGTCCCCCATTTCCAGCCCCCAGAGTATGAGTAGTGTTAGGTCACCTCCGTCCTGCAGCACTACCTGTAACATTCGGTCATCTGTCTCAAGCCCCACAGGTGGCAGCTGCACCAGCACTGCCAACAACTGCAACACAATAAGGCCCTCCATCTCCAGTCCGGCCACAGGGGGCACTATGGCTGTCAGCAGCCCACAGAATCCCTCCTCTGCTGGGTTTCCTGTGTCCAGTCCTGCTGGGGGACTGGGTTTGGTGCAGAATGACACTAATAGCCCAGAAGCGACAGGTCTGACTAGAGACCCAGACTTCAAGAACTTTGAGTTCCCTAAAGTAGAGATGGTAGACGGGGAGGTGTTTAACGTCGGCTTAGACCAGATGGGCATGGTTAAGTACATTAAGAACGAACCTGGAACTGATTTCAGGAGCATGTGTTTAGGCAGCTCCAAATGTAATGCGAATAGCACACCCTTTATCACACAGATTAAGAGTGAGCCTAACAAAAATCAGGGATGTATGAATCAACAGTCCTACAGTGAGCAGTCACCGTCTCTTGGTCTCTTCCCTGCATCCGAGACCACCTATTTGTCCCTGAGGAATAACATTGATGAATACAGTCTTTCTGGTATCTTAGGACCCCCTGTCTCCTCTATGAATGGGAACTATGAGCCTGATGTGTTCTCCAACAATGTCCTGTCTAAAGGGGTTAAGCAGGAGTCCAATGATGGCAGCTATTACCAAGAGAATAACAGCGTGCCCACATCGGCCATTGTTGGAGTTAATTCCGGTGGACACTCATTCCATTACCAGATTGGAGCGCAAGGAACAATGTCTTTCACGCGGCATGATGTGAGGGACCAGTCCAACCCCTTGTTGAATCTAATTTCGCCTGTAACGGCGTTAATGGAGTCGTGGAAATCTCGGCCAGGCATGTCACAGGGGTCACTGTCGGCCAGAGGTGAGGGATACCCGGGTCAGAACTCCCTCACGGATGGCATGTCAAGGTAAGGAGCATGAAGATTGTCTTTTTGTCTCAGTGAGTGCCTCTCAGTGTATCTCTGTTAGAGTTCTGGCTTAAAAACTGTGAGATTTTCTGAGTCTTGATTAATATTCCAGCCTAGCCTTATAGGCACCAGCAGTTTTCATTTTTCCTAAATAATTGTGTTTTTTGTCAGTATACCTGCATAATAGTGTCTCTCTAGAGGATCAAATAGATGGAGGCCAGTTTGTTTCAGTCAGGCACATATTGCTCAAGGGATTTAGGGCGTTTGCTTTGAGGAGTGAAAAATAATAACAACAGCAGGGCTTGGGAAAGGCAGCGGGATGCTGGCTGGGGGAACAGAAATTAAAGGATAGGGTCCAGGTCATTGTTGTAGTAGCATGTGATCACAACATCATCCTTGCTAGCAGTGCCCTGTGTTCTACTGTAATACAGAGGCAAAGTTTACCTCTTATCAATCCCTGTGTGTATGTTCAACAACAACATTTATTGGTCTGTTATTGGGAGGTCAAGCGCAGGCCTTGTGTAGTGCAAATATCAGTTTTTATGGGTCCTAGGTCATTGGCATAATAAATTATGAATGATTGATCACATGCTTTTATTGCTAAACTGATGAAATAAACAGTTAATTTTGTGAGGGTGGAGGCTTGAAACAAAATAAACAGGCCAAAGGGAAAAAAATCTATAACAGCCACTAATCTGGCAAAGTGCAACTTTGACACAGTTGTTGTGCTTCCAATATATTCTGGTGTCCTAGTTGCATGTGAAGCTGAAGGAACTTAATTATCACCAACATGATTAATAACAATGAATATCCATACAATAATCTAAGCTATGAAACACATGGTAACATTTTGAATATACAGAAGTACATAAATATCCACCTCACCACAGTGAGTTGTGCTGCTGATAATTTACAGTCAAAATATATGTTGTGCTTTTGTATCTGGGAGATTTGGATGTGAAATGATTTGTGTGTTTTTTAAAAACAGTGACTGTCTATTGGTGGTGTTATAAAACGTTTTCTCTTATCTATTTATATGTGAGAAGTTATAAATTCACAGATTTTATGAGCTGGTGCAAGAAACACTTAACAAAGTCATAAATGACTTCCTGCTTAACTTTCAAAGCTTTGATAAGATTCACAAATTTGCTGTGACAGAAGTACAGTATTTGAGCAGCTGTTTGGGTGTCAGTGCCTGTTACTCCACTACGTCTGTATGACTGTGATTTGAGTCCAGACTGAATTTAGGCTGTGATATTGCACAGAATCTCAAAATGGAAATGTATTAGATCAGAAGTTTTCCTAATTTAATTTATAGAATCCAACTTTGCAGATCTTACTGATGGCTCTGCCACTTCCAGTTGTCTATTTTCATTTTCTTCAGCTCAGCTGTTGTTATTCAGATTGCAGGGATAAGTACGGAGGAAGGGACTGGAAAACGTCAGTTTATTGCTGTGTTTCATCACTGTGTATTCACATCACCCACAAATGGATTTACTGCAGCTTACAATTAGACTGAAGACATTGCTGCTGCTGATGGTTGGTTGTTTGTTTACATTTTTATGTTAAGAGTTTTTTCAACTATTGTATCTTAATTGTTTCACAAGTCACTTACTGTCATCTTTTAAGATATGTAGCCTGGTTTTGTGACCCTCAGAAATATATATAAATCAATTTAATAGGAAGCAAAATTGATGTTTTGGTCATGAGATGACTTCCTAAATAGTTTCCCTTCACTCATAGCTACAAAAAACTACATTAGATGATTGGTCTTGTGATACTTTTGTTTTTCCTATGGCAAAATATACATAGTAAGCATGCTGCACTTTATATCTGTCCCTAAATATGTGTTGTCTGTGTCTGTATTTGTTCATTATGCCTCCCACCCATTTCTGACACAATTATCTTATCATCAGTATTTTTTGAATGTCTCCACTGTTTAACGTGTTTATCAGGTTAGTACAGTACACACCAGTCTAGAGAGCAGACACACCGTCTGTGCGCACACAATAACAAGGCTTGCAGCTCCGAGGAGATTGATACAGCCCCGTTACCTTGGAGGCGACCCATATGGCAGGAGCCAAAGCGATGTTGACGGGATCACTGCCACCTTAGTCCTAATGAGATCCAGCTTAGCCCTAATGTCAGACAGGATGACAGTAAGAGGTGGGCCACATGGCAGCCAGCCAGGACGACAGGCTAGCAGACAGACACAAACACACATATACATACATACAGGTAATGCAAACACACATGCACGCGCGCACACACACACACGCACGCACTCATACACACTCTTACATACATACAAAAATGTTTTTGATAGAATGCAAGAATCTAACATTTTTCAAAGGTTGCTGCCTACTTGCAGTGTCCTGTTACACCAGTAGTATTTTATTGATTGACAGCTATACTTAGACATAAACATAGGCTTATTGTATCCTGCCTGAAATCTGAAAGTATACCGCAGGAAATCTGTGATTCTATTGAGCTTCGGGCTGACTACATACTGCCCAGGCCCGATATTTCATAGGCAAAAATGTTACGTAACCATTAAAAAGCACAACTAACTCTTTGATCCGCCGAAGCCTTGGATGACAGAGTGTAAAATCCCATGGCTCTTTTTTTTCTCACTTTGGTTTCCTCTGTAAATGGTTTTAATTAAAAATGGCTGCTCATCTGAGCAGTCTGGATTACTTTGTGCAAAAATGTTTTAACTCAGATTCACAAGAGAGGAGAAGGAAAAAAAGGAGTTGGCCTAACCATAATTAGAGTGCGTTTGTGATGTTTTATGTAAACGTCGACAGACCAGGTGGTGAGAATGGTGTATTATACATAATTAAAGCTTTAGATATTGAAATATTCCTTCTTAATTTTATTACAAAAACAGAAATCAAAAGGTATTATAATTCCAGTATTTTATTCTCTTGATGGATATTTAAAAAGCTATGCACTATAGTTTGAAGTCCATTATAAAAGAAATCTGAGAGGAATTAAATATATAAATATGGAAATTATTATAAAATGACCTACATTAATGTGCTGGATTATGTTTGCTTGCTGCTTAAATCTCCAAATCTCTTTTCACCCTATTTAGGGCATTTTTGTGCTGGTTTTCACAGCAATGTTCCACCGAACAGAATTTCTCTAAAACTTGTCAGTCTTTTGACACAATCATTTGATAAGACAAAAGGTAAAGACTCAAAATAGAAGCCAAAAATGTGTTTTTCCATGTAGATTCTTGGCCTTTTCCATAACTGCAGGAAAAGTGGTACCTTACATTAGGCTAACATTTCCCTTGCTTTGAGATTGAAGCCAGTGCCTGTAGATTGACAGAGTGCCCATCATGAGGAAGCACCAGACTTAAGCAAGGAGAATGCTTTGCACTGGACTCTGGCCAACTCTCAATGTTCTGCAAAGGGATGAAAAGGCATACCCCTGAGAGCACACTAATAAGGCTTTAATTGTATGTTCCTCAACTAAATTAATGGATGGAAATGATTTGATTAATTCAGACACTGTTGGATACTAATATCCAATTAAATCCTGACACCAGGCATGCACAGGGGCTCCCGGTGCATTATGGGTTCCTGACTATAAAGCGGACAGCTGCTTGTTTGGGTTGTGAAAAGGATGTTACAGGTGAAGGTGTTGGGGAATGGCAGTGGGTCTCATCTGTCTACGCAGCAGATGTAATAATGTTGCACAGATATTGTCTCATGTTGCATGCAAGTGCATCAATTATGTGCATTCTCATGTGTGCTATCAAATAGTTAATATACAGTAGTAATTAAAGGAAAGAATATGATCATTTACTCGTGCCAAATGTCACCCAAAGCACAATTGCCGAAAAAACTCCAATAACAGGTTCATTTTTTTTTCTACCATTAATGTCACTCTCCTTTAATGCTGTCATTTCCTTGATTCAAAAAATCTTAATAAGTGTCAGGTGGTTTGTGTAGAAATCAAATTTTGATCATTTTAAATGTGGACCTGATAATCACTTATTGAATCATGGTATAAACTCTTAAACAAGATGTATGATACCTAATATGGTGATGCTTCTGCAGAGAGTGTTAGACAAACATAAATCATTTTCTTTCGTAACTGAATGTAAGACCGCAAGGCTATAAGCTCTTGGAAAATAATGCAGCATTGAGGTCAGGACCTATCCACATTAATGAAAAAATTGGGTTCAGCCAGTTGAGGACTGAAGCTGTCATGTGCTCAGTACTTTACATTCATCCGATTCCCACAGCAGTTAAGTTCATTTCAATAGGGAATACGTATTTATTTAAATATGTAATTTATTTATATGTGTTTCAAAATGCATCCTTCATCAATCCAGGCTGTGGGCTCGTTCAAGAAGACACTGGGTGAAAAGGTCATGTTTTTTGAAAGTGATTGAAAGCTTGTAAGATAATTAGCAGCATACTGAAGGACATTGGAAATAGTCGATCTCAAGCAGCACTTATTTATAATGAAGTAATATTGGGTGTGTATTGTATGTGCGATATGTAAAAAGGATGTAAAAGAGCCCCAGAGTATAAATATGTGACATTATGAAGGTCTTATTTGGTTGATTCTTCAAAATCTGTTGTTGAGCTGAACAAAGAAAGTGTTAAAGACATGGACACTGTGGTATGTACACTCATATTGGAGTAATCAAGTTGTACATATTTTAAGGTTGTACTTATTTCAAGACTACTGAAATATACTCAAAATGTTATCTTTATAGCATCCAGGGACAAGGAATAACATGAGTAAATCAATGGCTGTGAATGACAGTTCAAACTTGCCTTTCAGAGCAGCAGTCCAGTCCAACAGTGAGTGATGGAAATTATGTAGTTTTCCCAAGCAGAAAGCTGTAAAAATCATATAATGATAGATTTAATAATGGAAAGTAGTGTGATACTGTTTGGCTCCCGAAAAGGAGAAAACTGACAATACGTTGTAAATATGTTTTTAGTATGATAGGATTGGTCACGCCAAGGTCAGTCTAGAATCATCTGAGCCGTACTGCCCCCACACGCTCTATCTCTTACTTTAGAATTGAGAAATGGTTGAACATATTAATCATGATCATTTTGTCAATATTTCCTCTCTTTCATGAATTGGCTTTGGCATCTTTGCATGAAGATTGATATCTACTGGAAAAAAATATCTAAATGAATAAAACACCTGAATGAAAAAAAATCTGAATACATAAAGCTCCAGTTCTTTTCTATCTTCTGGGCAGCCTATCACCCGTTGATGTGGGTGGATTGGAGGCTATGTAGTGCAGAGTCGAGAGGCAGCATTTAAGATATGAGTACTACTGGTGAGATTTTATGGCCTGCTGTTCTTGAAATATAAGAATTTATCCCTAAAAATCAATTCATGGTTAGGATTAAAAGTGTGAAGAATTTTAGACCTTAACTGCGAGGTAAAACCTGTGTTCATAGGGTGAAGGACTTCTATGGAACTGAAGAGTTTTCTAAGCAAAAGATTCATGGTTGCATGAAGCAGATGCTGTATAACAGAGAGTTAGTAAACCACAAGTGTTTTTTAATTGTGCAGTGATAACATATTTGTGGTTGATCTTGATCTCATTAAAGATATTTTCACATTGCTTCCACAGTGAAGTCACTTTATGCTTATCATGCCATAATACTGTTTCATACTGTGATGTAGTTTATTACATTTTTGCTAGGCTGTGCTGGCCAAAATATCAGAATTGATTGATGCTGTGGACTTTCTTAGGTCAGAATCATTGATGAGACTCTTGTAGCCTCATTCAACTACTCTATTAATTGAGGCTTGCCAATATAGTCATGATATCAGAGTAATTATAATAATTCACAACCTTTTCAGATCAAACTGAACAGTTGTAGTAAGCTATGGTAACCACTTTCACACAGGGAAAAGCATAGTCTTATTATTACAAATGAAGGCATTGGCTAATAATAACCAGACAGACCTTTTTTATCAGCATCTGTCATTATGTCATTGCATAGTGTGTGCATTCTGAATGAATTAAAGGCATAATCCACTAAATTATCAACCAGTTAACATGAGAATATTCACTGAAGACTACTGAAGGAAAATAAAAGAAAGCCAATAACAGCAGCATCACCATTAGAGAGAGTAACATTTCTTGCAAACACAGTGTAATTGTACATCTTTTTAAACTGCAATATTTTTTAATGTCTGATTTCTTCATCTAGACCAAAGTCACCCCACAAATTGAAATACACATACTTTTAAGATTAGTGCAAACACAATGTTACTTCAAATTAAATTTTCCTCTTAAGTTATAACTCCCCTCTCTGTCTAAAAATATTTTTTTGTAAATTACCAGGAAGTAAATGATTTCTTGCTTTGAACATTGTTTTTGCAGTGTTAAATTACTTCAAAGCATGTAACTTTAAAAGAACAGCTTGTTAGTGTGTTCACAATATCTTACATTGTTTACTATCCTTATGGCTCTTTTTTGTAGTATGCTTAATGATTGTAAGGTGTTTCTGTAGGTGTTGCCCCATACCTCCACACAGTAATTCAGATACAAGTGAATAATACAGAGTGTAAAATGCTTTATGGTCCAGAATGTGCCTCGTTTTCCCAGAATTGCAACGCTCCTCGCCAGCTTTGCATGCGCATATCTTATATGAGGTTTCCAGAGATTCCAAGATTTTGCCATCTAATGTCACGTCTAGAAATTAATTTTCATATATTAGTTTAAATTAAAATTATCTATCACCACTTGAACCTAAGCTTATTTTACAATTCCCAAATAACATAAGTTTAGTTTTGTTCATGTTCAATGGTAATATATATATTAGTGTTATCTGCAAATAAAACACATTACAAAATTCTTGATAGCATACAAATGTCATTTATATACAAAATAAACAGTTTAGGTCCTAATACTGAATCCTGTAGGACCGCACAAGTAATATTCAAACATATTGATTTGTAGTCCTGTACTGTATCTGTACAAATTATTGCCTGTTTCCTACAGTATATGGTATTTCAAACAATTCAATACAACCCCTCTGATACCCTACCTTACCTTTCCATTGAGTAGCAATTGTATAAAATTATTTAAAACCATTTTTTTATTTATTATCATTTGAATTAACATTACAGATCACGTTAGTGAGTTTACAGTACCATCAATGATTTTCTTGACTAAAGTCATATCCATATCATTCCGTAGAGGAATGAAAGTAGAGGCTTCATTCTTCCATTTGCAACAATTTTGATTATTTCCTTTTCTTCTACAAGTCTCAGAAAAATGTGGTTTGGATTTCTATCTCCATAATCCTCAACAGAAAAAAGAAAAGTATGGATACTTTGTAATTAGTGCAACAAACCCACCAACTTGACTAGAGATGATTGATTGGAATTTTATCTACTAGTTCCCCCACAGAAACCTTCCTCCCTCCCTAAAGCCAGAGACAAATTTGTGATTGTAAACTATATAAATAAAATTAATTGATTTGAACTGATTCTGTAGTGGCAGTAAAGCAGTACAATCTTATCTTCTGAAATAATTTGGAATTTAATTTAAAAATGTATGGTATACTGTATTATGATGATATGATTATGAATTAGCTAATAGGCCAATATATTCATCTTCAGTTTGTTATGACTTTAGAGTTGCACTAATCAATATTTTCAATTAATTGACCAAAGGAGTGTGTAATGTAAAAACATTGCTTCTAGTAATGAACAGTAACAATGATCATCTGGCTCTGCAGTCCCCTTCAGCTCTATTGAGCATTTTAGCTTCTTTAGTTCAATCATTGATAAATCCACAGTGGGCTTCCTCCCCAAAACCAGAGCAACTACAAGCATTCAGCAATCATAAATACTGATGTTACCCTCAGGAGTTGGTGGAAACCAAAAAAGATCTAAAAGAAAGGTGATTATTGGACTTACATGACTCATGTCCCAAAGAGCATATTTGGTTTTGGTTGAAGGTCCATTACTCTTGCTTTGTCAGTCCAGAGCTCCTCAACTACAGGACATATTGAATTAATTTTTTTGACTCCCGCTGAAGGAAGTTAACTACAATAGCTAAAGCTTTTGGCAAATTCTAATGTCAAGGTTGTTAGACTTTTATTATTTTATTTTACCCCCCCCCCCCCCACAGCTTGAATACAGAACTTAGTGTTAAACATCTGCTATAAATGCTGTATTCAACATAGTTATCTTAACAGGTATAGCCATGAGGACACAGAGAATGCTGCCATTCTTTTCCAGCTTTATGAATGGATCTGTGTTTTACCTTGTGCTACCAGAGCGTAGGAGTAAATGCCCACAATGGATGTTATCTTTTTTAAAATAACCAAGATGATACTGTGTGGCACAATGGTTGGATGCTTTTGTTGCACAGAAAAGAAACCATGTTAAAAGTCTCCACTCTGCCTCTCCCACGCACAGGCATACATGCACACACACACTAGCACACAACACGGCCACGGCAGCCGCCAACAACAACAACAACAGCACACATTCTAGGCTGGACTTGACACCCCAATAAAAGTGTGGTTACTGCTGGCTGGGGCTCCTGGGATTTGAATGCCTGTCTTATCCTCATTTGAACTTCTTCCTGAAACACAGCCTGGTGACAGAGGGCCAGTTTTCCGCTAGGCCAGTCCTGTAGTTGGATATCTACTCTCTGTTACCTACCGCTGACATTCCCTTCTGTTGTTGAGGTCATTAACAAACTGCATAAAGGAGGCAGAAATTAAATACCACAGTTGTAACAACGCATAGTGCATGCTTTTTTGTGGCGATGAATACCCAGATTTTTATAGTGTGTTGCTGTGTATACTTTATTTGCCTAGCATGCAAAATAGTCTCAAAGATCTCCTGAATCATGAGTTTTATAGATAGGTTTTGTATGGAGGAGAAGCTGAATCAAATGCATCATTCTAAGATGATATAGCAACATGTTGGTATCAGTAATATAGAGTGACTGCAGGGAAATGTGTACATATCAAATCACAAATTACATAGATTAAATGGTCATAAGAGCTTATCGCCATTGTCATAAATCAAACAGATTTGTTTGTTGAGCTAAACGCAGGCGGATGTCTAATTCATTGGATATTATTCATTCAGAGCTATAAAAAGCAATGAAATCTATATTTCATTTTTGGTGGAGAGAATGCAGCGAGGACCAATCTCAACTCACTCTCTCAGCATATTATTTTCTTCCTCTTGCATCCTGATATACTTGACTGAGCAAACAAGGCATGCCTTTATCATTCATGTTTAATTAGAGTTTGCCCAAGTATTCATGCCAAAGTGCTTATGTTTAAATCCAGTGTTTGTCTTGTCAGTTCCTCCATGGAAAGGATGCCATAAAGGAAGACAAAAAAAAAGTTAATTGTTCAGCTTGAAAGGTTTGCAAAGTAGGTCATGCATAGTTGGTTCAAATAAAGTGAAGGGTGTGTGTTTGTGTGTTGGTGGGGGTTACTCCGGGCTCTTTTACATAACACTTTTATTCTCTCACAAATACACAAACATGGACACACACTCAACACACATCCACAAACACTTTTACGTCAGCAGAACCCATGATTCAGAGAAGTACTGCTGCCCACTGTGGCTTAAATCATTAATACATTTGCTGATAACTTAATTTTCTGATTACTTAATCCATTCAAAACAAATGCTTGAAAAGCAGATTAAACAGTAAGGAAGGAGTATGGTGAATAGAAAACTGTGTAAACTGCGAAAAGGAATTATTTGATGGCTTTTAATACAACACCCTTCATGGATAGAATTTGAACCATTTAAAAACATTTTTACAGTTACTGCACCTATTTGCTCTGTTGCTTCGATGTTAATTCTGTAATCATACATTCAGTTAACATGAATGAAATAATTGAAAAATACATTTTTAGATATGCTAAAACTGGGTATTTTATTAAATATGTTGCTATAGACTTTTTCAAAGTGTATACTAAATATGTGTACTGCCTGTATCTCCTCCACTCAAAACCTTAATACACTGTTTTTTTGAAAGAGCAGTGTGTGTGTTTATGTCTAACATATCTCCCCTCAAATTCAAATTCCTGAGACACCCAGTAATGTTCACACACATTTTAATCTTGAAAATGCATAATGAATTTTTAAAAAATGGCCGTTACGGGGGTGACCTACAAAACACACATTTACTGGGCGTCTCCTGCTTTGCTGTGGGAAAGAAAAACTAAAAGTACCAGTGATTTGTGTCCTTTGTCAAGTATTTAGTTGAATCCATAAAAGACCATCCCACGGAATCCTGGCTATTCAAGACCTGGCTCCCTCACGCACACAAATCATGTATGTTGTGCCATGGTAGCCCATGACACACTGACCCAGCAGGTAAAAGGAGGCTTCGAAGGATCATGTGACAGCTTTGAAGAAAAGATACTATATCACTCTGAACCTGTTGGGAGAGATCATTTGCTTGCCTGACGCTGCAAAAGGGTAAACGAGTTTGGCAGGAAGTGTAATACGATTTATATTTTCAGAACAAAAGAGAAGAAAAGTCATAATTGAAGGGATATTAAAGGATCAGATTTCTCAAGTTACACACACACAAAAACATTTTTCTCCCCTTTCTGCAGAAGTTTTGGTTTCACTTTTTTTTGTGATGTCTACCTTTGAGATCTCTGCCTCTAATACAATGGGAGCGAATGGACTTGTTTTGTTTTTTTTGTGGTGCTTTAAAATTTTCATGAGCATTGTGTCTTTTCAGAAACAATATCCTAGTTACTAAGGCAAATCATTATGAACAGTTTTCATTGGAAATACTTTTTACTCCCAAGGAAAACTGTAGGCAGCATTTTCTGTGGATTATTTAGAGTAACAATAACATTTTATGCACCTCCACTCTATTAGGGCAGCAGTAGAAATCTTAGAGACATGTAAGGCTGGATTATGAACCATAATACATTTTTGGTACTAACTGAAATGTGTGCTGGGTATTGATACTGTCAAATAATGAAAGCTGGTGTTACGATTTAAGATTTATAATCTTGTTACTTATTGTTTCTGATTTAAATTTTGGACTTAGTTCTTATATGGTGGCTTGTGGTTAGACATGTTTGGGTTCTTTTGTGAGATGAAATAAATGATTTTGTAGAAAAATGTTTATATTCCACATAGTAAGATATGGAAAAAGGTTTTTTTTTCAATAAAAAGGATGACAGCTCTATTCTAAAAAACAGGCAAATCAAACCCAAGCCATCTGTACAGCTAAATAGCATTAGAGGTAAAGTAATGTAAAAATGAACATCCCCTGTAATATTAAAAAATGTGTCTTAAACCCCATGGACAGGATTAACATTACAGGAGGAGCTGGGGAATAAACTATTCACTGTGCTTCTTGGTAATTTAACAGGCAAGGCATTTTAACCACTTTGAAACTTCTGAATGCGGTCTGTAATAGACATGGACATTCAGCAGGATTAGCCAAAAGAGAGTACTAGTACTTGCCTACCACATTACACTTATTAGTCTTCCTCTCCTGATGGCTTTGATATTTTCACATTGTCATATTGGTTTCCACATAGGCCTTCAAGTTGATGTTTGACATGTTTCTGCCTGTCAGATCCACAGAATAATTGTTTTACTCATTGAATTTGAAAAGTTGAGTTCCACACTGAGTTGATTAAATCCATTAGAAGGAAATGCTCTTTCCACAAAAAAACCTTAAAGATACACTTTAAAATATAACAACGTTGCTCTGGACAGTATTTCAATTACAGGAGCACCGACAACTTCCTGAAAAAACAGTAATTGTAGCTGTAAATATTACGGGGTGAGCGGGGGTGGGGATTGGTGAGAAATTATCCACATACATGCTGCGGACTGGATTAAAGTCAGTGACCAGCACAGAGAATATTAAAATCACCCCACCTCCCCTAGACAAAATAAATCCAGTCTCAGTGGGCTTTTTAACATGGTTTCAGGGTAATATCAGATCTAGAAAGATGATAATTTGGCAGGAATTATTTTATTCTAATGAATGGTGGGCATGTGCCTGAATGTTTTAGGAACTTGGCCTGTCTATAAAGAAAATAGCTGTTTCAACAGGAGGACACAGTCAGACTGCTGATAGGACATTATGATGGCATCATCTCAGTACTGTCCACAGCTCTGGGATATACTCAGATCTGGCCGTTGTCCCTGTAGAGTTTACTGAACAGTACCTGGCACAAGCAAACATTCCCCTGTTCAATGTCTGCTTTTTGTTTAGGCTGCCTTCCTCTGACTTGGCTACAGCTGCCTGTTTCACTCTGCTATGAAAGGGAGAAAGTCTGTGGCTCTTTTGGGTTTTGACTGTTAAGCAGGAGCTTTCTCCTTTATTCACAATCTCACTCAGCTGCTGGAATGGAGAAAATGAAAGAAGCTGATACACCTTTTTTACTCTAATGTTGTCCCTTAGCCAAAACAGTGCGTGTGTGTGTGTGTGTGTGTGCATATATACCACGATTAATTTGTTTTTTGTCTAACTACACACAGACACTGCTGAAAGATTCATATGTACTTTGTTACAATTTACTGTGATCAGCAGAGCAGCATTAAGATAATTAAACAGTGACAGTGAGCAAATAAAATTCAGGTTTGTCCATTGCATTCCTAAATAGGTTTGGTGCCACTGGTGCCTTACCACCACAATTTATTTCCTAACATTAAAATCAGAGTAACACAATCACACAAGTTAGTAATATGAATTCCTTTCAACCTTAAGTCATTGAAATTTTGTGTTTCCAATCCATATGTAAGTTGAAACAGCTATTAGTTGCTGTAATCATTGCACCTCTTTATGCTGGTTGTGAAGCAAATCTATATTACTGTGTGTGATACTATACTACTGTATGAGAAATGTTCAAAATCCATTGTTCTTGCAAAAATCCATTATAAAAACTGGAGCTGAAAATGTAAAGTTTCAGTAGTCTAGGTTAGACATACTGAATAAATTGTGGAGTTTTCTCTGTGGCAATCATGTGTAAATGTATTGCCGGTGTATCCTGGCAACAAACATACAACTACCTGGATGTAACCATACACTATGACTCAGCAAGGAAACACAGTCCAGGGAGTTACAAAGAAGGAATTCACAAAAAGACAATAACTTTGGAAGATACCCGCTTTGTCTAATTCTGCTGAAGGCTTGTGCATTTAAGTGACACGTCACCTCAACATTATACAGAATGTTAACCTGCTTAATTGAGGCCAGTATAATTTCTCTGACAGAGGAAATGGTTGCTCTTGTTAAGATAGATTCCTGCTTTATTAAATGCATAAATTGACACACATTGATGACCTTGATGGATGCATGCCAGCGATGGTGAACAGGCACTGCTGAAAGTTGCACCACCTCCTCAAGGGCACCACTGTTGTTATGCAATTCAGTTTCTGATGCCAGCAATCGAAGAAAACAATGGTCTTCCCCAATCCTGTTTTCTTATAAGCAGGTTATTGATTTGGGGCCTTGCTCCAGGAACTCTGCCGCAATATCCAAAATGTGATATTTTGTTGGGCCAAAAGATGTTCTGGATGTGAATCCGTCTATTATTATTGGCTGTTCCTAAACAAGATTCAGGTCACGGTTGCTTAAATGAGCATAATTTTTCATTTTAGAACCATTCTATTATCTGTTTTTGCCTGTTATGGTTTCTTTTGTTTGTGGTTTTGAAGGTCTTTCATTGCAGCCTGTGAGGATACATTTCTATGTGGTTGTTGTGAATGTAGCTGACTTGCCTTAAGTTCTTCCTTTATTCCAGTATATTTACACCCACTCGCTCCAGTGCTAATGACATGTGTGCCTTGTGGTATTTCAGGCTCACCAGGAAGCTTCTTATTCAGGTGTAATGTTCATACTTCCTTTTTAATTGGCCATTTGACATACTTAGTTGATGGTTTGATTGTCAAGGTCTAATTGGAATGAGTTTGATTACTTATATGACTGCATAAGAAGAATGACACAGTAAATGAGGAAAATGATTATCTATTTATGCATGTGACCTTTATCCGTTAACTTCAATCAGTACTTGGGAAGGAAAAACAATGAGTTTATCATCCATCCTGAGAGCCCATGTCATCATGTTCCTATAACATGACACGCATGATTACACTTCAGCGCATCTCTTTAAACATTTAAAACTTTGTTGAGTATTTGCCATGTCTGCACGAATTCAGCTTTTCTGCATTCAAAACAGTTCATTTGCTGCACTAAATTGAATACAATACGGGAAACAACTTCCACAGCCTTGAAATCACAATTTGCATGGAAATCATTTGGTTTTGAAAATGTTCTGACTATATCGTTTCATTACAGTTTTGCGTTCTTTATCAGTTTGATTTGCTTATTGTTAGGGAGTGTGTCAGGTGACTGACAATAACAAATATTACTCTCAGTTAGTGTCATTTAGATGACACCATCATTAGAAATGAATGTCCTCAGAAGGAAATCATTCCTAAAATATGTCACAAGCTGTTATTTTCACTCTGTTATTTTCATTTGCTGTGCCATTGTTACTTGAGACAGCAGTTATTTTCAAATAACATGGTAGACTTGCACAAAAAATATGTCTGTAAAGCTGCATTAATATTTGTATATTAACGATGGGTCAAATGAATAGGTGCAACTTAAAAGGAGACACACCTACAGAAAATTATCAGTTACAAGAATTGCAGTTCCCCTCAGCTCTACGGAGTCTTTCACCATCTGTCAGCTCTTCTTTTTTTTCTTTTTTTTTTTTTGGCTTTCAACTTAACTGTTTTGATTCAACTGCGGCAGACAATCTCAAAAGAGCCAAAAGCCAGATATATTTTGACCAGCACTGGTCACTGACTGACTGACTGACTCACTGAATGATGAAATTACACCACTGTTCAGCCAGCCCAATGTTGGAGTTTCCCCATTTGCACAAACAGTTTTAGTTATGTCTTCAGGTGTGTCTACAGCAGGACCCTGCGCAATGCCCTGAAATAAGTTTTAAAAACACACATTTACTGACTGAAGTGTTTCACATAGAGGCTCCGACACTGACCAGAACACCAACTCACGGATACAACGACACAACAGATCAATTTTATCAGCCTGAACGGCAGATAGCCAGCTAGCTAGCATGTCTAGCATCTTTAGCTTTGCCATGCCATGCTCTGTGTTGCCCATAGATTGGATGAACATAAGGTGTAGCTGCAGTGTTTTTGGATTAACACCACTGTGCTGAGCAATTGTACTTACATTTACCATTATCTTTTGCTATATCAAGATGATAACATGTCAATGCTGTATTTATGGAATAGGCCTTGAGCTAAGAATCTTCACAGTACTCTCACCTAAATATTTTTGTGAGGACTGTGTGATATCACATCTGTCTTCAGAAAGTGAATAAGCATACTTACCAAAATGTTGAACTATTTCTTTAATCCAGCACAAGCGCAAGTGAAAAAAACCACCATTGGACCACATGGACTAAGAAGTAATTATGCACAATCACACCTAGACGTAGTGGTCAATAATTAATGGTATTGCACAACACAAGCACTGAGTGTTTATTTTTTTATAGCAACAGTGAATAGATATTAAATAGGTAATTCTACAAAGATTATACATAGGTGTTGCAGGATGACTGTATTCTTAGTGCCTCATATATGAAATATTACATGTCAGTTGATCAAGGTGTACTATTCATTCTTGGCTTTGGTAATGCTTATTAGAGCCCCCATCTGTGGGTTGTATTAGACAAGCTCTACTGACGGCATGGCATTTTTTCCTCTGTGAACAAAGCTGCATGCTCATTTCATGCAATATGAATTAAGGGCCAAACACTCACAAGTGTTTCAAGGGGTGATTTCCCCTTAGTGATTACACTGGAGAGGTGCCAAAAACTGAACAGGAGAAAATTACCATACTGTAGAGAGAGAGAGGGAATTCGTGTGCATAGTTGTAAGTTATGTATGTGTGTTTGCTAGAGGCAGAAACAGAGAAAGAAATATAGACAGAGAAGGAGAGAGAGGAAAAGTACAGTAAAATAGATAGCTGCATATTTTAACGTACTGTATCTATTAAAGTGACCCTTCTAACTATTGAGTGAAGAAATGTCACACACTTCAAAACAGGGACGGCTTTTAGTAGGATTTTACCAATACCGCTATCTATACCGGTAATGCTTAATTGGCATTGATACTTATTGGTAAGCAAATAATTGACACATTTTGCTCTTGGCAATAGTAATAACAAATACATTTTTGGTTTGATTTTTTTTCCTGTTCTGACAGAAAAAAAAACTTGAATAAAACTTTAGCAAAGCAGTATCTTCTTGGAAGCTAACTGTGATAGATAGATACATTTTACAGGGCTTCGCGATGACACACATCATTCACATTTTAAACAGTTCCCAGATGAGTGACATGACAAAACAGGGAGTCAAATGCTCAATCTGCTATACCATGCTTTAGATCCCTTTTCTCTAACCCACCCACCATCAACCTTGCCCACCTCGGAGATTAATGGTGTTGAAAATGAGAGCACGTCACATGTGTTGATGTGATGGGAGGCACTGGCCTCAGCTGAGCTAACATGAAGGGTCAGCCACTGTATAGACTGTAAATACTGTATGTATTTATAATCATGGTGCATGCTCCTGCAGTTAAAAGATCTGAGTAATTATTAATTTACTAACGAGAGCTTGCCGTTTGCTTGGTATACAATAGTTGATTAGTTGATGTACTGTATGTACCTGTATGTACTGTACCTGTATGGATGATGTTGATTAACAATATGATGTCGATGGAGGTAAATGGTTGCATGTGTTAGGTACACCCTGAGTTGTATGATGAGGGTTTTAGGAAGAAGGCTGTTTATGATGGATTCTTGTGATACAGTGATCAGGTGGAGACCAGAATCTGAGTTGGTGGTAAGAATATACATTTGTGAAATGAGACAAGGAAGAGAGAGTTAGCAATAGCATTTGGTACCCTTGAATGTGGATGGTGTGGATGATGATTTTGTGTTGGGCAGAGATTAAAGTGAGTTCACAGATCAGCTGCATAGTGAATGTTTTTGAATGGTTTATTATATTAAACCCAACGCTGTTGTCTGTATGACAGCTTCGTAGATTGCTGAGGTCAGCAAAGAAGGGATGACAAAGACTATGAACAAATATGGTATGGTTTGTAGATAGCAAAGGAGGGAGGGTGGAGACAGTTCAGTTGGATGATTGGAGGTGAACCGCCAACCACTGTTGTAACCATTAAATCTGAAGGAGGCACTGTGTTGCAGTGCAACTGGACGCTCAGTAGTATGAACAGCGACATGAGTAGTTTTTTTCTATGAAAACAAAAGGTGGAGAAGACAGATTTTAGGAAGCTATATTAGATGTGGCTGGAGGAAGCAAAGAGAAAGATATGCTGGGATGAAGGGATGTGTGTGTGTGGGGTGAAGCATGCAGACACATGGAGGAAATGCAACCAGGCCTTTAGCCAGGGTTGAAGAAGTCTAGGCTCTGTTGTAGTGGGCGGCAAGGTGATGTCATTGGCGTGCAGTGTTGGGTGCCACTGGGCGGTGAACCTGGAAGAGCGGGAGGATTCAAGTGGCTGGCCGGAGGTAGAGTCTTGCATGAGTTGGAAAAGTTTGGCTTTTTGGAGGAACAGGATGTACCTCATTGACAGCATGCTTGGGGTGAGTGAGTGTCCAGTTGGAGATGTTAATCGCAGGAGGAGGAGCTGGGTCCAGGACCTGTAAGTCAGCCAATGCGTGGATGTACATGGAATATCTGGATTCTAACTCATAAGAAGTGTGCCATCTAGAGGAGTGGCTTTTCTCAGAAGAGTGGCCTCTGTATGGATGCGGTAGTAAAGGGGGTATCTTGTTTGTACTGCTGGATCTAGAGGTATGTACAGTTCTTTGCGGAGGAACATTAAACACTGGCGGGATGACTGAGTGGCTGGCTGCAGGGATCGGGAGGCAACAACCAATCAAACATGAAAGAGATCACAGTCTGATCTGTTGTCCGCGGTAAAGGTTAGCGAATAAACCCCAAAATGAAACAATCGCAACTAGATAGTGGTATGTCCGAGAACAAATGAAATGAATGTGAGACACAAGGGAGAGAAAGGGTTTAGGCAAGCCTATAGAGACAGGTGAATTGGGGAGAAAGGCGTGGTCTTGTTCCTAATCCTCAGTTTTAATAAGATATTCACCTTTGAAGAGTTGTTATGAGGTGTAAAAGCCATTAGCAGACATCATCAAATACACCAGCATTCTTTGAAACATCTGACTTTCTCTTCAGTTCTTCACATTAATTGTTAAAATGAAGACAAGTTAGAAAAACACACTTAAATAAATGTATTTCAGTGTAACCTATTATCTCAGATTAAGCTGCATCTCAATAAACTTTTCTCCATGACTCTATGAGTGCTAGTATGCCAAGTATTTCTTTGTTCACTGTTTGTGTAGGGCTTATAGTCCTCCTGTTGACTAGTTTACATTTGATAGCGCTACACACAAGCTGACAAGGATTCAAGGATGGATTTAGACCCACATTTGTCTAAAGCATGCTCATCACTGGTCAGACAGGATTTCATGAATACCACATCCATACAACAATCTGACAATTTATGGCCCATCTTTTCTTTCCCATTGTGGTATTTAACAAACATCTGTGGGCTGCATGATTTAGTTATTCCCCCTCAGTGGGCTCCCTTTGGTTTTGGCTCCCTTGTGGCTCCCTTTGGGGTGTACACACACTCACACGCATACACACATACGTGCACACTTGTAAACAACCACAGCTGCTTAGTGGACATGTTGACATTTCATTGTGGCTTATCATTTCTGGCTCTGTTATATAGTATAATGACAGAGTATGTAGAGTTTATTTTACCAGAATGTAATGGATGCAGATACATTTTGAAGAATAGTTTGACATATTGGGAAATAAACTCTGCTTTCTTGCCAAGAGTTACTGTAGGTGAGAAGTCTGACACTACTCTCATGCCTGTACAGTGAATATGAAGCCACAGCCAGCAGCTGGTTGTCTTAGCTTACAGCACAAATACTTGAAGTGTAGGAAAACAGCTTGCCGCAGTTTCTCTCCAAAAGGTAAGAAAATCCACCTACCAGCACCCCTAACACTCACTAATTAACACATTGTATCTTTTAAAAAATATGTACAAAAACCGAAGTGTAAAAATGATCTCATCTTTATGTGTGGCTACGTGCTGGACTAGGCGCAGTAACTTTCTTAAATATTTAATTCAATCATTCTTTGTCAGCTCCTTAGTTTTGTCAGCTCCTTAGTGGCCAAAACTATTACTGAAACATTTTAGTTTTGATGCAGTTTCCTGCAAGTGAACCTGCTGACAGATGTTTTATGATGATTTATGGTCTAGTAGTTGAAACTACTTCCATCTCCAGTAACTACTACAGTAACATACTGCTTATACACAAATGTTCCTGCATTACCAATCTAATGATATCATATATAATAATATATCAGTCAGGGGGACCTTACCACTACTTTCGCTTTCAGACTTTTAAACTACATTTTTCTCTCTCAGAACCGGTTTTCACGATGGGTTGTCTGACCATGTTAGAAATCAAATGTGCTTCTAGTGCTTTAGTGCCTGCGAAAGTTGTCACTCAAAGGCGACTGTCACAGATAGGGAAGGGGGACACTGAGATAATGGAGTATATCTTAATAATAGTGTTGCCCTCGGTCAGTGTTATGGCTCTCCCGTTTGTCACTCTGATGGCATCGACACTACAGGGTCAACAGGCTTACCTGGCTAAGCCCACTAGCATACATCCATGAGCATGCTACATTGATGTGTTGCCAGAACGTTTCAGGTGTAGCTCGTGCTCTAGAATTAATGCTCTGCACATTGGAGTAAGTAGATTATTAAACTATTTTGACAGTAATTGTTAGGATCAGGAGCATACTAAACCGAGGAAAGACGTATACCGGAATATCCTGTCCCAAACGACAAATACACATACTCTAGCACTTGATGAAGTCTTGCTTATGTATAATTATTTTAAAAGAAACACATTTGATTAAGTAACCTGTGTGTGTACCAAAAATAATTCCAAGTCTTTCATTATGAGTGTTTCAGAATACAGCATAATTGTTGTATCAGGAGAAAACATAGAAATTAATTTGTGGTTGGACCTTAGTGTAGGAGAGCCCGCACAAACATCAGAGTGAAACTCACAATGTACACAACTATTGGAAAAAGGGTTCAAAGCCCCACCAAGCACAGCAAATGCATGACAACGGATTTCTTTTTTTAGATAGTGTCAATCTATTTTGAGAGATGGGTAATGATACAGTACAGACACTGAAGGACATTCAAACCTGTCAACTCCTCTTTCTTCACACCTCATTGGTCAGAGGGAAGATGGCATTGATGAAAGGTCGTGGTGTCTCTGATTAAAAGAGAATATATTCAGCTAACCCACGGATGGCACAGGGTACTTGCTGTTAATCAATGGATTGGGTTGAATTGATCTGATCTGTCCTTACAGAGTTGAGCTTGCTGTGCCTCCAGTATCTGTTAACCCTGCAGTGCATTACAATCAGATTAGGTTCTTGCACATAAAGGAGCATGCCAAAGGGAGGGTTACAGCACGTTCATGTGTGTCACCACACCTCTATACTTCATTACAAGGAAGAATGAAGACAATCCCTGTCCTGATGCTTTAGTTTGCTAAAGGTGTTTCTCTAAAGAAGAAATTGAATCAATCATGTATACAGTACATGGCCTATATAGCCCAGTGAATATCACATACTTTCTGTTTAATATCATGGTTATCAGATTTCAAAAGTTGAGGCACCAGAGATAAATACACTCTGGAAAAAGTGTTTTTAACAGTTTCTGAATATCACACTTCTACCAGTTTTCTGTCAATAGCTACACTAGTTGCTAATGTTCTTCTCTGGGCTTAAATTAGGGTCATATGTAGTGCAGCTGTGTATCAGTTTATTTGAACATGAAAACATTTTGTATGAATACATTCAAATGTGTGAATGTGTAAAAATGTTTTGATGAAATTAGTTCAAATGTTTGAATGTGTAAAACATACCTGAACAAATAGAAGAGACGTGTTCATGCATTCACACATTTCAGTGTGTTCATACAAAATGTTTTCACATGTTCAGATAAGCTGAGACACAGCTACAATACACATGACCCTAATTTTAGCTGATATTCTTCCAAGATGATTTTTACTCTTCCATAAAGTGACTTCACAGTCTGTATTGCTGAGAAAAGAGAGGTGTAAAGCCCCATTAGCATAACATTTGACTTACAGTATAACATTACTTTGCAAACATATGACAGAAAGTACTTTAGGTGGAACACATCTTGAAATCTTAACTTAAGCAACCATAAATGCACAAGAGAATGCAAAAAGAAAGCAAAAGAATTTATATCTTCAGTTGGAAACAATTACAGTCTTATGTAGGCCTGGGATCTATGAACTATATGTGTTTATTTGAGCTATTTCAATTATTTAAACAAAGGATGCTGTGTATGTCAAACATGTAGACTTGAGGAAAGACATTTTTGAAATTATCGTAGCCCATTTTCTGTAATATAATGGACACAAAATCACATTCTTGAGAAAAAAAATGTCGTCATATAACTGTCCCTTTCAGAGGACACCATGGGAGGTGGTTAAGTGACTTTCAGCATAAATAAGAGATTGGGAATATCTTAATTCAATGTGAGCTTCCTGTACCGATTGTTATCATTTATGATAGGAGGAGGACATAAAACACTGAACAGAATTAAGCTATATCTTTTCTTTGTTTGCTGAGACAAAAGTGCAATAATGTTCATAATGATTATAGAATAATAAAAAAAGTTATTACTTATTCTATGTGTGTACACTATAAAAGACCTAAAATCTTAAGCCTACATTTGTCAGTTATTACTGAAGCCGCATAAAACTAAAGCACTGAAACAACTCCAAGAAGTGTGTCTCATTTGGTTTATGTCAATGTCCTCAAAATCTGAGATTTACAGTAAAAAGTAATTGCGAGGAAAAGAGATGAGGGAGAAAGAGATAAAGAGCTGCATAGGAAATGGACAGAGAGGAAGAGAGAGAAGATGATCGGAGATAAGCACAAAAGGGAACAAAAGGGCAGAGGGAAAGGGCATGTCTAAGTCCCCTTTCAATTTATTCTATATTGTTCATTGCAGATGACAGATTTCAGAGCGGAAAGTCTCAATGAAGTGCCACATGACCACAACTAATCCCCACACATCAACCCACACCTCATTGAACTTATCCTCTTCTTTTTAATTACAGGAAAATCAGATTATCCAGAAAATGAATCATGCTCTATAATAATCAAAGCATTATGTTTGGGAAGATGGACATTTCTTTATGCCATATGTGACTACAATTATAGTTGCTTTAATAAGATTAGGGTCAAGTCCTAATGAATTGTTTGTTGTTCTTGTGGTGCATTTGTAGCACCAATAAAAAACATTAAGTCATGCAAAGTATGCTGTTTATTTTAAACAAGGGGAAGTAGCCTTTACAGTAGATGCCTGAAGGGAGTGAGGAATGTAATTCAAACAAAGTCTGTCGTCCTTCCTGTCATCTTTTCCTATTGGCTGGTAGCCAGTGACTTGGGAGACATTGCCACTAACTGCATGCATCAGCCTGAGATGTTAAACATGTCTAAGCCAAAGTCTGTCTTCCTTCCACTCCAGCTGAGCTATTACAGACCAAGATTTTGTTCATTTGACATTTTTTTGAGTTGAGAATTCAAAGAAAGCCAAAACATCAACCAAACTTAAGCCTAGAATTACATTGAGAGATATCAGCAATCGTTATGATGCTACATATTTCAGTACATTTTATCACCAAGTCTGACCTCTCTTGATATCATCAGAGAGAGAGAGACAAGAAAGAAGGCGGATACACAGCGCGATCGCTGCTCTGCACATTGAACACAGCTCAGACAAGTGACTCTACTGTTTGGAAAGGAAGAGTGAGTAGACAGACCAGACAAACTTGGCAGGAAGACTGGGCTCACACAAGAACGTAGAGGTTTGTTCCAAAATCAATGCGGCCTACTAATATTTGATTCTCCAAAAAATTGAGGCTTCCATTGTTAGACACACAAACACACTCCAATTGCAAACACTGCTATATAGATAGCTACAGTGTAAACTGGTGTATGCATACAAGTGCCCTGCAGATGACATCACGTAGAGGACAAATTAAAAGTAACTTCAGTCTCATTTTTTTCATGTTAGGGAGAATAAATGAGGTGTGGGATTTGGTAAATAAATAATAAATAAATAAATAAAATAAAGCCCCTTCAATGATTATGTTTCTTGAATATAAAACAGTCAAACATTGCAAACTACCAGTCAACCACAACACCCGTGTACAGGATGAGTAATACATAGAAAGAGGTCAAAGCATCCGTTTAATGGCATATTATATGTTATACCGTGATGTGAGTCATTTGTTTGTATTTAATGTGTTTAATTCCAATGTTTGGAACTCTACTTTGTGTTTACATGGAATACTGCAGTTGTCCTCATCCACCAGGAATTTCTATTGTCTTTCCTTATGACAATAAATAATAAAACTCCCTTGAGACATGCTATCAGGTTTTAGAAATATGGGTATACTACAGCATTAAATAAAAAGACTTCAGTAGATTTGCCTTTGACGTTATACCTAAATGAGGAAAGCTCATCAATGAAAACTGCTTTAAGGTGCATTGGCCAGCCCGTACTCTTCTCACTGACTAGCTGTCTCACTGACTATCGCACTAACCTTTTAGTGAGTGAAGATTCATAGTGCAAGGACGAAAGTTTCAGTTACCATTTACCAATAGGACTGGGAGGAATCGGACAGGGTTTACTAAAAGTAATACATATAAGTAATAAATGCACATTCATTCCTGATTAGATTATAGCATCAAAGGACAAATCTTACGGTTAATCATCTGACTGATGAGAAAGAGGTTAAATGATCATTGCATGACAGGTTTCCAGAGTTAGACAATCTTTCCTCATCATACCATGGTATTTTCTTGCTGTACAGTGTTTTGGCATCTAATGATCCTTAAATCTCATGTACCTATTACTCAAACCGGTCCCTCCTCGTTTACATTTATTCACCGTCTTAACGGTACCTGAAACAAAACGCACCACCAACGCAGTGCTGTTTTTGGTCTGAATGCTCCTTAATGCTCAAGATGAAATGTGTTGGAAGGTGCCAGCATCCTTGGATCTCACATAATAAATTGAAATTACTTTACTCTCTACTATGGCTTAAGCTCTCTTTTGAGCGACTAAAGAAGTTGGGGATATTCTAATCACACATACAATAAACCAAAAAAAAAAAAAAAAGCTTAAATCTCCAAAATTCTATATGAAGGTGAAATATTTTCAGCTGACTGTCTGCAGAGAGTAATAGTCAATAAGCCGCAGAAAATGATTAGAAATTATTGCTTTTGAGATTCCTTGAGACTGCCTTCATTACGGCTAATTGGATTGAATGGTGCCCACTCATTGGCCTACATTTATACATTTACATCGTATTTAAGGCGCTTAATCTGAATGGCACTGATATCATGAGACTGACATTTAAGCTCTTAAATCTGGAGGATGTTATAAGGGTTTTAGAGGGAGAGAGAATGAGAGTGAGGGGGAGGGAGGGAGAAAGAGATGGGGAAGGGAGAGAGACAGGGTGAGGAAGCAGAAGAAAGAAACCAGTGAGAGGGTCTCAGTGACTGTGTGCTCAGAGAGACAGTAAAGCAGAATGACAGTGCAGGGCTTTTGTTCGAAAGACTGCCAGCATGTCAATTCAGATGTAACATTTTTATCGACACCCTCTTCGCCGCAACCTGACAGGCGGGCAGGAGCTCAACTTTTACGTTCCACACCAGAAGTTCAGGGTTAGTGAAAGAGGTTCCCTTGGCAAACTTTGGAGGAAGTCTTTCTTTTTTCCCCCTGTTGTCTGCTGCTTAAGGGCGTGCAGTGTTTATTCACTTGACCTAGAAAAAGCTGGTGGTGTAACTGCACACATATTCTGAATTCAAAGAAGTCATTTCTGATTTTATAATGGAACTGTATACAGTGTGTGGAAGCACAATGTACTGTATAAGCTATTTACTGCATTATTGTTGTCTTTAGAGGATCTCAGGGGGGAAAATGGTTTGTTTCTTTGGGCTTGCAGAGTAGGCAATCTGTTAAAATTGTGACACTTAAAATAAATAGTTGTGTGCAACTTGTGGATGGTCCTAATCTTTAACCTCCCTTGATTCCTTTCTCATGAACTTACAAAACTTGCAAAATCATAGAACACTTAAAAATAGAGCTGAAATGATTACCTAACGAATCAAACAGCTGATACGTCAAAACTTTAATCAAATAAAAAATGTAAATGTGAATATGTGCTGGTTTGTGTTGGTTGAGTTTATTGGGGTGGTTAGTAAACTACTGTAGCTGGCCTAACTCAACACTAACACACCAGCCAGTCAAGAACATGCTAGCACTAGTCATAATAGGTCTTAAGACTTCTGTTATCTCTGCACTGTGCCGTTTACTCCCCACTGGCATTTTTGTTCTGAGGATTATTCATCATTTCACTCAATAAATGGTTATCAAAGGGAGAAAAACTCTTAGAGCTAAAACAGCTTCCTAACTTGTATGGGCTAGTGTATTATCTTGGTTGCTAACAGGACAATACATTTCTCATAACTCTGTGTCTGCAAACCATTCTTTGTGGAGTAGTTTATATTCCAACAAATGAGAGTTAAATAAAAGTAGATGCTGCTAATAAGCTATGATAGCTTGCTCCATTTTGGACTTTCCAGCTCTCCAATCAAAGCCCCCTGGGAACAGCACTTTTTTTCCAATGCACAGTTCCTGAACACCAAATATATATTATTAGAATTTGATACATTCAGTCCAGAATTAATGGGGCACCATCTTTGAATGCAGTATCCAGCTCTCGTTAAAAACCACCAATGCTTTCCTCTCAGGTCAACACTGTCAAGGCAGCTTGATATTGATTGCAATTTTGCGTGTCAAAGCTAACAAAAAAAGATTTATGCTGATTTTCTTCATCCAAATACACTGATTGCAGCCATTCTACTGAAATTGTAACTGCAAAATGTCAGTGTATTAAATGTTTTGTATGGCCTCTATAATGAAAAAAAATCTTGGACTGTTGGCCAATAAGACATTGCTGTCACTTGTTGGAAATTGTAATGGATTTTTTTTTTAACGTTTTGTAGACCAAACATAATTTAATCTAATTTAATTTGGTTACTGTGTTGCTAAAACTTGCATTAAAATAATCTTAATTTCTATTATAGCATTATAGTATTGAATTTTTAGTTTCTCAGCTTCGGCACACTCAGTATGTGCTGCCTTTCAATGAAGCCGCTGTTATATTTAGTCAGTTTATAGCACTACCTGGCTGTAAACAGAAAGTGCAGCAGATTACAACACAACCATCCATCTGGACATTAATACACAATAGAAACCCAAAGCTTTTTCACTAGCCACAGACAGACTGCGTCGTTCATTGCAGGGCTCAGTTTAAGCCTCACGACATACATTCATCCAAATTCACCAGACTGAGCAGGACAGGGAGTTGGGAAAGATTCCTTTGATGTCTAATAAGCAATTATTGATGTCTCACCACAATATACTCACTAATCCTGAACAGCAAGTTGTTTGACGGCTTTATTCACTGCTAGTACTTTATATTGCCTTTGACCACCTCAAATGATGCAAGCGTTCCATATTGATCCTGTGCCGTGTGTCTTATGTTTGTTTGCCGATTGCTCAATAATCCAATTATTGCAGCCTAGCTTTCTCTGAGCTCCATGATGTGTAAAGAGACACTTTTCTAGCATGCTGAAAGACAGATGAGTGAGAGAGGAAGGGATGGGGGAAGAGAAGAAAAATGGGAAAGAGAGAAAACTCTGAGAGCCTGTGTAAGATAGCCTATGTGGTAGAGACAAAGACATAAAGGGAAAAAGGGAGAGGGAACGAGTGAAGGAGAAAGAAACCACTGAGGGACTCTGTAGCTGTGTGTGTGTTCATGTGAGAGAAAGAAAAAGACAGAGAAAAAAAGAAAAAGAATAGAGGAGAAAGTCGCAGCCAAAGTTGCCTTTAAAAATGCACTGACCTTGTGCACTTCACATTAACCTCCCTCTCCAAGAGAATTAGTCTGTATCATTCACACTCCATTGTTCCTAACTGTGCCAATTGATTTTAGTGGACCAGAAACAGGGAAATTGAATCTCTTGTTACTCGGTCAAAGACCAAGGGAATACATGCTAATGCTGCAGACAGACCTGAAACAGCCAATGCTCACTGTTAGTCCACTGTTGTCTCTATGGATAGATTTGGTGTGGCTTGAATGGCTCCCTAGGGTGCAAAACTGTTTGAACAGCTTCATAAGCTGTGGCTGCATCTAAACACTTTCACTTATCTTCCTTGTGTGCTGGGTTTCAAAGACAGGTAAGGAAAGAGGACAGAAGCATACAGAATGGAGGAACTAATAGTTTCAGTGAATGACATGCAGCATCATAACATTGTGCTGCACCGTGGCAGCCGTTCTTACCCTATTAAATCAGCAGTGAGTGTATTACTTCTGATTGATGGCCGAGGGCGAGGAGCTCAGACAGATTCATTTACGCAGCATTTGCTCCTCGTTAATAACAACTGATGCTATCACAACAAAAACAAGTTTTCAAATAGTCCTTTTGTACATTCAACTCAGGCACAAAGGGCTTTGGGGTGCAATGAGTTTAAAGAGACAGTTCAACTAAACATATATGGATTTTTTTAATGCCTCCGGTATACAACAGAAGATGTAAGACTCCAGCATGAGGCTAATGGTAATGTTTGGCTCCACGATGCAACAAATGGCTTTAATCCACATAAATTAGAAGAAGTTGCTCAGCAGGAGGCAAAGATTACAGGGATAATGCACGCAGTGTGTGCTTCAGAAAATAGGGAAGACATGGAGGAGTAGGGAGGCTCTGACAGAACGGCTGAGGAAGCATGAGTGTTTAAAGAGGGACAGTGCAGCTGGTTTAAGGACCTGTCAGCAGCATGCCAAAGTTAGCCCTTTACAAAAAAAGGTGGCATGAGAGGAAGGTCAAATTAAATCAGTGGAGAAAGTAGAAGAAGGAGCTCAAACACTCAAAATGCTTTGTTTGGTGAAAGTTGCAGAGCTTAAAAAACTTAAATGATGTGAAGAAAATGAAGAATACAATTTTATAGGTTTTCTGAACAGGTTTATATATCCAACATGCTTTTGTGAATAGATCCTAAGAGCATAGTTAGATACAGTGGAGACACCAGGACACAAATAAAATCCAGACATGAAAAAAATATAAACACAGTCTACAAATCCCTGTTTCTTTGTACATCCAGCGGGGTTAGCCAGTTTCTGATTTATCTAGAACAGTAAAGAATCCTTCATCTTAAACCTCAAAGACCATGTGTCTGCAGCACAGCAGCAAGGCCTTACAGGTTTGGGCCTTTTTGGATCTTTGGAAGTCTTCATTTTGTCAGGCTATATACACAGAAAAATATGCTTATATATATGTGTGTGTGTATATGTGTGTGTGTGTGTGTATATATCTATATATATAGACACACACAGATATATACATATATATATACACGTACGCTCAGTGAACATGTGCAAGGCTATAAACCGTAACATGTACGCGTAGGAGCAGCAGGTGTTAAATGGAAATTATGACCTCTGTTTCCCTTGGGGATTTGGTGGTGACAGATCTGTTCAGAGCCGCCTGGCACTTCTTCTGAATTTACAGTAACCAGAGTTTGTATGCTTTGGCCAGGGATCCCAGTGAAATGGGAATGCCTTACACTCTAACATGGCTGTTATGACAGGCTTTCTCATATAAAGCCTCTGTGGACAGACAGACCCTGGGGGCAGAGTACATAAAGAGGAGTCACTGGCACATTTAGAGGCCGTCAACGTGCTGCATAGTATACGGTGTCAGAAATCTGGCTGTTGTGTGCCAGTCAGGTCTTCACAGAAGGTATATGCTTGATGTGAGATTGACAGACATCTTTCCCAATTTCACCCATGGCTTTGTATCACTCAGAAAAAACAATTACGCTCTATTTCCTCTTATAAAGCTACTCATTAGCGCTGACGGGTTTCGCAACATGAAGCAGAACAGTGAATAGATAGAAAATGTAGAACTACAAGCTGCTTTTCTGCTGCACAAAGCTGTGTTTCAATAGGGAATCCTTTGTTCACTGTGTAAATCCCCATGGCCTCCTGTTTAAGAGCTCAGAATGTCACTTGAGACTAAAGTCCTGCTCACAAAAAAGTAATTAAAATATTTTTTAAAAGCCACTCAGGTTGGACCATGAGTAGTCTTCTTTGAGAAAGAGATCCATCTTGAGAAAACTCAGGTCTTTAATATTGTCCCCTATAGGCTTCCATATATATATGTGTGTGTATATATATATAGAAATGATTTTTAAATAAATAAATACATATATATTAAAATTATCACATAAACTTCATCATCATTTTTCACATCTGTGTTATTTGAGTAAAACCTGAAATGAAAATCCAATAACCCAATTTGCATTTTAATTTTCACTAGCAAGGGTGTGCTATGACCATATTAAAATGGAAATGGGAAGCTTTTTGACATTTATCGTATCCCGCTGTACAGTGGACAATATTCAACTGTTTTGAAAATTCAGATTTGAAAATGAAAATTCAATATAACAATGTAACTTGATTTTATGCAAGCAGTATTACATGAATAGAGCATCCACTCAACTAGCTAATGCTAGGACCATGCAAACAGCAAACTAAAATAGATTTTAGTGTTTTATGCAGACAAAACAAATCACAACGAAGGCTCAGGCTCATGAAAATCTAACTTACTGGCTGTGCTCAGGCTTAAGCTAAGTAGTAGTCTTGTCAATTTGACATTTGATTGGCTATGCTAGCCAATAGTCGCCCCATCTGCGGTTACAATACGTAATAAATGTTCCCTCATGGGCACAGGGAGTGTTATTTTGAAAATTGACTGGATTCTCTTATGTTGTTCCTGTGTCTGACCTCCTGCTCAGCTTGATCTGCTCTGTGCAACTTGACAGTAGTGCCGTGGCCTTATGAAAGTCAGAACAAACTTTTAAATTAGGCCTTGTTGGCGAATATAAGTGAAGATTTGGCAACTGGATTGCTTGTTTCTCATCTCTGAATTGTTCAGAAACAGATTTTGGAGAACTGCTTAGGTGAAATAAGTGAAAGTTTACACCGTTGACTGTAGTTGAACCTTTCTGTGGGAATGGTGTCTCGCCTACAGAGAATGACTGATGTCCCAACTGAAGACTCGCCTTGACGACAGGACTGACAGATCACATTTTCATCTTTATTTTATCCCAAAAATGCAATAGAAGTCTTTGAAAATGAAATGTCAAATGCTGTTTCAATTTTCAAATCGTTAGAAAATGGCATTTTAACTGTGAATTAAATATTGCTAGCATAAATGGAAAATTAAATTACACTGTTTATATTGAATTTTTATTTTACTTAAATAACACATAGAATTACATTTTCATTTTCAAGTTTACATTTTAGTCCCCTATAGGCTTCCATACAACAATAGTATCACAGAGGATACTGTACATTCCCCTCCCTTCTACACCTGAGACCTATCTCTCATTCTTAAATATTTATGCAGTGATCCCAAGATGTCATGTATTTACCCTAATCTTCGTCGCTTCAAACACCTCAAACAATGAGACGTAGTGTACACACAAGAGGAGAGCAGCAGAGAGGGAGAGGAATGAAAGAAAACTCTGAATCAACAGTATTTCCCTTAGATGGAAAATGTGGGAGATATTCTGAGCCCCAGGAGTATTTGGTTGGGCAAATGTTTTATTTGAACAGGGCATCTTTGTGGCAAAGCCTGATGTTATAATTTATATAAAGGGCAGAGTGAAGGGAGTTGCAACATTGTGGGAAATGTGTGTATTTGTGCCTGCAACTGTACGTTGATATATTTGCACACATGTGACTGCTGGCCTGAAGGAAGAGGGCAAGGATGGTTCAGTCAGATGATAAGCAGCACATAACATTTAATTTCCGTGATGGATATTACTGTTCAGCTTCTTTAACAGACTATAAATATTTTAAAGTGAAGCAGATTCTATGAGGATTTATAATCAATAATACAATATTAGGGCTGCAACTACTTATTTTCTTCTTAACAGTTAATCTGTTAATTAAAAGCTTGGTCTGTATGGTAACAGATAGAGAAAAATGACAGTTTATGCTCAATGTTTTACCTTTGATTGTATCATATTGTGACAGTTTAATCTATTGCTGGTGGAAATAATGATTATCCAATTAGTTTCGAGATCAAATGACTATAATCTTTAAATTCCATATTTTGTCAGAACAAAACAGATAAAAGCACATTTATATCAAATACTATAGCATAGGAAAAAAGTTACAAATCCTCACATTGGAGAAGCTACAATAACCATAAAATACATATTTTTTTAGCATTTATATTTCATGAATTATAACATATCAATTAGGACTAATCTTGTCAGTACAATGATATTATTTGATAGTTTTACAAAATTCTGTCCAAATGAGTGATACTAAATGATATATAAAAGTGTATCTGATGTGAAGTGCTAATTTTAATGTTATTGTTAATTTCATTGAATATCAGCTATGTAATTTGATTTTTCATACATTTTCTATTTCATTGTTATTTATTGATGGGAAATATTTCAGTTTTAATTTAAAGGCTGTCAGAGTCACATGTGGATTTAAGAATACAATTAAATATTTCCTCTTGCTATAGAATGGTCTGACTGCATCTCTCATTGCCCTATTCCCTGTACTCCTCCAGTGTGCCTCACCACTGCTGACATCTCTGGGAGTGGCTGGCCGAAAAAGGTGACATGGGCGCCTGCTCTGAAAGGGCAGCCACATGCATCACTGCAAATCTTTCACCTTATTAAATATACATCAATAGTCAGCCATACCTGTGAGGCAGTGCTCACCTGAGTCAAGGTTACGATGACTGATGTTATTTTTAACCTCTTGTTTTGAACAGGAAATTGTGTTTTGGGCTACAATATGTGTTGCATCTAAGTACCAACTGTGATAATACTGGCAATAACTAGGTTAAAAAAACAAAACCTTTTTATTTATTTCAGAATCTTGATTTTCTGTTATCATCTCTTTCTTCTTTGTGCAACTTTTTTTTTTTTAAAACTGGTGTTAAGGCAAATCTGGGTAATGCGTGGAGATGGCCAAAACCTGGTGCATTCCTCATGAGAGGGATGTAGGAGGAAGACATAGCTGTAGCATGAGAGCATGTGTATAAAAAAATATCAGCTCTATATATCCTTTTTCAAGAAAGCTGTACAAACTGAGATCAGTCAGAAGTTGTGTTTCCTCATTCTTACGGCCAATCTGGTCAAATTTCAAGTGGTGCACAACTTTGCCTCTGAGAAAATTGAGAAAGGATGATCGGGTTCGTCAGGATGCACCTGCTCAGATTACAGTGTAGGCTGACTTCATCACTTCAGACGGTGAATTATACACAATATTTGTTTTCACACTGAATAGTTAATACGGAACATTAATACTGACAGCAGCAACAAAATCAAAAACCTTCATCATCATAATGTTTTGTCATCTTTGCTTCTGGTTGAAGGTGCATGAAAGCTACATATTGCACCTTTAATATATATTTTTCTATAATGAAAAACAGTATCACACTGTGGATCTCTTTACAGATATACTTCTTCACTGCTACCCTTTCTTCTCAGTCAAAATTATACTGTACAATATTTTCCCACTTAATATGAGACATTTGAGAAAAACCATTAATACTCATGGTGCACTGTAAGGACTAAACATGACTGTCGATCTAATATAGACTAAAGGTTTGGATTAAATTGTAGTTCTAGGCAGAGTTAAATTAGCTAGTAGGTAGATCAGACAGCACATGTGAACATGTTCCTTTGATAGTTCATTGTGCAGACCGAAATTTTCCTTTTTTGCAGTATTTTTTACGAAAACCTAATTGCGCTATGTCCCTCAGCAGGTGTTGCATTGTTCATCCAGTGGCCATCTGGGCCTGTAATCCTTTGGAGGTGAACACACTGAATTTGAAAAAGGTCATTGCACAGACACATTTAGTTTGACCAGATAGTGTGTGTGTGTGTGTGTGTGTGTGTGTGTGTGTGTGTGTGTGTGTGTGTGTGGGTGTGTGTGTGTGTGTGTGTGTGGGCGTGCATCTTTGCCCTCTAACCTTCTTTTTCTTTTGCATTTTGTACCGCATGTTGTGGGACCTTTTGTACTTATGAGGTCAGAATCTTAAAGTTGACCTTTTAGCAAAATAATGTCAAGCTTTACAATGAGCAGGGCTGATGCTGCTGGACAAATTGTAGTCATAGTCATAATCCTGCTGGACCATTCATTGAATTTGCTCTGAGTTACATTAATCTCCCATTCAGCAGCACTGAATCGCCATAAAAGTGCGATTTTATGTTGCGTTAATTGACCCAGCCTCTAAAAATGTAACTATAAAACAAGCGCCAATCTCCTTTTGTACGTGCAACTAAATCTCATTGTATGCAGAAGACTCTTTTAATGCAATAAACTGCAGAAAATGTACACTTTTTTATAATCACTCAGTTGTATAGTTCATGTTTCATTGGCACGTTGTTCATTACCTGATTGGCTCCTGATAGATGCTGTCAGCAGCAGTTCGGACTAAGTGGGTGATTGCAAGCAGGACTTCCACTTGGGTATACGACTGCCCGTCTGCTGTTGAACCTGTCAAATACTATAGAGCTGACTGGAGAGCAGTTCTCAGCAGTTCTTGAGCTAACATGCAGAATGTGCTGCCGTGGTGCTAACCACCTGGATCTGAGCCAACCAGGGACTTGGCTTGGGCCCCCATACACAGCCCACTTCTTTGGGTTGTGGTTTCATACCCTGTGACTTCAGTGAGCCACTCAACTATTAACTATACATACAATAAACACCCCAGGCCCATTTGGCAGACCCATAGCTAACTTTAGCTCACAGTATGGATGTTAATGTACAATGGTTTGTTTGTACAGTGCATCCCCTCTGCACACGCTGGACTTCTTGTCTGCTCTTCTTCCATGTTTGTCCCAGCAGAATTGTAAATGACTGGTGGGATTTGAGGATGATCGCATGTGACAGCTAATGCGTAGGGTTGCTGGCAACATGTGTCAGCGTCAGTGTACATTAACCTACATTCAGAGTGAGGCCTTTTTGAATCACATGGGAAAGGAAAAGGTCGCCTTTTGAATAAGATATTATTTGGCACGTTTCATTCCTCTGGACCCACAAGGCTTAGTTCACTTTTTTTTAAGGTTTTAGAATTAAAATGCCCACCTTAAGCTCATAGTATACTGTAATCTATGACTAGACACGTATTGTACTTAATAAGGTTAGGTCAAACCAGACTCAGCTGTGCGCTAACTGTTGCTAGAAAGTGGAGAACAGAGGTAAGGAGTGCGTGGCGTTGAGGTGGCTCAGGTCAGGGCTGATCCTTTAAAGATAATCTTCCTCTCCAGGGATTTGTTTTTCTCATTTGTCCTAGGGCCTCTAAGCTGAGTTTGGAGGTCACCTGCTGTACAGGCAACTGGCACACATTTGTACTGTAAGGAACCAGGTATTGCATTGAGCTGGTAGGAGAAAGCAAAGTAAGCAGTAAATAGGGTTAAAATGTGAACACAGCGGGAGACCAGGTCTAGAGTTCATCCATGCCACTGAAATAAAAGGATTTTGGGCTATAACAAAACCAGTTTTAGCAGCATAGCTTTGAAGTGGTCCATTCGTGTTTATGTTCGTGGCAGTAAGCTAGATTAGAGCACATTTTGAGCCTTGTTTCGCAAAGGTGGTGAAAACAGGCTCCCATTCGTCTATTTAGTTAGATTTGCGCCAACTACTGTGCTTATTTTTGTTGTTATCATGTAGGTTTATGTTGAGGAGGGAAATGTGATTTAAGTCACTGAGCTGGTATTTCATGTTCCTTCATGTGTTGAACATTTTGTGGTTATCATGGGCCTCCTGTTTGCATTGTTTCTCTATTTCCCATGCCTTGAAATCAACCTGATGCTCAACAACGTATTTCTCAACATGTCAGCTGAATTGCGTTCCAGCTGTTTTGTGGCTGTTTCTGTTTTTCGGCAAAGGTCTTCAATAACTCGCCGCTAAAAACAGAAACTTTAGGGATCAGCAACGGATCAGTGTGAGGAGCATGTGAGAACCTAAGTTCTTTTTAGTCGCTAAAGACACTTTTGTCGTTGTCGATCAAAGCAGTGCCGCAGGACTTGACGAGGAGATTTGTTGGGGCTGTTACAGAGCTGCATTAATGAATAGCAGGATTGTTTTACGGGGTTGAATTCAGAAGTATATTTATCTTTGCGTTATACTATATTTTTCAGATGCTTTTTTTTGTCCACCTCTGGTAGCATGTGACAACGTGCAGCTGTGAAATACATTTCTCTAAATGGAGAAAATTTTGGAGATCATCGAGCTACAGTACCAAGTGTGAGCTTTACACCCCTAAACCTTCTGCTAGGCATTCTACAGGCACATTTTTTCGAAAGAGCAGATGCATGATTCTTCTAAATGGAGTTCCTTGCATTATTGGAGATCAGGTTCATGCTTTGTGTGTAAATAAACTTTGTGGATTGCATATGGTCGAACTGAAGAAGTGGGCATGCGTTGACCCCATTGACTGTATAAGAAATGTTTGTTTTTCCTTTTTTTTGGCACTGTGCTGAAAGCAGAATTTCAAATAAGCACCACTTTTTACAGTTTTTGTGTGAAGTTTTGAAAAGTATGAAAAGCATGCAAACCAGTGAGCACTCGCCAGCAGCACATGAGCCTTCACACAGAGTTTAAGTATGTCATGCTGCACACTAACCATGAACTGAGCTTTGGGATCGCAATTGCATCCTGTACCTAATTTTATACTGTATGGATATGATCAGTCCCTCGCTGCCCTTGACAGGCATGAATTACGGGAGTTTCCAGCCATGATAATCCTCCCCGCCAGATAATAACACCCTGCCACATCTCCCTGAGATCCGTGCCTGCATGCTTTACCACTTAGCCAAAATACCTCGGGTGATTAATTTCATTCATTTTGTTTGACAGTGAGTGATTTAGATGAAGTTAAAATGGTCAAACAGCTCCTGCTAGTTATAACCAGTTGGGTTATACTCCTACTGCCCTAAAGGCTCCTTAAGGCCCCTAGGGCACTCAGCTGCTGCAGCTTACTAAAGAAGAGGTGAAAGTTCAGAATAGAGTGGCTGTGAAGTTGATGTTTATAGTTGCATTTGGAATGTAATGCCAGAGAAAGGTACAACTTTAGACATGTTCGGTGAGGGTAGATACGAACTGGATACTGTGTGTAGATCAGAAAGATACTGGAGTCTGTATCCGCCCATAGACCGAGCCTCTATCAACTCCCTGAAGGGGGCTGTGTTTGTGTGCAATTCTTGTCTCATTTCTTTGTTTACACTCAAAACAGTGGATTTATATGAGAAAGATAATCATGATTTGCTGTTATGGGGAAGGTCACTTAAAGTTTGTAGGCATAAGCCTTGGAGGCGAGACAACACAACAGCTTGGAATTTAAAACAAGGAGAGCAATGACAGCTTGGAATACAGATTCCATCAGACTACAAAATTCCCTTTTTTGTGGTGAAATATAATTTATATGATGGTGAATATTGTATTTTACCATAATTATTAACACTGCAGGGGAAAGTCACAATGTTTACTAACTCAAATGTACGAAACCCTCATGCACAACATTTTAAGGTTATACATTTTTTTCTTCAATATGTGAAGCAGCCTGTAGGAGTTGATTATACTGTAACCTTAACACAAGTGTAACACAACCCTGGCGAAGAGGAAATCTCATATTTCTGTATGCTCAGGTACTCTGCCCAATGCCAGGGTCACCTTCACCAGGAAAAATAAATCCCCAGTGGCTCTCTAACACTACCCATAAGACCTCTCTCCCTTTGAGAGGCGGTGAGTGGGTGTCAACCTAATGTTTATACTGTCTGCTCATGGTTATGTAAGCCATTTTGTCCTCTTTCTTTTTCTCTCTCTCTCTCCATCTCCCTCAGCTTGTTTAAACTAATCTACCTTTACCTTTCCAATATGCCAAGTTGTGTGTTATATAAATATCCTTTGAACGGGTCTAGCTTAAGGTTTTTCAGCATGCCAAAGTGTGTATTACATAAATATTGTAGGCCAGACTGTAGAGAGGTACTGTACCGTGGATGCTGTGTTTTTTTTCTTTCTTTTTTTTGCAGAGTCAAGGATGCTTCCCTTTCATGAAGGGCAAGTTCAGGGAGGCTGTGGTACTTGTCTGAACTATCCGTATGATAACAACCTCTAGAATGAACAGGCACAGACACACACACACACACACACACACACACACATAAACACACACACACACACACACACACACACACACACACACACACACACACACACACACACACACACACACAGATAAACACATTCACATACACATACACATATTTATCTTTACAGTGGGCGGCTGGCTCTACAGCAGTCTAAATACAGTACAGCACAGTACTGTACACATTACATACATGATGAGGACATTGTTTTTCTACACAACAGAACTCTCTCTGTGGTTCAGCTCCTTGTTTACTGACTCTGTCATGCTAATGTACTTATGTGGGTCACAGGGTTCATTCTTACCACGTGAGCCTTGCTTGTCCTCCATCATACAGCCATCTCACGGCCCATTATTCACCCATAATGATGTTATCTTGATAACCTCAGAATAACTACGGCCCCCTTGACTTCCTTTGTACAGTATCTCTAATTTGTCTTTTTTTTTTCAAATTCATGCTCTGTTTCTATGGCAACTAATTGTTCTAGTTATGCTACGCTTGGATGACTTCTGACCTTTTCTTGTGACCCATATTGACCTGTTTATGGTTAATGGAGATAACAGACTTAGACCTGCTGTGGTTTTGACAAAGTTCAAGAAAAAGCCCCTTTAAAAAAAGGGGGGGGGGGGGGGGGGGGGAAGAGGAACACTGCTTCGAATGACCGCTGTGATTATCAAGTGTAATGTTTATGGATTCTGATAAATCTTTGGCTTAAATAACCATTTTTCTAGATGTAGCTCTCGCTGATTTAGCATTCTTTCCGCAGCTGAGAGAGGGTGGAGATATTTGAACCATTTGGAAAATGCTCCCAGTGTGACATCCCAATTACTTGTAGAAAAACATGAGGCCAATTTTAACCCAAACATCTGTCCTGTAGTTCAGTCCTCACACATTTTACTGGGCATAGGGGGCCTCATCTGGCTCTAAGCTACATTTCTTTTCCTCTGTCATTTCATTAATATTTTTTGCAAGCAGCATGTTGGTCTGAGAAGCAGCGAAGAGGGCAATAGAGTCCGTGAGAGATACAAATTTCTGCTTGTACATTTTGGTGGGAAGAAACAGGCATTGTGTACTCACACTCATCTGTATCCTCATGGGAAATAAACAGCAACTAAATCAGTTGTTAGCTTTGTGTGTTATCTTTATAGATGAAAGGACATGGAAAACAATGAAACCGCTGCCCTGGGGTTTTTTGTAGGAAGGGAAAAAAGCAACAACTGGAGCGAAGAATGAGACCTTTGATCTATGCAGTCAGTCCCATTGAGTAAGTCTGAGACTGTACCCAGAAATAGAGAAGACAGAGGTTAAGACAAAAACGTTACTGTCCTAGTTCACAAAAGCATCCTGCACACAATTGCAGAACATGTTGGGGTTCAGTCACACATGTCATTTTAAAGATACTCTTATGGAAATTATTATATTCTTGTTGGACTGTGTAATGACGTTTCCTAAAATGAACCCCTGCACTACTGTAAATCAACATTATCTCTGCAAATGTGCCTGCTCTGTGGCTTTGTGTTTTCAGCATAAGAAGAAGGTTGACACTTTGGGTCTTCGTGCAAAAATTAACAGGTTGAACTGTCTGCTTTAACAAGATGTTTCTTCCAGTGCTACATCATTATTAAAGCTCTCATTGAAACAGACAGAAATTGCAACCTCAGAATATTTTAAACTGCAAGAATGACGAGCCAAACTCACTTAGTGTGGCCTAGTGGTCTAAAACACACACTACTTGACCGCAACGTCCCTGATTTGGTTCTGACTGGAGATGTTTGCTGCATGTTATCACTGTTTCTCTCTCAAACTCATTAAAGCATATTTCCATTATTATTTCTGCATATACTGTACACTGACTGCTGAAACTGCCTGATTTAGGAATGACTGGTAGCTTGTGTTTAGTTTTGGGCTACTGGCAGCCGTTGGTGCACAGTCACTGCAGCCTGGCCTGTCTGCTTTGGTTTCATAAGCTGAGAGAGTGAATGACCTATATACTTCTCTGAGGGAGGGGAAGTCACCTTGTTGGTGGACCAGCAGGCAGGCTGGCACGCAATGACAAGGTTTTCATGTGCGGCACTATTAAAGAGTTGACCACTGACTGGATATTAGAAGCATACTTGAGAGGGACTTCTCATATGCTACGCGTGTTGTTTTTGGCCATAAACTTTTCCGCTGCTATTTTTCTTGGCGTGGACTGTCTTCTTGTTAACACTGCTTTATGATGGTGTGAAAAGGCCAATGTATGGGGTAATATTTAGTAGATCAGCATACTGAAAAACACATCTTGACATGGATTGGATTTGTGCATGCACACACACTGACACACGCACGCTCACATTAGCTGGAACCATGGGGCCCAGTGCCAGAAAGATCTAGTCAGACAAACACCTCACCAGAGACTCCTCTAAGCGTCCTAACAAATTGAATGTGTGTGTAGATGGACAAGAGGGAATTAGATCAGTGGTCGTGATTGTATCTGAGTGTGCTGTTGCTGTACCCCTTTCCAGCTTGTCCCCTGGAGGAAATGTGTGTGCATGAGAGAGAGAGGGAGAGAGAGAGGGCAGAGAGACAGAGTGAGAAGGAGAGAGAGAGCTTGGCAGCTGGTTTGATGAAGGATGTAAGGAGAATGTTAACCAGACAATCACCTTGCATGTTATTGATTGAGATGGGAGAGAGGTAATTAGCACAGAAAAGAAGGGGAAGCTGAGGCCACTTTTAATGTTTTGATACATGGTGTTCTCTCTTTGTACCCATCTACATGTTGTGTTCTTTGTTGTGTGTTGTTTGTGTATGCGCATGCAGGTTAATGTTTTATCAGAGATTATACTGTATATCTTCATTTTTTTCTTGTGTATAGCCTTAATATTAACTGCATTAATCTTTTAATCCACTAAGAATGTGAATATATGTTAATTAGACCCGAGACTCAACTAATTCAGTGTCACTCCTCTAACAAAGGGCATAAATAAGCAGCCTATGCTAATATAGCCCGTTCCAATTTTACTCACATTATTTAGCTCCCCGCCACGTGCATGCATGGCGCCCCAGCCACAGAAATAATGATGAAATCATGTCAGGTTCCATACCAAATTATTAAGTATTCAGGTAGCATATTATTTTATATAAATCTACCTGTCACCCTCTATCTGTCTTATGCTTTAAATTTCCATTCACTGGTTTGAGAAACAGATTTTGTCTTAGTGTCCTTGGGTGTGCATTTGATTTAACTTCTGAAAAGCCTAATAAACAAGGCCTAGTATTTCAAGCCACTTATAGTAATTTGCAGTATAGTATATTGACATTTAATTTTTAAAAAAATGGTTGCTTTCAAGTCAAACTGAAACAGGAGTCAGAGTGTCTTTAGCTTCTGCACTGACATATTTTCCAGTGAAATGGAATATATGAGTGGTGTACAGTTACAAGAGGGATTTGAATCTAATCCTTCACATTTGATTGGAGTGCTAAAAAGTGGGCGTGGCTTTGTGAAAACAGCACAATACGGAGCTGCAGAGAGAAACCGAGCTGTGAAAGACCGTTGGCTTCCACAAACACACCTCACCCTCACCTGCATTGCTAGATCAGGACGAGGATGAGACTATGAAATTAATAAATTAGACCTCAAGCACATTCTTTGGAAATAAAAATAAAGTCTTTGCTCACTGATATAACACAGGCCTCCATCTATGATGTTGCCCTGCTTGCTAATATGACTGACAAGTCGTCAAATGCAGATTGAAAAAATTATGGGTGAGGTTAATCAGTTGCCCAAAGCCACATTTGATTGGAGACATTTTTGTTTACACCAGTGAGTTCAAGAAGAGTTATATCAAACATTTGAAAATGTTTACAGGAGACAAGACAGAGTTATTGATTAATAGTTATTGTAAAAAATACTTGAAATTTGGCATATACCTGATGAATACATCATGAAATAAGATGTAATTGAACAGTTAACCCATAGACACAGGATTAATACTAGGAAAATGTTGGAAAATTGCCCGTATTGCAATTTTTATTAATTGTCTATGAACTGATAAAGCTAAAACTACCAAAAACATTTAACCAAAATTTTAACCATCCCATCATCCAACAGCCTAGTGTCTTTAACTGGTTATATACTGCAATGGAATAGGAATAATATAGAAGAAGTGAGCCAACATAAGACTGGACATACAGTACTTACTGTACATGGATGTATTAAAAAAAAGGGTGGTTGGGTGTTACTATTACATTTATGGTCATTAAGATTAATCTGATAATTTACCTTGTATGTATTTACATATTGCTCAACTATGCTTTGTATGCACTGAATGAGTCTACATGTTCTTTCAAACGTGGCAGTTAAAAATGTCCTGGTGTGCCTCTTTAGTACCTGAATGTACAGTAGATAAACTACAGACAGACATCATCCATTACTGTTGACCTTTGAGACTCTTTACCAGGACCTGGATGGGATCATTTGCAGGAATGTGTAAACAGTAACTCTTAACTAATTGTCCCTATTTAATACTTTATTAGTAAGAACATAGTGTACATACTGAGTTGTAATGTAATGCTAATGTAGAAAACAGTCAGTAGTGAAAGCGGTAAATGATGCCAGAGTAAATAATGCCTGGGATCCGGAAGACTGCAGCGGGCTGTCATCAGATGTGTTGCCTGCTGGTTATGTCTCAATGTAAATAACAGCAACATGTCATGCTACTTACTGTACAGAACACGTCACTACTGATTCTCCCCTTTGGTCTTTGATCCTAAACTGGTTACATAACGTACACTATCATACAGGGAGATTTTCTCTTCATCATGCTTTGTATTATTTTTGTCCACCACTCAACACTTTTTTAAGTGCCTCACACTCTTCATGGCAGGGAAGGGTACAAGTGTTTTGGATCACACTTAAATATGACATCCTGCTCTGTGTCTCTTTGCTTATTGAATTTAAATAATCTCCTCTATAATTCTGTCATTGTCATCTCTGTAAGCCTGGTGAAGCTGTAAATCAGACGAGTGCAAAGCCCTCCTCTCTTGGTTGGCAGACATCTTTATGGCTAGCCACATTGTGCAGCTACTGTTCTGTGGGTCGTAAAACCAAAAATGTTTCACAATGTGTATCAGACTGTAACACAGTCAAGAAGGGGACAGTCTGCGCTGGCTTTTGTTGTTGACTTTTAAAAATTCTTTATTGATTTATGGCTGATCTGGAAAATGTTGTGTGTGTCTTTGTTGTCTTTCCAGTTCACCCCTGAGACAGCCATCCTCAACGGCCAAAGTGTGCCTGGTTTGTGGAGACGAGGCATCAGGATGTCACTATGGTGTCGTGACATGTGGAAGCTGCAAAGTCTTCTTCAAAAGAGCTGTAGAAGGTACAGTATGGCATAAACTAATGTTGATGTAAGATGCTACTGGCTACGTCTTGGCTGCAGTGGTTGGGCGTTAAGAGAACACAAGCAATGCCATCCATTAGGCAAACACATAGCAGCATTATCACTGCAAATACAGACAACACAGACAGAGAAATGCTGCAATCTTTAGGTAAAACTAGATAAAAACACATGTAATCAGTAACAAGGTAGATGAATTGCCACTTATCCTGTAATGTCACAATAATGTAATCAAGAGCCATGCAATTTCTTGGAATGAAATAACTGAATTGCACTGGATTTTTGAACATCATTGAGTAGGAGGAGTGTATTTATATGTATAAATGGTATCTATGTGTTGTTAAAGTGATAGAAACATTTCTTTTGGTTCAGTGTGTTGAGCTCTCTTGGTCACTGTACGTAAGTGCCAAACTGTAGTTATTTAAACTTTAATCTTAAATATATATTTGTATAACTATGGTGGAAGAATGCTTCAGATGCAGGACTAATTTTGACTTACACAAAATTTGGCTCATAAAAGTGTTGTCAAATAAATTTCATCAATATTTCCTTAAATGACAGCTGTAGCTTTCAAAATGTTATTGGCAGATATTCTGCTTCATGTATTTTCTATGGAGTACCGTATGCCAAGTAACTTTGTAAATGTGTGGCACAAACAGTTGCAACTTGGAAATGTTTATGAGAAAATGCATATAAATACAATACTCTGCTTTTGGTGTGTATCTCTTTTTCACCTTTTTTTTTTTCAAATCTTCTAACGGAACAGAGTTCAGAGAGCTCAGTCACAAAACAGCAAAGCAGTTATTTACACACCATATTTTTTTCTGATAACATTTGCAAGATCAACCACTAATAGATGTTGGGTTTTATTTACTCTTTAATGTTGTTAACAAGGGTTTGTGAATTTTATCTCTGTAGACCTTCTACATATTTATTATTTCCAAAAAACAGGCATTACATTTATGGACTGTGACCAAGTTGAGCGGCACCTCAATAAAAAAAAACATTCAGTAGGTAATTCTCCTGCAGCAGTCCTTTATGTTATATTTAGCTTGGGCCAAATCAGCAGCAGCCATAATGTGCTTTTCATTTTGTTGCCAGAGGCGTTGGCCTAACTCATTTAGATGAGTGTTTGAATGCAAAACACACTCTTACAGACCCAGTGCAGACGAAAAGAAAGAGAAAAAAAGCCTGCTAGTCAGCCGTCAGGCCCTCTAGGTGTTTTCCTGACCATTGGAGGAATTGCACTTGTTCCCAATCAAATCATGCCTTAATTTGATGATATTTACACACTTGTCATTATGGAGACCTGAAACCAGATTATGTGTCTGGGGTTATCGAATCAGATGCCATCGTTCTTGCTTTAAGCGTAGCCAGCAGAGAGCTGGTGGCAGACGCTGAAGATCTGACTTTGTGTGAGAGTGATAGTCAGGTGAAAAACACTCTATAGCCTGTGTGATTATAGTACTAAGACCTCATTTGTTTCTCATCTGATATATAATTATAATAAAATTGACTCATTGATTATGTATTCATGTTTAATGCTCTTTGT